>NC_059341.1:1935000-2573333 GCF_018350155.1 Leopardus geoffroyi | reverse complement strand
GCTGGGATTTTTTTCATATTTAAAATATCCCCTAGGTTACTCTGAATTTGCCTTTCATTTTTGATTTTTTTTTTATTAGCTACTATTGTGTTTGAGGTCAACTGAAGATCGTTTTAAAGAGAGGGTGGTGTCTAAATTAAGAGTTGTTTAACGCAAAGCTTTCCCTTGGCCCTTGTCATCTTGACAGGGGTCAGTATTGATTACCATCTTTCATAGGAAGTTGTTAGGTATTGGTGATAATTCTCTTAGCACTTCCTTGGAGAGTTTAGAGATAGATCTGCTTTATGAACAGCAAGACACGATTCCTTCTATTTTCTGCATGCCCTTATTTTACTGCCTTATTGCACGCTTATCACTCACGTTGGGCTCTTGAACACCTTTGTGAAATGGGGTAGATGCGGGTTCCCAAAGAATGAAATACCGAGTATAAATTGGGATGTTCCGAGGTTCAATTTCAGAGAAATGGAAGGGGGAGTCAAATATCGATGAGCCACATTCAAGACTTTTCCACCCTCCACCTGCTGTCTGGGGTTCCTCCCATGCAGGTGTGCAGGTGCGGGTATGAGCTGAGGGGGAAATGCCCCAGGAAGACACTGGTGAGCGGCATGGGGCCTGGACGACTTGAATGTGCAGCTCGCGAAGTCCAGATGAACCACTCGTGTCTGACCCGGGCCTGTGCCGAGCACGCCCATGCTTGTGGCCTGGCGGGTTGACAGGGCCCGCTGATGCTGAGATGTCCTGGTCGTGTGCTGCATCTCTACACGGCCCAGCAGCATCCCGTGAGTTCTGCCAAACGTGCGCAACTCTCTGCTCCACGTGGCACAGCTTTGCTCCCGAAACCTAGGGATTTGCTTTACGACCTCCCGGGGGGCTCTGCCGTAACATCCACAAGATAGCGTTTCTATCTGCCCGCCATTTTGACACCATGGAGTCTCTGGGTCCTGTGGACCAACGGGTGGGATCTGCCTCAGTGTCCTTTCCTGCTCTAAGCCTTACTCAAAGGTGACAATGGCCTTTTGAGTCACCCAGGGTCTGGATTTGAGTAGTGTGTCCCAGTGTGAGACATGCTGCTTCCAGACCTCCTTGCAGGAACAGTGCTCCCTTGCTTACTACACAATGATACACCCTTCGTTTACACTGGGCATCCCCACACGCCCATGACCACCGGAAGCACACATCCCTCACAGCTGTGGCAGCCCCAGCAGTACTCACCGCCTCTGAAGCCCATCACTCCACTGAGGGCTCTGAGGTGGTGGCTGCTTCTTGGTCGTCTTCCCCCATTTGCACGATGTCACCCATAGTGGCTTTTGCTGTGATGTGCGGAGGGCGTTCAGATGGCCCAGTTTTTTTGGACGACACTGTGAAAGAGGACCAGGATGCCTCATCCCCACCAGACAAAATGCCATGCACACACTGTTTCCCCTGCCACAGAATAGGCCTGCGATCATTCTTTCTGGTCCTCACAGTGGCTAGGTATGAAGAGTAGCATGATGGCCACATCGACAGCCACACGCCGTGGCACAGGTGCCAGGGAGATCGGCTCTGGGGGAGATATTGCATCTGGTTGAAGGGTAGCAGTGAGGTTTACCAGTTGTCGGAGTTTATGGCAGTATCTGCCCTCTCCACCAATCGTGAGAGTTCCAGAGAGGTGGGTTCTGGTGGGTTCCGGTGGGTTCTGGCTTTCAAAACTGGCTCCAGCCAGGAAACTGGGTGAGGAAGGGGAACTGTATTGGAGGACCGCTTTTGATCTCCTGCTCACTGTCCTTGACTTCTTTCGTTGGTACAAATGGAGGGGTCCTTCGTTGGCAGCCCATCCCTGTGGACCGTGGGCATGCCACATCCAAGTACCCAGCTGCACAACTCTGAGCACCAGGCACCCCACCTGGCCACCTGGCCGTTTCATGGTGTGTTGGCAGTATTTTTTCATCGATGACAAGGCCTCTTAGTTTCATTGAAACACGGGATGTGACCCGTTCTTTTTCAGGTTCTTTCAGGAGACGAATTTCAGTTTCATCATCACAGCGCCTTTGAATGTTGCTGGCCACCTCTTGCTATGACCTTTGTTACTTCCTCAGGATCGCCTTTAAGAAGGGGCACTCTCCTTGACATGTGTAGTTAGACTTCTCCAAATGAAGCTTTTCATAGATCCGTTTATATAAAATTATTTTATAGATATTATAAATGTATTATAGGTCACATTATAATGCATTTCCTGATTTATTTGCCATATTGGAACATATTGACGATATTTTCCTGGTATCCAATGCCATAACAATAGTACTGATGCCATTAATGATAATAGTGATAATATTTATTTGGGAAGGTACGTCTTTAAGCATTTTACATTTATTAGCTCATTTAGTGTTTGTAAGACCCTGATCCATAAATGCCATCAATCCCCACTACACGCACGCCCACGCACGCACACACACACACACACACACACCACTTTCCAGATGAAGAAAATGACACTTGGAGAAGTGGTAACTTGCCTAAAGACGCTCCAGACCGTATGTGTGTTTGGAGATGTCCCAGTTCGAAGATCATTATCCGGTATCCTCATAGCTTCTGCACATATTGTAGAGAAAATCTCCATGTTGAAATTTCCTTCCGTTGAAGTTATTACAAACGGCAAGATCTAAGTGCCAGTCAAATAATTGGCCTTATATTAAGTGTCTTTCAGTGTTATTCTTTCCAGACGTACTGTCTTTTCACAGCTCATTACATCCTATCTTTTTTTCCTTTTTAAATTAATATCGTTCTGTGCCCAGTGCTGAACTCACTCAAGTCAGAAGTTATAAAAAAGCATAATGGGGTTTTCATTAGGAGACATGTTTCCAGCAAGTCATTTAAATGAAGGAGCTGATCATTTAAAACAGAGAAAAGAATAGATCATTTTGAACAAAAAAAGAATAAGTTGCATTCCAATGTTTTCCTTGATCTTAATAGTCCTTCAAACTTGGTCAAAAAGGTGGCAGGCAGTTGGCTTGAAATCCGGAGCTGCCCCACGAAAGCTGCAGCACACACACATGTGGTCGCTGGGCGGGATCCTCGATGCTCACTGACTTGTCTTAAAACTGCCATTGGCTTTACTTGGTCATGTGTCTTGCTTCGTTTTGATTATAAAACTCATTCGTGCTCATTGAGGGTTATTTTGAAAAACAGAGAAAATTAAGATTACTCTTAAGTCTGTTGCTCTGAGGAAAACATCCAACAATTTGGATTTGTTCCCTGCCTCTCAGTTTCTTTCCCACAAAGTCATGACTGAAATTGCTGGTCCTACCTCGTGAGGGGAGAAGGAGGCAGAGTCAGGCAGGCCAGAACTCCAAGTGCACACACATGGGGCACCGCCCCGCCCCCACGTTCTCCCTCTCCTGGGCCACTGAAGTACACGCACCCACAGACACACATACACACCTCCCCTGCAAATGTACACATGTATTCAACACACACGTGCGTGCACACACAGGACATAATACACACATGCACGTGCATGTGCACTAAACACACAAAATGCACACACGTGATGTGATGTGCACACATGTGTACATGTATACACACACGTATCCATGCACACATATTCTGCACACACAAGACACCTGACCCCCCCCGAAGATATGTACACCCACATGTGCATGAGTGAAAAAATGCACACACACTTACACCAATGCACACACACAGAACGGCAGACACACACACATACACCTGCACACACATGCACAATACATATGTGGATGCACACCTGTGCTCGTGACACACATTCACGTGCAGGCACGATGTACCCACACCAAAGCACTCGCCATACGCACATGTGCATGCAGACACCTACACACACAGGCACACATCCGCATGCACTCACACACAGGTACCTGTGCACACAGGAGCACACCTCCCCACTTACACCCACGGCAACCTCTGGCAAGGGAGGTTTGCCGCATTTCAAGAGAAGCCTGGAGGACTCTTCTTGGACCGCGAAGGCGTCCCCAGATCCCTTCTCACTTCCTGCTCAGGAAGAGCCGGCACCTGACCTGTAGGCACCAGTTCCAGGAAGGAGGATCCCATAGGAAGCATGGCGCCCCCCGAGTCAGCTCATCCGTGCCCACCCCTCGGAACGTGGCCAAGTCACCGCCCTTGAGTTTCTGTTATTTGGACTACGTGCTGGAAGTCAGAGTCGGGGTCAAGGCACAAAGAACTGTCACTTTCCCTTGCCCCTGGGTGACGGGAGTTGCTCAGTGTATGTACTTAAAGTCCCTGTGGTTGAATGAAGGGTCTTACCGCACTTGTCCGGGTGTTGTGGTGTGGGCGAACACGTGCATCTCCGGGGCCTTCTCTGGTTGTTGCCTTGGGGAGCCTCCTGAGGTGGGAATCCTGGGCAAACACCCATCTTTAGTGTTTCTGAAACCCACTGTCGTCCTGGTCTTACAATAAACAAGATGGATGAGCGGTGTCGGGAGCAGGGAAGCAGCCGCCGGACCTTACGAGTTCTCAGTCTGAGCCAGGCGATAGTCTAGGGGTTTACGTACACCTTTTATGTGAATCTGTCTTTTTTTTTTTTTTTTACCTTTTTGAAAAATAAATTGTATATTTGGAGCTGTTTATGGTTCAAAGAAAAAACTGAAGATGGCTAGAGAAGCCCACAGGCCCTCCCCTCTCCCTTATTCAGGACATCTTGCCTACTGTCGTAAGGTCCTTACCATTACAAGGGGCTGGCGTCTTACTAACTGAAGTCTACTGTTTGTTCAGAACTCCTGGGTTTTCACCTCACATCCATTTCTGGGCTACGATGCTACCCAGGACGCTGCGTTACATTCAGGCATTACGGCTCCGCAGATCCCTCGTGGCCATGTCACTTCCCCAGACTTCTTTGTTTTTGTTTTCACCGTCCTTTATTTATATCAGTATGCAGTCACGGCCATTTGCTTTATATTCTGGGCTACAACTAAATATGACTTATTTATTCATTTTTTATTGCTCAAAGTGTCCCTGCTTTGGCCACCGAGAGCTGTCTCCGTTTACCCCTTCAACATTTCCACGTTGATGCTCCTGGTTCATCTTGCGTATTTCCCATCTCTGTCCTGGAACCAGTCATTTCTCCACGGAGCCCTGCTTCCTTTTATTTTATGCAAAGCAAGATCTGGGTGCGAGGTGGCCTTGCTGCTACTGAGCTGTCGTTTATCTTACGTGTTCTCAGCCGACAGAGCAAGAGATAGATGTGTGGATACCAACCCGCGCATACGCACACATCTGTAATATTTCTGTAGGGAACGATCTTATCCATTCTAAACCACACGTGAGTTCTCACCGATGCCCCTCATTCTAATCTGTTACCACATGGATCATTCTGGTCTGTTTCCACTGCTGACCTGTCAGCCACACTCACCCGGCTCTCATCACCCACCGCTGCTTTTCCTCACCTGCTCAGTTCTGGTGCAAATGGAGTGTTCTCAGAATCGCTACCCAGACCCTACGGAAATGACTGCATCATCCAGAGGAGAGCCATACTCCCAACACCGCTGATCCGCTCGCCTTTGATGTCGCAGCCTCCAGTCATTCCCGGGGTGACTGAGGTCAGCACCCTGCCCCCACCCCCTCACACCTGTAATCCAGTGAGATCCTCCTTTTCCAGCCTGCCCGCCTTCCTGGGATCTCCTCAATATAGTTCCCACTCAATATTCACTACCGCCCCATCAGGTAGTGCCCACAGTTCCCTGAGTCTACGGATACCAGATTGCCAATTTTGTTCACATGAGAAACTTATTCACGTTAGTTTATTTCATAAATAAACCTCCTAAGTTTAGCTGTTTCCTGTGTTTAGTGTCTTCTCTGTTATTAACTGTCTCTTCATGTGATTTGCTGACTATTCTCTGTCTAGCTTGTGTTTGTGTTTTGATTGGTGAAAATTGTTTATGTAGTTAGTAGCGAGGTGCTCCACAGTGTCCTTCAAGCTGGTTTCGATAGACGTAAATGTAAAAGTTTTATGCCATCTACCATAGTTTTTACAACTACACAATTTTCTCCTGACGTGTACAAAATGCACAACGACACACTTTTCTCCTAACGTGTACAAAACATACCTTGAGGCCATTCAAATCCAGTTCTCATTTTGTGTAGGTCAAAACCCTTGTGAAAATCTCACGTAGGGTAGGACCCTCTTTCCAGAACAATACGCATGCGCACCTGTATACAACGCTTTGCCGACAGTTCCCTGAGTCTATGGATACCGGATTGAGAGCCCAAATCTAGTTCATTCCCTTTACCTCACTGCTGAGAAATCTTTGACATCCAAAGAGACCAAGTGTTCTTCCTCGCCTTCCACAACGAAGATGTGAGAGCCGGCCCTAGCTCTCAGGCTCCCTCACTTTCTTTAATCACAACAGACATCTCCTCATCACAACCATCGTGTAAAACATTCACAGAACCACACTAGGAAAGTTTAAGGCGAAACATGAACACAAAGGCGAGTGGAAATGTACACACGGGGTTTTATTTCGTGCCGTGAAGTGATGTCTCAGATTTCTCCAACCATCGGTTTCTTCTGTGAAAACTAACTTCTTCCTGGTTGCAGTAGTTTATTATTTAGTTTAGTTTATGCGGCAAGGATTAAACTCTAAAGGTGGAGCTATCGACAGCGGCCAGCAGAGAACATACTTCTCTGTAACAGTCAGAGCGTCCTGGGCGGTCACCCACCCTCTCTATGGGTCTGGGAGGCGCCCTTCCTAACCTTCGTCAGCTACCCTGGTTCTGAGACCTCCGACAGCATGCTTGCCCTTGGTTCTGGGTTCCTGGTGCTTGTGCATTTTTCCCATTTTCAGTCACTGCATATGAGGGTCGTGAGCAAACTGGATCTCAAAAAGAAACCATGCGTTTGGAAATATTCTGCATCAGTCAGCCAACAAACATGTATTAAGCCCATACGATGTGGGAGACATTATAATTTATTCAGACAGAGACACAAAGCAATATAAAACATGATACAGGTTAAGACCGTTGGATGTGATAAACACATGGAACATCAATTCATCCTACGCAGCATTATATATTAAGTGAAAAATGTACAAAACATCCAATAAGTGAGAAAGGAATAAGGATACGGCAGAACATAGGTATGTGCAGTCACACGGTTTTTACGTGAATTGTGTGTGTCTCTTTGTGTGTGTATGTGGGCACGTGCATGCGTGACTAATGGTATAATGTTGCATCATCTTGAGAAATGATGAGAAAAGATGTTGTAGAGTGGGAAGCACAAAAAATAATAATTGATGCATATATTATCGTTAATTCCACTTGAAAGCACCAAGAATCAAATGCTTTATTAAAAATCACATGATAACTCTCATATTTCATAAGATTTTCTTCCCCCTCTAAATCCTGTTTTTTCTTATTGCAAAGTGAACTTTTAAATTACATTCTTGGAAAGATCTCTAAAAAATTATGGATTTACTTTTAAAAAAATGGCAGAGAAGCACTTTCTATTGCACTGAAAAAACAAAAATATGCACAACTTTGAACAGATTTATCAATCCATCCTTCAGACCGGTAAGAAACTTGTTAGTGTTGGCGTTTAGAGCAATTATGTCCTCATTTTCATTTATCGTGTGGCATAATCTTTATTCAAGTGTAAGTGGAATATTTTTCCATCTGAACAGGATGTATCCTCAAAGAAAATATGCATTAAGGGATGGGAGAGAAAATTGAGAATTAATATAAATATCTTCTAAAACTGAATACAATCCCGATTAGTTTCCGTCTTAGGTCTTGGTGGATCATGCGTGGTGGTGTCGGTATGATGTCGGGACATCATAACGTGGCAGATGGGGAGGGCAGCCCTTGCCCTTAACTGACCAGGTGTCGATGATTCAGTCTGGAGGCTCAGGGTGGTTCTCACCCTGTTCTCCTCTTCGCAGCCTCCTTTTAGTTCCAGGGTCTAGAGGCCATGTGTATTTACTGGAATACAGTGATGCTGCATTTTGAAATGTAACCAGCCAACACTTGGTCTCGGGAGTCCGGGGCTGAAAACAGAGAAAGGGTGAATTTCAACCTAAGGATGTGAAGACACCAGAAGTCAGAAGACTAGCCACGTTCCCAGCCACCTTGCACACCTGATTTCATTTCATCCCCCCAAGAGAACATTTTATAGAAAAAGAAGGTGATCCACAGAGATTCAAGTAACATGCACAGTGTCACAGGATTCATGAGGCGGGAGAAGGATCTAGAGCCGTTGTGTCTGATCCCCAAGGCTCTGCGAACGAATTCTTCAATAAAGATTCAACCTCTTGGGAACCCAGCTCTGCTCCCACGTACAGAGGTGGGCACTGGGCTCAATGGAAAATCCTGCACTGACGACATCTTGGGTGCAGTCTCTGAAATATGTTTAAGTGAGAAACTTAGGCTCCCGTTTCTCAGGTTACTCTTACTGAAGACCAAACCCAATTCTGATTAGAAGTGTCCCAGCACATTGACATAGTTAAAGGCACGGGCTGGAAACGGATCACTGTCAGGGGGAGAGGATGTTATTGGCAGGATGGGCCGGTTCACTCAACTTTCCCAGCGCCCAGCGAGTGCCCTGCAATCTTGCTGGGAATTTTGGGGCAGACACAAACTGCCTGGGGAAGAAGTGTCTCTGCCATCTAGTCTCCCCCCACCCCAGCGATGCTCCCAGCTCATTCCCTGACCTGGGGTGTCCCCTCTTGGGATCGTGCCCCTCACCCATCCCAGGGGCTGGTGTTTGCTCCCTATTTCCATTTCTGTGACTGACAAGAAATGAGCCCGGAGGTTTACAAATCCCATCACAAGTGTTGGAGCTATACCCTCTTGACTGTACAAAATGCTTTTTACTTATTCGTTAGACATTTGTATTAGGCTGTTTTAGGCTGGGGGAACATAGCCAAATATCTGGAATAAAAGGTTCTTTAAAGACACAAACAATACATTTGAGTAGAACCTACTTTCTCGACTTTGTATTAATAAATTTATCTGTAAACTACACACAATCTGATTTTTTTAGGCTAATGGGTATATGCAAACAACAGATCCATAGCTGTTTTTATCCTTCTGGAACACAACTTGATGGTTCCTAACTAGCAATTTTAGGGCTCCAGAAGGAAAGCCTTACTTGTGGTCTTGTGCCTGTTAAAATTATCGATGAGTTATTTCGCGTGTGTAGACGGCAGGTAAACTACTAGAGATCCAAGCTTCCTTCCTATGCTTTTTTGGCAAATACTCAGATAATGACTGTAAATGGAGCTTCACATATATGGTGTTTCTCTTTTTTTTCTTTTCAAAACGGACTCCTAAACATGAGTTGCGGACGTACACATAGAGAGGATAAGCGCAGTCAGCAAGCACAAGAAGAAAGACAGAAAGGACGAAAAAGTTAAGATTGTGGTTTTGAGGTGTGTATTCCAACGTACAGGTCCACGACCGGTGCCTACCGGACTGAAGACAGCAGGTGGTTTTACACGGATGGGGGATGGGGGATGGTTCCACAGGGGGAAGGGTCAAGTGTTCCCGCTAACCCCGAAACCACGAGGTCCCAGTAGCCTCTCGATTTATGTGAATGCCAACTCTAGCTGTACACAATTCTCTGCACAAAACTTATTTCCCCCACCTACCCCGGCTCAACTTTCAGGTGTTCCCACATGCTGCCCAAAGCATCTCCTATGTCGTAGACACTTCAGTGTAGGTACAGGTGTGGACTGCATGTGACATACTCCCGCTTGATGAAATTTTAAGCCTGCTGGTGTTAAAGGACAAGTCTTGAATATAAACAGGTGACAGAACCCCAGACTAATTGAATGATCAAAATTAATCAAACTTTTCACATTTAAATGTCAGCTCACTTTGTAGAGACAAAAGTCACACATCAGAGCGCCGGGGACAGGAGCTGGAAGGAGATCCAGCAAGTCACATATTTCTACAGTTAATCCTGGGTCGTTCTAATAAAGCACATAGATGCTCCCATACTCTGTGGAGAGATGCCTCACTTTATGGTCTGTTAACAAGCCGTATGTTGATTTCTTTGATAAGAGATGTTGCTAAACAGTCTTAATTAAGATAAAATAAAGTGATCTTTATCTTGGTTGAAAAAAATAAATCATGTCTAAGTTCATGTAATTTATTTTTGCTTAGAACAAGACATTTAAAACATTTTCAAGGACATTATGTCTTCAGGCTTTAAAATATCAAGTAATTATCAAATCAATGATCATTTGGGGGAAAGTAATGAAGTATGGAATATAACCACTTCGAGTTATATAAATCATTACCACAAAGTGTTTAAAACTGATGTCATTAGAAAAAGCACTTTAATAGTGAGGGCACTAAATGTCTTCAAAGTTCAATAAAAATTAAAATTATATTCTAAATAATATTTGGAAAATAACATCTTTAAGCTTTTATTTATCAATCTATTATTGACTTGGGTTCTTTCTCTAGAAATTACCCCTTCGCATAAATAATCCTTACCGTAAAAACACACGCAGCAAATTTAATCTCTATCGTTTTTGTTTCGCAAATGTCTGTGTCAAGTATTATCAGGGAGAAATTCTTTTAAGCCTATGGTTATGGAAGGAATTTGGGGATAAAATTGTTTTTATTTTTCTGTCTCTCTCATTGCTGATAGACACAGCTGAGCAGTAACCATTATTTGCTAGGAAAGAATCCCATGCTCCCTGAGGACGCTCTCTCTGTTAACCTAGCTTGATTTTGCTTGCTTTTCCCTGGTATCCTTCAGCATTCGTGTTTCCAGGTTTGGTCTGTGGACACTCTATTCTGCTCTGTGGTTTCTTGCTGTCGCTCTCTTGGGCAATTTTCCCCCCTCGCTTACCAGTGTCTTTAGAGCAAAGACCTGTTCGTTATGTGGGCCCTCTTTCCTGGGGGCCTCAGTGATGCCCAGCAGGTGTCCCATCCTGGCCAGGGCCACTGATGCCACCGGGCCCCCAGCGAGGACGAGGCTCTCGGCTCGGTTCTGGTCAGCAGGCACCCTGCTCAGGTGCGGGGTCCGGGCCGTGGTCAGGGAACACGGACAAAGATCTCAGGCTTATTTGGTGTCTAACTGGAGGCGAAGGTCTCCCGTTGTAGATTTATGGCTCAGCCTCTCTGGAAAAGCGGCAGGGAAAGGAAGTCTCTCAGATCCTTTGTCTTAAAGGCAGTTTAGGAACAGGCAAACCTGAGACAAATTGTCTTGCTCTGCTCATGCGTGGTCACCACTTTCCTGGTTTGGTTTAGGGTCCAGGGAAGACTTATTTGGAAAATGCTTGGTACACACCCCATGCAAGTATACATGAGTGTATTCCTCACTGGCACACGTGTGTGTGTGTGTGTGTGTGTGTGTGTGTGTATGCATACATATGTGTGTCTATGGTGCATTCCCCCACTAGCGGATGTGTGTGTGAAAATGACGTGTGTGCGTGTGTATTTATGTGAATATATATGTCCACCCAATCGATGCATTCAGGTATATTCCCATCCCGAGTCCCTTCCTGGTTAGAGTATGTCTTCCTAACACCATTAATGAGGAAATATGCTGATTTCAGGGACGGAGCGTCTCCTGGTAGGAAGTGGCAAAAGCCCACGTCTCGTCGTCTCATTCCAAACGTGTTTTCACCTACGATCATTTCTACCCAAAACACGTGTTGTAACTATTATTGAGTTAAGTTAGACCATCAAAATGCATCTTACATTTTCAGAAAGAAAGAAAATGCGGCCCGGCTGTGCTTGCCTGGTCTACGTAAACTGGGAGATGGGTGGCTTGGGGACGAGGTATGACTGGCAAGTTCCCTGGTGACTCTACCTCAGGTGGCCCCATATTAGACGCCTCCCGAAGAGCACGTAATCATTTCATAGTTAACATTTGGAAATAATTAAAAAAAATAAAGTTAACATTTGGGTTTAATATTATTTTGTAAACTTTTAAACATATCTTTAAAAATTCAGGTAGATTATCTCCTTACAAAACAAAGTGAGGGTCTAAAGCATAAGATTTCATGTACAACCGTGTCTTAATTGTAATCATAATTGTTAAATGGACTATGGGGGGGTCACTTAATCCAGTGGATCCATGTTTATTAAATATTAATTTATTCAGCGCCTGTCACTGGATCACCTAGCTGCTGGGTATTCCTTTCTCCCCCATGTGATGATTTTTCTATTTTTAAACATTAAAATATGAGTCACTGCGACATGATCTTTTTTCCCAGAAAAAGGTCATGTTAATAATTTTATCGGAAAGGGTCGTAATTGAACAGCCTTTTTAAAAGTATAATTGATCATCCACAAAACTGTGACTCAGATAAGCATACACCCCCGATCCCAGTCTGGTGATCTTTCTATTTGACAAACAGAAGGGTCGATATCGCGCTGTGAAAAACGGCTCAGCCTCTGCTAACGTTGTTGAGGAGGAGATAGTCAAGACTGCACCCATGGGGTCTCCAGGTGTCAGATGATGGAGGTGGGCCCTGGACCATGGCAGGGAGGTGTCGTCGAGACTGAGGGTCTGCTCTGCCCGTGTGAAGGCTCCTGCAAGGAATTAATTTTTAAGCAAGCACCCTAACCTAGCCACGACAGCTCTGACACCCAAACTTCAAACACAAGTAGTAAGAAGTAACAGAACCTAATAGAATTCCACCTGTTAGAAATGAGTTTTGGAACCTTTCAGGTATGCAAGGGAGACGTGAACGTGGCCCGATGGAGCTGCTCTGGGCTGAGTTCACCAGGAGGCTAGTAGTTGGCTCCAGGCACACCCTCTGGAGACCCACGAGCGAGGTTTCTCTGGGTTCTCCCACCCATATGGCATGGCTGACAGCCTGACCCCGGCTCCCACCCAGCTTTATCTCCTGTCCCACACATGGCAGCCCCCACGGCCCACGTTCTCATCGAAGTCCCCAACACCACAGCATATTCTGTCCTTCCCAGGAAGCTCCCTTAATGTGCTCATTTTCCCTCTCTCCCATTGTCCCAAACCGAAATGCTGTCTAGCACCTACTCGTGAAAGTCTTCTGGGTCAGGGGCAGGAACCAAACTCAGCGCTTACAGGAAAGATGAAAAATGACTACACTTCAACTATTGTCCCTAGGGAATGGATGGAGGAACGGACAAGTGACTTGAGAAACCCATACCATGTGCAGCCACAATCCTAAGACATGCTCTACCTGTGTCGTTTCCAATCTTTACATCTGTCTGAAAAAGCAGATACGATCTGTTTTCTTTTTGCAGGTAATGACCCGGAAGCTTATGGAAATCCAGTGACAGACTTCAGGAAGTCTATTGTGTTGTGTGAGTCACAGGGGCAGTAGGGATCCTGCCTCTGGTGGTGTTTTCTGAGTTTTGTTTGCCTCCAAAGTAGAGATCAATTTGCTGGGTTCTTTCCATCTTCCTGTTGCTGATCCAAGACAAGCCAGCCCCGAGGCTTTCCTAGCTGGCCACGCTAACCTCCTAGTGGTCTCCCTGCTGCCCACGTGTCCCCAGGCAGTTTTCCCTCTGCATGTAATGTGTCTCAGTTGCATTTTCAAAATACGTGTGTTTTGCTCTCGTCCATGAGATCGTTGCCAAGACCGAAGTCAAGAAGCTTTTTCTCATATGCTTTCTTTAAAGAGTTTTACAGTTTCAGGACTTAGGTTTTAGCCTTTCATCCGTATTGAGTTGGTTTTGTGTGTGTGTGTGTATGGTTTAAATTGGGGGTCCAATCCCATTCTTTTGCATATGGATATGTTCCCAACTGCCATTTGTTGAAGTGACTATCCTTTCCCCATTGTGTATCTTGGCTCTTTGTATTGTGTATTCTTATGAGAGATCAACTGACCACGTATGTGTGGGTTTATTAATGGGCTCTCTATCCTGTTCTTCATCTCTATGTGTGTCTTTATGCCAGTATTTGAATAGAAATTTCTCCAAAGAAGACATACAAATGGCCACCAGGTACATGGAAATGTGCTCAACATCACTAGTCATCAGGGAGGTGCTAATCAAAGCCACAATGACAGATCACCTTGAACCTGCTAGGATGGCTATTATTTGGAAAAAAAAAAAGATAAGCATTGCCAAAGATGTAAAGAATTAGAACCCTTGTTCATTGTTGATAGGAATGTAAAATGGTCCTGCTGCTATGGAAAACAATATGGAGACTTTAATAAAAAAAAATTTAAAAACCTATCAAGTGATGCGGCAATTTCACTCTTGGGTATACATCAAAAATAATTGAAATCAGGGCCTTGAAGAGATGTCTGCACTGCTATGTTCACTGCAGCACCATTCCTAAGAGTTGAGATGTGGAAACAACCTAAATGTCCATTTGTGGATGAGTGGATGAAGAAAACGTGAGGATGTACACACACACACACACACACACACACACACCACACAATGTGACATTATCCAACTTTATAAACAAAGGAAAGCCTACCATACACGGAAACGTGGAGGAACCTGGCACTCATTATGCTGAATGAAATATGCTGGTCACAGAAAGAAAAATTGTCAAGGTAATGGAAGCAGAGAGTAGGGTGGTGGTTTCCAAGGGCAGCGGTGGGGAGAAAAGGGGAGATGTGGTTCAGTGGGCATAAAGTTTCAATTAAACAAGATGAATAAGTTCTAGAGATCTGCTGTACAACCTTGTGCTACAGTTAACAATACTATATTGTTAGGTATAACAATATATACATGTAATGGTTAAATATAGTATTGCTAGCTATTGAACACTTAAAAATTTGTTAAGAGAGTGATCTTATGTTACGTTTTCTAACCAATAACGAAAAAAGCTTGTGCTGGAATGGAACCATTCACCAAAGACTCAGTAAGTTGTTCCCTGTACGTGTTTTGTAGCCATAGTTAATGCTTATAATTTAAGTGCTTCTAAACATTCTTCTCGTTCACACAGAATAGTTTAGGCTGGTGGTAGAAAGACATGGTGATATATGTACATTCTCTGCATAGATGAGGCACTTTTTCTGAATTTCCCTGGAGCATGTATAGGTTTTGTTGTTATTGCTGACCTATCATGGATTTGGTTGAAATAATAGGAAAAGAAAATTTTTACACATCATTGTACTTGTCAGTGACTCAGTGACAATGGGTGGGTGGGTGGGTGGATGGATGGATGGATGGGTGAGTGGAGGGTAGGTGGATGGGTGGATGAATGGGTATATAGGTGGCGGGCTGGCTGGGTTGGCGGGTGGATGGATGGTTAGGAGGTGGCTGGCCGTCTGGCTGGGTGGATGGGAGATCTGACTTAGCGTTCTGACTTTAGTGGTTCTCACATAGCCTCTTAATATTTCTTAGACATGGTCTTAATATTCCTTATTTTTAGAAGTTGTCCCTGTATAAAAACCCTGAGAAACAGGCAAGTGGAGGCGATACGAAAGAGCTTTGAAAAGTTAAATGTGGTGTCCCAATGTAGTCACTTTTTTACCGTTAAATTCTGGAAATTCAAAATGAGAGACTGAGTCACGTTTTACTTCCCGGTGAGCATGAGAGTTATTTTCCAGACTGAAAATTCTCAAACTCGGTCGTGCAGATGACTCCTTCTGCAGTTTGTGAAGTTTGGGAGCTTTTTTATCTATTTTTCATACGCTCCCACGCCGGCAGGCGATTGTTAAGCTGGTAATGGAAAGGTAAGCAGTTTATTGCAGGTGGCGGTTAGCAAGCAGTCAGATAGCTTGAAGCTTATCCTCACCACGGAACATGAGTAGTGACCCTGTGGACGTCCTAAAGGATTTCGGAGGAGCCATTTCAGGGATCAATGGCGGTTCCATTACTGTTTTCACGGTTAATCAATGGAGCACACACTGTGACATGCCGTGGTTCCCAGGCACCTGGCCGCGTCCCCCAGGTGCCGAAGGATGAGCTCCAGAGGCAAGGCAGGTCTGAACACCTCCAGGAAAAGGGGCGATATTGCTTAGTAAATTCCTCCTGCCACAGCACAGGAAATCTACAGCTCAGCATGTTTCACTCCAGTACCCAGGGAAGATTAAAACAGAATTGATGATATAGTTGGCAACAACTCGTACTGCTCTTTAGTTGGCTGAATAATGCACATGTCATATTTGAAAATAAAAAAGGCCTTGTTTTAAAGAATAAAAATCAATGAATCCCCAAACGAGGTACATTTTAAACATTACCGAAAGTGTTTTTTAAAATATTCTTTGTCTTTTTTTCCTCTCTCTCTCCTATTGTCCCACTCCTTTCCAATTCACTTACCGTATCATTTGCTGGGAAGATTAATGTTTGCCCATGAGGTAGAGAATGCCCGGTTACCATAACATAATGAGACTTTCTACAGAATTGGCTATTTTTAAAATCTTAACTATGGCTCTTAGAAGCTAGTGCACGGCGGTAGTTTCTGTCCAGTCTTCCACAATTTTTCCCAGTCCTTTGGCGGAATTCGCAGAATGCCAACACGGCATTTCTTTCTGTCTTCTTCATTTCTCGTACTCAGAAACTTATCTGATGCAGGGCGAAATCTCGAAGTCTTGGGAATCCGTGACTCTCACCAATTACGAGCGTAAACTTGTGCTGGTAACGTCATAATTATGTTTGGGAAGTCGTTCACTTTCCATTTCAGTGGGTGGTGTCTGCACGTGTGTGTGTGTGTGTGTGTGTGTGTGTCTATAATGAGACATTAAAAAAAAATAATTTTAAACCCTTCATATGTGCCAAACACTGTGCTACATATTTTTATACTCTATTGTGTAAAATTCTCAAGAGCTTCCTAGGAGGTGGGTATGCCCCGGAAGCCCACCTTCCAGACTGGGTGACTGACACAGACAGGTGGCATCATGCACTCAGGCAGCTAGAGTCCCACGGCTGTGGCTGGCCTTCCAGAGATCAGCCAGTCTCCCGCAGTGATCCCTGAACTCCCCACCCTGGCCTTCAGAATGCAGTTTGTTCTCTAGCAATTGAAACAGATTTAACTCATGATATTAGTCAAAGACAAATAAAATAAGACATAAGTTATGATTATTTAAAACAAGGGCCGGCAAGTGGTTTTGGTAGAGGCCCAGATGGTAAGAATCTCGGGCTTGGTGGGCGCTATGGTCTCTATCCTCACCAGCAGGCCTCCCCTGCAGTGTGAAAGCAGCCACAAACCTAAACGGACGGGCATGCACATGACCCAACAAAGGTCATCTGGACGGTCACACAGGTGGGCTTGGACCATGGCTTTCGTTTACCAAGCACCGATTTAAAACATGTGCTGAGGGGTGGGGGGGGCACCTGGGTAGCTCAGTTGGTTAAGTGTCCGACTTCGGATCAGGTCGTGATCTCGCAATTCATGAGATCGAGCCCCACGTCGGGCTCTGTGCCGACAGCTCGGAGCCTGGAGCCTGCTTCAGATTCTGTGTCTCCCTCTCTCTCTGCCTCTCCCCCACTGGCACTCGGTCTCTCTCTCAAAAGTAAATAAACATTAAAAAAAATAAATGATAAAAAATGTGCTGGTATTCTCAGAGATGGGGTGGTGGTATAGATTTTCAATATTTTCCCTTAAAGAATGGTCTGATTTAGGGGATATTTTGAAATTTGAATCATCATGGAGAAACTACAATAGAATATATTGGGGAGTAGGAAGGTGGGGTGGGTTTAGAACGTCAGAAATTATGACACAATCACACGTAGGGTAAGAGAATTTCCAAGGGAGGGAAAGAAAAGGGATCATCGAACTGTAACACCCTTAGTTTCTAGGAGTTTGGCTCCTCTTTGGAACCAAGTCCTTGAGACCCGAGCAGATGGCTGACCTACTTTCCAGTTCTTTCCTCACCCCGACTCCACACGGCAGTTCTTTCCATTCTCCACTGGGCGTGCTGGTTCCGGGGCTCAGGGATTAAGAAATGTGGGATTTGTGTCAATAGTTCCTTTGGGGAAAAATCACCAAATCTTTGTATTATTATAATTATGATTAGTTATTCTGCCTTACTACCGTCTTTGGCTGAAATCTCGGATCTGCAAAGCGATTGCTCGGCGTATGTCTCTTTATTCTGTAAGTGGCGATGCCCTAGAGAACATTCACCTGCCGGGCTCGAGGCCATGGGCCACATGGTTTGGAAGTTCCCAGATTCAGAGGTGTAGGAACTCAGGGCTCACGTAAGCGGGCCACGCTCTATCCCTGTCTTTCTCCATGGCTGCCTCTTCAGCCAAACTGACGGGACGGTTCGACTCCCGACTCACATGGTTCCGAAGTCCCACCACAGGGCAGACAGGCTGTAGAATCCACGTGTTTATTGCGCACTCACTCAATAGGCATCTGTGGATGCCTCTTTGTTCAAACAAAAGTCTCAGTCTAGGGGCACCTGGAAGATGGACACCTGACTCTTGCTTTCGGCTCAGGTCAAGATCCTAGGGTTCGTGGGTTCAAGCCCCAAACTGGGCTCCGTGCCGTGGTTCATGGTAAGTACGTATGCTGGATCTCACCCTCCATTTGGTAAGGAAATTAAGAATTGAAGTCTTCAATCTTTGAAGCACCAATCACAATCTGAAAGCCCCAAGTTAGTTACAGGTAGGCTGGAATTCTGGAAGCTGAATCGTTTTGGGGGTTCCCAGACACTTCCTCTCAAAGTAAAACAGCATGTTCTGAAGAAAATCCTGGTCTTTGATTTAGCTGTATCTAGATTTTGCCTCTTTATAAACCACATTATTAATCGTTTCATCAGATATTTCGATACTTTTCACATACTTGTTGGGATCTTCCTACATGGGCATTCCCAAGGGCCTTTTCGGCACAAATTCATCAATATAGTTCATTCTAAAATGGGCATACGGGGCACCTGGGTGGCTCAGTCAGTTAAGCGACCGACTTCAGCTCAGATCATGATTTTTCAGTTTGTGGGTTCGAGCCCAGCATCCGGCTCTGTGCTGACAGCTCGGAGCCTGGAGCCTGCTTCGGATTCTGTGTCTCCCTCTCTCTTTGCCCCTCCCTTTCTAGCTCTCTGTCTCTCTGTCTCTGTCTCTCAAAAGTAAACATTAAAAAAATTTTAATGTGCAAACATACATAAATCATATATCCATATAATACCAGGTATGTTCATTTTTAAAATATCAAATACATAAGAAATAGAAAACAAAAATTTTTTAATTTGCAATTTTGCCGTCATTAACAATACATTTTTACGTGTATGTTCATATGCTGTCTATATAAATATAGGCTGGATAATGCTATGGGGATAAATTAACTTGAAATCTGAGTGACTTCACAGCACATTGGTTTAGTACTGTCCTTGCAACGTGTCCTTGGGACGGGGCATCTGAAGGATCTCAGTGGTCGGAGTCTTGGCGGGTCTGGCAGAGAACAGTGTCACACGTGACCCCAAGGAGCGTGTTCTTCACGGTAATGGTAGGAATGCCCCAAGCTGCCACCAGGAGGCTTTTGTTCAGGTGCCAGGGAGGTCTGAACATGTAGTTACACATCTAACGTCTAAGTATGTTCCTAAGGAAAACATTCCGAAGTGTGAAAAACAACCCATTCAGAGGAATGTTCCCCAAATGCTGGTTTTTAGGTTAAGATACTGGAAATAACATAAATCATAGAAGAGGAATAACCTAGGGAACTACCTCTCCCACCCCCAGATTCTGTGTAAGCACTCTCTTTGCTACTTTGACAGGTTAGGGGCCATAAGGGCCTCCCACTGTGACCAGCCCTGGTTGACTGCACCAGCCCTTAGTATACTTTCCAAAACTCAACCAATATTTGCAAATAGTCACTTTATCAACCTCCTTCTTTATTCAGCTTGAATGTGCCATCATTTCCTGCCAAGACCCCACGAGCTGCATATAGGAAAAATCAATTTGTAAACTCAGAGTAGCGTGGAGAGATAAGGAGACCGCGTGAGCATCCCCTGGGGCTCTGAAATTAACAATCACCTGGTAGCCACGCACTTGGTTATGGCACTCCCCATCGAAGAAAACATTTGTTTTCATTTATTTTTATTTTTTAAAAGGAACTTAACATCGGAATGCAGTTGACACACCACGTTATGTTAGTTTCAGGTGTGCAGCACAGCGATTCAACTTCTTTATAGGCTCTGTTCTGCTCGCCGTAAGTATAGTTACCATCTGTCACCATACAACAGCATTACAATGTAATTGACTGTATTCCAAATGCCGTGCCTTTTATTCCTGTGACTTATTCATTGGAAAAATGGAAGCCTGTATCTCTCATCTCCCTTGGCCCATTTTGCCCATCCCCTCACCCCGCGTTCCCTCTGGATACCATCAGTTTGTTTTCTGGGTTTATAGGTCTGATTCTGCTTTGTGTTTGTTCATTCGTTTGCCTTGTTTTGTAGATTCCACATATCAGTACAATCATAGGGTGTTTATCTTTGTCAGTCCGACTTACTTCTCTTCGCACACTACTCTCCGGGTCCATCCACGTTGTCCAAAGTGGCAAGATGTCGTCTTGTTTTATGGCTGCATCATCTTCATGTGTGTGCCTATGTGTGTGTGCACCACATCTGCCTTCTCCGTTCCTCCACCAGTGGGCCCTCAGGTTGCTCTGAGACAGCCACGCCGAGAAGAGAAGGTTTAAAACTGGGTTTACGTCTTTTACATCTCAAAATTCCTTCTTGGCTAACCTCATATCGACCTCCAGAGTTGTTTAACTAAATATACAACGTGTATAGAAGTCTCTTGCTAGTATTTTTATACATCTTGGTAGTTAAGAAAACTGCATCTAATTTAGAAAATAAAATAGTATTGCTGCAATGGTATGACGGCATTACAAAAACATGAAGAGAAAGTCATTTTTTATTAATCGCTTATTAACCTTTATGATCCAGAGTTGGTTGTATAATCACTTTGTACTTCCCATGTGGGTACCTATAAGATGGAAATGAAAATAATTCATCCCTCTAAGCTTTGTTACAAAGATTAAATAAAAACTGTTCTGCAAATGTTAGGTCATTTAAAAAAAATCTATTTGACTTACTTCAGTGGGATTATGTAATCAAGCATTTAGGTAAATGCCAAAATATTTGATGTAATAATAATATAGACACAGCTTTCATTTCTCTGAATTATACATTAGATCTCTTTGGCCACAGACCAGTATGAGATAAATTCCGATAGTACACTGCCTTCAAAATCTGGAAGATTGTGCTTCTGGAATATGTGTGGCAGGAGAAGTGTCTTTTGAGGAATTGCACACATCAGCTGACAAATGGGGTTGAGCAACAGAAGGTATTAGTAAACTCATAATGTTTTTTGGAAATAGATTTTTCTTTACCTCTGAACACCAACAAAGCATATCACAAAATAGAGCACTGTAAACATAGTGAATGAGTCATAATGGGCACAGTTCAATGGACTTTAAGTCACCTTCTGTGGCCCCCAAGCTTCCTGACATTGGACTATATCCACCTCACTCGCAGCTCGATGCTTGAGAGTCAGCTGGAGGCATAACTCAGCAAATTTGTATTGAGTGGGCTGGTCAGTGTTAAGGAATTCGCTCCTTCACGTTGAAAAGGCTGTTCTCCACGGGTCTCCTGCGCTTCTGGACTTCTAAGGAAAGACACTGACTTCCCTTTAGTCCAGGCTATCTTTTCTAGCATGGTTATATAGCCAACAGCCTTGAAAGACAGTGATGGTGTCCCCCTCTGGAAGGGAAACGTCTCCATCTGGGACAAGGGTGGCCATGCTCATTGTAGAAGGCTGGCGGGGTCCCTGGGCTCAGGGCCCCTCTGCTGTAACGTAGCCTACTGTGTGTACCGGACTGGTCCTTTCGCGTGTCTGAGGGAGCCGGAGCTTAGGAAAATGGCGTTAACACAAGTGCTGACACTCTGTCACCTGCTCCTTCTCTGAATGATAAATCATCTTGTTTCTCTGACTCATCTTCTCCAGCATCTGTGACACCATAGCAGGCTAATTTGTTACCTTGCAGATCAGAGTAATGCCCCAGGCCCTTTGCAGTTCCTGTCAGCCCCAGTGGAAGAAGGCACTGTCAACTCCATTTCCTGCTGGAAATTGTGCTAAACGTTAGACGTATTTTTGTGTGTACCCGGCTCAGATGTTCTGGATTTGATCACTTTATGATGATGACTTCTTCCTCGCTTCTCAAGTGGTATTAAACACCTGCCCTGAGATCCTCAACTCTGTCCTTTGTAAAGACTTGGGACGGGGGCTCCCACGGTGATATCATTTCAGCCGTAGACCCCTACTTCTTCTGGCGGACCAGTTCGTCACCGGCCAGCCCTCCCGCCCACAACAAGGAAGGCTGGGAAGCAGGAACAAGGGCCCAGATGCTGATCTGAAGGTGTCTCAGCCAGCTGGGCTGCCCTGACAAACAGCAGATACAGCTTTTCTCACAGTTCTGGAGGCCTGGAACCAGGGTGGCGGCATGGCGAGGCTCTGTGGATGGTCTTCGGGATTGTAGACGGTTGCTCTTTTGCTGTCCTCACCTGGCAGAGAGAGCGAGAGGTACCTCTCTCTTCTTCCCTTCAGAACATCACAGTCCTATTAGGTCAGGGCCCCCCTCTTATGATCCCATTTAATCTTAATTGCTTCCTAAAGACACCCCATCTTCAGACATGGTCACACAGGGGGTAGGGGAAGGAGGTTAGGGCTCAACATTTGAATTTCAGGACGACAATTCAGCCCATCACAGAAGGCATCCGAGCTACTGAACACGAGAATGAGTCAAGGTCCCAGAAAGAAGGGACGTGCCGTCCGGCTGACATTTGAGCCTACATTTTTGCCCTGAGGGTCCCCCAATTTGAAAGGAGGAGCAGTAGAGAAACTCATCAGGAGAGAAGCCTGGTGACTGAGAGGGTGAGCAGAATTGGGGTAGCCCTCTGGGGCTAGGAAGTGAAAACCCTCAGGGAAGAGAAGGGTTCTTGCCAACACCCGGGTATGCACAAGCATGCCACCTCACAGGACAGAGACCGGGCTTATTGCAATTAAAACTCCTGTTTGAATCAGTGCCTCGTCTAAGGCTGCATGCATGTGCCTTGCCAGAAGTAAAGCAAAATCCTACCAGGAGGGAGAAAACTTAATTCAATGTGTCAGATTAGATGTGATTTTTTTTTTTTTTTTTTTTTTTTGTGCTGCGTCTGGAATTTAATTTTAAAAACACTTGCCATACCAGAGACAAAAGCAAATGTCTACGAGTGGGAAGAAAGCAAAGAACATAATAGAAGGAATATTCAACTATTTGTCGTTGGACAGGGAAATAAAAAGGGAACTGGAGAATTTCAGTATGTGATTAGCATATTTAAGAAAGAATTTAATCTCCTGATAAATATACAGGCTTGGAGGCCAGCTGGTTGAGCGATTCTGTCTGTCATTCAGAGTCCAGTTGGACCAAAAATACGGTTTGTATTATTTCAAGGTATTTTGGTTACATTGTGTGGCTCTGTGTAAGATTCAGGGTCATTTAAGCTTCACAGATAATTTAGGCTGTGTTCCTGCTTAATGCTCAGGCCCATCCATTTAGTGTTTCTTTATGTTAGATTCAGAACCAATGGGATTCCAACAAAAATTCCCCTAGCCCAGCTTCAAATAAGTTTTTAAAATTTCTGTCCTTTTATCTGAAAGCTGCCCGTCCAGACCCCACCCCGCACCCCTCAAAAGGAAATAGAGAAAAAGTGTGAGAGTTCTCCTGCCTCCTCATTTTCAGAACATCAGGTCCTGATGTGCTCAGCTGGGTCCCTGCTGCAGGTAAGCAGAGAAAACAGTAGTAGACTGGCTTGGGAACCACACCTGCCCTCTGCAGGTGGTTGTGGGGAAGGCGGGAGTCCCAGGTGGCTTTACAAACCAGTCCATGAAGGGGGCCCTGGAATTTCCTCCTTCCTTCTTGAATTTATGTTTCCCCAGCCGTGATCAATGTTCTTATTCTTGTAGTGAAAAGGGGGGGAAGGGAATCATATAATAAGAACGCTCTCTCTAAGGTATTTTTATAAAAGTCCTAGGACAACAAAAGAAAGGATAAGGATACACACAGAGATCTGGTTACAGAAACCAACACATGCCTTTAGTGTATTTGTGTATCATCCTCCTTGAATAGGAAGGGGACGGCACAGAGCATGGCAACCGTTTGGTCGGGACACCCAGGGCTGGTTGCGTGCACACATCCGCGTCGCCGTGGGAGGCAGCCCGGGTTGGAGCCTGGAGCTTGTACATCGTAACTGAGTCTCCGAATGGGGTCTCCCCTTGATCCGCTCACCAGCCTGCACACGCTCCCGCTTATGCTGCGTCCTACAGGAGTTTGCTAGGAAGCTCTCTGGTGCTGTACCGCCTCCCACATTCCCTCTAAACATTTGCCTTCCGAAGCAAGAGTTGTCTGTTCCTTAAAAATAGTACTACATGGGGGGCGCCTGGGTGGCTCAGTCGGTGAAGCGTCCGACTTCGGCTCAGGTCACGATCTCGCGGTCCGTGAGTTCGAGCCCCGCGTCGGGCTCTGGGCTGATGGCTCAGAGCCTGGAGCCTGTTTCCGATTCTGTGTCTCCCTCTCTCTCTGCCCCTCCCCCGTTCATGCTCTGTCTCTCTCTGTCTCAAAAATAATAAAATAAACATTAAAAAAAAATAGTACTACATGGAACCAACATTTTCAAATCATGCTTACTAGGATTTTATGTCATTAGCATTTCAGGCGGAGACGTTATCACTACACTTGAATCCAAGTAAAATTTGATTTCTCCGGGTTGCAGTGCTTCCTTGCGATTGTTTCCGCTTCAGATTTTTTAAAACTCTGTGTTTAATGGTGAAAATGTCACTGATACGAGGGCTCGACTTCCTTACAATTCCCTTTAATTAATACGCCTTCACCTGTGAAACAGGCCCATGTGATTAGGAAGCTTACTTACATTATGCATGGTGCGGTTGACTATTTTAGAATTGTTATTTCCAACTTTCCGCTGAGAAGATGAACACAAGAAAATAAAGTGATATGTTTGCCCTAATGATTGGAATACAAGTTATTGAAACAGAAAATTCATTTTAAGGAAAAAACAAGAATCGTTTTTCCTTTTTCTGCTAGATGCTACATATTTTGCTGAAGGCTATCTTGTGTGGCTCCACGCGCTTGCTGAAATCAGCAAAATAAAAACATTCTAATAATTAATTTTACATGCATGATTAAAGAAATCGAGTTCTACAAACCTATAGATTCCCAAAATTAATGAACTGCAGTAAAAGTATGCTTTGCAAGAACGAATAATTTAAAATCGAGAGGTAGTAAAGCATAAATGGGCTTTTTCTAACAAGGTTGTTTTCTGAGAATTCCTACAGGGTTTTAAGATGCTCTTCAGTAATTCTGTGGAAAAATAAGTTACACTTTTAACAAGATTTTCAGTTATAGTCTCTCATTTTCATGTAAGAAGAATATATAATTGACTTCCAGGATTTTTACCGTCACTACTGAAAATAACGTAAACATGTTGTATCTTCAAAATATTTACCTGATTTAAGTATAGTAAAAGGCAACATCAAAACAAAGCATATAAATGTTAGCAATGTAGTTTTTCATAGCAAATAGGATTTCTCTGATAAATATTACCAAAGCAAGGTTTATTGACATATTTTCTTCCCCTCATACAACTGTAGAATGAGGACAAATAAAGCACAAGTTGGTGCGAGAACTGGGATATTTAATGCAAAAGCCTTCCAGCCCTGTTCCTGATCTCAAAACTTCGTAATGGCATCTGAGACCATAATTTGCTCTGATACGTGCATTAGCTGATTCCCTCCGTGTTCACTTTGTGTGTGAACCCTTTCTTTTTTTTTTTTTTTAATTTTTTTAATCTTTATTTATTTTTGAGAGATAGAGAGACAGAGAGTGAGCAGGGAGGGGCAGAGAGAGAGGGAGACACAGAATCCGAAGCAGGCTCCAGGTCCGGAGCGGTCAGCAGAGAGCCCGACGCAGGGCTCGAACCCACGAACCTTGAGATCATGACCTGAGCCGAAGTCGGACGCTTGACGGACTGAGGCCCCCAGGCGCCCCTATGTGAACCCTTTCCTGATTCGTGCCCCATCTCAGAAGTGCAGGTAGAATTGATTGCTCATGTCTTTGGTTGCAGACTACGAAACCCGGCTCTGATTGTTTTGAGCAAAGAAGGAATCTACCAGCAGGGCTAGTTGGGACTGTTATGCTGTGGCTCCTGTGTCCCTGTGTTGCTTCTGGCCACTTACCACCGTGGATCTCCACTCTACGGAAGTCATGGCAGGTAGATGTCACTCTGCCTTTACTGTAACTGAGACCCTTAGATCCAAATTACAGGACAAATGTGCGTTGCCCCCATGCTCTACCGGCCAGGACTGGCGAGAAGCAGCATGGCCCCCACCCTGGGCGGCCGTGGTGGGCCGGTCCTTGCTTCCCCTCTACGGGAAGGGCACTCCTCAAAGGGAAGGAGGGGATCAATAGCCAAAATGATAAAATTTCAATACCCACGCACCCTTCTTTCTAAACCTAGACTTCAAGACAATCACTGGCACGAAATCTAAAGCCATTTTCTCTCATCCCGTTGAAGGAAGATACGGTTTCCCCCTGTGCAGGAGAGCGGCCCAAGATTTCCCAAGCAGACACACAGAGCATCACATCTCTCCAAGTGGTATCCGTTTTTCCTTCAGTTCCATGAAGATCTTTTTTTTTTTTTTTTTTCAACGTTTATTTATTTTTGGGACAGAGAGAGACAGAGCATGAACGGGGGAGGGGCAGAGAGAGAGGGAGACACAGAATCGGAAACAGGCTCCAGGCTCTGAGCCATCAGCCCAGAGCCCGACGCGGGGCTCGAACTCACGGACCGCGAGATCGTGACCTGGCTGAAGTCGGACGCTTAACTGACTGCGCCACCCAGGCGCCCCCATGAAGATCTTTTTAAGGAAAAATACGTATTATGAAACTCACCTATTAAACGATATGCCGAATCACAACCCCCATACCCTCTATACAACGCTGGAAGAGAGGTAAAGAGAAGTCTAGGAAATTAGTTAAAAAGAGCTAAATTGTTTTTAACTAATTTTTCGATAGTAAAAATAACAAATAACATTAGGTTGTGTGAACCAGCAACACATCATTACCTGCTAACCTGGAGCTCAGCCGGGTCCTGTGGCTCTCCCATCAAGCTGCTAACCCAAACCTGGCCTGGGTCAATGGTGCAAGTGACATCTTGGTCTCTGCAAATTGTTCAGAGTGAGGGAGAAGGCTGATTATACAGATCCAGGTCGACTCAAAGACCCCGAGCCCAGCCGGATGCTGTAGGACACTGGTGAGGTGTGGTGTGGACGTAGCCCCTGTTGGACGGATACCGGCATAACCTGGGGTCTCCCGAAGAGACTGGGCGTCCAGCACGGGGGGCCGATGGCATGGCTGTGGGCAAACCGTGGGCACTCCTGTAGCAGAGAGCAGAGAGAGAGGTAAGCTAGTGTTTGGGGCACCTCCAAACCGCGGAGTCAAGGCAGTGTGTATTCTTAGTGACCGTCTCAGAGGCAGGAAGTTAGCCGGGCTTGAGTCTAAGAAGGAGGCGGTTTCCTTGGGCCTGGGGACAAGATGGGCAGGTTGGGGGAGGCTGAGAGACGTGTGTGGTTGTTGAGGGTAAGCAGCTTGGGGTCCTGCACCGGCAGGCAGGAGGAAGAGCGTCACTGAGCCTCTGTGTCCTCACTGTCTCTGTGACTCTTCAGCGTGGTGGACGGAGACACGCAGGAAAGACAGGGCCCTCCCGGCATGGGGGCGGGGAGCCCGGTCTCGGTGCAGCGCGTGGACCCAGGCGTGAAGTGTGTGCAGGTGCCTGTCGCGGGCACCCGTGCGACCAGACGCACTGGGAGGCCCCGGACTGGCTAGTGGCAGTAAGTGACCTTAATACTGGATGTGGGGGAGCCCCCCTCCTGTCTCCCCCGTGTGACGGCCCCTTGGTCTCTGCTGCCGAGGTAGGGTTTGACCCGGCACCCAAAGGTGTGACACTGGCGGGAGGGGCACGCTGGGGCAGCTGTGACTTCCTGCCGGAAGAGTCCCCATTCTCAGGGCGACGGTCCCCAGGTAAAGACGTGGAGCTTCCCTGCAGAAGCAGAATGCACACCAAGAGCCCTTGAACGTCATGTGAAATTTTATCTGGCTTCATTTTTAAGGTGTCAAGTTGGGGGAATAGGACGTGTCCAGTACTCTTGTCTAGCAAACTGAAAAGAGAGAGAATGAGGTGAGGCCCCGAGTCCCCGAATACTGGAGCAGATGTGGGGGAAGTCTGCAATTACGATGCTTAACCATCAAGAACAAGAACTTACCCTCCGTGCGAAGGGGGCAAACTAACGCTTTTCACACTTTCTCCTGCCCGGGTGTGAAAAATTGAAAAGACAAAGTTAATGACTCGACCCAGCGTGCCACCCTTGTTGTAGTTAATAACATTAGAATTTCACTAGTCTCCCGCATCCCCCCACCGCCCTGTGTGTGTGTGTGTGTGTGTGTGTAGGGGGGAGTGGCCTCAGTTACATGTGTGTGCGTACCTACTATGCTGGTGTGTTTGCTCGATCCCTTCTTTGCTTTTAAACTGTGAAAAACCCTCATTTTGAGCCTCGCAAAGGGCTCTGCAAGCATGCATTTTGTTCGGACCTCCCCCCTCACTTGTGGCTCTGATTACATGGTTATCAGAAGCAAAAGAAACAGGCAGTGTAAGCGTCATTGGAGGTCTTGAAACACGGAATGCGTTAAAATGTAAGTAGATCAAAGTTGGAAATATTTTAGGAAGACTTTTTTCTTGCTTATCAAAAGAGCTGAATTTTCTCCCCCTGGAGAATTCCCCTGGTGCCCACAGTCTGAGAACCCTGTCTGCACTTTGCCAATGGCAGGAAGGCTTGGCTCTCAGTGCAGACTGAGACGGCTGATGGCTGTGCCGTCATCGTAAGTCCTGGACCAGCAACCACGGACGCCCCACCGCGACACCCTCCCCCCGCAAGAAGAGGAGCTAACCGACCGTGGACGATGGTGTGTGTATCCGCTGCAGCCACCACACTTTCATAGGGAAGTAACTCAAGGTGAAATGGAAATTCTGGAACATAGGCAACAAGATACTAACTGTCTTCCTCCTGTTTCTTTTTCCCCCAAGGAACATTTCTTCCTGATTGTTTGATGCAACTGTTATTTTCACTTTTCTTTTTTTCTTTTTAAAGAAATTAAGGATTTTAAAAAATTAATTATTTTTGATAGAGAATGAGCAGGGGAGGGGCAGAGAGACATGGAGAGAGAGAGAATTCCAAGCAGCCTCCGTGCCCAGTGCACAGCCTGATGTGGGGCTCGAACTCACAAACCGTGAGACCGAGACCTGAGCTGAAATCAAGAGTCGGACTCTCAACCAACCGAGTGCCCCGATTTTCTCTATTTTCTCATTAGCGGATACAAGAAAGGAGTTTCGGATCCTTGCCGGTGAAGGAAAGGTGGTGGCATTGGACGAGTACAACACGACAAATTCTGCTTTTCTCAATTTATTTTTCAGATTCATGTTCTCTGTGGACTGACCGAACTATGGCGACAAGAACATGTAAACACAAGGCAGGACTCATTGACTTCCCTGCACATGAAGCCTGAGTCTCACGGGTGTTTTCCTACCACGCATAGTGAGGTCGATTCCAGGGGATAAATAAAATTTCATCTCATTCTCTCTCTGTAACGCCAAGAGAGGTGTTTTGCATTTTCCTGTAGCTTGGGTTCATGCTAAGACTCCTTCCAACAGCTTAGCGCGTCCTTGAGTGGAAGATCGGAGACACGGATATGTGTGGTCCCATCCGGTCTCTGGCAGAATGTGGAGCTGGGTTTAAGACCTAGCTGGGTTTAAGTACCACAGACAAAATACCACAGACACCGCCCTGTACATCAGACCTCGACCGACTCACCTTCTGTGTGTGCATCTGAGTGAGGGCTCCCGGCCAGTCCATTCCTGGGGTGGAGTGAGCTTGGGAGAAAAAGCTTCAGATAACACAGGTGGATATGATTAAGAGGCTCCAGATGGTGCCAACCCCTGCCCCTCAGGGAATTGCACGTACACTGCCCATCGTAAACAGAGGCACACCAGGCGCTGGGGGCTGCCGGAAATGGTAGGATGTGCAGGGCATGAGACAGACAGGCGCCTCCTTCCAGCGAGCTTGTGACCTCAGGGGACTAGGAGAAGGCTGGTTTCTGGAACAACGAAGGTATGGGGAGCTTCTTCACGCACACAGAGAGAAGCTTCTAGAAGTTTCTCCAGCGTGGGGGGCCTTCGGAAAGCATCCTGTGTGAGACAGCATCAAAGTTTGCAAATGAAAGGTAAAATCAAAGACGGTGACCGGTACTGCCTCTCGAGCACTCGCTGGGTCGTAGTGTTGTGGCTCCCAGAGTGTGAAAGGCTCGAGCTGTTCAGACAGAGTGGCCTCAAGGCCGGGTTTCCAGTTCTCGCGTGTCGACCACCTTTGGGGCTTTCTCTGTCACACTTGGGTTTCATGTTCACACTTGCAGCCAAGCTCTGTCTTGTCTTCTGAGGCGCACGTCTGTCTGAAGGGACAATGGCCATGTTGTGGGTTTGTCATCAGCTGTTCCCGTCTCATCCACTTCCTTAAAGGCAGCTGCTGGCCGCCCTCTTCTGCCTTCTTCCCGAGCCCCCTTCCCAACACTCGCGACCGAGCCAGAGCCCCAGGAGAAGCAGGGGCGCCTGGTGTCCCAATGGAGAGCTGAGGGCTCACCCGGCACCTGCCAACACCAGGCGCCCTGAACTCCTGATGCAGGTGCGCCTGTTTTTTCCATTTCCTATTTTATTTTATTTTAGAGAGAGACAGAGTGTGAGTGGGGACGGGACAGAGAGAGAGAGGGAGACAGAATCCGAGGCAGGCTCCGGGCTCTGAGCTGTCAGCACGGAGCCCGACTCGGGGCTCGAACCCACGAACCGCCGGATCATGACCTGAGCCGAAGTCGGACGCTTCACCCACCGAGCCCCCCAGGCGCCTGCTGTCGCTGTTTCGCGTTTGCACTGGTCCTCGAGGTGCACAGTGGTAGTCCGTTGGGGTTTTAATCTGCGTTTTCCTGCTGACCTCGTCCTTTGCGCTTTTCCGCGGTGCTTGCCCAGCGTGGAGCCATTACTGGGTCAGAGACGTCCGTCTTGGTAAGCTGCTCATTTCCAAGCTTCTGTTTGCAGCCAGTGGTGTTTCTGGGTCACCGGCTTCCTCAGCAACCGTCTGGAGTGTGGGAGGCACAAGGAAAGCCCAGGGAGTCACCGCTGTGTGGCTGTGTTCTCCTTTCGGCCCTAAGATCCCCCGCTAGCTCACCGCCTTTTCTTCCCCTCAGAATCTTCTTTTGCTGTGTTATCCTTAGTACCCAGGGTTTCCAGTCGTACTGGGTGGGAGGCATGGTGGAAAGCACGTCTCACCGAGGTCTTACGTTTGCACTTCCCTGGGATGTTAGTGGGTTCGAGCTACCACACCGAAGTACCACGGACAGGGGGCCTACACAGCAGAAGCACGCTGCTCACGGTTCTGGGGCCTGGGGTCGGGGGTCAAGGTGCGGCTGAGTGTGTGCCCGGCGAGCGCACGCTCCTGGCTCACAGACCGTCTCCTCTCCCCGGTGTGCGCACGAGGGAGCTGCTCTCCTTATACTCACCCTGTGTGATCTACAGTTCCCCAGATTATAATTGTTTACAAGTGTTTGTGGCCTTCAGGACCTTCTAGCATTACGCAACCACACACATCGAGGTCTACCATATCTCACCCCCTCAAAACAAACCCACAAAGTTATCACCGCCAGGCGCCTTCTCGGGCCCCGGTGCAGGAACGGAGTGCTGAATGTGCTGTCCCCCTTGCTTTTGGTTACGCTGGGGTCGTGCACATGGTAAGACATCATCACATCTCCCCCATCCTGTTTCCTCATGCTCTTCCAAAATGCCAAACCTAACAAATGATTATTACGCCAAAAGGTAGAAACGGATGTGCGCTCCCTCATTTGGAATTGGGACATGCCTACCGTCCTGGATGGGAAGGAGGAAGATGGTCACGCTGTTTCTCCTCCTTTGATATTGTCTGGGTTTCGTGGGAATTCCTGTCCAGTGAGGTGGAACACACTGAATGTGGCAGTTTAATGAGAAGACTCAAAACCCAAACTTATTAATAAGCAAAATCACCCTGGCAGAGAGGAGGCACGTGGGTGCTGAGTTAGGTCACCGAAGTGCTCACGTAAATTTACCAGGATTTCAACTTGCAGTGTTCCTACACGTGAGTGTCTTTCGGATCAGAGAACAAAATGTTTCCAGCTTGTGTTCTCAAGATACCAAATCAATGTTTTAAAGAATCTTTTTTTTTTAATTATTATTTGAGAGAGAGAGAGAGAGAGAGAGAGAGGGGCAGAGAGGCAGAGGGAGAGAAAGAGAGAGTCTCAAGCAGGATCTGCACTGTCAGCACAGAACCTACCACGATTCTCGATCCCACAACCCTGGGATCATGACCTGAGCCGAAATCAGCAGTCAGACACTTAACCGACTGAGCCACCCGGGCATCCCCACACCGCCTCCCCCCCAAAAGTAAATGTCTTAAATAACTTTTCCTCTGAATGGAGATCATCAAACCACAACTGGACTCTTTCATTGGATCCAACTCTGGCCCTCCTAAAATGGAAATTGCCACCAAAATCTCAATCATATTTTGTAGAGGAAGCTCAGTCTATTCATTTAGCAAATACTTATGTAAAATGTTCTTTTCTCTTTTTCTTTTTTTCCTGTCTCTCTGTCTCTCATATTCCAGGCATATTAGATATTACAAAGATAAGCATGTGTTGAATCTTTCTTCAAGGAGTTTACAATTCATTTGTGGAAATAAGGTACAAGAAAATATAACACAACATAAAAATAATAGGAGCTTTTCTTAGTTCAGGCAGCTATAACAAAAATACCATAGATTGGGTTATTTTACCAGCAGATATGTAATCCCCATGGCTCTGGAGGCTGGAGGTCCATGATCAAGGCACCTGCAGATCCTGTGAAGGATGAGACCCCATTTCCTGGTTCACAGATCACATTTTCTTGCTGTGTCCTCATGTGGGGGAAGGGGCGAGGGAACTCTCCAAGGTATCTTAAAAAAATTTGTTTTAATGTTTATTTATTTTTGAGAGAGAGAGAGAGAGAGAGCAAGCAGGGGAGGGGCAGAGAGAGAGGGAAACACCGAATCTGAAGCAGACTCCAGGCTCCAAGTGTCAGCACAGAGCCCGACGCGGGGCTCAAACTCACAAACTGTGAGATCATGACCTGAGCCAAAGTCAGACGCTCAACCAATTGAGCCACCCAGGCGCCCCCAGGGTCTGTTTTACGAGGACACTAATCCCATCATGGGGGTTGCACCCCCCCACACCTCATCACCCCCCAAAGTCTCCACCTCTTGGCACATCACCTTGGGGGTTAGGATTCAACGGTTGGATGTGAGAGGGACACAAACAGCCCATAAAAGAGCTCCAAGAAAGAGGTATCTAAAGCATCCAGGTAGAGATCTTTATGTGCGATCTTTTCACAGCTTATTCCTGTTCTGGCCGGGTAGGATGTCTGTTCTGATTGCTGGTTACCTGAGCACCAACTCACGTTAAATATTGTAAATGTCAACTCAGACATAAAGAGACTTCTAGTGTGTAAGCAGAAAAGGCAGCTTAATTCTGTGTGGAAGGAGAGAACAGAAGTGGCGCCTCCACAGCAGGTGAGGGCGAGTCCGTTGAAAATGAGTCTGAAACTGGACGACATTCTACAGGAGAGGAGAAACTGAAAATAGTTTTTGAGGCTCTATAAAAATGGAAGACTTTTTTCCACCCAAGTCTTTCCTCACTTCCCCTGATGTCGAGGAAGGCAGGTCTGGATGGGGACATGTACACCCGCTATGCGATGTATCCAAGCGTTAGCAAAGCGGATGAAGTTGATTTGGAATTCTTTTTTTTTTTTAAGTTTATTTATTTATTTTGAGAGAGACAGAGACAGCACACGTCGGGGAGGGACAGAGAGAGAGGGAGATGGAGAACACCAAGCAGGTTCTGCACTGTCAGCACGGAGCCCGACATGGGGCTTGAACTCACGAGACCATGAGATCATGACCTGAGCCGAAACCGAGAGATGGACGCTTAACTGACTGAGCCACCCAGGTGCCCCTATTTGGAATTCTTAATGGCTCGTTAGGGTTCAGCGAGCGACCTGACTTAATATCCATTAGAAAAAAAATATCAAGAAGAACATGAGATATTCTTAGACTATTTAGTGATAGTTACTGTTACTTTATAAAGTAGTGAGTGGGAGGTGGGAGGAAAGAGGAAGGCAGACTGAAGGAGGAGATATTTCATTTTTGTCTTGTCTCATAAGTGATCTGTTGATAATGGAAACAGATCTATGTGTTGACTAACTTAATAACGATGATTTATAGCCTGGTTTCTGCGGGACAACGTAATCCAATCCTATTTGTCATGGAATTGTTCATTTTCTGGATGAAAATAATGCTTAGGAATTTGGGTGATGTTCTATGTGGCGATCTTATCTCCCAGTTTCACTCTACAACCTACACTTGATGCGTTCAGAAACAGCTCACCTTAAGAATCCAACAGAATCCAATGAAAACCCGATTTTGTATACAAAAGGAAAATCTTCTGTATCGACATCAGAATATATTGCTGACAATACAGTGAAAAACTTAAATCTGAAATGTAATACAATGTGCCTCCTCTGTGGCAAGCCTTATTTTTCTGAGACCGTATATCAGTTGTTGGCGCCCAGAAATACATTACGCTTGGCATTGAACAATGAAAACAAGAAAGGTACACAAAATCATAGCTGATAATTTAAAATCAAGCGTGAGAAAAATATTTCTTTCACACATCCTCGATAAGTAAGTGGTTAAACCTAATGATTTTACATTGATAAATCGAATAATTTATTTTTCAAGTGAGTTGCTAATTTATTTTCTACTTATATGTATTGTGTATGTAACATTTACCAATGTCTTTGTTCTATAACTTATAGGGAATAGTTCTCAGATCTTTATTTATTACACCATGAAAATAGAGGACCAGTGCCTTATTCATATGTGCAGCAAGCCTATGATTATCACTTTATGATATTCTGCAGAATTTACTTTGCTATTTACATAATTACTATGCTTTGATAGAATGTAACAGACGTAAGTAAAAATGATATAAATCAAATGAAATGAACACCTGCTGGGGCCAACTAATAATCTTCAAGATGACCCGATGTAATTACCCTGCCTACACAAAGACTTTTATTAGTTCCCATATTATTAGCAAAGCTGTAAATAATTATATGGTAAATATTGGCTCATCACGGATAACAAGAGACTAATAAAGTGCTTGAATGGTTCACATGTCTTTCCAAAGTGCGCATATTCTGGGAAAAACTTCAGAAATTCTGAAACACGTGCTTCAATATTTCACTTGACAAATAAGTAAGTTTTGGGCAATTTCGCATCAGTTTTCAAAAGACCGGCTTTTCTTTGAACAACAAAACTTTAAAAAACTATTACTTTCTTATACCGGGTTCTCTAGAAAATAGGCTGAGGCAAAGTCTTACGCACTAACGCTGTAGCCAGAAGTGAGTGCAAACCCAGGGCAGCGAGAGTGAGGACAGCAGATGGGAGGCAAGCAGGCAGGGAGACCAGATACACCTTTCCAGGCTGGCCGCCCTCTGCATTAGAGCCTCTGACCACTCAGTCTCAGAGACATCTTCCTATTGGTCCTGTGAACAATCTCGAGACAGTCCATCTGCGGGAAAGATGGGACAACGATTTATCTTTGAGCCCCTCTCCCTCACGTCTCCACAGGGTGTGAAGCACCCTGTGTGTCCACAGCGTACCCGCCCCAAGTCCAGGCAGCCCCCAGCAACCTGTGTGCCTCAGCAGGTCCAGACTTGGCAGGAGTCCTGCTTGGTCCTTGGCCCCAGGGATCTGTCTCGGCAGCAGGAAAGATGTGGGCCAGGATGTTGGCTTAGAAAGGATATAACTATGAGGATCTTGACTGGAGCTTGACAGACATAACCACCTCCCTCCTATCTCAGATCTTGGCTACATTTACGACATCTTGTTCTCTTCCAGACAATCAGTTATTGAAGAAAGGGTCACCTGGGGGGCTCAGCTGGTTAAGCGTCCAGCTCTTGAGAGCTGCTCAGGTCATGATCTCACCATTCGTGAGTTCCAGCCCCACATCGGGCTCTGTGCTGACCGCGTGGAGCCTGCTTGGGATTCTCTCTCTGTCCCTCCTCCCCTGACTCCCTCTCTCTCAAGAAGATTAAATAAACACTAAAAAAATAAGTTATTAAGTAAAATCACCAAGATGTTTTCCCTCCAAATCTTAGGGAATTTTATGATTTTTAAAATATGCCCCAGTTGGTTAACCATCAATCTTCAAAGGAGGATTCCACGAGTTTTCTCTTCTGCAAAAGCCACAAAAAAGGAATGACAGGGAAGGACATTGTTGATTCCGGTAAGTGTCCATTCATGACATCGTGTCTGAAGGAAACTCCCAGGCATTGCCCCCAGCAGACCCGACGCCCACCCGCCGGGAGCTGCAGAGTCAGTATGTGAACGTCTGTCCGGATGGTGGCGTTGGGGGCAGTGTTTCTCCAACTGTACGAACATCTCCTTCCAGAATTTTCCTCTTCAGGGCAGAAGAACTGAACTGTACATAGTTTTCAGCGACTGTTTGCACAAGTTTATTCACAGGGTTGATGCTGAGTGTTCATTATAATTTTTTTGCATGTGCCTATTAAAGAGTACCTCTTAAACAAGAAGGAGAAATCAGTGTATCAGAGCATGTTTTTTTCCCACAGGGAGGAGGGTCTCACGTACCCTGGAGACCGTTTCCGACCGTGAGTGGCGGGATGGCCCTGCTTATGGGCTCAGGTAATGGGATGGGGTGGGGGGAGAAGAAACCCGGCCGTGTGCCCAGAAACCGGTCTCACTCTGGGGAAACCGAAGCAGAGCTCTTGTAGCTTCGCCCTTTACATGTGTTTGCTCCGTATGAATTTCTATTTGTTAATTTTGCGTTGTTTCTAAATTGAGAGCTTGTCTCATACAAAACAAAGAAAACAGAAGAAAGGGGATTTTGAATATATTTAGCGAAGCTGGATTCAAAACGTGAAAACCTCAGAAGAAAGATAAAAAATCACCAGAAAGATCTAACAGATTTTGCTGCCTCAGTCCTCACGTGAGACGGTGGTTTTATTTTAACAAAGGAGTCAGTTCCTCTGCAACAAAACCTCTTTAAGGCTGAGATCGAAGTTGAAATCGCCATTTGGAACTCACATTCCTCACGCATGTCGTGATGGTTTGAGAGGCTCCAAAAAAGTAGCACCTCCCTCCTTGGGTCAGTGGGGAAACAACTGGAAGAGGCTGCCGGGACACAGGTGGACAGCAAGAGGTCACTCATGTGGTGGATTAGTGTGGGTGTAGACCAAGCGACTGCAGCCTGTGCTCTGTGTGTTTGCTCTTGAGCCCGAGAAGAAGGCAGGTGTGGCTCACCGGGTCGCAGGCAGAGCTGGAAATCTGTACCCCTGGGGACGCTGTGGAGCAGAGCACATGACTCTGAAGAGAAGGGAGAGACCCGGCTGGGCTGTGTGTGCCCACTTCCTCCTCCCCACAGCACGTCATGGGGCAGACCAGTCCCACCCTGGCTGGCTGGCCAAGGGCCCAGGGAGAGAATCTGCGGGCGTCATTCTGTCCGGACGTTCGGCCTCAGGGGCACCCCACTTCTGCGTGGCCACATAGGGATGGGACGGTGCTGGGCTGTGTGTGTAAGAACGAAAATAACCCTCTAATTCAAGCCTACCCAAATGAAATGGAGCATTTTCCAAATCACAAAGCAAACGCCTTGTTCTCTCAGCCTCAGAGTTTGATTGGAGGGTGCGTCTTTTCTCTACCTGGTTTTATATCTGATGCGTCTGGCAGGTGCTGCCGGCTGAGGTTTGATCATGAACTAGAACTAACTCGGCACTTACTATGAAGCCATGGAGGGGACTTTGTGGGCCTTTTCAGGAAACTAAATTTAATCGGTTTTTAGTTAACCACGATCCTTTTAATGTCAGGAGTAGATCATGATGTATAGAGACCCAAGACAAGATTCTGTTTGTCTGTTTGTTGTTATTTGGTTTTGCTAGGCAGCCTTTTCCCTGCCCCTTCCCCACTTCCCATGAACTTAGATGTTTGTCAATATATTTCCCTTCTCTCTTTTATAAATTTTTTAAATGTTTACTTATTTTTGAGAGAGAGAGACAGACAGACAGACAGACAGAGAGGAGGCATGAGCAGAGAAGGGGCAGAGAGAGAGGGAGACACAGAATCGGAAGCAGGCTCCAGGCTCTGAGCTGTCAGCACAGAGCCTGACGCGGGGCCGAACTTACAAACCGCGAGATCATGACCTGAGCCGAAGTCGGGTGCTTAACCACCTACATTTACCAGCAGTTTGGTCTATGCGTGGAGCACTGTTTTCAGTGATATGCGTGCCCATCAGTCCTCCTACGATCCTGTGACCTAAGCTGCCACGCCCATCCTGGTTTTGTAGACGAGGACCCTGAGACACAGGGAGTTTAAGGCACCTGACCTAGAGATGAAAGTTGCACCGGACCCAGCAGAGCTGGTTTTTGAATCATCGTTTTAAGCATCAGGACATCCTTCCTGTCTGTGGAAACACGAAGACAGCACTAGAGAAATGGGTTAGATTTCCTCATGCAGCCCACACATTTATTCCTAAACTGGGACAGAAAGCAACATCTAAGGAGGGTATTTATAAGAATGCACGGTCCAACTCTATGCTTACGAACACAGTTTCTGTAAAATGTATGTTTTTTTTTCCTAGAAAATATGTGAATAACGAAATTATTTCAGAAAAGTAGAAAATCTGGGGAAAAGAAACCAACAAGAAAATATTGAGGGGCACCTGGGGAGCTCAGTCAGTGAAGCCTCTGGCTTTTTCAAAATTTTTCAAAATTTCTGCTCAGGTCATGATCTCAGGGTGGTTGGATCAAGCCCCGTGCCTCACTCTGTGCTCAGCCTGCTTGAGATTCTCTCTCTCTCTCTCTCTCTCTTTCTCTCTGGCCCTCCCCCACTCACCTTCACTCTCTCTCGAAATAAATAAATACATTTTTAAAAGAAAACTTTGAAGAAAATGTCAAGGTGGTTGTGTAAGAATAGTCCTGTGCTCGAATTCCTTCTCCGGCTGACATGCCAGGTTGGTTCCTTTAATCTTTCTGAGAAATTATAATTTCCACACGATACAAACTACACCAGATCGCTGAAAAACTGGGGAAGACTTTCAACGTATTTTACAGAACTAGTGTAATCCTCACGTCGGAATCTCTGAAGAAATTAAAAAGAAAAACAGAGAGCAACTTTAATTACATAGAGAGGCGGGAAATCACTAAACAGAATAGCAGCTAAGCAAATCTAACACGATCAAGGTTGCAGTTGCCAGAATGCTCTGGGAAGTGTTATGGGTGAAATAAGAATGTGTAACTCGGAAAAACCATAAAATTTTGAAAAAGTGAATGTACCGACTGACAGGGTATAATATTAGCTGTTCATATACCTGCGGAATGATAGTTCTAAAATTTTCTTGTAGCGGCACAACTTTTCCTTCAGTTATTCCAGTCCAGAATCCAGTATGTAACGTAGATAATTGAGAGTCTCCCCCCCTGCCCTGTCACACCCCACCAGTGCCGGAGGCCAGAAAAGAAGCAAAATTAATACACAAATAAATGTTTAACAATACGGAAAACGTTACATATTGTTGCTAAATCAATAAGGAAGACTCCAAAAAAGTTGGTATATGATGCTTCCCTTGTGTGAAACAGAATACAAACTGATTCCCCAAACACTGGATTTCAATTATATGCTGAGAAACACAGTCATGTTCATTTTCGTTTTCCTCTTTCCTGTGCTGACCATGTCATCTCAACCAGGGTCAATGTGCTTTGGAAGGATGTTTCAAGAAAAGTCTAACTTATTTCATCTCATTTACCTCCTCTCCCTGCCCCCAGGATGCCCCTTGCCACTCTGCCCTCACCCACCCACACTTGTTTTTCCAAGGTCACATATGCCCTTTGATGGCCAAGTCCAACATGCACTTTGCCACGCTGGTCCACGCAGACCTATCTGCGGCATCTGCTGAATCGCCTTCTGCTTCGTCCTCGGTCACTAGTGTTCCGTGAATGCGCAGCTCTCCTGCCATTCTCTTCCCATTTCTCCTTATTTTCCCAGAGAACCTTTGCAAGCCAATGACTTCATTCGCTATTTATGCGAATCTCATTTCTAGATTAGTATCTTCAGCCCCAAGTTCTCCATAGAGCTGCACACCAGCATCTTTCCTGGGGACCCCACAGGTCCCTGTATACTAAACAGTTCCCAACATGAAGTGATCTTCTCTAAAAGAATTGCTTCTGTCCTTGGATTTTCCCATGCTTGCTTATAGAAAGCTGTAAGAAACACCTGTTTCTGGAGCCTAGGCTCACCCAAAGCCAGTGGTTCTCCAAGTTGCATCAAGAATATCTCTTGATTCTTCTCTTACATTTCCTATAAAATGTAAGAAAGGAAAGTACATGTAAACAACACGCTTGGCCCAGGAAGTAAAAATATAAATTCTTGTTGACCACCATTTTCAAAACTCACTTTGCAGTGTTGCCTTCCGTTGTATTTGTTGGAGTTCATATCCTATTAGGTTGCTCCAGAATAAATGTTTTAGTTCTTATCACCCTTTACCACCAAGACTGCATCCAGGATAACAAGAACTTAAACAGTCGTTGATGAGGACACAAAGAAGAGACAGAGTATCTCCTGCCTTCTGTGGGATTCTCTGTAAGTTCCAGTCTCTTTTGACCTTAATGAAACTTTAAATCTTCCAATGGCACGTCATCGTACGTTTTTGTCAATCCCATTGCTTTTCTTTAAGGTCCTTAATAAAAATTTAGGCTGTAAAGGACATCGGACGGTTTATAAGGACTTCTTTTTAAGGGGTGGCTGTGGTTGTGAAAATGGAACGCTTGGAAGCAAATTACAATATCGGGAAGTGAATGGTTCGAACTTACAGAACATGTCGTCACAATCTGCTGCTTCCCAGGAGAATGTTAACTGTCTTGGACAACATCAAGATGGCAGGACAGGGAAGCAAAACCATAGTTAGAGAAAACAAAGAAGATGCCAGGTTTGCCCGGTTTTCTAACGACCGATAAATGTTGCTGTTTACCTGCAAATTTGATCACTGGGGGTTAAGTCGGTTGTCTCCCTGTTGATTTTCCACACTGTCCTTTTTCATATTTTCCCCGTTCAAGTATCTTGTCAGTTATTGCCCACCAATCGTGCTTGCTTCAGAGGCAACTGCAGGTAATGAGATGCTGATTGGGGATTCTAGAATTCACTTGCCGATGATTATGTGTTATTTTAACAGGAGAATGACAATAATTTCCTGTAATGCCACTTGTTAAGGTAATTATGCTATAATTGCCTTATCAAGGTGTCATAGAGGAGAGGAGAGACACTCCAAGATTTCACAGCTGCTGTCTTGCTCCTTGAAGGGTTCTCTTGAAGCGGCATTGTCAGCCATGGGGATAAATCCCTTCCGATTGTTAGAAACTTGAATATGTTGTCCTGAGCAGCGCACGTGACCTTAAAATGACGTTGTTCAGGAGTTGGTTTTTTGCGTCTTGATATAAAAACTATCTGCACAAAATTGCAGATACACCGAACCGTGCAATCTGAAGAGTTCGTTTGTAGCAACTGTGGATTTAAGAAGAAGCTAACTATTAATAAATATAATAGCATGAAATAAAGGGCATGTATATCTAAAACATAGACATCAAAAACTTGTGTTTTCCAGTTACAACCCATTGAAGATGATGCCTGTGGTATAGAAATATTAGCACTATCTTTGACCTTATAGATCCACAGTGAAGATTATTGGTACATTTAAGTAAGCCCTTATGCCTTTAGTATAGTTATATCAGTAACACAAGAATATTCAGTGAATATGGGACCCTCTTCTAAATTGTCAAACAAAGTGCTCCTAAGTTGGGATAATTCCAATGTATTTTCTCTGCACACATGAAGCCTGCATTTTGTTTGGAGGCAGAGACTGCAAGAAATATAAAGAAGTTCAAAGTTAGAGAGCAGTAAACGGTAAGGGTGAAGAATAAGGCAGAGAGGGTGAAACGAATGTCGGGGGTGAGAGTGGTGTGCAGATTAGGCGACATTTGAGCTCAGACTGGAGGTAGTTGAAGGGGTTGGCTGTGTGGTAACAGGAGGAAAGTCTTCACAGAAAGTGCGGAGATCCTGATGAGGTGTATGGCCCAGTGGAAACATGGAGGGAGGCGGGTGGCTGAGTGGAGGTAATTGGGACAAGAGGACTCACAGATGAGTTCAGAGAGGAGAAAGGGGCCCTGATAGTGTGGGGTTTTCCAGATGTAGAAAGGTTGGGTCTTACTTGGAGAGGGTTGGGAGCCCGGGAGGCGTTCGGGCAGGTGTATAGAGTCTTCAGTTTTACAGATGGTTCTGACCACTGCGTCGCCCGCAGATGGCAGGGAGGCAGAAATGGGGATTCCAGTTACTAGACCAGTGAGATAAAGCACAAAAACCAAGGTGGAACGAGAAAGGGCGAGAAGTGACCCTACACGACCTCCCAAGAGACTGAATGTGGGGAAGACTGGGGGGGAAAAGGCAAAGTGGAGGCTCTCAGCCTACCCACCCAGGAAAACACGGCTGCCATGATCTGAGTGGGGGCCTTGCAGGGGCCCTGGTTTGGCTGGTGGGAGATCAGAAGCTCAGGTTTAGACATGTTCAGAGCGAGCAGTCGCTAAGAAACTAGATGAAATATCAAGGAGACAGTTACGTAATGACTCTGGTATTCCAGGAGAGAGAACAGGGATTTGTGTGTTTAGAAAGGGATATTTTTTTAAAAAAAAATTTTTTTTTTCAACGTTTATTTATTTTTGGGACAGAGAGAGACAGAGCATGAACGGGGGAGGGGCAGAGAGAGCGGGAGACACAGAATCGGAAACAGGCTCCAGGCTCTGAGCCATCAGCCCAGAGCCTGACACGGGGCTCGAACTCACGGACGCGAGATCGTGACCTGGCTGAAGTCGGACGCTTAACCAACTGCGCCACCCAGGCGCCCCAGAAAGGGATATTTTAAAGCGAGGATATGCTACTAGAAAGGACTAAACAGAGAAAGATGACATAGGGAGAAGGAGGCCCTGGACACAAAGTCCTGACAGAGGGAGGAAAGGTGGCAGGATCACCCAGCCTTTCTTAGAAGGCGTGTTTCCTCCCCTTTGGGGTGCATGAATGAGGCAGTGTCTGTAGAAATATCGGGGACAATGGGAGTGCTCTGCCTGATGCATTTCTGTGGGGCCGTATTATGGGAGAGCACCCAAAACACGTTTACCTCTACATGCATTTTAAATCCTGCGTCCTCTCCTCTATTAATATCTACGTCATGAAGCTGAGCTTCGTGGCCTCGGGAAGGAGAATACAAAGGAACCTAACAAATGTTAACCTCTTGAATTTTGAGCTCCTAATTAGACATTTTAAGAATGAACGCTGAACAATTGAAAGTCAAAGCACTTTTGATTTCTAAGAGCTGGGCTCTGTTGGGAAGGAATTTTTTTTATCTTCATATGAAAAATAGCTTAGCTAAGAATACCAATAGTAAAACCAGAGAATTTGGAGCATAGAATATAAAGCATACTTCACCGAGGTGAGGAGAACCCAAGAAGAAGGAAGACTTGTTCCTCCCCACTCCTAAATGGGATGGATTCAATCACCAGGCAGAAGGGAGACACTAAGGGTGTGGTATGAACTTAGACGTTGCCTGAGAAGAGTCTGAGAAGGGGTCCTCTCAACTCATGGAGGTGAAGCTATGTGGGGTGACAGAAATGCCTGGCAGTTTCAAGGTCAGCACACAGGGAAGCCTGGTGCCTCATTTTTTATGTGTAGTCCTGAGGATAGCAGTTCTTTTAGAAAAACTGGATTCTATCATGGTGGCTGAGAAGTGAAGAATGGGTACCCACGGTACCTGGAAAGATGTAATGGGGTACAGTCCCCTGGAAACCCATACCTCCCAATGTAGTTTGAAGAGATCGACTAATCTCTGAGGCCAAAGAAAGAATGCAAGTGAGAGAGCCTTGAAGCTTAACATCATTTATAGAGAATTTGAAAAATGGACAGATGGATGGTAGGGTGAATAGAGAGATGTAGAGAGATGATGGTAGATAGATAATTTAGATAAATGATAGCTAGCTAGCTAGATTGCCAGGTGGTGGATGGATGGATGGATGGATGATAGGGTGAATAGATAGACGTAGAGAGATGATAAGGTAGGTAGGTAGGTAGACAGATATTCAAGTGGATGGATGGATGGATGGACAGATGATGGATACATATATACACACATACTTATATATTGAATCCAGACTGACAATACTAACTCTAATCATAAGATTTCATTTGTTGCTTCAGATTTTTAAAGCAATTTTATAAACTTCAGAGGTTTTTGTTTTCCCTCCATGCTTCTATTTTTACAAAGAAGCACCTTTACAAGTAGCTATTTACTATCAGAAATCTGAAGAAAGATAAGTTTTCCCAGAATACCATCCACGAGAGCATTCGCCAGCATCCTGTTGCTGAGTTTTGAGTTTTTCCCCCAAGTTGGGCTTGCTCTGAATGCTGGTGAGGACGGGCAAGTGGTATAGACACTGCCAGGCTTCTTCTTTTTTAAAAAATTTTTTTTCAACGTTTATTTATTTTTGGGACAGAGAGAGATAGAGCATGAACGGGGGAGGGTCAGAGAGAGGGAGACACAGAATCGGAAGCAGGCTCCAGGCTCTGAGCTGCCAGCACAGAGCCCGACGCGGGGCTCGAACTCACGGACCGCGAGATTGTGACCTGGCTGAAGTCGGACGCTTAACCGACTGCGCCACCCAGGCGCCCCCAGGCTTCTTCTTAAAGGAAAACATACAAAGACTGGTTTCAAATTCTATAGGACAGTCTTCCCTCATTTTCATTAAACTGTCTGAAAATTAATACGACTCAATATTCCCTTCCTGGGGCGCCTGGATGGCTCAGTCAGTTAAGCGTCCAACTTTGGCTCAGGTCATGATCTCACTACTGGTGGATCCGAGCCCCATGTTGGGCTCTGTGCTGACAGCTCGGAGCCTGGAGCCTGCTTTGGATTCTGTGTGTCTCTCTCTCTTTCTGCTCCTTCCCCCTCCTGCTGTCTCTGTCCCTCTCAAAAATAAATAAATAAACTAAAAAAAATTAAAAATGTCCTTCTTAAATGAAACAGAAATATATATTTCAATTCCAACAGCTTATTTCCAAAACCATTTCCAAGGTCAGTCACAAAATCTCTCATTGCCTGAAGTTTCAAAACTGCCCCCCTCTGGACCTTCATCTTTCCTAAGGCCATCTTCCTGAGACACTTTGCTCAGCCCTTCTCATCTAAATGACATCAAACAGTCCCTCTCAAATAGGGGTTCTGCACCCAGTTCTTGGGTCACAGTGCTGACGGCTGGCAGTGAGCACAAAGCGGGATAGTGTACCCACCTGAGGTGCACCTGCTGGGCTTATAGGTCACCTTGACACCTCACAGCTGTGTGACTGAGTGCAGGCTGCTTAGGACTCTCTGCCTCAGTTTGCTCACCTGGAAGGATGGGGAAAATCGTATTTTCCTTTCAGGTTTATACAAACGGAAATCTGTGCATATCATCTGTGAGATACGCAAATAAACAGGAGTAAAGCATCGGAAAGAACGTGGATGTTGCCTGTGGCTCATTGAAACTGAAGACAGAGAGAGACAGACAGACAGACAGAGAGACAGAGAGATAAAGACGGAGAGGAAAACAGATAGAGGCAGGGAGAGAGAAACTCCTGACCTCTTGATCACATCTTGTTTCCTTCCAGCCAAGAAAGAAAGGATTCTAGTGTTTAGAGAAGGATACTTTGCTATAAATAGTTTTTCACGCTCTCCCTTTTTTATTTTTTAGTATGTGTAACTTACGTTACAAAAAGGGATTAGAAACCATTAATGAATCTCTCTTCAATTTTTAAATAAGTGGTTTTACTCATTCCTGACTCTTTCTTTACAATTGGGCACAGTCCAGTTTCATAGAATGAAAAATTGCGATGGAAATCATTCGTCTTGAAAGTTCGTATTCTGATGCTATCTTTGGTTTTATGCCTACATGTGCTACACACAGGACTGACGACACAGTGAGGCAACGTCTATTCGGCTTTACAGCACGGTGATTTAAGAAGCAGAAGGAGCCTGGCTGGGGGAGGGGGGTGGTGGCAGTCCCACAAGGCACCATAGCAGTGCCACAGGGCAAGGCTGAGCGATAAAAGCCATGAGCCCATCCTTTGCTTTCCTAACTCCCAAATAGATGCTTTGTTCTTTCTTGTTGAACAGTTTGATGCTTCTTGAATTTCTCTGTAAAAATACCGAGTGTTTGAACAGGCATCCCGTGGACTCCGTCCCAGCAACTAGCAGGAGACATGGAGACAAAGCCAACACCAGGCAGAGGAGCAGAGCTCAGGGGCACAGAGACAACCATGATGTCTCCACCTCTTCTGCCACCCAAGCGCAAGGCCACGACAGCACGTTGGGGGCGGGGGGAACCATAGTGATGGTTGTAAAAAGTTAGATTTTTTCCCTAAGGTGAAATACTCCCAGAGCATTTCCTTATCATCCCATTGGCTTTGGTCATTAAGCTCTTTTGTAACGAGGAGTGGTTTTCTGTCTTGGTATGGAATCAAGCCTCAGCTGTGAAGAAGGAGGTGGGGGGGGGGGTGACGTACATACAGGGTGTGATTGTGTCTCTTTTTGTTTTTTTCCTGGTTAATCTGCCTTTACATCATTCAATATGCCTATGTTTTAATACTCAGCCTTCTTTAGCTGGGAATTAATACTTCACTTTCAGTCACCAAATGAGTAAAGCTGCATTAATATACTTTAATATGAAAACACTCTTTCCAGAACTTTCTATTGCGGCATAGTAGGAGTTTAAGTGTTAGGAATAAAGAGAAGAGTAAGGGAGTAGTAAGGAGGGTGGTTTACAATTCACTTGAACACGCTCCAGTTCACAGTTAGAGATTACTGAGGCAATCTAGTAGTTATTAAAAAACAAAAGTGCTTGATTACCACACAATCTCTCAGTGAATGAGGAAAAATTAATTTATCAGCATTGCATTTAGTAATAAATATTTAATGGAATATTCTTTTTGAACACATTCGAACTACATAATTTCTGGAGAGTGTCTTATTAAGTGCAAAGCATTAACCAACATTTCTCACATCGTGTTTTGGAGCTGAAGGTCACTTCTCCTTCCTGTGATAGGACTGAATAAAGAGATTTCTTTGGATGCCAACACCTACAATTTAGATTTGGTGACTTAGAGTGTTGCATCATTTCTTACTTGATTTTTTTTTAACATCCTGAGATACAATACAATGGAAATAATAGGGTAGAAAATTATACAATATCTGTTTCAAAACCCAGTATCTTCTTCCATTATTCTGACAAATATTTTAAGACTTTTCTTTTTCTTTGGTCCTTTAAAACATTTTATGAATGCATGGTATTTTATAGTTATATTTTGGGGAAAGTTTCTCTTTTTATCATGTAAGAGGGAATTTTGACATGAGTGGGTTGACCTATTTTTCCAAGCATGAATAAAATCTCAGAAATAATCATTTGAGACAAGATTTTAATTTATGTTCTCTGAATTTCTGCTGTAGCATTGGTTCAGGTGGGATCTTGATATACTGCAGAATAATGTGTTCCTAGGAAATTTGGACTGGGCAATGGTTTTCAAATATCTACATTCCATCAAATCAAAGGTGCCATTGATTGAAAGGTACACCCCCATTTTCTATTGCATTAAGAAAGAGAAAATGTTGCTAATTAAATAATCACCTAGAAATTCTATTTACCAGAAAACCCTTTAATATTTATTCAGAAAAGTATTGTTATCATACATCTCTCGTTTTCATATATAAGACAGAGTATAAGTGAACTAAATTGGTATTCTTAAAACTTCTGTTGCACTCCAGCTTTTCTAAATACTTTATTGTTTAGGTGTTAATTAAGTCTGTGTACTTCTAATGTTTTGGCATTATTCTTTGTGCCATTAACAACATTGATGACACAGCATCTTCTCTGTGCTCTGTTATTGTCCTAGAATTTTCTTATAAACCATTGGCATCTAGTCTGCATGCTTTGATGAACATGTAGTTAGAGGTGACCATGTATGACTATGGATCACAGCGATTATATGATGCATCCCTATTTTAGATGTGATAATGAGTGGGGGGAGGGGGCAGGGACAGAGTGAGGAAGGGAGAGAGACACTATATATATAGAAAGAAAGAGATTATCCATATTGCCTATTGGATCTGCTTTTCTAGAAAGCCCTAACTAATATATTCCATGTATTCACAAACAGGAGAATTGCCAAATGTTCTGTGCAATATTCATACAACACAATGGTATGCGCAACTGGTTACATCTCAAAACCAAATTCCCCAACTCAATACTAGCACTTGATTGTCACCTAATTGTCTAATGAGATTTTCTGTTCCCTCTCATGTTTCCTATATGTTGACAGAATAATAGAATAAAAAAAATTAAGGGTGCGTGGGTGGTTCAGTCAGTTAAGCATCCAACTCTTGATTTCAGTTCAGGTCATGATCTTGCAGTTCGTGAGTTCGAGCCCCACGTCGGGCTCTGTGCTGACAGCTCAGAACCTGGAGTCTGCTTTGGATTCTGTGTCTCCCTCTCTCTCCACCCCTCCCCTGCTTGCTCGCTCTCTGTCTCTCTCTCCCTCTCAAAAACAAAAAACAGACAAACAAACAAAAACCCAAAGAAACAACAATCGGAGTTTGGAACATTGAATTGGTATTGGCTGTCCAAACATAGAAGCCAGAGATTCACTCAGACTCTAATCTCAATTCCATCAGCATCATCAACCTGTATAACTGAGTCGTAGATGTGAAAAATGGATGGCAGGGGCATATTTTCAAGTACGTGTTTTTTTTTTTTTAATGTTTTATTTATTTTTGAGAGAGACAGAGACAGAGTGAAAGCAGGGAAAGGGCAGAGAGAAAAGGAGACACAGAATCGGAAGCAGGCTCCAGGCTCCAACCTGTCAGCTTGGAGCCCGACGTGGGGCTCGAACTCAGGAACTGTGAGACCATGACCTGAGCTGAAGTCAGACACTTAACCGACTGAGCCACCCAGGCGCCCCAAAGTATGTGTTGGTTTTAAATGAAGTATAAGACATACGGGTACCGGTCAAAAGGAAGAACTCTGACCGAAGTTGGTGGTGATAGGGAGGAGAACGTGAAGGCATGTGCTGAAGCTTGAATGGCATTTTTATAGTTAGAAAATTATAACCAAGAGCCTGGCAGCTAATGATTAAAAAATAAGTGCTAATGATAAAAAAAAAAAAATAAGTACAAAGAATATCATGTATTGTAGTACCTATTTCATCTTGTTTGGTCAAGTGGATTTGATTTTGGAGTAATAGCACCAGGCGGTAAGTTCTCTTCCAGAGTAAGCAATGCAGTTATGAGACTTGAAGAAGAAACAGCAGCTGGGGAAGTGTGTGTGTGTGTGGAAAGCAGGCCAGATATTCCAGTTCTTTCAAACTATCGTTTGTATATGTTTGGCTCATTAATTCTACATTGGTAGGTGAAGCATGCGCCTCTTACAAACACTTGACCAAACACAAGACAAGCTATTTCCAACGTCCCCTAAAGATCACCAAGGCAATGATGGTGATAATAGAATGAAAGTCTGTAGTTTAAATACACTCACCTTCTGAGTGGATCCTGTGGTCTGAGGAAACTCATCACACGTTCTGTTCGTCCAGAAGTCGCTAGAGAGGGCTACGTAATGGGACTCTGGTTACTGCCCAACCTATTGTTTGCTTCCCTGTAAGTTTAGTATAATATTATAGGAGAAAAGGTGGTCACTACTGTCGTAGTCCGTTCAGGCTGCCCAGAGAGCCCAGGACACCCATCCATCTCAAGGTCATCTCACGAGCCACGTTAAATCCACTTTAACCTGATTACCCTTCCTCAGACTTCAGGGATTGGAACATAGACATCTTTGCGGTGCTGTTTTGGCCTGTCATGTGGCCCCTGGCCTTTTCCTATTTTCACAGCTGGGTTCGTAAGATGTCATGTGCATGTTTTAGAATTCAGTTCCCACAAAATGTATGCACATAGAGTAGCCACAATTTTTTATCCACCTCCCCCCCCAAACTTCTTCTCTGAGCTTCAAAACCTCATAGCTTCCATTTGCTTTATTCTTTTAGATATTTGTAAGTTGCCTGAAACATCACCCTTCCACAACTGATCTCTGGGTCTCCATCAGAGCAGACCTTCACCCAGATTCTGTCTCTCAGTGAACTCAGGGGACAGTCCGTCCACATGTACAAATCACCTTTGGTTTCTCTTCCTTTTCTTGGTCCCAATCCAGTCGACCACCCAGTCCTGCCAGAAGGTTCTTGCAGATGGCTTGACTTCCTGTTACTCGCCTTACCCTCATTCAAGCTCCCATCTTTGTTGTCCCAGCTACTGTGGATTTTCCAGCTGGTCCACCCACACCTCCTCCATTCTCCACAGGAAGCCTGGAAGGGGGCCTTGAAATGCAAATCCAAGTAAGCCCTCTGCCTATTGTTCCCATTCTAACACAGCTCAGGGTGGAGGCAACATTCTCAACAAGGTCTGAAAGCCTTGCATTGTGTGACTGCTCCCCCCAGCTCTGTTAAGTGGGTTCCTTCTCGGTCACTTCCAGCCATGCTGGACTTTCACCAGGTCTGCCACTCACAACCTCCTTTGGCCAGCCAGAATGTATTTGTTTGGATCAGGGTCCTCATCCTCGAGACCCTACAGATCACAGTGTGAGCCTCTGTGACATCCTAGGAGGCTGCCCTCCGTCAGCCACCCCTGTGTTCCCAATGCACTGCGCCTTTCTCCAACTCATTAATGATGGAATCCTACTTGGCTTTGCATAATAATATAGCATGTGCTCTACTCAGACCCTAAGTGGTTAAGCCACCTGAGGGCAGAGACCTTCTCTATGTTTGCCCACCTGCCAGTCCCTAGGACCTAGTATAGCATCTTGCACAACCGACATTCAAAATGTCAATCAAATAAATCAGTGAGGGGCTCTTGGGTGGCTCAGTTAGCTAAGTGTCTGACTCTTGGTTTTGGCTCAGGTCATGATCTCACGGTTTGTGAGTTTGAGCCCCGCATGGGGCTCTGTGCTCACAATGCAGAGCCTGCTTGGGATTTCTCTCTCTCTCTCTTTCTCTTTCTTTCTCTCTCTCTCTCTCTCTCTCTCTCTCTGCCTCTCCCATACTCACACTGTCTCTGTCTCTCTCAAAATAAATAAAACTTAAAAAAATAAATCAGTAAATCATAGGAGCCTTTAGAAAAATCTACCTTGGTGATTCTGTATAGGTTTCTAAAATATATTTATTCATTCCACGAATATCGATTGAGTGTCTGTTATGTGCCAGGACCTATTCTTGATGGTAGGGAAATAACAGTAGGGAGAAAAAAATCCTCCTCCCCCAAAACTCACTTCTCTAATGGGGGAGAGATGGCTATCAAAAGAGAAAATTACCCAATGGTTGAGAAAGATGTCTGTTTGTTGGAAACATAATGCAAGGGAGGACATGGGGGGTGCAGGGGTGGGATGGTTTGAACACGGCCCTCTGCAAAGACCTCAGTAGAAGGTGGCCACAGAGTAGACTTGCAGGAGGTGAGGAAGGGAGCTGGGCAGACCGCTGGGGACGACCATCCTTTGTGGAGAGAAGAGCATGGGAACCCCTAGGCTGGAGCAGTTCAAGGGGGTGTTGGAATGGAGGGGGGTCTCAGAAGGGCCACTGGACATGAAAGCCTGCAGGAGGCAGGCAGTGGGGGTCCTGGAAGCCCAGGGGGAGCGTTTGCAGCAGCTGGGGGAGGTGCAGCAGGGTTTGGAGCCAGGAGGAGACAGGTTGACTTCAGGTTCACTCTGTTCCTCACCTTGTCCGTTACTATGTCCCTCCGCCCAAGACTTGGCCACGGCAGGGCCCACCTTCTTGTTCCCAATGTCTGTGTAGAAAAGGTCACAGTTCAAGTCCAACAAGTGATCATGGATTTCATAGCAATTGCTCTCTGATCGAAAGTCTTTTAAAAAATTAAAACTTGTATGATGAGCAAAGACATAATGAGAGGAATTTGTTCAAAACAGCTGGTTCCTACCCCAGGGGGCTTGGTGCTGCTTTCCACTGTCCTTGGATTGGGGGAAATAAACCTTTACCTCGACTTCTCTTTCCCTCAATTTGGCCTCATGAGGAGGGGATTTTTGCAAACAAATGCCCCCTTAGCAAAACGCCACTCAGGAGCTCTGAGTGGATTTCTGGATGGAAAGGATAAATGACTTGTGTAATAATGTGCAGTTCATTAGCAAGATCACTGCCTACGTGTGCATGGCCAGGATCACCTCCGTCACCCAAGACATCCCTGAGTTGAAATTTTCCTTTGTATTCACCATCTCTCCCAGGTAACAGGGCTGGACAGATTGTGCAGAATGTTCAATCCACTATGACCAGCCTTTATTCAGTGTGGACTTAAGGGGACAGTGGTTGCTTTAAAATATGATGACACTATTTTTTGTGTAAAATATAAACTAGGGACACCTGGGTGGCTCAGTTGGCTGAGTGTCTGACTTTGGCTCAGGTCATGATGTCACGGTTCAGGAGTTCAAGCCCCACATCGGGCTCACTGCTGTCAGTGTGGAGCCTGCTTTGGATCCTCTGTCTGCCTCGCTCCCTGCCCTTCCCCAACTTGCATGCTCTCAAACATAAATAAAACGCTTTTTAAAAAGTTTAAAATATAAATTAGTTGATCTGCACAATTTTTCTTTCATGGGTCTGCACATTTTGTAGACCCTGGGCATTCTGAAGAACAAGTTATCCTATGTGTATATTCACCTAAAAGCATAATTTAAAAGGTAAGGGGGTGTCAACCTAGGCCAGAGAGACCAGAAATGAAGACCTGTCCTTGACTCTTTATGTGATCTTGTGAAGATCATTTCATCTTCCTTTTGTGGTTTTGAAGTCTACCCTTCAGTGCAGATGATGGGACCACCATTTTGAACTATCCTGTTCGCCACTGAGGTGACATCAATATTCCAGATCCAAGCGTCTCTGCTCCAGTGTGAGTGGCACTCACCTCAGAGCTCAGACGTGGCCAGAGGCTGGGGGGCTCTCAGTGTCTACGGTGTTCTAAGAGAAGCAAGTCAGCAAGTATATGTGGCCTATTAACAATGCCTCCATAATCAGGGCCAAGGTCTATGGTTGGAGCACATTACCTGCTGCTAAAATTACTCTGCATACTGGCCCCTTGAGTCATCGCTAGGGGCTAAAGAGCAGCTACTCCCAAAAGCTGGGACCATAACTTGGGATCATAACTCAGCATTCCATCTGGACTGGTGTTTTGTGGTGTTGGTGTGTTTCATCCTGCAGGAGGGAGGTAGGCGTTGGGGTTACGCAGCGTCAGCCTGTCTTCCGTTACAGTGTCCTGGCGTCTTGTCGGCCAGTGGCTTTCCTGGCCACTGAGAGCTTTATAGGCAGTGAGCTGATGGCAACGTTATGTTGCCCGCCTTCACGAGGTCTTGAGAGTAGTGGGAACCTGGCCGTCAAAGTCCATGCACTGAGACACTCTGGAGACTGTCTGGAATGTGCATGTGTGACATCTCATCCATAATCCCAAACCAAGGGAAAAAGATTTGGTTTGGAATGGGGTGTCCAGAGTGGTGGTTAGGGATGCAAACCAGAGGCATATTACTGTCTGTGTGACTTCGTTTATACCTCTAGGAAAGTATGATCCCGAAACACGGATTATCCAGTGGTAAGCAGCACGGAGCTCAGAAACAGAAGCAGCTCGTAATCTCGGGTTGGCGAGTGAAGGTGGGAGGTACACGGCTGTATGCACTTGGCAGGTACCAAGATGGTCTGGGCAGACATGCAGTCGATAAAACTGCTCAAGAAACTCGAAGGCCACAGTGGCCCTTCCTTCCTCTGGGCCCTCGGAGATGTTCCCACAGGAAGAGGTCTGAGGGAGCCACACTTCTAGAACTTCTAACGTAGATGCACACCCACGAAGCAAATTGCGAGTATAACATCCGGCTCCTGGAGGGCGTCTTCCGGCAACAGCCTCACTGGATTCACCGTTCCTTCCTTCCTCCTTTGTGTTTGTTGACTTCAGCTGCACTCGTGTACTTAGCCCTCATCCCTGCATGAGTCTGCCGCTTCTCGCTGGGGAAAGAAAGGCCAACCTAACAGATTACCGAGAAAGAAGTCTCTTCGGAAAAACTTGTAGTGTTTTTAACGAAAACTGTGTAACAAATTACATTTCCCTTTTCATCCTGATTGCTAGGAAGCTGATGTCAATTTAATACTCTGCAGAAACAATTTTAGTATACCTCCCAGGTGAACCGTACTTTTTGGTTTCCTTGTGATTTCTGATGTTTCTTAAATTTTAATTCTAACTCATTTCTCTGTATATGACATTGTACTGTAAGGTATGGATACTTTTTGAGAGCAGGGAGGGTCTGTATTCCAGGGAAGGAAATACTTAATGATTTTACTGTAGGAAAATCAGTGATTTTGAACAATTCCTATCTGATCCAAGTAACAATATCACCAAGCCAGGAAGACGATCTCCATGTATCCCCCATCGTAGCCTTGTGGAAATAACTGTGATTGAGACAGGCTGTGGCTGTATATTCAACATAAAAAGGTAGTCTTTTCTAAAAAGACTGAATATTCAGTCTAAAAAGACTGTATATTCTACATGAAAAGGTAGACTTCCTAAATGCAGATTTTGCCGTGTTAAAAAATTTCAACTAAATGCTATCAAATATGTGAATCCTTTTTATTTTCAAATAAATCTTAATGAAAAAATCTTGTCATTTGTGGTACTGAATTTTGACTCCTAGAAGAACACTGTTCTTTAAAGCCGCAGAGCATTTTTAATTTCTTAATTTTGTTTGTGTTTTGTTTTTCTGAAGTGCACGGTAGCGCGTATGTTCAAAGGTTTTTGCTAAAGACGTACGTTTGAAATGCTTCGCTGGGAATGTATTCACGCACTAACCCGAAACAAAGTGAAAACTGTGGGTCGTAGAGCCTGAAAAGTTGACCCACACATTTGCCATCTGGGCCTTCAGATTTACCACAGTTAAGACTAATTTTTATTGTCATCCTTCCATCTCCATTATTTTGTGACTCTATTACCCACATGAATCCAAGAGCAGAGACAGGGAACGGCATACACAAAGGCGAAGCAAATGTAATCCCACTATTCTCTGCTCTTTTTAGCACCAGCTGCATTTTACTCTAAAACCATAAATAGCTTTATTTCTTGTTAATGGAGTAATTTATACAGTACCTAGTATCTTCATTGACAGCACTCTCTATCCTGTAGCCAACGTGAAGCGTGTACCGAATCAATTACGTGAGTTATGGAGAGCCGCTCAGAGCTCCGTTCTTCTCAATAACAAAGGAGAAAACACATTAAAAACGAGCATTGATGGGTTGGTGTGAGATCCGGTCAATGTGCTCTCCCGGAGTTGAAATTAAAAGGCAGTTAGGAGAAAATTGTTTTCTCTGGTCATCAGTCACAATGTGAAAGGCCTTTTTCACAATGATTAATTAAAAGCCCAAAAGAGAGAGCGAGAGGGAGTGAACTTTAATAAAGTATCTGGCTGGTTTTCGGTAACATCATGAGTTAATGGACGGTGGTTTGCCTTGACTAAGTGTTATTGCTTCAGTCCATAATTTCATCTTGAAATGGGCAAGGGAGTGAATCTTCCTCTTCGTAATTGAGTATTGATTTGAAAATAAATGGCAGTGAAACCCCCGCTGAACTGTCAGGATATATTCGGGACAGCACTGACAATAAATGATTTCTGGTTCTCATGAATGCTGTGGGTCAGCTTGATGCTGTGGCACAGACAGGGCAAGTGTAATCTGCCTCCCGTTTTATCAAGTTCCAGAGGGTCAACGGACAAGGCATGTGCGTCCCCCGGGCCCGGCTCAGGCTCCATTATGAGCCTCCTTTGTAAAATGTTTCCTTGAATTTGGAAAGCAATTTTAAAACAGCAGGTTCCGACATTTGGTTCCTCTTCCAAATAATAGCTTCCTGCTAAATACAGGCACTTACAGAATACTTTTCGATGCGTTTTCAATGGAAGGGAGTTAAAATGTCATTATAAATGTTTCAACGGGTTTGATAGATTTCCTTTACAAGTGGTAAGTAGTATAATTGGGTGTGATCTAACCAGGCACTGAAATTACAAAAGGCACTTTTCATTCTGTGGCTGAGTCTCATTCAGTGTTCATGGATTGTCCGACCCTGTCGATGGGGTTGCAGACAGTAGTGAGAGGTGACTTCTGGAAAAAAAAAAAAAACAATATCAAAGGAGATTTGGAGGGATGTGATGGGATTCTAAAACAAGAAGGTCTTTTACAAAATGCTGCCAGATTGATAAATCCGTGGGATACCAAATCAGTGTTCGTGAAAAGCAGTAGAGGCTATGATTTTTTTTTTCTTGATAGTAAAGGCGTTTTAAGACAAAGCTTCACGTGTTCATTCATTCACACAAGATTTCTGAATTGATACTTGCCATTTTCACATTAGCAATTTTATACTGCATGGAAGATAAGGGCAAAAGTGCTGTCTGGGAAACACGTCTTTGTCCTGCTCTCCAACTGACTCATCACTGAGCTGTGTAGACCCCAAGGTGTGCCAATTACACAGGACGTCTAGCTCATGCACCTTCTCATGGTTTACAAAGAAAAAGGCCTTCCCAGGCGATTTTCCTTTATCAGGATGGAAAAGTTCGTATGCTTATTTGACTCTGGAAAAGCTCATCTGGAGGGACAGCTACGGTGTGCACTTGCTACAGAAGCATTCGGGACCCACAGTATGCTGTGCGTCACGGGGTCACATCCTCCTTTCCCTGTGGAGACGTAGGATTTATTAGTCAATAATAATGTCTGGTAGCCACCAATTTAAACAGTTACATGGAATTTTATAAATTATTTTTAAGAAAAGGGGGCAGGTTGTGGATGGTCACAGAGGAGTGTCTGGTGGGCTTTCCCACCTCTCCACGGCCGCCCGGAATGACCTGGGAAGCACAGACGCCGGCAGCTGGCCTGTCCCGGGGTGCCCTGCCACGACATGGTCCTCCTGGATAGAACTACATATGCGGGCTTTTCACATCTGCAAAGGTGTATTTAATCCACAGGAGAAACATCATACTTTTATCATAAAGGAGTTAACTATTTGTAGAAGTATGACGGCGAATGGGTGTAAATAGAAGTAACATTCCATTATTTATTGGTTGTGTTTTTGGATTGTCATATACATGCTTTTTCAATATTTCTGAAAATTGCACCTGTTCGCCAGACTCTGGGATCCACGAGGGCAGTGCTCGCCAACAGATGCCCTTTCATGAGGGTTATGAACTCCTTTTGTACTTGTTAACCTGAAAAATGAAAGTGACGGTTATTTTACCAGCAAAAGGTGGTGTCCCTGACCATTTCAGGATGCGCGCTGCTCTGATGCGAAGCTGACAGTCCAACTGTGGCTTTGGCCAGAAGAGTAAATTTAAGCTGCCCATTCCTGCTTCGCCAGGGGAGAAGACTGAAGCCATGGCTCACACACTACCTGCCTTTCTTGGACTGGCCACGTCTCCACGGGTCGGAACTCAGGACTCCTCACGGTTCCGGAGATGCGGAGGCACAGGAGTGAAGAGTGACGGAGTCGTCCCCATGGCAAACCCTTCTCGGTGCCACAGGAGACGCACCACAGGTGCTGGAAGGCAGTGCCATTGGATGGAGGGTCAAGTATGGGTCTCTTTACCCGAAACCATCTCCCAACTGTTCATATTTCAGGTGGTCCACAGCACAATGCAGAACCTTCTCATTCTTTTCCTCTTCCAAGCTGATCTGATGGTTCATTTGAGTGACCTTTCCTCACATGGAAATGTTGAGGAGTGGAGACACAGAGTAGCTCACTCCCCTAACACCAATCTCTTCAGCCGCACATCCCGGAGGAGACCGCGGAGGGCACGGGAACGTGCATCGATAGGCTGGCGAGTGTCCCAGTTGCACTTTCCGGGAGCATGTGCTTTCCACGGATTAGAATCTTGGTGTCGACTTGGATTGTAGTTTTTACCTGCTGTCCCATCCCCATGCTCATAGTGGAGATAAATTGTTATACTGGTTTTTATTTATTTTTTAAATGCTATTTATTTATTTATTTATTTTTGAAGGAGAGAGAGAGACAGAGCATGCCTTGGGGGAGGAGCAGAAAGAGAGGGAGACACAGAATTCGAAGCAGGCTCCAGGCTCCGAGCTGTCAGCACAGAGCGTGATGTGGGGCTCCAACCCACAAACTGTGAGATCATGACCTGAGCCGAAGCCGGACGCTTAACCGACTGAGCCAGCCAGGCGCCCCAAATTGTTACACTGTTTAAAAAAGAATTCAACCCACGAGCTACCCACTTGTCCTTTCTGGCCATTTTGTGAACGGACAGAAAGGGAAGCAGGGATGATATGGCTTTTTCTGTGGTTTTAGAAGTTTTCTTAGGTTTCAGGAGATTTCAAAAGTGCATTTAAAACAAGATCGGGGTTGGATTTATTCATTTACTCTCGTTTGCTAAATCCCTGCTCTTACCAGAACTGTTCTGTTTCCATTAGACATGATAGTGATCTGGCTGTGTTTCTCCATGAGAAAATCACAGCCAAACCAGCCTGTCAAATAAACATACAGGTTTTATTTTTATTTTATTATTTAATTTTTTAATGTTTGTTAGTTTTGAGAGAGAGAGAGAGAGAGAGAGAGAGAGCAGGAGCAGGGGAGGGGCAGAGAGAAAGGGAGACACAGAGTCCGAAGCAGGGTCCGGACTCTGAGCCATCAGCACAGAGCCTGACTCGGGGCTCGAACTCACAAACCGTGAGATCATGACCTGAGCTGAAGTCAGATGCTCAACTGACTGAGCCACCCAGCTCCCTGACACATACTGGTTTTAACAGGAGGTGGTTAAGGGTTTGAACAGATTTGGAGTGCGGCCCTAACGATAATAATGCAAGCCTGTCCCTTGTCATGATTTTACTTGGTTCTCAAAAAAAAAAAAAAAAAAAAAAAATCAGGCTGTGTGTATTAGGGAGGGTCAGTATTTTAATCCTATTTTAACTGAGGAAAGGACTGCAATTCAGAATCAGAATTACCCACCGTGGATCATACACAAATAAATGACGTGTCTGGGGTTGTCTCTGGCCTTCTGCCCCCAAACGTAATATGCATTCCGCTGATATCCAGGGGCTGGGGAGACATCTATGCACTTTGCAGCGTTTGGGGTCTGGCCTCATCTCGGCGCCTGGGGGAAACAATAAAGCTCCCGGGAAGCTGCCGGGGGGTCCCGGGTAGCAGCTCTCGGCGGAGGCCCGTCTCTCCACGCTGGCAGGACTATTTAGGGCGTTGGTATTTATGCAAAGATAGCATAGAATGGCAATTACCTGCTCGTCCCTTCTCCAGCCTGCCTGTCAATCACGGGGAAGGAGTAGTCGGAAAGTCTTGTCAGACGGAGGGTTCACGTCACGTGGAGATGTGTCTGAACCCGTTCCACCCCCCACCCTGCTTCCTTTGTGTCCCTGAAACAACGTGATTGGTTCTGGTCACCGCACTGCTCCGTCTCTGCCTGTCCCCCCACGGTATCATCATTCCTTGTTTTGAAAAGTGGAGACTGAGTCACATATCCATCCGTTAGGCACGCGGCCGTCACAGCGGTATATAGAAGAGCCTTCCTGAAGCCTGGGGCGGTTACGCATTCCGGGTCTCAGATGAGGCACCCGTCCCGCACGCCTCACACTTCCGGAGACAAGTAAATGTTATTCCTCATCTGGTTTCCCAAGGAACCGCCGTTCACCTCCACGCATACCTAGTTCCTCTTCCTGGGCAATTGATCTCGGCTCTGTCATTAGCGGAAAAAGCCCTCGCCTCTCACGCCGCCTTCTGCTTAACAAAATGAAACTTGTGCATCGAATTCAGGGCTTAAGGTCAACGGTTAAATTGTTCTTGCTCCGGAAGACGGCGTTTTCATGGGCTGCATCGCATCCGTGAAATTAGCATCATTTGTACCTATAATAAAGATACAGGTGAGGCAAGGAAAGGCAGCCAGGGAAAGCGCTCAGATTCTCTGCTCTCTGCCTAGAATGCACTGCTACAAATTATCTCATTTTCATTTATTTGGAGACTTTTGCTAGCAAAAATGATTGAACATGTTTTTGATTTGAGGACAGGGAAAGAAGCCTGCCGAATGACGGCTCGGGCAGCGGTGGCTGTCAGGTTGGAGTCCACAGGGACCCACCCCGGCAGAGGCGGGTCTTCTCCAGGCAAAGTTTTAGGGCCTCAGCCACCTGGTTTTGTAAAACGAGCCGTTACCAGAATGCCTGGGAGCTGCTCTGCGTTTCCAAACACGGTGTCTGTGCCAGGCTTACAGAAGATTAACGTTATTATACAAGAACCAGCTTGAGAGAAATTTGGGGTTCTTACGAAGAGCCAGAGCCATCTTACCGCTGGCTCCACCGCCCCCCAAAAGAATTGCAACCGAGGAGAAGTTTCCAGGGAAGATAGCAAAACCGGAAAGTAAAGGAAAAGGGACATGGGGAGGGCCTCCCAGCGTCCCGAGGAGACAGGGGAGGCCGTGGATGGATGGGGTGCGGCGGGGGGCACGCGCCCTCGACCTGGGCAACGTGCCGGCCCTGCCCCCTCTCGTGTGGACACGGGGCTCCGTCCCGAGTGTCCGGGGAGCCCGTCGGGCAGGGCAGACAAAAGCAGGCATGACTGGCGGTGAGACGGATGCTTCCTCTTTCCTCTGAGTCGTCAGTGCTGGCGGGTCACCAGGTGGAAGCCGTGCTCGCCCGACTCGCACCGGGGACGCGTCCCCCGCTGAGTCTGCACCCCGCACCGAGCAGCGGCCGCCCAGCAGGCCCACGTCCCAAGGGGGGCGTCCACTGCCCCGTGGCTCAAGCCAGAATCACAGGAGGCACCCCTCCCTCCCCGTCCTGTCGCGCCCTGCGCCGTCCGCCGCAGCTGAATTCTGTCACCGTTGGCTCGCCCCTCCAGATCCCAAACCCTCCGGCTCTTCTCCGCGTGGCACGCCTCTCCGAGTCACCCCTCGCTCCGGCCCCCCTCAAAAGGCAGCGTCCCCCTGCCAACCCCTGGTCTTGTTTTATTTGTCTTTGCTCGTGTTTGTGGTTTTTTGGAACTCGACGTGTGAAGTCGAATCACTTCACGGTGTTTTCTTCTTTCCTCTCGGTAAAGACGACGAGGGCAATGACTCTCTTAGTGTCGTGATCGTGAAGATGCACCGCCCAGACCGCCCTGAAAATCGGGGTGGGGGGCAGTCCCCGGACAGCCCGGGTGTGGGGACCGTGGCTGCCCTGTGAACGTGTCACCATGTTCATACGGAGCCTGTGGCTCCCTCTGGCTGCCCCTCGCGGGGGCACAGGGCCAGCACGCTGCTCTGAATGTCAGGACTCCCAAAGGTGATGGCAGCTCTGGGAGTCCCCACGGGCCAGGCCCACGTGGGTCAGTGAGCATCCTTCCTCCCGCCGCTCCCCCTTCTGCCGCCTTCCACAGAGTCAGACGTGGTGCTCCCGGTCGGGTGTTCCCTGCAAACTCGTGTGTCCCTCACAGGTATTTCCCCCCATGCCCCTCTCGTGTGTGGGCCGCGTCTTGGCACCTGCTTCCAGAGGGCATGAGCTAACCAGGGGGAGCAGGATGCTCCCAGGAGCCCCCCGCCGAGATGGAGTTTGGGGGCTTGGCCACCCAGCGTGCCTGGTGCACAGGAGGCACTGAGAAACGGTGTGGAAGAGACGAACGAGGTAATTAATCAGCCCGAGTGAATCAAACTAATCAAAACACAACCAAACACGTTTATTTACATGGAGGTAAACATCCGTGGTTCCCAGGGAGCACACCTGTCCTTCACACCTAGGGTGACTCTCGGGGACGTTTGCGATTCAACGTAACATGACCAGCATGCGATTTAAAGTGTCTGGCCCTTTTCGTCGAAAAGGTAATTCCAATCGCACACTAAGTTGAACAATAAATGTGTCGATACCCACCCAACAGGTACTAAACATTCTGCAAAGATCCCTGAGGGGGTAGAGAGAGGTGAATTGTGTGGTCATGCTGGTGATGACAGCACCGAGTGACCCCCCCCCCCCCCGACCATTGTCAGCTTTAAAACAGCTGAGTAATTGTTCAGTGATAACGGTTACCACCCGGCTTAGAAAAGAAAGTAAACATAAGAGGATACAGAGCAGGCTTCACAGAGGAGTGACTTCAGCTGGGGTTTGTGATGCAGGAGGATGTCTTTCCCTATATTTAAAAACATGTACATCTCGTTACTTTAAACTAGTCCCCGCACAGACTAAACAGTCGTACGCGCACATGGGAAGTCACATTTCCCTTGGCACACATCCATCACCTCAACTCCTCTCTCCCCAAAGGTAGCGATCGATACGATTCCAAAGTGGTCCTTCTGGAAGTTTTCTGTATATAGGTCCACAAGATACCTTTCCTTATTAACACAGAAAGAAATAAAAGCTGTATGTTATCTTATCTTTAGCAGTGCGTGTGGGAGGCTTTCTTGTTAGTGCGTGTGCAATCATCTCCCCGTGCGTGAAGGCTGGTTGTGTTTTATTGCACTGCTATGCCATCCACCACTTTAATCTGCTTCCTATTAATTTCCTGTTCATGTAGGTATCTGGGGGCGTTTTCCTGTTACAAAATCCGTGGCGTATTGTGTGAGCGTGTGCACCTCTTAACACGTATTTTCTGCCGTCTGTGGAACTTGGGACTCCTTTTCTTCTTGGAACTCAGCCAAACTACGATTTTGTTTTTAGATATTAATAAATTAAGATTTCAGAATGCCAAGAAGCAAGACTAATCAAAGGGCTTACATGAGCTTTATTCTGGATTAAATGCACTCCGAATTAATTCCTAGATGTCTCTGTGTTACCTACCCCTTGATTCACCCTAAGCGTCTTGACCCCAAGTGTGCACGGCTTTCCTCCTGGGAGCAGACAAGGGACGTCCTGGCAGACACCGCCATCTATAGAGAGGGGTGTCCTACTGGGCAATGCCTCCCTCACCTCGGGTTTCCTCAGCGTGGAAGTTGGGTGCCTAAGAATACATCCAATCATAGCTTTCCATTTCAGAACAGAGTGTTAGAAAGATGTCTGCAAGAGGGATGGAGAATCATTCTGAGTTTTACCATGAGATAGCGATGTTTCACAGAGAGTTTGCAGATGCTGTCCAGTCCTGCGAATGCCTCTCGGACTGTCATGTGGCTTAACACCAGGAGAACACAGTAAGAGTTTATTAACCTGTGCTCTAAACGGAGAAAAAAAAATTGCTGTGGGATAGTGTCAGAGACACTCGAGTGAGATTTAAGAAATTTTTCTTAAAACTGTCAATAGTGTTAAATTCTTAGCAATGGAATTGTGTCAAAAAACACCCCCGTTATTTTTAACTTTGAAAGATATTTGCAAATTAATCTCCAAATAGTGACACTTCCTGCTCCTCTGGGTGTATCCAATTTGGGGGAAGAGGGAACATGGATGAAATCGTTCTCGTAAATAACGGTCGAGGCTCTGCTTTGGCCGTGGCCACCCTGTTGTGACTCTGCAGTGCCGAGCTATAGTGGAGCCCAGAGCCGGACCGATAGATACAGAGTCCTGAGTTGTAGTTGATTGACTGGGGGTCTCCTCCTCTCCCTCCTCCGAGGGTGCTTTCATGGGCTCTGCGCCTACCATTCCAGCGAAGACTCCACCGTGTTGTGCGGATTGACGGGGATGTCCCAGTCAAAACTAAACTCAGCAGAAAATAGTCTTTAGTGTGCCCCATGAAGACGGTTAACAATGAAAGATTTATACCAAATGTTTGCTCCCAGTTTGATTACAAGGCATTATACTGGAACACGTTACGTAAATACCATTCCGGGTTATAATTCCCGCTTATTTTCGCAGGCTTCCGTGAAAACTGAAAACATTGCAACCGTTAGATGCTCTATCATTACAGTACTTAAAAAGACATGCAATATTTTTTTCTCTCTAAAATGAAGGCAATTTAAACCGAGACATGGTAAGTGTGTTTTCTGACACACAACCCCACGTTGTTACAAAACACGGTGATCCTAGGGCCCCTGCCAAATTCTGGCACCTGAATCGAGACGCTATTTTTGACAAATGCATTGCTAATTGCTTTTGGCACCACTCAGCTCTTAGGATGAATTGCTGTTGTGCACGGTGTTACTCTCATGCTGAGTGACACCAAACAGTTATTGTAAGGAAGGAGCAGGTGAAGCGCCCCGCCATTTTGTTCATTAGTGACAACAATGGTGCGTGATTGTGCCTCCTCGTTCCTGTTGCCATGTCCTCATTATAGTTCAACTCGTCTACTGCAATTACTGTCCAGCCCCTCCCACAAGACACCAGTGACAAATCGTCACAAGCTTGGAGCTGTGGAACTACTCTCCCACGGTTCTGGAGACCAGAAGTCCAAAATCCAAGTGTCCCAGGGCATGCTAGTTGTGCAGGCTCCAAAGGGTGTCTGTTCCATGCTTCTTGCCTGGTTCCTGGTGGCTCCCAGCGGTCTGGCATTTCTTGACTCCATGACCTCAATCTCTGCCTCTGTTTGCACATCAACTTCCTCTCTCTGCCTTCCTCTGTCTGTCGTGAGGGCACTTGTCATAGGGTTTACGGTCCAGCCTCATCCAGGTCAATGTCTTTTTGGGATCCTTGCCTTAACAACACCTGCAAAGACTCTTGTTCCGCATCCTGAGGGGTCATTATTCCACATTCTGAATAATTCTGAGGGTCCAGGTGAACATATATTTTGGGGAACCCCGTTCAACTTGCTACATTCACTAAGGGCAAAATCTGCCCTCCTTCCAGTTGACATGAGCCGAATCCTTCTTTTGCATCACATTCGAGTTTGTTATTGGCAAATTCAAAAGTTCTGTATCAGAGTTACACATTTTTCTTTCTTTTCCTCTATGAACATTTTCTCAGCATGTTTCCTTCACCTTCTGCCAGGCACTGGTATCCATGGACTTGGTCATAACCGAAAATATTGACACTTTTCAAATGTGAATGTATGGAAAACTTAATCAGATAACTAAAGCCTTTTTACAGTGCTGTTGATCCACTATGGAAAAGATACATTGGATGACAGTTCTCACGGGCCTCTCGTGTTTCCACATAGCTTGCAAGCAAGCTCTACCTACCTTTTGTTCCGAGCCACCTGTTCAAGGATGTCTCCATGCTGAGAGGTCTTGGAAGATAGAGGTAGTGCTTCCTACGGGGCCAAGGGTAGGCATGCTTACTGCCCACTCTAAAACATTCGGGTTCCCTAAGCTCTGAGTTCTTCTCCAATGAAACGTACCGTGTGCAGGTGTCCCTAGGGGGATCCATGCCATTCTCACAGTCAAGGAGAAGAGACACAATGTGCTGATGCTCTTGCTGTGCCGTTTATAAAGTCCTTGGTCTCGGACCCAGGAGTCACATGTCTTCTGATGGCATCTTTGAAATTGTGACTGAGTCATTAGTGACTTCAAGAGGAAAATAAAACCTGAGACCATTTGTAGACCTTACCAAGACCTTGTCCACATACTAGCGATTTGCAATGAAATGAGAGAGGGAGAAAACATTAAGATTATTTAGGTAACATTTTCAAAATACCTATTTTCAACTCTGAAGGGCATACTCATACCTGCTTGGTGATACACTGAAGTGAGCAAAATGGCCAGGATTATTTAATGAACCACCAATCTATACTCTTTCTTCACAACATTTATGTATTCTCAGAGCCCTAAATATTTTTTCAAGGCAAGACTAAATTTTTTAGAAATATCTTGTTGACAGTAGAATCTCTACTGCCATTTTACGGCTTTTATCTGTTTTATCCCTCCCCGCAATGATTTACTTTGGATTGCTCATCTCCACCATTGGTACCACTGTTCTTTTTTGTTCTGGCTAGAAGTCTTGGGTATCTATTTGGATCTTAATATTTTAGGTTTTTAAGCAAACATAGTGACCATCGAATTCAACATTCTCATTATCCTGGTGAAGAACTAGGACAATCATCAAAGTTGCTTATATAAATTTGCAGCAAAATTGCCGGGAATATTTTTATTTTGCTTTGCCATGTTCATATTTAATTCAATTCTTTTCACATAGCAACCCTTTCTCTGCCTTCATAAACTACCCAGTCATTCCTGTGTTCATGATAATTTTGATAGTCATGAGAGTTTTCTCTTAAATTTGTCTCTGTTTCTTTGTGCTTGTATTGTAGACCAAGGAATGCCATTAATTATTAATTTGGGTTACTATTCTCTTGTTATTAGCAGTCTGTGCAAAAAATTTAGGACACCAGTTCTCAAGGCTAAACTTTGTTCATGGGAGAGAGTATCGAACACAGGTTGCCCGTAAGCTGAGTCATTGTTCTATTTTTTTTTTTTTTTTGACGTGAAATGTAACTCCAGGATGTTCTGATCTGTTTGGCAATACTCTGCATGATCACATTTATCCTTCACTGTGGGGCTCTTGTCTGTATGATGTCTAGGCTTTCAGAGCTGCTTCCTTCCACACGAATCATTGAGAGTTTGGCTGATCATCATGTTCTTCCAAGGTTGAGGTCATACTCCTCTGGCCAACATCTGGTTGGTGTTAGAAGAAGCATCTTGCTGAGGACCTACTGCCCCAAAGGAGCTCCCTTCTTGATCCCCACTGGTGACGAGGGAGGGAGAGCTGCACCAGCTCTGGAAGGACAGTCACCTGCAGTTCCCTACCCATTGACTGAAGACATATCATTGATGTGAGTCGGCAGCTTTCCATGCTCAGTGGTTGGACGTCTGTTCATTTCATGAATTCTTACCAACACCAGCTGGCATTGTGACACTGTCAAGGCCCATACCTCTGTCTTCATCTTTCTTTCCATCTCTCTCTCTGTATCTGTCTCCTACCCTTGATTTACTGCTGTGGCCTTTCTGGAATACAGGATGGATCAAGAGTATCTGCCAATATCTGTCTCTGACAGTGGGCCTAACTCTGAGAATTTCCATCATGTAATTCACTGTCTCTATGCTAAGCAGGCAATTTTGGGCTGACTGTACATTCACGCTCCTGTGATCTGGGATGAGGGCTACTTCCTGACTTTGTGCTGAACACTTGTGTGACCAAGCAAATGTCACACAGCTGCCTGTTCCAGGAGATACTACTCCGGGAAGATAAGAGTGTGAAGGAAGTTTTAGGTAGCTCGCTTATCAAGACTCATCTCTTACTTATCAATACTCATTTCAAGCCCCCCACCTTGCTGTGTCCACCAACCCAAAGTTGTTATTACAAACTCTCTGAAACCTCAACCAATTTTCCACCTTGGTTATCAGCTTTAAAATCACTCAGCCGAAACCCTACATACTTATAGCATATCTTCCTATTATTTTCCCCTTCTGGGATACCCCTAAAACTGTCAAGATGCTACTTCCCCTTATAGCAGTAAGTTGAAAATTTTGGTCTTGCTTGGTCAACAGCATTTATGGCAGCCTCTCTGGGGAGTCAGCAGCAAACACATGTTCTAAGCTTTTCACCTGAGATCATCTTTCTGAACCTTGCTGCTGGAATCAATGTTCTGAGCGTCAGCTTCTTCTCCTTGGTGTCAGGATTTTGTTTCTCCCCTGCCATTCTAGATGGATGAATGGATATTTTCACCCATTACTCACCTGCTGTCCTGGTACGGCCTCTTTTGCACAGGTGGAATTATCTTGTGTGCATCCTAGTCCCCAGCCTCTCCCAGGCACAATCCATCGGATATATACCTTCCTGAGCTCTGACAAATGTGGGTGTTTGCTCTGAAAATCCCATAACTCCAGATTGCCTGCTTGTTTATGTATGAGTGTTTTTTTCAGGCACCGACTCCTGCCTAATTGTGGTCTACCTTTCATTCCACCGGGTACACGTGCAGATACTCTCTCTGACCTGGAACAAAGTCTGGGACATAGCACACGTTCATAGATGCTTGTTGAATGGATACATGCTTAGAAGCCTGTCTCAAATTCACGTTATGCGAATCTGTTCCAGATTTTTCAAACCTGACAAGGCCTCTCTCGCACTGTCCTTGTAGCTGGTAAGTTGTGTTTGTATCACGGTGCTATGAGCCTTGCCTCATACTGCGTGACTTTCCCTGACTCTCCACAACTTGAAGACAAACACGTTGTGTGTGAGCCAGGCTTTTAGAGGAACCTGTCTCAGTGGTGCCACCAAGAAGAAAATCAGAAATTATTTGCTGATTAAAAAGGGGGCAGGGAATTATAAAATGTAGCCTTTTTTTTCCCCCAAACAATTCCTTATTACCAGTGTCTCTGATTAACTTAAGACTTTCAGCATCTCCTAGTCTAGTGTAGATGTAGCTTTACTATATTTTAAAAAGTAATCTTTGTATTCTGTGCATCGATTTTCCTATTATTTAATACATATTCTGATCCTTTCTTATATTCCTAAAACGTATGCCATCATAATTTCTTTATTGTATGAAACATTTCAAGTTCCAAGATGTTTTTTATGACTGCTTGTAAAAGTAATGTTTCAAACACTTTGCAATAGAAATATTAATACCCAAGAAAATGATGTTTTGCCAAAGTATGAGTGATTATAAGTCATTACTCAAGTATTAAAAACTCACCAAATTTTGGTCAGTCTGATCCTTAAAATTTCAAAAGAAACATATTCTTTTCACAAGAAATACTCTTTCGGGGCGCCTGGGTGGCTCAGTCTGTTAAGCATCCGACTTCGGCTCAGGTCATGATCTCGTGGTTCTTGGGTTCGAGCCCCGCGTCGGGCTCTGTGCTGACAGATCGGAGCCTGGAGCCTTCTTCGGATTCTGTGTCTCCTTCTCTCTCTCTGCCCCTCCCCCACTTGTGATCTGTCTCTCTCTCTCAAAAAGTAAATAATAAACATTAAAAAATCTAAAAAAAGAAATACTTTTACTTCAATGTTATTTTATGAATCCCTGATAATTTTTAGATCTAAAGATAAATTGAAAGTAAATGTCAGTTTTAATCAACTATAATCAACGACATTATTTTGAGGTACTTCAAACTTGAGAAGTGGATTGTTTTGACACAGTGTGCTCTCACAGTGATTGGCAGGCGCAACATGAATGCAGCTGCTCTTGGACGTCAGGACCCTGAATGCTGGTCTCACTGTTAGTTTCCCTCCTTGCTGCAAATGTCAAGGTTGGTGTGAAAAACATACAGTACACTAACTTACACTCCAAATTTTCAAAGGATACATTTATTTAGTCTATTTTTGCATAGCATGCCTGACACGTTTACATCATTTCATTGGTATATAGTAGCCAGTCTCTGGCCGTCGTTTTCTTGTTTCTGTGGGGATGACAAGAGCTTAAGATTTCCTATTGTGCCTTGTTACTGATGTCACTTTCATGAAAGTGTACTTTTGGAAGTCAGCCTTTTTTTTTTAATGTTTATTTATTTATTTTGACAGGGAGAGAGAGTGGGGGCGGGTCAGAGAGAGAGAGAGGGAGAGAGAGAATCCCAAGCAGGCTCTGTGCCTTCAGCGCAGAGCCTGACGTGGGGCTAGAACTCATGAACCGCGAGATCAAGACCTGAGCTGATAACAAGAGTTGGACGTTTAACTGAGTGGACCCCCCAGGCGCCCCTTGAAGTCAGTCATGTTACTCGTTCTCGCTTTTGCCTGGTCTCTCTGGCAAACCGGCCTGCAAAAGGCTTATGTTTTTGCTGTCCTTGACCTCCAGACCTCTCCTTAACTCTCACCACCAAGTCCTCTGTGGTTTTCAAGAGAACCCTCAGGCCTGAAGTCTCCCACACTCCACTGCAAATACTGTCAGTTCCTATAGGGAGAGCCTTAGGGTTTTTTGATCTTGTTGTCCCCCTCTGCTCCTGCAGGCCACATTGTTGGGGACTGGGCAGAGGTGATGGAGCCTTGCTCTGCTGGCTTGTCTGTTCTGGCACAAAACCTCTGTTTTGCGGGTGTGTTTGGGACAGGGGTGTCAGGGCCCCTGCATTCCTGGCCTGCTCTGATTGGTGTAGGCCTTCTACTCCATGTGTGGGTTGGGGTGGAGTAAGGGAACCTCCAAACTCTCAGCCACAATTGCAGAGCATATAGTCTCTGAGGCTTGAATTTGAGGAGTCGTGAAATGCTGCTGGCCTGCCCCTCCTGCTGGGACACCATATCCTTTGATCTGGGGGCCGAGTGATTGGGGATCCTATCTTACCAGCCCTCCCCCTGGTGGTGGCGTTTCTGTCTGCCGAGCTGGGAGAAGTTAGGGGGGTCCTGGCTCAGGGCACCCAGGTCTTGCTGTTACTGAGATTTAGCAGATTTCTTAAGACAAATGTCCCCTCACTTCCTGTATACCTATAGGACAATTTCCAGATGTTGAATGGCTAGTTTTTTTTGTAATAATTTTCACCAGTTATGGATGTCTCATGGAGAGCAGACCCACAGGGCTTCCGTAAAATAATCATGGAAGCTTTGATATGAGTAAGTCTGTCCTTAGATGGCAGGATGGCTGCTTCTAGTTCAGGAGAGAGACCTCAAAGAAATCTCAAACACAAGGTCTTGGGCGGAATTTATTTTCGTAGTTGGTGAGGATAAAGCCACATCAATGCTTTGTAGTTGGCCACCGCCCTAAAGCGCCTACCTTAATATATCAGTGCTACCCATGACACGACGTCCCCCAGAGAAGCAGTGCCACAAACAAATGATCAGCTCACCGCTTGAGACCTTTTTCTTTGCCGGCAGTGACAGCCTAATGGCATGGAAGTGGCGGCCTTCTTGTCTGCCTTGTTCCGCATCTGTGGCTTATTGTCTACCTAAAGTGGCTGAGGACAACGGCAGAGCAGACCCCTTCCATGTGACAGGTACTGGCACAGCTCTGGGTGCTCAGGAGACAGCTGCCAGCATTCAGATGGTTTCATTAATTTGCATCAGGTTGGTTTTTCTTTCTCCAGCCAATAAGATAGCTCGACTGGAGGTCAGAGAGGCTAAGCTGACCTCTCTCTGGGAGGAGCAAGGACTCAGTGGCAGGATGCAGTCAAGGACGGCCTCGGGGCTCTGAGGAAGGTACAGGAATCACATCGAGGCTCCTTCAAGATCATCCTGTTTAGAGAGGATGGGTGAGGACCCAAACCAAGATACTTAGTGACGAATCCTTATTCCCAGCCTTTCATCCTAACTCTTTCCGCTGTCCAACACTGATTCCCTCAACCAGTTATAAGTCACCACAATATCTCGAGGTGGACACTGCATTTACCACTGAGACGTGGGGAGAGGTCCATCTCAGGGGACTCTGCTGGACCTGGGCTGCGTAGTCTGGTGACAAGACAAGGGTCACCTTCTGTTACCCCCTTCCCCGATTTAGGAGTGCACCTGCTCCTACTGTGGAGCAAGGGGTCATTCCCAAAGAGGGGGAGGGACGGTTAAAGTAAGGATTTCTACTTGCTTGTAGAGACTGTCATGGTTTTAGAGTTGACCATCAATGAGCACTGTTAACTTGGTGGCGTAATCTATTCAGGCTTCCTTTAGTTGAAGAAGGATGGACATGACGGGGAAGGGTCTCCAGCTTCACCAGGACCATGAGAATCTGTGCTGGAGGCCGGAGGCCGGGTGTGATGGGGGCATGGAGCAGTGGGCTTCCAACAATAATGGAAACCTGATTTTCATTGTGGTGTGAAGACTCGGCTTCCAAAGTTTTATCTGAAAATTCATTTATCTCAATTCATATACCTCATCCTCTGTGGTTTCGGGTCTTCCAGAGACATTCTCATGTGGTTCTACTCCAGAGATTCCCTCCCCTCTTCCCCTCCTTCCTTCCTTCTCTCTTTGCAACATTTCTGAGTGATAGTTTTAGTTTTTAAATCACTGGTGAAAATAGAATTCGCTAGTTGGGTTTAACTAGTAAAATGTCTGGATTGTTCTCTCTTACCAAGTAACTGTTTCTTAATACCCCGAATATTCTATACATTTCCAAAGGATTACTTTCTTCTAACTCATTTGCTGCCCTTCAGTGAAACACACTTCTCGCATGGAACCAAGTTTGCCCTCCGTAGAAAATTAACAAAGGATTTTATAGGGACTCAGGATTTTATAGGGAAAAGAGCCAAGCATGGCTTGTGGGTCATAGTTTTAGACAGAGAATGGAAACACTTTCAGATATCTGATGGTTGTTTGCAAAAATTACATCTACATGGACTTAAGAGAAACTCTTGAATTTTGTTAAGAATGTTTCCATTCACTTTTAACATTTCTAAGATCAAAAAAGGAAAATAGGGAAGGGAGACAACAGTTGGCCTCTACATGCATATCTTGTTTTATTTTGTTTTTTGTAAGCAGTGGGGACCTGTAAAATGATGAAAAATGTTTAAAACAATAATTGATTATATGTATTCTTTTAATTTATAGCATTTATTTACCTCTTGATTTATAGCATTCTTTTACTATTGATGATTGCTATTTCCCATGTTTCCTTTTCCTCTACGAAACAAACATCCCTGCCCTCAGGGGGCTTACGTTTTGGAGATGAAGACAGACTCTGACTGTCGTAGTGGAGAATGTTCTCCGCAGGGTTGAGCGATATCTCTTTGTTAGAGCCCTTCTACCTCCTTGCCTTGAGTTGACTTCACTCAACTTTTTTCCAAAAGAGCATGGAAACCTATTACTCTATTCTACTAAAACTTGACTTTTCTTTCAATACTTTCCTGAACTCCCTTTATCTCACAGCCAGAACCAATAAACCTCCAAACACTCCCCGTTTCTCTGCTGCCAATGTGTGAATGACGTGTTCACGTCGAGAACAGTGCACAGACCCAGCCAGGAGGTGACTGGTGTTTAATTTCATCTCAACATGTTGACATGGTGTCAAGATGCACATATGTGTGTGTGTGTGTGTGTGTGTGTGTGTGTGTGTGTATGTGCCAAGCCCTTCAGAAGCTCTAGAGGGAAAATCTTAACTCTGCAAAGATCCTACTTTTCTCTCTACTATTCGTGATGAGAAGTACTTCTGAGAGAACGTTTGGCTTCATGAAAGGAAATATCCATTTCAAAATGGCTTCAAAGGTAAGAAGTTTCTTATTTTATCCAGTAAAAGCCCGAAGAGGTGGATTTCAGAGATGGCTAATTCAGCAGCCACACATGACATCAGTCGTTTGTGTATTTACAGCTACTGCCTTCTAGAAATGTTAAAGTTTACATATTCTTATGAATTTGGTATTGTTATTATGTTTTAATTTTCCTATCAGAAAATCTGGGGTTAAGCATCAGTTTGTTTATCACTTTGTTTATCGAGGGCGTTTATTAGATGACTTATAAAGGTTGACTTTATAATAAGATTGTTAAATTGTCATATTTTTATTGTGAATGTGCTATTTCCTTATCGTGTCTTCTGAACTCTATACATATTAAGGATACTTCTGCTATGCCATACTCTACAAATATTTTTGCCATTTATTCCTTGGCCATATTATTTCAAATTCACATGATATTGCATAAGAGTTTTATATAAAGAAACTCATTGTTCTGGATTTTTTTGGCTTCTGTGTTTTGTTTAATTCTTAGGCCATTCTTTTCCAACCAAGGTTACATAATTATTGGAGTATAGTTTCCTTCCATAATTTTATATTTGCAATCAAATATATACACCATTAATTGATACAGACTTTATCTTCACATAAGCTAGGGTTCAGTCTTTTGTGTGTGGTCCTTTTCAACCTGAATAAACCAAACTTTTCTTAAGGCTTTGTGGTGAACCTTCATCACATGATACATCCATATACTTGTATACATGCATCCCTGTTTTTCTTCCCCACCCCCCCCACCCCTTGCAGATGCCAGCACATACGTCACATACCCATGAGGAGAAAGATGCCACTGAGGGGTACGGTGTCGCCACATGTACCAGGAAGTGGGCTGGACCATGGGAGGGTGGGAGGGGACAGACTCTAGAGTCAGCAGAGAAGGGCTGATAAGTGTTGTATTGTTCTTGTTGCTTTAATTACCATTGTCCTTTGTTGATTTCCAGTTGGTTAGGCTATTCTAGTAACTAAGTTGTTTTTCTTTTTAGACTTATATGGGAATTTGTGTTGGTAAATCATAAAAATAAAGCACATACTGATTATCCTGTCTTCTCTGGATTTTGAAGTCTGGAAATAGTATTTGCTTCTCAGGATACATTTCTTGTCCTTTAGCAGTGTATTTTTAAATTTTTTTTTTAATGTTTATTTATTTTTGAGACAGAGAGAGACAGAGCATGAACGGGGGAGGGGCAGAGAGAGAGAGGGAGACACAGAATCTGAAACAGGCTCCAGGCTCTGAGCGGTCAGCCCAGAGCCCGACACGGGGCTCGAACTCACAGACCGCGAGATCATGACCTGAGCCGAAGTTGGACGCTTAACCGACTGAGCCACCCAGGCACCCCAATGTGTGTTTTATTAAGTAATATAATGTTCACCTAAAAACATTAAATTCCCTAAGTACCTTTTTCCCAATATGCAATATTCCAAACTTAATAATGACTCAAGTTCATGACTTTATCTTAAAGGAAATAATTAATGTCCAATATTCACTGTTCATCCCTTCAAATAAAGCGTCACCCCTACCTACATTAGCTGCCTTTTCCTGGACCTGCATATATAATAGCTGTTTGCAGTGGGGTCCCTGTAACTGATGCGGGTATGTCTTGAGGAATGTGTCTGCATGAAGAATTGAAGATTCTTATAGGCAAGAAGTGCTTCAAAAGGCAAGAGAAATGGTGGCTCACTTTGGTTTCAAGACAATGGAGCTTCTGAGATGATGGGCATCTCGGAATGTGCTAAAACCCGTGAGAGAAGAACGGTGGTGCCCTGACACCCGCTCCGTATGGCCCAGCATCAGGCAGAAGGACCGGATTCTCTGACGTTTATTGGGAAGATGAGCCCACAAGAGCAGGTGAGCCCACGTGGTTTCTGATAGATAGCACATGGCGGGCCCAAGGGAAGGAGAGCCAACGCAGGATGCCACTTGTGGGCCAGACAGTTGCCTGTGGGCACATAGATGACACACCTGCATAAACTCAGAGATTGGTGGGGGGGGGGGGGGGCTTGGAAAATTTCCAGTGATTTCAATCTTGGAACTCCAGGGACGGATGTACCGGACATTAGTGTGGGTTGTCACCTACACTTTCCATTCCAAGTTGTGAGGGAAAACGTGAGCCTAGAAGTTGACACCAGGCCAAATCACTGGTCAATGAGGTAGTCGAAGGTATCCATGGGATGAGACACTCTCCTTCTCAGGCACCACTTCTGAGGAAATTATTTCGTGTTCTCTCAGCAGAAAAAAGGATAAGAAAATTACTCGAAATTACCAGGACCAGTGAAAAGAGAGTCCTGGATGATTTTGTGCATTGAAATACAGTGAGCAGGGTGATTCAGGCATTGGGTCAAAGAAGGTCTCCAAGCCATCCAATGACATTAAATAGAAGTGGAATAACACCTATGGTATCCTGAACTAAACACCGTTTCTCTTCCAGATACAATAAATGGTGTAGACACCTCGTGGCTTCAATCTAAAGGAGAAAGAAAACCGTAAGGAAAACCTAGTCCACATGAGTCACAAACTAAAGAAGGCATGGTTTTGAACGAATGATGTATTTTAAGATGCTAAGGACATGGTCTCTGGGTTTACAGGGTTCCCGGCAGAGGTTCATGGGGAGAGAAATGAGGACCATGGAACAGAACTTGACCCTGCCCTGAAAAATATTTATGTAATTACAATAATGTAACAAATTTATAAGTTTTTCTTTTAGAATTAAACAATATATAAAATACAAAAGCTATAAAAGCTGATATGAAAATAAATATAAATATTTAACAATATGAAGGAAAGTCAGAAAATAGGAAGTATTCAACAAGAATATGAAGGAAAGTCAGAAAATAGGAAGTATTCAACAAGAACCAAAATAGTCACCAACTTGGATTGAGAGAAAAAGGCTAGGGCTAGGGCACAACTGACTTGTTATCCTTGACAGGATATCTATAATATCTATAAATATTATTATAATAATGTGATAGATCTCAAATCGTGGGAAATATTCATTATTGACTGTTGGGGAAACTCCCGGAAGAACTAATTCAGAAACAATTAGAGTTGTCTGCCTTGAGGAGGCAGCAAAGGGGGTGTTGTTCTCATATCATTTCTTCTATATTGTTTTATTTTTCAGCATCGTAACAAAAATAAAGGGAAAGTGAAAAGCTATCAGTATAATCTGTTCTCTTAATTATCTTGATTATTCAGAAATACCAATAAGGGAATAGTTTTATTTTAGCTCTACCCTTTGGGGGATGCGGCGAACCAGTGACAAGTGTATCATGATAGAGAAGCTCCAGGTATCTGGGTGTCACGGACCCTTCGGCACTGGGACTAGCACCTATCCTGACTCTGCCTTCAATCCAGTTAAGAGCTGGGGACATCACTTCACTTTCCTTAGTTTGGTTTTTCTTATTTAAATAGAAAATAATCGGAGCCAGAGAGTGTAATGCTGAGTGAAATAAGTCAGAGAAAGACAACGTATGTGGAATTTAGGAAACAAAAAAAAAAAACAAACAAGGGGGAGAAAATAGAGAGAGAGAAACAAAGAAAACAGACTCTTAACCACACAGAACAAACTGGTGGTCACCAGAGGGGAGGTGGGGATGGGGGGGAATGGGTGAACTAGGTGATGGGGATCAAGGATGCACTTGTCATGATGAGCACTGGGTGATGGAGGGAAGTGTTGAATCCCTATATTGGACACCTGAAATCAATATTACACTGTATGTTAACTAACTGGAATTAAAATTTAAAAAATAGTAATTAAAAAAAAAAAAAAAAAACAACCTAGCACCAAGACTGGCACATCTGGAACGTGTCAAATGAACCCACCGGTGCTTGTCATGGTCACTGTTCAGAAATGAGGCCATGTTGGGTCACACCCCTAAGCTTTCGTCTGTCCCACGTCCATGCAGACCCAGCACTGCCCACCTTGTACCGCGACCCATGATAAATCAGGAAACAAAGAGAGGAAGAACATAAAGAAAATAATCGGAGGGATTGAATGAGATTTGTGCTTTCCCTGGGAAGGTCCATACAGAAGGGAGAAGGGCAGAGACAAATCCTGGAGTGCGTGAGGCATCTCCGTGTAATTGGAAATAACTGAATCTGGTTTTCTTCGCTAATGAGATCGCAGGTTCAGTAAAGCCTAAGGGCTGTTCATTGACATTTCCACTACACACTCAAACCTTACAGTCAAAAGTCATTATAAAATTTCATTTCGCACGTGGCCTGTTTGTTAAATAAATACTACATTTTTAACGTAGTGGTTATTTTCTTCTTGAAAATAATAAATAGAAAAATTCCCAGAAATTAACATTCACCAAGGAAACTAAGTTTAGATGCGGAATTTTTTTTTTCTATAAGTCATTCAACTGCCAGAAAAATTGGTCCAACATTTTTTGAAGACATGTTCAGTAGTAACCACAAAACCCGCGACGGGCGCCAAGCTTGATGATTGTCATTTAAAAGTGCTCCTGTGTTGTATTTGTCCGCTGCAATATTTTTCCCCCTTAAAATTTAGATTTCTAACTCCGTCTGTGCGGGTCATATTCACTTGACCTACTCAGCTACGGACACTGTAATTCATCTCTGTACAGTGATGCTGAGCCTTGGTAATAGCAGGTTAATGAGAAGGCGGGAAAATTATATTGCACGCTTGCTCTGAAAGTTTGGAGGGTGAAGAGAAGGACCATGTTGTCATCAGTTTCATTGTTATACCGTAGAAAACAATCGGATGCAGTCACTGTTTTTTAACCAATAAATAACACCAGCTGCCTTTCATACTTTTTCGTACCAAATGGACCCTCTGTTTTCAGACATAAAGAAATGTTTTTGGTAGTATCATAGTTACTGTGACTGTGTTTTAAGCTACACACAATTAATACCATTTTACACATAGACGATAGGTGTGCTTCCTAGCATGAGGCACAACGCATTTGGAGCTATGTTTGAATTCCTGTATAAGATGGGCAACATTGGCTTCATGACTCAAATTGTTAATATGCCACGTTTAACGTGACGCACGCTATACTGCGTGTTCACGTTTTCTTTGGCGTTCTGGTGTTGTCTCTGTCTTTCCTTGTTGGTTTCTCTTGAGTTCTTACCTGGGGTCTGATTCCATCTAATCTCACATTCCTACAGGGTTTATCTAGATGCTGATCAAAGTCTGTAAGTAACCAGGTGAATTTCCTTACTGCGCAAAGCCCATCTTCCAAAGACACAGCGGGAAGCTCAGATTGCAGGAAGCAGGTGGCTTCACCAAAGGTACCGCCCTCTAGAAGAGAAGCATCTGAAAGGAGAAGGCAATCTCCTTTTCACCCTGATCTTGGGTCTGAGACACGTGGGAAGTGAGGAGAGCCTGATCCATGATGATGAATGCTTAATCGCAGCCTTTTAGGAGTGGATGCTCTGCATAATTTCACCCCCTTGTCCCCCCACCCCCAACACATATACCTTTTAGTTCCCCTGCTTTCGTAGGTTCATCTTTTCCCCACCTCAAATCCAAATTCAGGTGACTTTTCTTTGGCTGAGCAGGGATATTTAAGCACCAGTATAATTTCATGCCAATGAAAGCCTAATGTACTCAACTGGAACCGCCCTCACATTTAAAAGCGTTCCTCTCCTTGGAGGGGGTGATGGGGACTCCTGCTTCAGGCGGTAAATCCACCAGTCCCTGGGAGTCCTAACACAGGTCCTGTCACCTGAGCGGGTTAGCGGGAGAGGCTGCCGGCTGAGGACAGATTCTTCCATGTTGTCTCAGTGCAGTTGATTTATCAACTGAATTATACAAACTGTTTATGGCATTCGTTGGTTTTATTTTCCAATTTGATGGAAAATACTTTTGCAGAGACATCAGCACTGGGTCCATGTTTCAATAGTGTTCTAGCTGACTTTGTGTCTATATACCCACCCCTCACTTTCAGACATCTATCACCCCCACACTGGATGATTAAAGAGCATAGCATCTCCTGTCTTCTTCCTACCCAATAATAAACGTGTCGCCTCAATAGCATAATATGAACCATTTGACAATATTCCCAGGAAAGCTATCCACTGGGATGCTGGTAAGAAATGGAAATGACAATGAAACCTGTCTGGTTAAAATGTGAAATATTGGGATTTATAGTATATCGATCAACAGTATAGGCAAAAATGCAGCACTATCATTTTTCACTTCTTTCCAAGCCAGGAGACACATCATTTGGGCTCTCCTGAAACAAAGCCTGGTCGAGGACTTGGGCTCAGAGTGGATAGTGGGGGTGGTACATTGGTGAGTGGTGGTGAAATTAGGCTCCCTGGAAAAGTCAATGAGAGGGTGCATTTAAAGACGATGGCAAAAGTGTGTCTATTCCACGTGAACTCTTAGATGCACCCCGAACGCCCTGCAGGGTACGACGCGAGCCTCGAGCACGTGCACCTGCACACAAGCCGCCCCCGGGGGGTGCAACCCCTGTACCTACAAGCCGAGCTGCGTGTGGACTGAGCCCGGCCCCTCGCGGCTCTGGAGAAGGTTATGGCGGAACGTGAGAAGACCTGGGGTGGGAGCTGTGAGTGTGTCTGGCGTTGAAAGCGACCGGGAGAGAGGCCGCCCCCTGCCATCGTCAGCTCCGAGATCCGCCATTCTAGCTTGGGAGCGGGAGGCTGGACATCAACCGTCCATTCCCTGTTCATGTGCATCCTGCTTGAAAGGGTTGCAAGCGGTTTATGATGGTGTGATGCATACGAGAAGCCAAAGCGGGCATCAGGCCAGAGGAACAGTGTTGCTCCCCCTTTTCCTGGGGCGCTGTTGCTAACCAGGCGTCCTTGGGTAGTGGGGCAGGGCAAGACCCACGTCTGGAATTGCATTCAGTCCCCACGGAGGAACTCTGACCCCGCTCTGGGATGTAATGATCACGCCCCGGGACCCAGCCAGGCCTCCTGCGGGGAAAACGCCCTTCTGGGGACACAGAGGTGGTGGGCCCTCAGCGGAGGAGCTCGACGTGGTGGTGACAGGGGCCCCACTTGGCTTCCATGGTTCCCGCCGCGCCTCCCTCCCCCGTAGCCAGCTGTGGGGTGGCCCAGAATGGAGGCCACGAGGCGTCAGTGCTCCTTCCACACCTCGGACCAACCAACCAAAACATTTCCCACTCCCAAGAGTCCACGTCCACCCGACCCACCCTCACTGGCTTGTCCCTAGAAAGCATACTGCCTGAGCCACCGAAATGCGAGTGCACAGTTCTTACTCTCAGGCTCCCCAGCCCCTGTCCTGCGGGACCCCAGCCCCTCTGCTGGGGGACCCTGGGCCCTCTGCTGCAGGATCCTGGCCCTTCTTCTGTGGGACCCTACCCCTGTCCTGCGGGACCCCGGCCCCTCTGCTGGGGGATCCCGGCCTCTGTCCCGCGGGGACCTGGCCTCTGTCCTGCGGGACCCCGGCCCCTCTGCTGCAGAACGGAGGTGTGGTGGTGTCCACTCTCAGCTGGCTCCAGCACGGTCACGCTGAATGTGTTTCTCTTCCATCAGTTGCAGGACCGCCCCATGAGGCCACAGGCTGGAACGGGAGTGATATCTTGGCAGGACACCTGCACCATCTCTGGCTGTGCCCACCGCAAACCTCACGGACTCTCAGTCATCCAGTGAATGCCGGACTGAGGTCCTCAAGGGTGCTGAATCTGATCTCCATGAAGAGCCCTCCCCTGTTTCAGTGCTGGGAAGTTCCAGCCTGAACACATCACTTTCACATCAGGTGACGTGTGTCAGGCTGCTGCCGGCCCTTCGACTGAAAACTTCACTGAAACTTTTTGGGGATGGGTGTGTGAGTGTTTACAGTGCTTTCTGTTTCCCCCCCACCGTCTGGCAAACACATTCTTAGAGGCCACTCAGGGCCCTTCATGTTCTCTGTTATCCTGGGCCGCTTAGCAGGACATCACCCGAGTGGTGGCCCAGGGGGACGTTCTGTGGAAAATCGAGGTGGCCTATAGTAGAGGGATAAGATTGGGACACAGGACAGAGGGCAAAGAACCCTGAGGGAAGACAGTCGTGTGCAGTCTGCATGAGGAGGGCGGTGCTCCGATGCCCTAACCTCTGGGGATTTTCACCAGAGTATTTGCCAAGACATGTGGAGGGACCGCACTGACCTTGAGTGAAGCCAGCCACCTGACAGCAGTGGAGAGGTGGACCCCAATGTCATTTGCCGTGCTCTCCTCTCCAGGGCCCCTCCTTGTGCTCATTCCGCTGGGTTTCCATGAAAGCCAAGACTGGGACCATGGCTTCCATGCAGGTAGTTGGTGTGAGATGGGGTTCTAGAAACCAGGAGACATGGATGCAGAAGATGAGACAGGCAATCAAGAAGACCAAAATAGGGGTGTCACTGACGTGAGCAGAGAGGCCCGGCTCTGTCCGACTTCTGAGAAGTGTACAGGGTGCCCCCGGGGGCCCATCAAAGGCAAAAGACTCACCTTGGCCTGTGAGCCTCCGGCTCCCCAGGGCTGTGAGCTTCCTGTGCTCTTGGCTGGATTGAGCTTGGGCTGAGCAGGCCAGAGCTTTGTGAATTCCCAAGGGCAATGGCAGAAATCAGGTATTGGTTTAAGGGTTTGTGACCAGGGCCATTGAAAGAATGCTGTGAGCACTCGTCCTGTAACGCCATCCCGCCGTGTGGAAAGAACTGGACGTAACAGACATGTAGCAGAACATTTGACTGTGTATAATGACCCCAACCATCCACATCACAAAAAGGTATTTATGTTGTAGAACTTTTTTTTTTTTTTTAAAGTGTTGGGCCAAAGTGGCAAAATCCATAGAAATTAATTTGTTAAATTTCTGGCAGTGTAGAGATTTTCAAGACCAGAGCTGCTTACTTGCAATTTGAGACTAGCACTATGTGTAATTGTAATGTTTTTAGACTGGTAAGGGCACTATTTCTGTGGAGACACACTGGAGTGATTGACATCATCCCAAAGGATCCTTGAACATAAAATACGCCGATAGTCCGCATTTTAAAAGGTAACTTGATACTCTCTACATTACAGACAGTATTCAAAGGTGATAAAAATCTTTATATGCTTGATGACTATTGGAAAATGTTTCCAGAATTGTTTCTCACCTAAGTTAAATATTCTAAAATTTCCCTCATTTTGTAATTCTATTTTAAAAACATTTAGCCACTCGATTTTATTATTCTGTTCTCCTTGAAGAGTTCAAGAGAAAGAAATAATACATTCTATTGGCTTTTGGGTGAAACAACATGATCTGTGATGGATCTGGACTTTTACCATGTTTTACATTTATTCAATAAAGATTTATCAAGGATCTTCTGAAGGGACCACACTGGATGTAGCAAGCACAATAGTAAACGTATATTCTGAACCATAATCCTAATTCATCTAGTACTGCCTGGAATTTTAGTATTTTATTCTCTTTAAGTAGACAATTGTAAACTCCTACAAGTTATCCATGGTAGTTCACACATTATTTTCAATCTTTGACATAATCCCATAAATATAAATTGTACGTGGTACTTAGCAATAAATAAGTAAGTAAAGTAAGTAAGTAAGGATTTTTCCTTCAGGCTTCCCATCAGTGAAGTCACAATGAAACCAAAGTTAATGTCCCATGGGAGACACGTGTCGTCTCGTTGGTTTTGGGTGTGGCTGAAGGAAGGTTCACCCATGACCCTACCTGCACCTCGGCTCCTCTCGAAAAGCTCTCAGTTTTTCATCGTTTTATCAATGTTACCATTTTAAATCCTAACATCATACTCCGTGTAAACCATATGTCCTTATTTTCAGTGTGCATTCCATGAGGCAGCAATCCAAAACTTAAAAGGCAATTCTAGAACACGAGATAACTCTAAACAGTTTAACTTACGTCTGTTCTCTGGGGTACCATGAAGGAGGATGGTTAGTGCAAATACAATGATATGTGTTGTATACACTCTTCAGGGAAGCCCTTCTCCCCTGGACAACAATGGTTTCTAGGGAGGTCCAGATTCTCACTGCAGAGACCACGTCTCCCAGAAGTCACCCCTGAGGCTGTGATATGACTTTCCAGCTGGAAGTCACACAGAGAGATCAACATAGAGTCAAAAAATGTAGTTATTGTTAGTATAACTTAGGGTAATCTGAGCTGTAGCTCATCGAGTCAGTTTGGAAAGAATAGTTCCTCTCGTAATTACTCCGAATTCCTTTTAAACTGCTGTTCTTGAAGAATGAGTGACAATATTGGAAGAACTTGAAAGTTAAAAACACACATAGGGACTAAATTATACAAACAACTTATTTTTGAAGATTGAAGAAGGCAATTGATGCAAAATCTCAGCCTCAAATGTAGATAATGTAGAAATAGCTTTTAGATACTCTTTTTCCATTAAATAATGACAATTCTCTCCTACCTTTGATGGGAAAAACAGATTTATATTGGTAATACTAACCATTTCAATACAAGAATGTGTTTTCATTGAAATGCTCCCTCTAACCACACAGATAGAATCTTTACCAAGGAGTTATTTTATGACACTGGGAATTTTTTTTTTTTCTGATTGGCAATCTTCTCCAATTGAAAGTTGAAACTCACTACTTGATATGATGTCTCTTGTCAACTTTTAAAAATAGCTCTTAAAGTAAAAAACAGCTTTGCCATATTTTTTCAAGTAATTCAGTGAGAGGAAATTCTTTTCCTTTTATTGCCGTTTGAGTTGGGAGAATACGTTCTGAATGAAAGAATTTTAGTTAATGAGAATGTGAATAATCAGCTTTTTGTTTGTCTCTTTTGTCTGTTCTTATGGGCTTGGAACCTAGCCGTTCACATGAAGGGAAACTTTCCGCTTTTCTTTGTACTCTGTTCAGCCTTTTCCTGAACAAGTTCACCCAAGGATGCTGTGCCACTCACTTCAGCAGATACTTGTGAAGGTACAGGACTGTGGGTGTGCAGTCAGAAATGCTACGGAAGTATTAGGAACAGAGCTTTTTGAAATAACTTAACCTTGAACTAAGCTTTGAAGGATGGGTAGGCTTGGGATAAGTGAGGGTGTCAATCAAGTATTCAAAATAGAAGGAAATGCATGAGAAAGACAAAAGATGTGTTCGAATCTGGATGGAGAACTCATGTGGCTCATTTTCACTGGAATGGAGATGAATAGACCTCAGTCACCAATAGAAGGCCTGTGTAGGTTCAGATCAATGCACAGAGAGCTGCAAATGGGGCGATTTATTCAATGGGCACTGGGGGGTTACAGAATATAAAAGCTGGTCACTGGTCACGACATGCATTTTAAGATAAAACCACGGTGACCAGGTCAGCAACGGGAAATCAGAAATTGTAATCAAATCCAAAATCATGTCTTTTACACTGATAGTACAGAATTACAAAGTCATCAAAATGGAAATCAATGGGAAATGACTATTCCAATGGTATATTACTCAGCCATAAAAAGAATGAAATCTTGCCATTTACAATGACATGGATAGAGCTAGAGAGTATAATGCTGAGTGAAGTAAGTCAGAGAAAGACAAATACCATATGATTTTACTCATATGCGGAATTTAAGAAACAAAACAAATGAGCAAAGGAACAAGAGAGAGAGATCAAGAAACAGGTTCTTAACTATAGAGAACAAACTGAGAGTTCCCAGAGAGGAGGTGGGTGGGGGATGGGGGAAATAGGAGATGGGGATTAAAGAGTACACTTGTGATGAAAAAAATAAAATGATAAAAAATAGAAACAATAAAACCAATATTTAATGAAAAAAAATGTGCTAAGTGAAAAAAATTGGAGGAGAACTGACATTTTAACAGTATGATATCAGTCAACGACCATGGCTTACCTGTCCATTAGTTTAGGAAGCATTAATTGTTTTCATTAATATTTGTAGTTTTCAGTACACGAGTGCAGAAATATTTTCTTAGGCATGCTTCTAAATATCTCATGTTTTAAGTTATTATAAATGGTATTCTTCAAATTTTAATTTCTAATTATTCCTTGCTAGTCTGTAGAAATACAGCTTTTATATTGTCCTTATATCCAGTGACCTTAATAAGGTCATATCTAGCTCCAGTAACTTATTCTACTAAATCTTTGGGATTTCTTACCTAGATAATCGTGGTGGCCGTAAGGAAGCACAATTTTATTATTTTAAATCTACATGATTATTATTCATTTTTTGCCTCATTGTCTGACGAAATCCTCCAGTACAACATTGAATAGAAGTGTCAGCAGCAAGCATCCTGGCCTTTTCGCAGACTACAGAAAGCATTCTTTCACTGTTACACATGATGTTGGCTGTTGGTGTTTCACAGACGTAAGGCAAGAGTTGAGGGTTACCCTTTTGGCATAGGAACGTCCAATTTTTCTACAACCTTTGTTGAAAAGTCTATCTCCGTTCCACTGAACTGGCTTGTACTGTTGCTGAGAATTTACTGATCCTATATATATGGTTTTAAAATCTGTCCTTAAGGTGCCTGGGTGGCTCAGTGGGTTAAGCATCCGACTTTGGCTCAGGTCATGATCTCATGGTTCGTGAGTTCGAGCCCCACGTCGGGCTCTGTGCTGACAGCTCGGAGCCTGAGCCTGCTTCTGATTCTGTGTCTCCCTCTCTCTCTGACCCTCCCATGCTCATACTCTGTCTCTCAAAAATAAATAAATGTGAAAAATAATAATAATAAAGAAAATAAAATCAGTCCTGATTTCAACTTGTCAGGGAAATGTATCATTTCAGAATGATATGGGTTTTTTTATTCCAGGAATTGATTTTCATGTCTTTTTTTAAAATGATTTCCTTCTCTCCATTGACAATTGCCTTCTGTTTGTGCATTTATCTTTTCACTGGCTCTATTAACACATAAACCATAGCTGTCAGAGTCCTCATCTAATAGTTCTAACAGCTGGGTCATTTCTGTATCTGGTTCTATTGACTGATTTTTCTCTTAACAATTAGCTTTTTTTTCTTTATGAATCCCTTGGTTTGTTTTTGGGAGGTTCCTTTAATATTTAACTGACTTCTAGACATCATGTATGGAAGAAGAGTAGCAACTAGAAAGTACCGTCTGTGTCTACCAGCGAGCGTGTTAGGCACCTGTGGGAGGCAGGGTGGGCCAGTCCAGTCTGTGTGCTCAGCAGGCTGGGTTCTGCCGCTGCATTGCGTCCTCACAGACAGTCATCCCCTGTGGGGTCACTCCTCCTTGTGTATATTGTCAAGTCTGGGAGCCAGTGGCTCCTTCCCAGTGTCCTTGCTTGCCTTTGACTCCCAGTGGCCACTGCACTGCCTGCCGTCGGGGTCAGTCTCCACCCACTGCATGCTGGGCAGCTAATGTCGATGCCTGATGTTGTACGAGGGCTTGTGCTGGGAGCAGAATCTGCCTGTTGTCCAACACAGCCTCAGCCCGGGGTTCACCCTCTGCTCTGGGTCCCAAGGGCAGAGCCTTCTCTGCATCCCTGCTCCAGGCCACATCATGGTCACATGTTCTTTGTAGCTGAGGGCAGCCTGGGCTACAAGGGTCTGGAGTGCAGTGGTGGCTGTTGGCCATCTGTCAGATTCTCTGACTGTACCTCTCTTCTCTAGTCCAAATCTGCCAAGAGAGCCTCCTTCACGGAGGCATCAGGGTTCATGTCCTGCTTGGGCCACAATGGTGAAGGGTGGTGGCTGTGTCTGAGACCAGCCAGGAGGGTGGGAGTCGATGGTGTGAAATCCTCAAAAGGGGATTTTAAACAGGACCAGAGAATGGCCAGTTTGTGAAGTCCGTGTTCTTTCCCTGATGGGGATTTTCCTTGTACTGCTGCTCCCCCCACTTGGAAGCTTTGAGTCTGGCTGTTCTATTAAGGGAGCCGGGTTTCCCTGAAAAATGCCTGGTGAGCTTTTTTTTCTTTTAATTTTTATTTCAATTTTAGTTAATATACAGTGCAATATTGGCTTTAGGAGTAGAATTTAGTGATTCATTACTTACATGGAACACCCAATGCTCATCACAACAAGTGCCCTCCACAAAGTGCATCATCCATCTAGCCCATCCCCACCGCCTCCTTCTGTCAACCCTCAGTTTGTTCTCTGTTGTTAACAGTCTCTTGTGGTTTGTTTCTCTCTCTTCTCTTTTCTCCCCCTACACGTGTTCATCTATTTTGTTTCTTAAATTCCACATATGAGTAAAATCATATAGTATTTCTCTTTCTCTGATTGACTTATTTCGCTTAGCGTAATACCTTCTAGCTCCATCCACGTGATTGCAAATGACAAGATTTCATTCTTTTTGATCACCGAGTAATATTCTATTGTGTGTGTGTGTGTGTGTGTGTGTGTGTGTGTATACCACAACTTCTTTATCCATTCTTCAGTCGGTAGACATTTGGGCTCTTTCCATAATTTGGCTATTGTCAATAACATTCCCATAAACATTGGGGTGCGTGTGCCCCTTTGAATGTGTAAATAGTAGTACAGTTCCTGGGTCATAGGGGTAGTTCTATTTTTACTTTTTTTGAGGAACCTCCACACTGTTTTTCAGAGTGGCTGCACCAGCTTGCATTCCCACCAACAGTACACTGGGTTTCCTTTCCTAGTGAGCTTTTTTGGATAAATGTGGAACATCTCTGGAAAGCTAGAACACACAGGGCACCGGTGAGGGTTGTGAAGAGGGCCACAGCAGAGAAATCAGTCTGCCAGCAAATGCAGGACAAAATCAAAACCAAAATACAAACTACGGTTCCATGTCCATCGTCATGCATGCACCTGTTCTCAGCCACAAGACGTAGAAGTGGAGCAGGGGTGGTGTCTGGGGATGCAGTTCTGCCTTAGTCTTCACAAAGGAGGCAATGACAAAAAACATATTCATCTAAAAATCTCAAAACACATTTTTGCATTGTAGTGACTGAGGTCCAAGATTTTCCAGACTTTTCTTGGTGCGCTCTCCATCTTTTACAGGAAGTTGGATGCTGTCAGCGTGTCTCTTGTGTTAAAATATAAACAATTACACAGAAAAATGCCTGATATCAGTGTTAGTAATAATACCCAGATCAAAACTGGAGGTGGAATCCGAATGAAATTTTGTTAACAAACATATAGACATAATACATAGCATAAAAGACTAACAGAAAGCTCAAAATAGCAACGTTTCTGTTTGCAATTTCTGTGCTTTACAGATTTCGTACAGTGAATAGGGATTATCTTTATAGTCAGAAAAAAAAGTTAAGAAAGCAAGTTTTACTTATAATCTTTGGGTCCTTCTGTTATGAGCATTAAAATGAGCTAATCTCCTATAAGTTTTCATCATTTATTTGTGACAAGAAATCATTTATCTCATGCCTCTCTCTCAGGAAAATGTTTGCATTCTTTTTTTTTAATGTCTTATTTATTAATTTTGAGAGAGCACAAGTGGGGAACGGGCAGAGAGAGGGGGTCAGAGGATCTGAAGTGGGTTCTGTGTTGACAGAAGTGAGCCTGAAGTAGGGCTCGAACTCATGAACCCTGAGATCATGACCTGAGCTGAAGTCGGATGCTCAAATGACTGAGCCAGCCAGGTGCCCTATGCATTTTTTAAACTTGTTTGTTTGTTTGTTTGTTTGTTTAGAGAGTGCACAAACAGGGGAGAGGCAGAGAGAGGAAGAGGGAGAGACAGAATCTCAAGCAGCCTCCCCACTGCTTGAGCCTCCTGCAGGGCTCGAACCCTTGAACCACAAGATCATGACCTGAATGAAATCAAGAGTTGAATGCTTAATCGACGGAGCCACCCAGGTGCCCCAGAAATGTCTGCATTCTTGAAGGGAATTCCTACAGCCTTTCTTCTAAACCTAAAGATTAAAGAAGTGTGTGGAGCAATCTTCAATTTTCGTTTTCCACAGTCCTTCTTTAAGCAACAGTGGTTATTCTCTTTGATGGCTGTAGATTTGAAAACACAAACAACAGAGCCACAAGTACAAATGAGATTTGGATTCCCTAACTTTTAGCTCCATTGTGCCAACTCTTAGGAGGTTCACCCCTCATCAATTCTGTTATGATTTAAGAACCACAGAACAATCTGGCCGTCCCTTCCTACAAACATAATCCCCGATGCCTGCGGTCTTTCCTTGTCATTAGTTTCCCGCATTAGAGACGGAGGCACTGTAATTGTTTTCCACTTAACACGATCAGCAGCTGAGCAGACGTTGGAAGATGCGGTTCCTTGTACGGATCTGCCTGTGCGCACACGAGCACCAGTGTCACCAGCAGGAGCCGTGCACATCTGCCCAGGACCACGTGCGGCTGCAGGGCTTGGGCAAGGGGAGAACGCACATATTCACAGCCAACCGTCCCCTCTCCCATATTAATGTCTTAGAGAAAACCTGAGCTGAACTCTCGCTCATTCTCAGGGCGGAATTCCCAGAATTACAACAGCAGTGTTGAGAGGTAATTGAATATACTTAGATTTAGGTCTTAATTACCTTTTTGATTGGGGGTTTATCTTTTGCATGGTATTTTGATAACATAGCGGGACCGATTATTTTGTGTGATCTCCCACCATGTTAAGGAAATGCAGACTGTAATTGTGAGATAAGGAATTTCTGTGGGAATATTGAGCTGAAAGTGCATCCGTGATGGCAGGCCCTTCGTTGTGTTTTCTTACCAATATCGGAGCTTTCCCAGTGGTTGGATTTGCTCCTGTGCCCTTTGGTGGTGGAAGCTACTCGTGGGCTGGGGGATTATAGGGAAGGGATGGAAGAGGTGCCTGAAAACTGTGTTTCCCAAAGAAAGGAGTCAAAGTACTAGGAAGACCCATGTTTAGTGGACATCACGGAAGGTGGAAGCAGAAGGGATACGGGGGGTGTTCACGGCGGGTCAGGATGCCCAGGCCAGAGCAATAGTGATGAAACAGGCTTTAAAAGCAAAGATCGCCCTGTGATCCCGGCGGCCCCCTTCCCTCTGATATCTGCTGACGGGATTGCAACACCCTCACCTCGGTCCCGCGCCTCAACCGATTCCTGAGTGGAGGTAGCTTGTGAGGTACAGCTTCCCACAGAAAGTGACTTGAAACTGAACATTGAGGGTGAATAGGAGTTTGGTGGATAAGGAAGGGGCCCCTGGAGGCAGAAGGGCTTCCAAGAAGAAGGAAACACGTGGCCCTGGGTTCTAGGGTGTAAGGTGGCTGAGGAAGTCAGCTTCACCTGACAGTGAAAGCCTTTACCGTGTGGGAGAGGAATGTGGGCTTGCTCCTGGGGGCAGGGGAGTGCCAGGGAGAAAGTTCCAGCAGAGGGATGGTGGGAAGAGCAAAGCCTGTAAGGAGGAGGATGAGTCGGGGATGGTCAACACCGGAGCCCGGAGGACAGTGGCGGCATTCTAGGTGAGAAGGCGGGAGCCTGCAGAGCACACTGACAGCAGGCACAGGTATCGGGACGTGGATGAGGACATCGTGACGCCTCCTGACTGTGGGCTTGGGGCCCTGGAACAGAAGAGTGTCCACTCTCTCACCCGGGCAGCTACTTGGTTGGTGGTACTCCACATCCAGAGATGGCATTCTGGGGTCTCCCTGCAGCTGCCCTGGGAGCAAGTACCGGGTCTTGGTCATCCTTGCTTTCTCCATCCCAGAATTCATTCCTGGCAAGGTGGCCGGCACGTATTGGCAATTCGAGAAGGCAAGTTGGCTCTTCGTGATGGCGGGCCCTCCGATGATGGGAAGAAGCCCTGTGTCTCCTGGCTCCACTTTGTATCCCACAGCCGGGGCTGAGGGCCTGCAGCTGGGGCAGCGGCACCAGCATAGAGAAGAGATGCCCCTCACCTCACAGAGGGAGCTTTCTACCACTGAAAACAGAGAAGCAGAAGGTGACATCGTGACAGAGAAGGGGTGCCTGCTCTGGGGGGCAGTTACACTATATCGTGATATTCTTGACGAAGGCCAGGACCTTGACATTCTTAAGATAAACCCAATTTCTTTTAAATTTTTTTTTTCAACGTTTATTTATTTTTGGGACAGAGAGAGACAGAGCATGAATGGGGGAGGGGCAGAGAGAGAGGGAGACACAGAATCGGAAACAGGCTCCAGGCTCTGAGCCATCAGCCCAGAGCCCGACGCGGGGCTTCGAACTCACGGACCGCGAGATCATGACCTGGCTGAAGTCGGACGCTTAACCGACTGCGCCACCCAGGCGCCCCAAGATAAACCCAATTTCTGAGGCTGTTCTTCTGGTCTATGTATTCATATGGGTACGTTTTCTTAGTTTGGGATCCTTTCTATTAGAAAGCTGAATGACACGGATCTTAGCTACATGTCAAGGAAACCATTATAATAATCTTTTTTTTAAATTTTTTTAACGTTTATTTATTTATTTTTTAAATTTTTTTTCCAACGTTTATTTATTTTGGGGACAGAGAGAGACAGAGCATGAACAGGGGAGGGGCAGAGAGAGAGGGAGACACAGGATCCAAGGCAGGTTCCAGGCTCTGAGCCATCAGCCCAGAGCCCGACGCGGGGCTCAAACTCACGGACCGCGAGATCGTGACCTGAGCTGAAGTTGGATGCTTAACCGGCTGAGACACCCAGGCGCCCTATAATAATCTTAACACATCAAATGATGTTTTTTGCACTGGTCTTGATACCTCTTGTGTCCAAGGTTTTATTAATGAAAAACTCTGTGTCCAAAGTAGTCATGGTTCTCTAGAGAAACAGAACACACACACACACACACACACACACACGCATTATATAATGTTTTCACAGCTTTAAATTGTTTGCTTCAACCTGAAGAGTCTTCAAAATTCTAATTCATTACCAGTGTATATCTTTCATGTATTTTTACATAAAGCAAGATAGCTTCGGGTTAAATGTATTTCCCTTAAATTTTTAATTGTGTAAATCAAATCTACTTCTGGTTACTCTGAAATTTAGATGGAGAATGTAAATGAAACCAGCTCGGTGTGGTCATTTTACTAGTGATATTTGTTCTTGCTTACTATTCTTGTCATGTCACTGCACTTAGAATTGTTTTTAGGTTTGTGAAAAACTTTGCTCTGGCTCATTTCACATGCTTACCCATGATTTCCATTGTGGCCACCGACACGCTTTTCTGGGTCATGTTTATTCATCTTTGTTAATACTGTCTATGGATATAAATTTTGCTGGCTGTTGTGATGATCAAACTCCAGTTTCGTCTTGAATTAAATGAGCTAACAGTTCAACAGAATGACTCCATTCACAAATAGTAACCTATCCCAAGACTAGTTTTGGGGAATAATTTAAAATTCCAGAATTATTGTCGGAAGGGACCCGAGAGGATTACAGGTCAGTTGTCCCCAGTTAATTGAGGAATGTCTACACTACTCCTAAGAAAACCAGCCAATTCTTAGTTATGACTCTGTGAGACATTGTTTTTATTTTTAGCAGTTTTAGCCATTAGAGGGTCACATGGCCTTGGTGTCTACCAGCCACTGACTGTTATAATGAGCAAGTTGCACAGGCCAGGTTTATCCCTTAAAAATTACCAACAGCAACATGGAATTCACTCAATAGGACCATAAATGTAGGGACTCAGTCCTTGGAATTAGCTTCTTGCAGTTATGCAAATTTCTTCCAGAAATTGCCTGCGGGAGAAAGAAATTTTCAGAGAAATTACTTGAAATAAAAATTACTTCTAAGAGCAAATCTTTTCTATCTTGCCCTTTCCTTCCTTCTCTCCTCCCAAATATACACTCCCCTACCCTGGTGTAGAATGGAACCCACATTTGAAATTATTTTGTTGTCTTTTATCTTTTTGTGTATTAAAACATTGTTAACACTGTCCACACTGGCAGCGTGTGAAGAAAGAAATGGTGCTCGCAGCTTGTTAAGTGCCTTTCCTTCAGGATTTAATCAAGGGAGAAAACTAGTCATTGCTTCATAGACCACAAATCATGAACATTATCTTCTTACTTCTATGTGGGATATGAATACCCCAAGACTAGAAGTTTTAATAGGAATCGAATATCCGAGAAGGCAGAACATATAACGTATTCATCACAGGCAAGGATCTAAAAACAGTAGTATTCCAAATGGACGGTGCGGATTCAGGAGCAAGGTTTTGAATTCAGTCAAAATCTTCAAAGAAAATATATCTTTAAAGACACTTTATATCAAATTAGGCTTTAGAATTCAAACAAACAGGAAAATATTGACATGCTTAATTCTCCCCTGAAGGGAAAAAATTACACATTAATCACGTAAGCGAAAACCAAAGAAGTAAACGAGCATCACTTCAAAAATCATAAGTCACCAACAAGGTTCTAGGCACAACCTGTATGGAAGTAGGAATTTTCCACTAGAATTAAGGCATGAAGGAGATTACAAATTATGTCATCTTTTATTTAAAAAGAGCCATTTTTCTGCAATGTTTTCAAAGCAAATAACAAACGTCTATTGTTTGTTTTTAAAGGTGAAATATGGACAATACATGGACAGAATCCAGATGTTTAAACCATCGTGCAACTAATAAGAAGGAAAAACATTTGTGGATTGGAGCCCAGGGAAATAACACCAAGGGAATATGCCGAAAAAGGCAACCTAAACAAAAAAGAGTCTCAAGACAAGGGTGAAAGAGTTCAAGGAGTGGCGCTACATTTCAGGAAAAAAAATATTTAACCTAGGCAGCAACTTTGGAGTCTATTTTGAGATTGGTGTTAGTTTTCAATTAAAGCTTACTTATTTATTTATTGAAAAAATAAAGCTTAATTATGGTGTTAAGAAAATAGAAAGAAAATATAGAAAGTAAGATACAGTGTTTGCTGAACCCAACAGCATCTCCAACGTGCATTTTTCTTCTCTGACCCCCTCTAGAGTTTCGTAGAACATGATGCCACTTAAATAAGTGATCTTTTTCTTTCTTTTTTTTTTAAATAAATGTCAAGGAAGACACTTTTCACTTTTTTTTTTTTTTTGGGAACTTGCAAGGAATGAGAGTTTTCATTTAAAATCATATTACCATGCTATTTTGTGATTTAAAAAATCATTTTGTCCTGGCCAATTTTAATGGCATTTGTCTAGAAAAATTTGGGCAAGTTGAGGTGAACTCGTTTCGTGAGGAAATTGCTGTATTTTCCTGAGCCGCGCATTTGTGACAGTCTGTCCTGAGTTTTGTTTTTTTTTTCTTCTTCCATATCAATCTTTGTAGGATAAGGACAGATTTTCACTGATTTTTACAATCGGCTCTGGATTTCATGTGTGTTTCCCAGGGCGACTGAGGCAACTTGACAAATAGCATCAAGCATCTGTAAGGATAATGAAGTAATTCTGTGCCCAGTGAAATCTCTAACTACTCTCCGAGCTTGATTCCCGACCCGGACACAATCAAAAGTGAAATGACACTCGGGGTAATGTTACCACGGCCGTCCTGTATTGGGGCGCTTCTCAGACTTTAAGGAATGCATTGCTTTTAGTCTTGTGTAGACAGATAGATGAAAGTACATAAATAATAATGTGAAATCGATCTGAGGCGAAACTGAAGGATAATTCAGACCTAGGACTTCCGCATTGCTTATCAACTCGTGTGACGTGGCATCGAAGAGCAGACTGGCACCAAGACGAGTGATGATCAGGTCCTTAGAATAAAAGTATTGAAGAATAAGAATGCCTTTTCTTCCAGTGGGAGGACTCTGGGTTGTAATTCATTTTGTCTTTTTTTTTTTTAAGTTTACTTATTTAGTTTTGAGAGGGGGGGTGGGGGGGTAGAGAGAGAGGGGGAGACAGAATCCCAAGCAGGGTCCCCGCTGTCAGCACAGAGACCAATACAGGCCTGATTTCATGAACCGTGAGATCACGACCTGAGCCGAAGTCAAGAGTCAGACACTTGACCAACTGAACCACCCAGGCGTCCCTAGGTTGAAAGTTAACAAAGAATTTTACTGGGTATCTATGAGCAGGTTTCAAAACCCATAGTTTGGAATAGAAATGTGAACGGTACCGCTAATAATTTATAAAGGCTGATATTTATAGAGCACATATCACGAGCTAAGTGCTACGAACATCCACTGGGGATGATCACGCAACTCCATTTTCAGTCCACCTTTAGGGCAGCAAGAGCTGGGAGCCCTCAGAGTGCTTAAGTCAGTTGCCTGGTCTTGTGGCTACTCAGTTCTAATGTGGTGCATCCAACCATAAAGCCCACACTCCTGTCATGTCTCCAATACAAGCAACTGCCTGCATGGATTCTGGACGCAGGACGGAAATGGAGATATTGAGAACCTACACCACCACAATGAGAGAAAGCAAAGTATTTCTTCTATTTAAATGTTTATTCATTTATTTTGAGAGAGAGAGAGACAGAGAGACAGAGAGACAGAGAGAGAGAGGGAGCTCAAGCAAGGGAGGGACAGAGAGAGGGAGGAAGAGAGAATCCCAAGTAGGATGCTGTCAGCGCAGAGCCCGACGCGGGGCTCGATCTTACAAACCGTGAGGTCATGACCTGAGCTGAAATCAAGAGTTGGATGCTTAACTGACTGAGCCAGCCAGATGCCCCCAAAGCAAAGTATTTCTTGACCAGATGGCCGCAGCTGCCCCCTGAGGCCGTTCCACTTACTATGTGACAACGGATACGTCTCCATAAGCATTTCTCTATGTGGACATACGTGCCCAGTGCAGATACACGCAGGGAAAGCTGTGCACAGGGCATGGTGGGGAGGGGGGCAGCACTCAATCATGCTTAGTGGGATGGGAACGTTTCACAACCAGACAAGCAAACCATGAGGCAGGAGATCTGGAAAACCATGAGGCATTCTCCTGGCCCTCCCATTTGGGGGCCAATGTTTTCCCCTGTGGCCTTCGTGTTCTGTTGGACCTGAGAAGATCGGCCGATTATCTGTTCGGTGATTCTCTCTTGAGGGTGGGAATGAAGACTTCCAGGCTCCCTACCTGCCGGACAGGAAGGCGGCAGTCCTGAACTTGGCTCTCCATCCCTCAACAGTGTTTAATTTATCGCCATGCACGAGTCCATACACCTACACCTGCACCTTCCTGAGCAGCCTTCCATGACACTGCTGTACCAACCGCATTGTCTTTCCTCACCTTCTTTGTGATGAAGTTTTACACATCTTTTCAGTGTTTTGTGGTGACCTAAAAAGCACAACATGTGTATGAATGTCTTTCGAGACTATTAGCAAATGTTTCTTGGGATAAAGGTGAAAAAAGTTCTTGTGAAATGGATATTGGGTGATAGTATATAAACGTTTCAAATTTGAAATCGATCTAATAAAAGTATGTTTTCAATCCACTGATTTTTTAGTGGATTTGGAACTAATCCTAAGCATTGGAATTTCGTTTTCTCCTTCATGACATTCTCCTACGACACCTGGCAGACCAGACCCGGCATATTATCTCCCAATGCCGCACCAATTTACAACCGCTCAGCAATCTGCAGAAATACCCACTTCTCCATATGACAGCCTAAACTTGATATTTTAACATTGTATGCTTTTTTCCCCATTCTGTTGGAAGATACTATTACGTTTGCAACAATTCTTTATCTTGCACACAAATTCTTTAACATTTTGTTGATGTTTGATTTGAAATTTGATTATACCTTTTCTAACTTTTAAACGGTGAAATATATCAAAGTTCTCTTTACATATATGTTTTTATTTCCTGTCATTTAATAACTTCCCCATAAAAAGTCATAAATATTATTCTATATTTCCTGAAAATTTAAAACTTTAAGTTTTATCTTTGGTATTTATGTCCAGAGTAAGGTGTGTGTGTGTGTGTGTGTGTGTGTGTACATGTACATGAATGTTTTGCAAGAGGCTGGGAATCAACATTTCTCAATGCATAACCAATCGACTCAACAACAATTTTTCAAAATTAGGCTTGTTTTCACTGATTCAAGCTGCCATTTCTACAATATGCCAGTTTCTTAGAACACACAGTTCTGTGTCTTAAATAGATCCACCAACCGGCTTACCTGCTCCAAAGCTATACTACACTCCTTAAATCATTTTACCTTTTTTTCTTATAAGGTGTTATGGTAATTCCTAGGGCCAGCCCTGGCTATTTGCTGTTATTTTTGTATGTCGTATTATTTGTCTACACATATTTATTCCTCTGGATACATTTTAGGAGCAGCCTGTCAGATACTTTTTTTTAAGTCTTGATTAAGAGTTAATGGGGGAAGGTTTGCATAAAAATTTGAAGAAAATTGATATTTTCTTCTATTTTCTATTTTACAAACTCAAATCTTCAAGTAAAGGTTTTGTAAGTCTCCATTTACTCAGATCCCCCCCCCCCCCTTAAATCTAGATCTTTTTGGAAATCAGGAATATATGTTTGATATCCAACCATTAAAGACTGCCCAGTATATTTGCTCTGTTAAAAGATCTAAGTCTTCATGAGGCAATATTAACAAAAATATATATTTACCTGGGATGGCTTTCCAAATAATACATAATTACTTACATATTGTAATAATAAGCCAGATTTTCTGTCTGTATTATTTTTCATTGTACCTCACATGTTCCTTCTTGTTGGATCTCATCCCTTAATAATTTTCTCAGAAAAGGGCTGGATCCTTAAAATATCTTTTTAATTTTGTCCTCAATTTAAATGATAGTATTTTCAGGTATAGAAAAATAATTACAAATCCCCCCTCATTAACTATTACCTTTTTAATATTTAAACTAGTTTAAAGTATTAAAGTAATAACGGTCTTCAGAATATTATCTACCACAGGTTTTTTTTATAACTTCCATATTTGATAAAGTCAGACTTCCATCATTTTATCAAGATTGTTGACGTGAATGCAGAGGAGACAGAATAAATATAAGATCTTGTCTCGTTGCTTGGGAAACTGACACTCAATTTTAAAATGTTGTCTTCATCAAAACCCTTTGGATAATTTTGTTCTACAAGCTAATAGTTTGCAAATGACGTTGAAATCAGTCTTTAATGGGAAAAAAAAGTGAGATATTCAATGTCTACAGCATTTTCTCGATGTTTAGGACCCTACAAAAAAGAAATAGGACTTTAGATCAGTGAACCCTGTTCTGACGACACGGTAATGCTCAGTTACCGCTTTCTTTCTTATGCCTCTTGAGAAAAAGCACCAAAAGTGTTCTGAGATCATTTTCCAGTTAATCTGCTTGGATGTTGTAGATTCTTAAATTCTGCCCTTTGAAAATAAAAGTGAACAATTCTTGCTTGTCCTTCTCTACATAATCAAAAATGATTATTGTAACTTGTATGATTATTGTAACTTGTAATGGTTATTGTAATGTATGTTGCAATAACGTCTATGATTTCTAGTGTTCCAGGAGAAATTTCATAAATACATAAAATCTACATAAATATGTAAAATTACATAAATCCTTCTCCTGGTAGCTCCTCATCTGAGATTGAGTTACTGTTTGATAATATAGGTCCCAGTGTGCAGAATTTAAAGAACGGTCTTCTTGACAAGGAGGAAAGCAGATAGATAGTATTGACAATCTCACATTGTTCATTTCCACCAGGAGCTTTTAGACATGGTTTTTCTTCCCCATAACAACCTCATAATAGTCTTGTTTCACAACAGCAAAAAAAACTATGGGATAAAAACATGAGGTTCAGAAGTTAACCGAGTCGATGTGTATAATGTAAACTTAGAAGAGCACAGCAAGGGCTCAACTCCAGGTTATGTCATGCTTTCAAAGTATTGTTGGGTGATTCAATAATTATTGATGGTAGAAAAGAGTGACTCAACCTTGCTTCATAGTCTTCTAGGTCGAGCAAAGTTTTTGGATCCATTGACATCACATCTGCCCCAAGGAATGGAATCACTTTTTTTTCTTTTCTTTTTTTTTCCTTTTTCCTTTCCATGGAGCTGAAAAAGCTTTAGTTTCTTTTTTTTTAATCACGCCTTTGCCATTATCAATGCTTTCTGCCAGCATCAGCTCTTTCTGGGTTTTCATTTGATATAATTCATTTGTCTTCCTGACATACCTTACAGGGTGACACCACTCTGAAACTGCCCTTGATGATGTAACCTTCTCCAACTTTCCTAACTGACTCTAATATCTGAGCTCTACACCGGCACCCTATTTCGCTCCCGCTGGCGGCTTGAGATTTCTTCTTATCTTCTTCATTAGGATGATTTCTGATTTTAAAGTAAGAACTCATTCTGAAGCCTGTAATCTTCTCTAATCATATTGCCTTTTATATGTTGTAGCAGTAGAACTGAAGAATAAAACCACCCATTTTTCATAGGAGATGGAGGTCCACTTGTGGCCATTCTCCAAATCTTCATCCTTCTATTGCATTAAAAAAAGAGAGAGAGAAGAATTACAGAGAGAAGGGGGACAAACTTGAAATATACTGAGCAAAAATGCATGTAGGGTAAGTCCCAAGGTTACGTTTCTATTATATATTATACTATATATTTATATTATATATTTATGTTTATATTATATATCATATATAATTTATAATGTATGTTATATATATTATATTTATGATATATAATATAAATATAATATAAATATATTTGATATATAATATAAATATAATATATATAACATACATTATATATTATCTATTCTTATGTTTTGGATCGAGTCAACAGAACAGAAATCAAATGTGCATTTTCCCCACCAAAGCAGTGAAAAGCGAAACGCCGTCTCACCCTCATTCTCCTGCAACCAGAGCTGGAAATGAGAAGGAATTCACGGCTGTGAAGTGAGAAGGGAAAAGCAACCAGGGGTGATGTAGAGGCTGGCCTCTCCTGTCGAGGCTGGGAGGACCGTTTAGAAGCGCAAGCATTCTTGGCATTTCTTTTCTCTGCTGAAATTCTCTTGTCCCATCACCGGCCTCGTGCAGTGGAGAAGGTTTTGTGGAGGTGGGGGTTGTGTAACCAAGGATGGGGGCTGGGGAGGACGTGACCTCAAGGCTCTACCATCGCGTCCTTTCCACCAGAGACCCAGGTTTCTATTTTCTGCCCCGAACCCTGATGCTCCAGGAGTTTTTCAGCTCAGTGATGGTCGTTTCTTTTGTAGCGATACTGTTCTCTTCAGAGGTACCCTTCTCCTTTCCAACAAGTTCTGTTCTTTTTTGGGAATTAAAAGAAAATAATGTATTTAATTATTTTTACTTTACTTTGTGATACTACGGCCTAGCACGGTTTTTTCAGTGAATGAGTGGCACACTCCTTGGCTCCTACATCCTGCCTGGGGGTGTGAGGTGCAGTGGAAGGAAACGGGGAGTGACAAGTGTCCCTTACTTACCAGCTGCTGCAGGACTCCCCACAGGATGCGTGTCCACACACAGGCCCCTTATGGTGTCACGGGTGGGGTCTGGGGGGCCCTGGGGACTTCTCACCTCCCAGTCGCCAGCAGGTGGATCTGCTATAGGTTCAGGGTCTTCTGGTTTCTCCCTGGTAACTGGCCCCCACCTCTGTTATCGGAGGCGCACTCACGAGAGCCTCCCGTTTTAATGTTCCAGTTTTGCAATGTGGTTTAAGTCCTAAGACCCGTGCTTCCTTATAGGGTAACAGGGCGGATTCCTCCAAGGAAGCCTCACGTGTGACCTTCACTCTTGACCTTGCTCCAGGTCTCCTGTCCGCGGGCCTCCATGGACACACGTGGCGGGTCAACAAAATTATGAGATAAGCAGATGCTGAAAATACAATGAGATTCTAAGCTCCTCCTGTTGCAAAGACACTGACTTTCCTAGAATTCACTCAATGGTCTGGGGAGGAGGGCTGGAGCAAAGCACCTTCTAATCCTGCGGAGCAGGAGGAATCAGACAGCCTCTGCAGGGGGCCAAGTGCCTGCAGGCCCAGTGACATCCTGCACCCCTCTGTGCTGCTTCCATAGGCTCCCGGCTTGGGGTGTGGGAGTGCTGTTCAGCCCGCAGGCCCGCAGTTAGTAAAAGCTTTCAGCAGTCTTAAGAGGCCATGGGGGGAGGGGAAGGAACAAAAAAAAGGTTAAAGAGGGAGGGAGCCAAAACATAAGAGACTCTTAAAAACTGAGAACAAACTGAGCGTTGAGGGGGGTGAGAGGGAGGGGAGGGTAGGTGGTGGATATGGAGGAGGGCACCCTTTGGGATGAGCACTGGGTGTTGTATGGAAACCAACTTGACAATAAATTTCATATTAAAAGTAAATAAATAAATAAATGTTTAAAAATTAAAAAAAAAAAAAAAAGGAGCTTTCCCAGGATGACTCTTTAATCTGTATTTTGCATCTGACCTACAATTCTGGGGATCCTGGAGGAGTCCGTCTGGGACCCCATGTTCTGGTCATTGTCCTGCTATGTGAAAGCCTTGAGCCTCCCCCCAGCGTCTGTTCTAAAGGCTGATTGCGGTGCAGGAAGGATCCCTGTGTGCTTTGTCATTGTTGCTACAAGATTCCCCTTTAGAGGATTTAGGTGTTCTCTCCACGTACATCCTGTGGGAATGCTCACTCAGAAAAGTTTCCCATTTGTGTGTGCCGGGCACACCGACCACGACTAATGTTTATTTTAATTTCTCATCCTGGGTCTTGTTTACTTCCTGTGTTAGTGTGTGTGTGGGGGGTGTTTTCTCTCATTGTTTTGCTAAAAACGTAGCCTCCCCCAGTCCTGAATTTATGTAGAGTCTTGTCCAGGCCACATATTCAGAATCACTTGTTGAATGGCTAGCCCTGTGCCCTCACCTTTGCTCGTCCCTAGGCTCTGCTTCTCAAAGTCTTTACTGGTCCCCTCAGGCGTCCTTGGCCATCAGAGCACCTACAACACCAGCTCAAGTGCTTGTGTCCCTGGTTTAAATCTTGCCTTTATTCCTGAAATGGTATGGATTTCTTTTCCTGCCTTTTGAGCTTATCTCTACACTAAACATGTTTTATTTTTAGGTGTTTAAAACCTATGCAGTATGGGAAGGTTTCTGGTTATTTTTAGGATCTGGAAATCATTATTTCTTTTTACCGTATTCCCATAAACGTATTTTGTAATGGAGAAAAAGGGCATCCGTGATGTAATTTGCAACAGTAATATAACAAGATAGTATTGATTTCATATTTCAGATTATGGGGTTAATCCAGACCCGGGAAAGTAGTTGCTGTTGATATATTCTTTTATATGTGAATAAAGGGTTTACTCTGAGAATTAATCCCATAAAGAGTATAGGAATAAATTTAACTACATTGAGAACACAATTGTTTTTAGAAGCGTTTAGAAGGATCCATTTACATAAAAATAGTGTTATGCTAATTACTAATCATTCTTAGCTCTTTAGTGGAGCCTATGTAAAGGAATTAGGAAGTAGAGGAATGTTTATTTTATCCAAATCCTGATTTTTTTTATATGTAATAATATACAGGTCGTTGGGAAATTATCTAACTTAAACTTTTCACTAATTCTCTCTATTCTCTTCTTTAATGAGTCTGAATTCATAGGTGATTGCCATACATAAATTAACATGCAGAATCTTACTAATATACTGAGAAAAAAGTATAGGGAAGCTTTCTTTCCCGGGCATGGATTATACTATCAAAGGCGTATTTTGAATCACAAACACATTCTACTTGAGGTGCCCTTCTTTCTGGTTCTTGCTAACTCCAACTCTATGCTTCCTCCCCCCTTTCACCCTCTTATCTCCCCAAATTCAGTTGGGAACATTTCAGAAAGCCATTAACTAACTTTTTAAACTTTGATATTACATAATATTGATTGAGTTCAATGAGACTTGTGCAGACATTTCTACAGGATTCCAGATCCCTGACCCCAGCATTAATTTGAAGTTCCTTATCATTGAAAGAGCCCGAGTATTGATATGGAAATGGGACCGCCAAGGTTCTAAGTGCCTCCGCTTCCTGCTGTCATTCTTTAAAAAGACTGACCATGGCCACAGTTCTGCTGCGCCAGCAAAGATAAAGTTTGTCCAAGGTCGCACTTCAGAACGTGGCCTGGTTGGCGCTTGGACAGTTGGCGTTTACTCGTGGACCAGGTGACACGTATTATTGGTCTCATAACAACCATGACCCCCTCCTCCGTCCCTCCTACAACGAAAGTACACGATTAAGGTGTTGTTCTTACTTGTGGTGAAAGACAGCTTCAATCTTAATAACGCCATTAATATTTTACATACCTCCCTTTGGTGGGTGAGAAAGTTTTGTGATGCTGAGTAATTCACTGACTTATAGTGACGGAGTTGGCAGGAGCAGGACCCTTGGACTCCTGGGCCTGTGTTCAGTCTTGCTGCACTCGCTCAGAGGATGAATAAGTGAAGACATTCACACCATGAATGACACAAGAAACACACACACACACACACACACACACAGAGGCAGCTCTCTCCTCAAATGCTTACAGTCTAGCTGTAATGCGCTTATGGAAAATAACTATTGATATAAACCTGCAGGTGTTAGAATCTTTGGAGGCAAGGATGATTCCTGAAGATTTCAGCCATTCAGCAGGAGCTCTGATACGCTTACACTGACCAGAGAGTGATGGAAGGGAACACACTGGAAGTTCGCGTTATTAAAGACACGTCAGCCACTGTGTCACAATTGGGCATCAAACCTTAACACTGTGCCAGATTGCGAATATTCAGACTCATGTCTCCGATATGGAAAAGGTCCTCGTCTCACCACCGCGAACCTATCTTCTGCCACTTTCCACATAAATCGAGGTCCCTGTTACCTGGAATCCAAGCGCTTTCTAATAATTAAATAATACAAATATTGTTATCAGACAGTGAGAGCAAAAAGAAATGTTTTCTAAAATCCTGATCACCCTCCTATCCCCGCAGCATACACACAAAGTTTCTGGTTAAAAATGGCAAATCGAACTAGTGTATTTTTTTTTAAATTTTTTTAACGTTTATTTATTTTTGAGACAGACAGAGACAGAGCATGAACAGGGGAGGGGCAGAGAGAGAGGGAGACACAGAATCGGAAACAGGCTCCAGGCTCTGAGCTGTCAGCACGGAGCCCGACGTGGGGCTCAAACTCACGGACCGCGAGATCGTGACCTGGCTGAAGTCGGACGCTTAACCGACTGCGCCACCCAGGCGCCCCCGAACTAGCGTATTTAAACATAAACCTAACCTAAGACATGGAAGGCAAGTTTCCAAAGTACACCTAAGACATAAATCAGTCTCTGTTCAAGTGAAGAGGAAGGGAACACAGTTCAGAGCAACCTATCTCCAAACACTCACAGGAGGGACCAGTTACACTGTCATTATTATTTTTTACTTCCAATCTGTTGCAGATCAATACTTTCGTACAATATAATAAAAAGGAAATACTGGAAAATAAAAAGGCATAAAACGTCAGGACCAACATTTTTATTCTTACATCCCACAGACATAAAATTACTCTCTCAAGTCGCTATAAAAAGTTCTCAACGGTCATTGTCATTGCTTTTACCTCATTGCAGAGATAACTCATGGTTTGTGAGCCCACATGGTTCCGCACGCCCCACTGGAGCGTCTCCTGGTTAGTGTGCCTGTGGAGAAGGAATCCGCACAGGACAAGAAACACTTGCAGGAGTCTGGCAGTGCCTGGCATCAGAGATGCCATGGAACATAGAAAGAGGAGAGGCACACAGGTTCAAGGCTGGGTAAGATATGCCCACCTCCCCCACCCCAAGCTGGCAAACCAAGAAAAAGTTAAGTGTAATCGTTACACATTATTTAAGAGGGCAAGGGAACCACGGCTACCTTGATAAGGGTTCCCTTCCAAACCTTGAGCACATGCACCATTTGTTACAAACACAGGGCAGTTAGGCATGGGAAAATGCCCATGTTCACAACAGTCCAGATGTTTAAAAAATGTTTGAAAAATATTTATTTTTGAAAGAGAGAGAGGGGGTGGAGAGGGGCAGAGAGGGGGAGACAGAAGATCCTAACAGGGCTTCATGCTGACAGCACAGAGCCCCATAAGGGGTTCGAACTCATGAACAGTGAGATCATGACCAGAGCCAAAGTCAAATGCTTAACCAGCTGAGCCACCCAGGTGCCCCCGGCCCAGATTTTAAGTAGCTGAGATGTCACAAGTTTTGGAGACAAGGATTTTGTTTTGCTTAGTCTCTCTCCCTATTTTCTCACACATCATAGGTATTTAATAAAAGTTTATTAAATTGATGAATGAAGACTTAGAAATAAAGAGGTACGCATCACCTTTAAAGAACTAGCCCTCAGTAGTTAAAAGGACATCTAGTGTCTTTAGATCTTTTTAGATGAGTGATACCTTCGCGTTAAGGTGGGCGAAGCTACAAGACAAGCACGCATCTTGAAAATTGAATGTTTGATCCAGCAATCAGGCTTCTTCCCACAGAAAGTTATACAAAGCATGCTCCAAACTGGATTAAGGAAAAAGGAACTGTACTGACTTAGATGCTTCGTAGGGAAAAGGGGAAGGTTACACCTGGCCCTGGGCACAGATTAATCAGGGGTAGTCCCTGCGATGCGAAACTGCTTTCACCCTATGTGGCCACCATCCAAGTCCAGATTTTACATCCAGGTTCAAGATGAGCTGAGTGCATCTAGGGGGCCCTCTCACCATTGGTTCATTGGTTCTACCACCAACACCTTGCTGTCCTCATTATGTAGCATGAGAGTGAGTCCTGACGTGGGGTAGTGAGCTCCCCAACTGCCTTCTTTGGTGTTGTGTTGGCTACTTTTGGTTTTTGACTTTTCTTGTAAACTGGAGAACCAGTTTGTCAGCGTCTACTGATAAGTTTGCCTGGATTTTGATTTCGATGGTGCCGATTCTATAGATCAAGTTGGGAAGGACTGACAGCTTAATAGTGTTGAGTCTTTCAAGCCATGGAAACAGAATATTATTCCGCTTAGATATGTTTTGATTTCTTTAAACAAACTGTTCTAGTTTTCCTGATATAAACTCTGTGCATATTTTGTTAGATTTATACTCAAGCATTTTGGGGGGGATGTTATTGTAAATAGATATTTTAAATTTTCAGATTCTAATTGTCCATTGCTAGTATGTAGAAAGGCAATTAAATTTTACACGTTACACATTAACCATGCACCTTGCAAGCTTTTCATACTTCTGGGAGTTTCTGGTTGATCTGAAGGATTTTCTATATAAGAAATCATGTTACCCATGAATAAAGACAGTTTTATTTCTTCCTTTACAATACACATATCTGTTTTTGTTTTTGTTTTTTTTTATCTTATTACTAGCTAGAGCATCCAGTGAGTTGCTGAAGAGAGTGGTACGAGAAGACATCTTTCCTTGTTTCTGATATCAGCAAGAAAGTGTCCAGTGTTTCACAATTATGTTTGAATTTAGTTATAAAGGTTTTTTTTAAACATTCTAGCTGAGAAAGTTTCCCCTCAATTTCTAGCTTGCTAAGAGTTTTTTTTTTTTTTTTTTTTTATCATGCATGGGTATTGCAGTTGTTAAATGCTTTCTGCATCTATGGATAAGATCATATAATTTTTCTCTTTAGTCTGTCAGTGTCGGGCTCATGTGATTGATCGTTGAGCACAGAACCAGTCTTGCAGGCCGGACTATGTGCAACTTAGTCATGTGTATAATTCTTTTTATACAATTTTAGATTTGACTTGCTAATATGTAGATGGGAATTTTTGCGTCTATGTTCATGAGAGATATTGGCCAGTAGTTTCCTCTCCTTGTAATGTCTTTGTCTTGTGTCGGTCGGGGGTAATTCTGGCATCAGGGGACAAGCTGGGACGCATGCCCTTTGCCACTGTTGTCTCAAAGAGATTATAGAGAATTGGTATAACTTTTTCCTTAAATGTTCGGAAGAATTCACCAGTGAATCCATCTGGGCTGGGTATCTTCTTTTTCATAAGCGTATCAATTACTGATTTATTGCCTTCAATAATGTCAAAGAACTGTAGCATTTAGTGTAAGTTTATGTCAAATTTGTGGTCATAAAAAGTGTCAAATTTGTGGTCATAAATTTGTTCATGTTATTCCCTGTTATCTTCTTAATGCCCATGGGATCAGTTGTGAGGAGCTCTCCTTCACGACCAATATTGGGGATTCCTGTCTAGCGTCTCTCTGTGTTTATCTGTAATCTGGCTGGAGGTTTATCGATTGTATTAATCTTTTCAAAAAGTCAGTTTTGCTTTCCTTGATTTTTTACATGACATTTTGGTTTTCGATCTTATTCGTGCTCTGATACCTATTATTTCTTTCCTTCTGCTTGATTTGGAATTAAATCTCTCTTCTCCCTAGTGTTCTCTGCTGTAGACACTTAAAGTTGTTTGATTTCAGATCTTTCTTCTTTTCTCGTATATGAGTTTAATTCTGTAAGATTTCCTCTAAGCGCCACCTTCGCTGTATCCCACTCAATTTGATGCATTGCCTTTTCATTTCAGCTTAGTCCAATTGTTTTTGAATCTCTCTTGTTGTTCTCTCTTTTTTTACCCAAGTGTTACTTAAAAATTTCACTGTGGTTTGAGAATACGCTCCGTAAGATTTACACTCTCTTAACTTTGCTAAGGGGCACTGCCGACCCGATATGTGGTCTGTTTTGGTCTATGACGTTTCTGATGGGCTGGCGACCAATGCATATTTTGCTGTTGTTGGATGGAGCGTTCTACAGGTGGCAATTAGAGGAACTTCATTTATGCATCGCCAGTGGGCAGCGAATTCCTTTGGCTTTTGTTTCCCTGAGGAAAAAGAGATCCTTCAGTTTGAAGGACCATTTCACCAGATACAAAACTTAGTTTGGTGGCTGTTTTCTCCTAACACTTCATTTTTTTAATTGTTTTTATTGTTTATTTAATTTTGAGAGACACAGACAGAGCATGAGCGGGGGAGGAGCAGAGAGAGAGGGAGACACAGAATCTGAAACAGACTCCAGGCTCCGAGCTGTCAGCACAGGGCCTGACGCAGGGCTCGAACCCATGAACCAGGGGTTCTGGCTCTGAGCAGAAGTTGGACACTTAACTGACGGAGCCACCCAGGCACCCCTTTCTGACATTTACTGTAATATTTCCCTTCACTGTCTCCTTGTTTGTGTGATTTCTGATGAGAAGTTCACCATAATTCTTATCTTTGTTCTTCTCTCTCTATAGGACACTTGCATGCCAATGAAGTATGTACATTGTGGTAGGTAATTTATAAATTTTTTTAACGTTTATTTATTTTTGAGACAGAGAGAGACAGACCATAAGTGGGAGAGGGGCAGAGAGAGAGAGAAAGACACAGCATCTGAAACAGGCTCCAGGCTCGGAGCTGTCAGCACAGAGCGCGACACGGGGCTCGAACTCACGGACCATGAGATCATGACCTGAGCCGAAGTTGGACGCTTCACCGACTGAGCCACCCAGGCGGCCCTGTAGTAGGTAATTTAAAACAAAAATATATTATCACTAGTTTTTTAGGAATCTAAAATTTTTATTTGAGAAGCATTCTGAGATTGCAAGAAAACCAGTAAAACTTGCAAGGATAGGCCCCCAAATACAGACACAGGTAGAAATAAAACTGACTCCAGACTATCTTGAGTATAATTAATAATTAAATTTTGAGAATGTTAAAAAATCATAATTATCTTATTGATTGGTGCTGCAATAAGGAAATGCCCTGAATTTCAACAGGTGTTTAAAATGTTTTAAATAAAGGGGAAAAAATGCTCTAAATTTCCAAATAAATACAGTTCTCTATTCACCATCATACTGATGTTCTATATGAGATTTAATCTGAAAAATAAAACTTCACTTAGGGAAAAATGAAAAATCTTTTAATATTAAAATCCACTAGTATAGAAGGTAATAAAATGCTGGTGTAAGGCAGATAAAATAACAATAAAGGGACATAAATAAAAACATAGCGCAGTGATGTGTTATTTCTTACTTGAGCAAAAACCGTGCATAAGAGGAAATACGGTTTTAGTTTTGGACTATTTTAAATAGGGTACATAGAGGTGAAAATGTGTTTTAGAAAGAAAATGCTGGGGCGCCTGAATGGCTCAGTCGGTTAAGTGTCCGACTTTGGCTCAGGTCATAATCTCATGGTTTGTGGGTTCAGGCCCCACATCCGGCTCTGTGCTAACAACTCAGAGCCTGGAGCCTGCTTCAGATTCTGTGTCTCCCTCTCTGCCTTTCAGCCCCCCTTGCGCACGCGCTCACTCTCTCTCTCTCTCAAAAATAAATATTTAGAAAGAAAATGCTGAAAATGCTAGGTTCATTTTTGACTCCATTGAAGTTGAAATAATTCAGCTGGTAATATCCAGAATGCAAAGAGATCTGTGATTCCACCGCGGGAAAGAGTTGTAGTTGTTGACGTAGACAGGACAGGAGCAGGGTGGTGTGAGTTTAAGCCACGGTGAGAAAAGATGTTTCTAAGGGATAGCATTCTATAGGCAAGGGTGTTGAGTAATCCAACATAGAAATTTCCTGTTGAATATAAACTGGCAAGCAGGTTAGAGACTATGCAAAGCAGAGCCCAGAGTAGTGGGGCGTGCACTTGACATTCCTTTAATATTATAAATGGGCTGATGGCCGCAAGGAAATGTTACCATCTGTACTATCCTTCAAATGTGGGTTTCCCTGGAGGTCACTATACAGTATGTCAAATCAGTTAAGTCATACACGGCAATTGAAATAGTTTTTCAATCTTCTTATTTTGTCACTCACCCTTAGGATGAAATTTTAAAATATTGAATTATTTATTTTTAGAATGCAAAGCCTCTTGCACTTAATATCCGGAAGCTCTCCGTCACGTAACTGACACTCATGCTGGGCGTGACATAAATTTAAAACAAAGGCAAAACTGGGACTTGCCAGCATCCAAAAACTAGCACACGTATCCACACGGACCCACGCGGAAAAGTGAGCTCGGAACGTATCCACACGGACCCACGCAGAACAGTGAGCTTGAGAATGCTTGCTGTACTCTTTCGGCGGTGACGCCAACGATCCTTATGCGCCGTGGCATTGGAAGGACTGTAATAACTACTGAATAAAATGCAGAGCTGGTAACTTGCTGTTAATAGGATTCTACTTTTGTAAAACAGGCTGGGAGATTTAGAACAGGCTGCAAGGAAAGTCAGATTGACACAAATTGGAGTTAGCTACCAGTTACATATGAATTTATAGGAACAATAAAACAGGTTAAGTTATTCTTGACAGGTTTAGAAGATTGAAACCAGGAAGAGCCAAGGCAAAAGCTATATAAAACACAAACGTGGGAGCACGGCTCACAAACAACAAGCGGTAGATGGGGAGTTACTGAAGAAAATTGCAAACTTGCAGCTATAGAATTTTTCCTAAACGAAATATGGAATATCCCAAACTTCTCTTCTGGGAAAATTAACATTTGACATAAAGGGAACTTGACATACATTTTTATATAAAGGAAATTACATTTATTTTACTGTCACCTTTGTTTTTTTTGAGTTTATTTTTTTTATTTTTTTATTTAAAAAAAAATTTTTTTAACGTTTATTTATTTTTGAGATAGAGAGAGACAGAGCATGAATGGGGGAGGGTCAGAGAGAGAGGGAGACACAGAATCCGAAGCAGGCTCCAGGCTCTGAGCTGTCAGCACAGAGCCCGACGCGGGGCTCGAACTCACCGACCGCGAGATCATGACGCAAGCTGAAGTCGGACGCTTAACCGACTGAGCCACCCAGGCGCCCCAAGAGTTTATTTTTAAGTGATCTCTATACCCAACGTGGGGCTCGAACTTAAAACCTCGAGATCAAGAGTCGTGTGCTCTACTGGCTGGGCTGGCCAGGTGTCCCGTACTGTCACTTTTTATCCTTGTTTAATCAACTGACCATATAACTGTATGTGATAATAACTTATAAAAAAGATGCACATACGATTTTACTGTCATCTTGGCAAACTAAATCCTTCAAATCTCAACCTACGGACATTGAGGGCTTAAGAATACTAAAGACTGATGTCACCAAGGGGTGGAGCATCAGACCCCTGTCACTCTCCCCTCCTAGACATCAACAGTTAGGTATCCATGGATAGACACAGCTCAAGGAGACCTCTGGCATCCTCTTTAAGAAACTCCAGCAACACGTGGAACAAACAACTTGAGACTTTTGTCTCAAAAACTTTTGTAACCCACAAAAACCAAGAAGGATCAGCTTCAATCTGCCTGCATCATCCCATCCCCATGCTGTCACTGCTTAATGCCAGGAGGGGACGCCCAGCCAGAGGGTTCTCCTTGTCAGAAAAGGTGAGCACCAGCTTACCCAGTCTTTCTGGGCCCTGCACACATGGGGTTCCCCCACGCACGGACTATGGAGATGGCCATGCACGAGAGTGACCGTGCTTCCCAGAGGCCAGTCTGCAGACAACCTAGCAGCTTTCTCTGCTGAAGAAACCAAGGACCAGCAGGACCATCATGGACCCCCTGCAGATTTCATTGCATTTTGCCTGACAGGTGTCCAGTTCATGGACACCAGCCACCTGAGCCCTTCCCCTGCCTCCCAGCTAGTCCCCAGGACTACACCTGGTGTTTCCTGTGTTGTTGATTTTAGCCATTCTGACAGTTGTGAGGTGGAATCTCATTGTGGTTTGGATTTGTATTTCCCTGATGATGAGTGATGTTGAGCATCTTTTCATGAGTCTGTTGACCATCTGGATGTCTTCTTTAGAAAAATGCCTGTTTGTGCCCTTCGTTCATTTTTAATTTTTGTTATTGAGATGAGTTCCTTATATATTTTGGAAATTTGCTTAAGAGGGCAGATTTAAAGTGTTCTCTACACAGGAAGGAAGGAAGGAAGGAAGGAAGGAAGGAAGGAAGGGAGGAGGGAGGGATGGAGGGAAGAAAGGAGGGAAGGAAGGAGGGAAGGAAGGAAGGAAAGAAGGAGGGAAGGAGGGAGGGAAGGAGGGAAGGAAGGAAGGAAGAAAGGGAGGGAGGTGGGAGGGAGGGAGGGAAGGAAGGAAAGAAGGGATGGAGGGAAGGAGGGACAGAGGGAAGAAGAAGAAAAGAAAATAGTGACTGCAAAGTGATGGATTGGTAAAGTAACTTGATTACAGTGATTATTTCACAAATATACATTTATCAAAAACCTCCATTTGTACATATTAAATATATATAATCTCTATTTGTCAATTGTATCTCAATAAAGACGGCAAGAAAAGAGAAAAATTAAAGAAAGGAAACACATTGACTAAGCACCTAGTATGCTCTGGTTTGCATAACATCTTATTTAAAGAGGAAACTCAGGTATTGCCCTTATTTTGCAGATTCAGAAACCGAAGATCAAAGAGAATGAGCATTTCACACCGTTATTTATTTCGGGACCTGGGTGCAAGCCAGCTCGGTCTGCTTGCAAAGCCTCATTGGTTTTCCCATAGACAGTATGCCTCACCTTACACCTTCTCTAAGTTGTCTACAGAACAGTAAAATTAGGATTATGCATTCACTGTGAAGACGGCCAATCATTGTTTCCACCCATCTCCCCTCTGGTAACCAATCTGTGTCTCCAAATTTAAGAGTCTGGTTTTTTTGTACATTTATTTATTTGCTCATTTGTTCTGTTTCTTAAATTCCACATATGAGTGAACTCAGACGGCATTTGTCTTTCTCTGTCTTATTTCACTCAGCATTACACTCTCTACCTCCATCCATGTCATTGCAAACAGCAACATCTCACTCTTTTTTTTAATGTTTATTTGTTTATTTTGAAAGAAAGAGCACGTGCACACATGATGGGGGGGGGGAGAAGCAGAGAGAGAGAAAGAGAGAGAGAGAATTCCAAGCAGGCTCCAGATTGTCAGGGCTGAGCCTGACATGGTGCTGGAACTCACAAATTGTGAGATCATGACCTGAGCTGAAACCAAGAGTCGGACGCTTAACCGACTGAGTCGCCCAGGTGCCCAGAGGTCTCACTGTTTTTTTATGAAGGCCAATCGCTTTTAATTCCCAAAAGCAAAGCTGTGCATCGATTCCATCATTAGCTGCAGGCCCGAGCCACCCGCCCACCCAACATCAGAGGAGAGTGTGTTTTGCTGGCAATTATGGGGCATCCAGGCCATGATTTTTATGAGCTTACCCCTTTGTTCCGATTTGTTTCTCAGACAAAAATTATCAGTAGAGGTGCAAGTGTCTGGGGTTATCTTTGTCAGTTAATTTATAAGGAGTGATGCCCAGTCGGATACGTGTCCTGGAGTAAAATCAGATGACGTGAGACCATCGGACCGAACAAACCAGTCATGTCCAGACTGCATTTAATTCCAAAGAAGCCATCTGAAAGTCACTATCTATTAAATATCTTCTCCGTAGGATGCAATTCACGTAAATGACACCCCAGTCCTCTACATACGCGTTATCATTAGTTACCCATTAGGAATCAGGGCCTCAGGATTTATGTAAATTCCTCGAAGTTTATGTAGTGACTCTGTAATGGTGTTGGGAATTGGGCCCCGATCTGCCTCATTTTAGAACTGCTTTCTGGTGAGCCATGCTGTCGCCCAGAGGTCACTCCATCCAAACACCAAGTCAGGTGTGTTACTTTGGGGATCCCCAACTCTAAATCCACGTATGGAGTCTCCTTAGAGCCACGGTCACCTCCAGCCATTGTTCTAATGATCATCTCAGGTGACATGAAAAGATTAATCAGTCCCCATCTTCAGCAGTCCCACTCCCTGTGGTATTTCCTTGAAAACACACACCTCTGGTGTCTGAACGCATGTGTGTGCCCTGCTGCTCAGTGACCCACAACTGGGCCCACAGCTTTGCTTTATTTCTTAAAGCAACTCACGTGATGAACACGCTGTTTGCATTCACAGAGCGCCACACGGGTTTGCATTTTGTTCTCGACTTTTACTTACCATACATAAGAAAATAATCTCATCCTACGGAAATTGCAAGCAATGGAAAAATATCCTAGCACGAAAGGAATACAAACGTAAGGCCACATCTTTTGAATTTTAGATAACAGAGATATTTCCCAAAAAGTAATTTGAATGGAGTTTTGCCACGGTAATCACCATTTGTGAATGATTGGCGGAACTGTTTTTTTTTTTTTTAAGTGGATATTGGCAAAAATTGATGTTTTCTTCACTGCTAACTTTGCATCAGAAACAAAAAAAATCCTGCCGTGGTCAGGGCTGCTCTGGTTTGTTTGTGGCTATTTTTCTTTCAAGAGAAAATACTAGAGAGAGAGATTTGCACTTGCTTTTGGTTGCTAGGGAGGAAAATTATCTTTAACTCGTGGTGTGAAATTGGTTTCTCCATCCACTGCTTCCGCTAAACTTGGCTATTTGTGTTTCAAAAGTATCTCCACATATTCAGTGTGTCCATTAAAATAATTTCTTTACTCTCAAACCTCAGCATGGTTAATGAGCACGCTGTTCTCTTCGGTAGGGAGCGCATCGAGAACCCCATCCGACTCTCGCGTTCATCCACGGCCTCGCCTAACTTAGAAGGGGGGCGGGCACCAACAGCTTCATCTGCGAGTGGCCTTTGGAATGCGCAGCCCGTGTCCTCCAACCTGAGGACGCCACCTAAGGTCTGCTTTCCGCCCATCCGCTTAGGGAGGTGAAGGTGCTGACAGGTCTCAGGCGTCTGAGGGTGACGGCCCCAAGTTTTCACTGACACCACACTGCCCCCCACCCCAGGCTCAGATCCACACGTGTGACATTTTCCCCCAAGAGCCGGGCGCAGACGTGATGGCAGCGGAGGAAAGAAAAGGCCACCGGACTTCTGCTTGGCATTCTTGGCCTCCCGCGTGACCTTGAGACTTACCCGGCGAGCGTGCGGGAAGGTGACGGGTGTGCCACACAGCTCCTCCTGGCCGAGGCCACTCCTCATTGTCCCCTGGCCTGCAGAGGTGTGCATGAGGCCAGCAGCCCACACCCACCCGCGGCACAAGCAAAGGCCGCTCCACGCACCGCCCGTGTCTCGAGTCGCTTGTCTGCAGTTTAGATTCCTGCCCCAGTGACTGTTCTCTCCAGGTGTGGACGATGACCAATTCGACCCACGTAACGCATGTCGACGCTTTGTGTCCACGTGAAAGAAGAGGAGGGGAAAAACTAAAATAGAGACCAGCGGACTTGACAAAACAAAATGCTGTTTCGGAAGCTTGTTTGGGGTGCGTGTGCCTGTGCCTGCACGTGTGTGTGTGCAAGGCGCGCGTGTGCAAATTCTCTGAGCCGTCGAGCAGAATGGGCTTCCTGCTCCGGGCCTTGATCAAGAGGCGGGCACAGCCCTGCCGTGCTCACTGGTAACCCGGGAGGTATTGACCGGCCCTCAGCCCTGGGTCGAGGGGGCTGCCGCGGTCAGACGCGGGCAGCGCAGCATGGATCGATGCCCCCCGCAGCTCAGAGCACGTGCCCCACCCTCCCCGGGTCACGATGTCGTCTCTGAGCGTGAAGGACAGCAAAACCTTCAGGAATAATGATTCTCTAAATTTAAAGCTACATAGTTTATAGGGTTTTCTAATCAGAAAGGACACGTAGGAAATTGGAATGGAGATGCTTATAGAATGACCTTACTTCCGTTGACAGTAAATGTGAGGTCAGTCTATTGATACAAAACAGTGGAAAGGCCGATGGCACACGAGAACGAAGTCTGAACGCGCGTCTCCTGTGCCTTCAGCGTGTGCTGCGCCATCCGCTGTGGTCCCGCCGCACAGGACACCTGCGCGGGTGACTGAGGACGGCCGCGTGGCCGCAGATGACTGACCGAAGCTGCTTTATAGGCTCTAAATAAAAGCACGAGGTGAACAGTAGTCAGCGTTTACATGAGGACAAGGTCAGACATCTGCAGGTGGGTGACCCCTGTCTGGCCGTCCTCCAAGAGACTTGCCAGGATTGGACCCCCGCCCCCCTGCTGGTCTCGGGGTCGCTGCCACCAGGACGCCTCTCCTTCCTCCCGACCGGAAAGTGCCTCTGTCAACAGGACACGTTGTCCCTGGATGGTGGTCCCAAATTGGAGGGGCTGAAACGAAGCTGTTGACATGTAGCTCATAATCAAAACAGGGAAGCCAGATAAATACCGCTCAAACCACAAGGGGGGAAAAATCCGTGGGAGAGGCAGAAAGCAGAGGATGCTTGAAATATGGTTGTGAATGACGTACGCTTATCATATTCCGTGTTACCGTAGTGCTTTCCAGTGCACGAAACCTATGGAAAAGGTAAACTTAGGTAAATATACGTCAGCTCGTAAAAATACGATACATGGCATTTCATTTCATTTCCTCTCACGGGATTTCATCACTTTTCTTCCACAGGTGAGGCAGGTAAGGTGAGAGTCTCAGGCGCAGGCTGTCGGCAGGGCGGGATTCCCAGTGAGGTTCTCTCGAATTCCCTGTCCAGCTGTGTCCACTACAGCGTATGTCTCCATATACCTCGGGCATTTTTAAATGATTCTCCTTTCAAGGGAGACGTGAACTGGGTGATGAACTGCCAGAGTGGTAAGCATTTCTTTTTTATAACACCAACATAAGAGGCCACACGCAGAATATGATCGTTTATGTATTTTTTAAACACTTTTTAATGTGTATTCATTTTTGAGAGACAGAGCACAAGCAGGGGAGGGGCAGAGAGAGAGGGAGACACAGAATCGGAAGCAGGCTCCAGGCTCCGAGCTGTCAGCACAGAGCCCGACGTGGGGCTCGAGCTCAGGAACTGTGACATCATGACCTGAGCCGAAGTTGGAAGCTTAACCGACTGAGCCCCCCAGGCGCCCCTGTGAACGTTTATGTATTGATGCACTCCTCAAATGGCCCTGTTGAAAGGAGAAAAAAAAAATATATATATATGGAAGTCCATTCTTTATGATCATGGTATCTCCCCTGCCAGGGGAGATATTTTGGCCTCGTTACCAAAAAAAAGATTTTTTTTCCAAATGTCTCTATGTCTATACACACACACACACACACACTGTATAGAGATGTTTGGCTATTTTCAATGATATGATACTAAGTGTAAAACTAGAAATTGTATTGACCCAGTGGGTCAGAAAATGGTATCTCCCTGCCAGGGAAGGATGGAACAAAAGTCTTTTAAGTTTAAAAAAAATTTTTTTTTCTTTTAACATTTACTTATTATTGAGAGACAGAGAGGGACAGAGCACAAACAGGGGAGGGGCGGAGAGAGAGGGAGACACAGAATCCGAAGCAGGCTCCAGGCTCCGAGCTGTCACCACAGAGCCCAATGCGGGGCTCGAACTCACAAACTGCGAGATCATGACCTGAGCCAAAGTCAGTCGCTCAACTAACTTAGCCACCCAGGCACCCCAAGTTTTTTTAATTTTTATTTTTGAGAAAGAGAGATAGAGTGAGCAGGGGAGGGGCAGAGAGAGAAGGAGACACAGAATCCAAAGTAGGCTCCGGGCTCCAGGCTGTCAGCACAGAGCCTGACCCAGGGCTCGAACTCATGAACTGCAAGATTATGACCTGAGCTGAAGTCAGATGCTTGACCGACTGAGCCCCCCAGGCGCCCCACAACAGTGAATCCTGATTAAGCTTTGAATTTCGCCACTTAGATTTTCCCCCCAGCTTTATTGAAGTATAATTGATACAAAAAACTGATCATTGTAACATACACAATTTGATGGGTTTGGGTTTATGCGTACACTCGGGAAGCCATCACCACAATCAGTATTCCAAACATATCTGTCACCGGCAAGCTTCCTGGGACCCCTTCTGTGGTTTGTGCCTGTGATAGGAGCACTTTACGTGGGCTCTACCCTCTTAGCAGATGTTCTCAGTGCATAGCACAGCATGTTAAACGTAGGCTCCATGATGCACAGCGGATGCCTAGAATCAACCATCGGGCATAACTGAACCTTTCTGTCCCCAGTCCCCCTTGTCCAGCTCCTGGAAATGACCTTTCTACTCTCTGCTGCCACGAGTGTGGCTGTGTCGAGACCTCATACGCTTGGAACCCTACAGTATTTGTCCTCCTATGTCTGGGCTGTTTCACTGAGCATAATGTTCTCCAACAAACTTTGAGCTTTAGCTTTGGGGGTGATATAAAGCTTCCATTTGTGCAAAGACTTGCTCATTCTGTGTATCAAAATCCAGACTCAGCGTTAACCTGACATATGAATACTGCTACATAACAAGCAGCCACAAGGGTCAGTGGCTGACAAGGAGGAGTGTGCACGGGTCTGTTTCTGGGGTGCAAGTCAGAGAACTTGTGGCTGGCGGGTGCCCTCCCTGCCCGGGTGTTGGCTGCCTATTGGCGTGTTCCCATGGTGATGCCAGATGCAAGAAGGACCAGGCAGAACCCAGAGGACCCGAAGCCTCGTCCTGGCCCTGCTCTCCGTCACATGCATCGTGCCTATGAGCTGAAGACAGAGAGGCAAGCCGAGTTCCAGGAGTGCGGGAGTAAAATCCCCGTCTTCAGAGGAGTTGCGCAGTTACTTGCCACTGTGGCTGCTGGTCGGGGCAAGAACGGGGCCTCCAAGGCCGCCAACCTACTACCCTCGGCCTCTCTGATTCGGAAAATCAACCTGCTTGCCTGCTGACATGTAGCATGTCCTGACCTGACATGCATGACCTGAACGAAGATCGTTACCTTTTCCTTTGTGCATAAAAGAAAAATATAAATGAAAATAAATTTATGAGTTAACTCCTACCCACTTCCCAGATTTTACAGTTTCAATATATACTTTTATATACTTAACCCATTTTTCTGATTTTTTTTTTCAACGTTTTTTATTTATTTTTGGGACAGAGAGAGACAGAGCATGAACGGGGGAGGGGCAGAGAGAGAGGGAGACACAGAATCGGAAACAGGCTCCAGGCTCTGAGCCATCAGCCCAGAGCCCGACGCGGGGCTCGAACTCACGGACCGCGAGATCGTGACCTGGCTGAAGTCGGACGCTTCACCGACTGCGCCACCCAGGCGCCCCCCCCATTTTTCTGATTAATGAAACTATACATATACATTGTAGAACATTTGGAAGATTTTTTAAAGTTTCTGAATATCTTAAATATGGTAGTTATGAGGATAAACAAAAGATACCGTAACCTTTTTTCTGTGCACGAGTAAGAGCTTTAACTTACATTGTACGTTGACATTACTCTTTAACAAAAAGAGAGAAATTATTTGCCTAAGTTCTTCCAGACGCTCCTTAGGATATATGAGTGTGCAATGTAATGAGTCGGGTACTATAATTAGCCTGAGTGTATGTATATGCTCCCGTTGAAAATTCTCTCAGGAAATCAAATCATGGAATTTCGTGGGACGTTAAAACCACCTGGTATAATCAGCTAGGCTACCACATGCACAGTAGACTGGTGGGGATCATAATCATATAATCTAGGAATGCAGCTTGTGGGGCCAATTGCATAATAGACTCATGAAAACGAACAGCGTCTCCTTTACGAAACCAGAACAAGAATCTGATCCTGTATTTCACAGAATTTTTAAAAAAAATTTTTTAACGTTTTTTATTTATTTTTGAGACAAAGAGAGACAGAGCATAGTGGGGGAGGGTCAGAGAGAGAGGGAGACACAGAATCTGAAGCAAGCTCCAGGCTCTGAGCTGTCAGCACACAGCCCGACGCGGGGCTCGAATTCACGGACCGTGAGATCATGACCTGAGCTGAAGTCGGACACTTAACCGACTGAGCCACCCAGGCGCCCCTGTATTTCACAGAATTTTAAGTAGGTAGAAACTTTTTTGAGAAGTAGCTTACGAGGTTAATACAATCATACAGAAGGCAAGCAACGGAACACGATACCGACTTTTCGGCTTTGTTGCCAATATTATTTTCCCGGTTTCGAGAAGGCTACATGCAATGCCATCCGTGCGACAATTATCACACTGGCCCTGATAATGATCGTCAAGCACTCTGCCTGCTGTGATGCCGTCCGAGTCATTGTCTCTTCCCCCAGCTGGAGAAGAGGCTGAGGATGTTCCTCACATCTGCCAAAGGTACACTGAGAAATGAGATGCCATTGTGTTTCTTATAGCCCACTCTGCGGTTCATTCTAATCTTCACAGCTAAGACATAATTTACTTTTTAATTTCCATTTATCTAGTGGTGTCATAATTGGGAAAAATAAGCCCTCTGATTATTAACGTAGTTTGTAGAGAATATAAATGAAGTGATTTCTTTGGATAGGAAAACCCATGCACGGGACACACTCTGGGTGAGAGGAAGTCAGCCATGATGAGTTTTGAAATAACCTTTCATTTTCCGTTTAGAACACTGCTTGCTTTTATAGGCGGGAAGGTGGCTGGGGTGTTCAGGGTGGGGGCCAGTGCAGGGAACACATCTTCCAAGTAATGTACATGGTACACGGCGTAGATAAGTGTACGTATATATTAAGTGTATACGTTATGCATACTTAACGGATGTACCATAATTTATATCTATATTAATGGTGTTGATGTAACCATGCATGTATACTGCCCATATTTATATATGTAATGCATGCTATATGATTATAAAACATACAAATTATATATAAATATTTTATGATATATGTAAAGGTATGATATATAATTATGTTTTATTTTTTTAATGTTTTTTTAATGTGTATTTATTTTTGTGCCAGAGAGAGACAGAGCATGAGCGGAGGAGGCGTAGACAGAGAGAGGGAAACACAGAATCCGAACCAGGCTCCAGGCTCTGAGCTGTCAGCACAGAGCCCAACGTGGGGCTCGAACTCACAAGCTGTGAGATTATGACCTGAGCCAAAGTCAGACGCCCAACAGACTGAGCCATCCAGGCGCCCCTATAATTATGTTTTAAAACTTGATTGTAGTGATAGTTGTATAACTCTATGAAGTTACTAAAAAATCATTTAATCGTACCCTTACAACTATACTCCAGTAAAGATGTCAATGAATGTATAATTGTAAAAACCACCAAAAAATAGAATTAATATAAATATGGAAATATTATATATCATATATTTTTGTAAATACAAATATATATGATATGTATATGTATGTGTAAGCTTATATGTATATAGCCTTACGTGTTACATAATTATATATTCTATATATTTAAAGCTATGTCCCTTATCCACTATGCCTATTTATGGAATAAATACCTGAATTTTGCAATTTGAAAATCATTTGTGTGATGTTGACTGCATAAACTTTTGTGTTAAGGTTGGTTGTAAACACGCATAATAAACTTTATTAGGGGAACTTCACATCAAGTGAAATACTAGTGTTTCAGATTGAAAAGTTCCTAGTTTTGTTTTTTTATAGCTTGTCTATAACTTGGCTTATTGACCTCTTAAATTATTTATTTATTTATTTATTTTGAGAGAGAGAGAGAGAGAGAGAGAACACATGAGCAGCAGACGGGCAGAGAGAGAGAGGGAGAGAGAGAATCCTAAGCAGGCTCTGTGCTGTCAGCCCAGAGCCCGACACGGGGCTCAAACTTACTAACCAAGAGATCACGACCTGAGCCAAAATCAAGACTCAGACTCTTAACTGACTGAGCCACCCAGGAGCCTCAAAATTTTTATTTATTATTCTAAAGCCCCCTTATATGTTTTCCTTCCCTCCATGGATTTTTAGCTTTCGATTACCATTGATTTCCTGCTGCCTGTCTTGTAGGAACTGTGAGGGGTCGGGCAGGGACCTGGCTTGGCCACCTGCTGGCCTTAGAACAGGGACATTCCTTTTACCTCTCATGGCGTTTTTTTTTCTCAAGTGAATAATGAAGGCTGTCCTAGTGTGTCATTTTTAAGGACTATTTTAATTCTAATATTCTACAGTAGTAGGATTCTTGATTGATTTTTATTTGTTTATATTATTTATGTTTTTGTTCATTCTGAGAGGTAGCACAGCACAGATATTGAGCTCAGATCTGACTGACTCAAGTGTTTGCTGGCCGTACAACATCGGGCAAGTTGCCTCTGGGTCCATTCCTTCATCTGGAAGGTGGAGATGGTAATAATAGGCTTTTTATGACGATGAAATGGGTTAATACATGTAAATCTCTCAGGGACAATGTTGGTTGTAAATGTTATATATACATCGGCTATAATTACGAATTATAATAAAAATATATATTGAATATGATCTTTTGCATATATATATTAAACCTGATTTTCAAGTTAATGCTTTATTTTCAACTCTGTTCTTTATGTGGAGTTTTCTTATAACAAAGCAGTGTTCCTGATCAAGCAATATATTGCCCTTTCTCTAATTTATTGGGCGATTTGGTTGAATGAAGTGCTCAAACACAACCGAGGGACAGTAGGAGATTTGGCCTCGTCCAGTGTCTTGCTTTGGCCAATAGCACCCAGCTCAGTGAGATGCACCAGTTCTGGGTCTGGACCTCAAGCTACCCCGTGAGGCTGCCCTCCCTTCTGATCTCCCCTCCTGCCTTGTTGCAAGAGCTGGCCTGGGCAGTCCTTCTGGAGACGAAGATACAGATGAAGCAGACCTTGGCTGCCCAATCCTTGTAAGCAGAGTCCATCTGGGTCGACCCAATGTGAGAGGGAATAGCCAGACTGGAAGGGCTCCTGGCCTTGCCCAAGCTAGATCGTGGGCCCTCCAATCAGTCACTAAATGAGTGCCCTTGTTTCAACCCCCTGAACCCTGGATGATGTAATACAGCATCATGGAGGCAAATAGAAATGTCTAGAGTAGCAGAATAAAGAGTAAGTATGTTTATATCAACCAGTGCTACTAACAGAATAATTCTGTGAGCTAATGAGCACACACACGGAAATACACAAGGATGTAAGGAGCATATGCAGTGTTTTATGCAGGAGAGTTTAAAACCCAGACAAGTCTAGACAGTGTGTTAAGTATTCACAGAGTTGAACCTGACTTCATGTGTATGATTAGCTAAGAGGATTTAACACATGATTTAGCACAAAGATGTGCATGGATAGGAGCCCATGAAGCATGTTAAATTGTTATTTTCTCTTTTGATATTTTAGAGCCTCAGATTCTCGGGAGAAACGCTACCCAGTTCCCGTTTTGGAAGGCACTTCAGGCCTGTTTTGGCAAGGCTGGAGAACAAAAGAAGGAGAGGAATATGAAGGCTCTTACTCGATTTTTCCAAATGTTTTCAGAGTTTTTGTGTTCATCCCAAGAAGAAGAGAGAAGACAAATGAAAAACAGGAAAATGACTAATTGAATTAAAAACAACGTGACTCATCAGCAAAATGTCTTCTTAGCCCACAACTTCCAATTGACTGATAAACTAAATCCCCCATTCAAGTGAGTTCTGCAGTCTGATCTAGGTGGTTAGACGTCTCGTTCAGGGAAGGTTCATCTTAAGCAGCGTGACCACTGCTTCTGGTCCATCTTCCACCATTAGGATTAAAGCTTTACAGAAACCCTATTTTCAAACAGAAATTCCACTTCTTGATATCAAATAGTCAGTGAGGTTGGGATACTTTCTTTTTAACTATAGTTGACTTCATTTAAGGAAAATTAAAACAGAGAAAGAGAGGGGGGAGGGAAGGATCACTTTCAAGTGCACATATAGCAATCACCAGTACAGGCCATGATCTGGTTGACCAAACAAAATTTAGCAAATTTTAAAAAAGCAAAACCCTACAGATTTGCATTTTCTTTTTTTTTTCTTTTTTTTTTTTTCAACGTTTATTTATTTTTGGGACAGAGAGAGACAGAGCATGAACGGGGGAGGGGCAGAGAGAGAGGGAGACACAGAATCGGAAACAGGCTCCAGGCTCTGAGCCATCAGCCCAGAGCCCGACGCGGGGCTCGAACTCACGGACCGCGAGATCGTGACCTGGCTGAAGTCGGACGCCCAACCGACTGTGCCACCCAGGCGCCCCCAGATTTGCATTTTCTGATCGTACTGTGATTAAACAAACTGCCAATAACAGAAAAATAGGAAAATCTCCCAACACTTGGAAATTAACAAAAATACTTTAAAACAAACAAACAAACAAACAAACCCATGTTTCCATGGAGCAGTCTCCAGAGAAATTAAAAGTGATTTTGAACTGAATGAAAATGAAAGCACAACATGTCAAAATTTTGAGACCAAGTATTTAGAGGAAATCTATACCATTAAATCTATACCATTAAATACTTACACTGGAAAAGTAGAAAGGTGTCAGATTAAAAACGCAATCTTTGGGCCACCTGGATGGCTCAGTTGGTTAAGCTCTGACTCTGGGTTTCAGCTTCAGTCATGATCTCCTCTTCCTGGGTTTGAGCCCTGTGTCAGGCTCTGTGCTGGTGACATGGAGCCTGCTTGAGATTGTCTCTCTCTCTCTTCTCCCTCTGCCCCTTCCCCCACTTGTGCTGTCTGCCTGTCTCAAAATAAATAAATAAATACACTTAAAAAATTCAATCTTCCATTTTAAGCGGCTTGGAAAAGAACCAAGGAAACACACAGCAAACAACACCAGTTGGTTCTGGAGCCAGCAAGTGGATGGGATAGTCCCCACCCATGGCTGCTGAGCTGTAGCACACATGTCAGGGAGGTGTCAAATTTTTATTACTCACCTAACGTGTCTTCCTGGGAGAGCGCAGTGGCTCCCAAGTGGGTCTGAAGTGGCTTGAGGCTGTGGGGAGTGGGGCTGGTTTGCAGTGCTAATCTTGGTTGTTAGGTGAGCTGGGGTAGGGTTCCCACCCCTGGGCACAGGACTCGGAGGGAACATTCCACTGAACAAGATGTGTGGAAGTCCAGTCAGCGCGCAAGAAGACAGCACCATCATACATAAAGAACACAAAGTAAAGCAGGACAAGTCACTTCCCCCATCCACGTATTAGAATGGCCACAGTGGAAGATAATAGCCTTTGTGGGTGTTTTTGAAAAGATGGTCCTCAATTCATTGTAAGCCCCTTGGCTCAGTCTCCAGAGACTTTGAACGAGTCTCTTTGCACATTCTGACCAGGTTGATGGATGTTTCTCCTGGGGAGAGGTTTCACTCGTGTCTGTTTTTTTTTGTCCTTATTTCCTTTATTTCTGCGACTACCTTCAGTGTATTCTTTCTTCTCATTTTATAAAATTTACCTTTTTCCCCAAAATACTGATTTCAGGAAGAGGTTTTGTTTTGTTTGTTTTTTCCTTTCAGTATCATTCAAGCTGAGTATTCATTAATTTTCCTGAAGAGACCTCTTTTTCAACCCATACCTCCTTTTAAAATAGTATTCCATAGCAATAATATAATTGATTTGTAAATCAATAAATGTGTGAAGATAATAGAAGACCCAGAAAAAAAAATACATTACTTCCTCTGCATTCAGGATCTCCAACCTTCCAGGGGCACCTGGATGGCTTAGTCGGTTAAGTGTCCAATTTTGGCTCCGGTCATGATCTCACAGTTCGTGGGTTCGAGCCCCACGTCAGGCTCTGTGCTGACAGCTGAGAGCCTGGAGCCTGCTTCGGATTCTGTGTGTCTCTCTCTCTCTTCCCCTGCCCTGCACATGCTCTGTCTCTCTCTCTTTCAAAAATAAATAAACATTAAAAAAAAAATCCCCAACCTTTCAGGCACCAAACCTTTGTCTTGTACCTGTACGATTTTGCTCTGAAATATTTAGTAAACCATCTTTATTATTAGACAGAGGCTGAAAGTGTGGGTATTTCTGAGAAAGTTATCTGAGGACTCCCCAAAACTGAGAGAACTTCACCAGCCACAAGAATATGTGCCTGAAAGACAGCACAGCAAGTTTCCCAGGGAGGGATATTTGAAGACATGACACTTCTTTCATTTGGGTGATGGCTTTTTCTTCTTAATCTGATAGCTGTTCCATACCCTGAAATGGTCTGTCGGTCATCATCCGTGACAGAATTTACCATTTAAAATTCAGACCCTGCCTTGGGGCACCTGAGTGGCCCAGTCAGTTGAGCATCTGACTCTTGATTTCGGCTCAGGTCACGATGCCAGGGTCCTGAGTCCCTCGTCGGGCTCTGCACTGACAGCGCGAAGCCTGCTCAGGATTCTCTCTCTCTCTTTCCCTCTGTCTCTGTCTCTCTCTTTCTCTCCCTCTGCCCTTCTCCCCAGCTCATGCTCTCTCTCTCTCTCTCTCTCTCTCTCAAAATAAATAACCATTTAAAAATAATAAAAATAAAAAAATTCGACCCTCCAAATACTTGGCGTGCTTTATTATTATGTTTTCCATCACTGGTTAGCTTTCTTAAGTGATAAAATAAATATGGGTCATAGATTATAATTCTAGGTGAATTTCTCTGAATTATTTGTTACATGGATTTTTAGAAGTAGCATCAAAAACTAGAATTGTGATCGTGTGAACAGGGAGTAATTGATCCTACCTGTTTATTTGAATGAGACGTGCTGGTTTCTAAGAGGTTGTCTATTTTAGGGATTATCTCAAGTTATGTTAATTTCATGCCCTCACTGTCCTCAACATGGAGTGGGAAGTGGCAATGGTTCACACCATTGCCTCTAGCTTATTCAGTCTTGCTATTCTAGTCAGAATAAAGAAAACCACGTTACAACAGATATATAAATTAGCAGTGCAGGAATTATGAGCACATCTCAAGATCAGGTTCCAGGTGGCCGGTTAGTTAGGTAGAATGTTATACTTTAGGATCGGGCCTGGATGCATTGCTGTGCTAAGACAGGTCCGGGGGGGTCACTTAGCTTCCAAAGTTGTGTCTGGAGGACAGACACCACCACTGCAGCCACAGTCGGGCACGTCCAAGGGATCAGACAGTGGCGAGGAGGCTGGAGGGTCTCCAAATGAAATGGTATTGTGTACACAGCCCCCATCATGACCGATGGAATGGAGCTGTGGCAAGTTGGCATATATTTGTGTGACAAGATGTTCATCATGCAATTGTTTAAATTTTGTGTTTGATTTAATAATTTCCAATGTGTTAGGAAAGCTTTTATGTGTATATATATATATACACACACACATATATACATATATATACACATATATATGTATATATACATACATGCATATATACATATATACACATACATACATATATGTATATACTGTATATACATATATATGTATATGTTTATATTTATACACACACACATATGTTTTTCACTTCAGGAGCCACGTGACTTTGAGGTTTTCCTAGACTTTACTTTTAAAAAATGTTTTAACGTTTTTTCATTTTCGAGAGTCAGCACATGAGCAGGGGTGGGGCAGAGAGAGAGGCAAACACAGAATCTGAAGCAGGCTCCAGGCTCTGAGCTGTCAGCACAGAGACTGAGGTGGGACTTGAACCCACAAACCATGAGATCATGACCTGAGCCAAAGTCAGATGCTTAACAGACTGGGCCACCCAGACGCCCCAGACTTTGTTTTTTAAGGCAGTTTTAGGTTCACAGTAAAGGTATGCAAGAATATACAGAGATTTCCTTTTTTATTTTTTTTATTTTTTTTAATGTTTATTTATTTTTGAGAGACAGAGAGAGAGCATGAGCGGGGGAGGGGCAGAGAGAGAGAGGGAGACACAGAATCTGAAGCAGGCTCCAGGCTCCACGCTGTCAGCATAGAGCCCAAGGTGGGGCTCAAACCCACTAACCGTGAGTACATGACCTGAGCTGAAGTCAGACGCTCAAGGGACTGAGCCACCCAGGCGCCCTATAGAGATTTCTCATATGCCCCCTGTGCCTGCACACACACACAGCCTACCCCCTTATCAACGTCTCCCACCTGATGGTACATTTGTTACAGTTGATAAACACACACTGATGTGTCACTGTCACCCAAAGTTCCCAGTGTATATTAGGGCGCACTCCTGGTGTTGTGCATTCTGGGGCTTTGAACAGATGCTTAAGGACATGCGTCCACCATCGTACTGTCCCACAGAGTAGTTCCACTGCCCTAGAAGCCCTGTGCTCCACCTGCTCATACTCCCGCCCACGTATATTTTATAAAGATATATTTCCTTTCATGTAGATGACTGCTTTTTTCCTAATGCAAGAAATATAATATACACATATTAATATATGTAATATTAAAACAAAATATCGTATATACATATTAAAACTATGACAGACTATTGTTCAGTCTAAAACATATCTTCTTTGATCCTAGTTTTTCTAAATGCATTAACGGAAATTACAGGTAAGAAATTATGTCTATATCATTTAGCCAGGATTCTAAAAATGAGTTAATAATTATTCAGGAACTTTGCTCTTTGAGACAATTACTCTGTTGACGTATGACACTAATAAGCTCTTACTTTTAACTGAGATCGAAAGGGAGGCTTGTTTGCGATGTTATTTATGAAATCGATAAGAAACTAGCGTGATGGTCAAGAAGGCACTTGTATCTCGGTAAATTAATACACCGACAAGATTTCTTTCTTTGAGGGTAATTTTCTGTGCCGTGAAGCTCACCCTTGTTCTATGGAATCATGAAATTCTCCTCGAAAGTTCTCCATTTCATGTCAGATGTTTTAATGAGCAATATCTATCAGCATGCACATTTGCGAAAGAAGAAAGCCCGGGATGTCTGGCGAAGATGGTTCTCCTTGACCGCTCTCCTAGTTCCCTGTAGGAAGGAGTCAAGGGGGGCATTACATGGAGCGCGGTGTTCATGTGTGGAGGAGGCCGGCCCGGCGATCAACATTAGCTGGTTAAATACGCACAGTAAACAGCCACAATTTTGTCTTTACAAAGATACATTGAGCAACAGTGCCCTGTAGGGGTTACAGAGAGCAGAACTGAGCTACTAAAAATGGAAATTTATTCCTCAACATATTGCTGCTTTAAATGGGGAATATTCTGATGTCTCTAAGGCTCTTCTGGATAATTTTATCAGTTTATGACCCTAATACTTCAAGGCCACGAAATAGCTTTTCTTTTTTTTTTTTTCTTCTTTAGAGAAAGTTAGGGTATGTCATCTTTTCCATGAGTGCTGTTTCTCTGTCATCCAAGGTTTCGTCCCTTGATCTAATTAAAAGTATGCCACATTATTTGGCAGAATGGCAGCGTCTGCCTTCTAATACAGAAGAAAGCCATGTAAAAATGAAACGTGATCAGTAAGTCACCAAAGATGTTTATGGAATTTTCTTTACCGACTTTTTTCTTTAACGTGAGCATATTTCTATGGCTTTTTTTGGCGCTGCTGTGGTCTCTTGTGTATTAAATGGCTCAGGCAATGTTTAATGAAATAAGCCAACGGCTGCAGAAGCAAAATTACCACGGTGGCAACATATTCACGGTAATATAAAAAGAGTTCGCCATTCGCTAGCAGGGGTGATAATGCTGAGCCCTGTTAATTTGCTTTACCCTTGGGCTGAAAAATGTATTTAGGTCATGAGAAACATATGATCTCGTGTATGGGCCATTTAATAATTTTTTAAATTGATCGTAATTCTTAAATGTCCTTCGCACCTACGTCTTTATTCAAAGTGCTTTTTTTTTTTTTTTATGGACCCTTTCTGTTGTGTTGCAAAGTTTCTGTAGCAAAGATCATTTTGTCTAGCAAAGCATGTCTGAATATTCCTTTATATTTTTTTCGAACAAGAGTGGAAAGACACTCTAACTTGATCCTTCCATTACCGTGCAAATAATGTTGGTTTCTTTGTAGTGTTAATTAACACACCTTTAATGACGACGCTACTAATTAGGGAGTGCTAGCTCCTGTAGCAAGTGCAGATGTAAATACTTGTGTGCAGATCCTAAGAAGTACTTTTAAGAAGACTAGAGAAATGTTAGTCTCCATTTAACCAGACGTTACTCTCAGAAAACTTGAACATGAGTCATGTTAGTCGCTGATCTCTGAAGGTGGAAGTGAATTGTTTGATTTACGTAAGGTTTAAAAAGTCCTGATTCACAAGAAGACCCAGCAAAATCATTACATGAGCAAGGACAACATGGTGTCCATGAGCGACTCAAAGCGTGGCCCTCCCCAGTAGGGCCTCTATCAGGAGGCTGGCCTCCATCCATTATTGTCACAGAGATATCCAAAATACAATTTCCATTTGTAACTCACTCAATCTCTGTCCCACTCTCCTCTCCTCATTTCTCTCTAAGCTCAGGACCACCACAGCATTCAAAATAAGTAAATTGTTTTCTGACTCCATTCCCCAGTGGCTACTCCTTGGTGCATCAAGGTCATCGGCCAGAAATTTTTCAAAATCAGCCGGCATGGTGGAGACAGAAGGGCAAGGCCTGGTTCACCCAAAAGCTGAGATAGCACACGGTCTGGTAGATTTTATCCACTTCTCATTTATCTTAATTCGTTGTTGTATTGCAGGAAAAATGCTAATGGTTGTTGCATAAAAGCAAAAAAAGCCAACTGAAGGTCATTTCCATGCAGAGAGTCCATGACTGTTCAGAGCAGAAAAACACTTCTTTTGCCCTCCCTGCGTGTTGCCATTTTCATCAATCAGGATTCCTTGAGTAGCTCGCGTTTGCCACTTCTAAAGAAGACTTTTCCTATCAGTGAATTTATTTATGCCAGGAAATATTCAGTAGGCAACTCACTCACTGTCTTCCCTGCTCCAGCCGGTTCCAAGGTCCCTGTGTGCTGGGTCTGGAGCACAACTGGGGCATGGTCCCTCATCAAGGAAGGCAGTTCCTCGGTATGTAACGAGGCCACCCTGTTTACTTTGTACCTATGATAAGAAAGTTAACAGATGAGATAAACGGAACTACAATTTTGTGGTGCACGGTTCATCTGAAGGCTCTTATTTTTATAGTCAAATAGTTGGAGAAATATCATAGGGACCCATTTTAAGGATCCAGATAAGAACCTGCCCTATGCCTCTGAGGCACCATGGGATTTTAAATACACATTATGCCGGTCAATTTGTGTAATTCTTTGGGACAGCCCTGGAGCTTTATCACCTTGCCTGTCTTGCCAGGCCACACCGTACCTCCAACAGAAGGAACACACCAGAGATGATCCTGTATTCCTGCGTTGATGCCCCTACCCACTTCCTGTTTGCCCCAATTTGAATGTTGGCGGAAAGAGTTACAGGTGTACTACTAAGCCGACCCCTGCTCCTTCCTCTCACCCCACCAGGACCCAGAGGTTGGTTGGGCTGTGCAGCACGGGCCCAGCCACTCCACTAGTAAGGACTGGAGACGAACGTGGCTTTGATCGTGGAGACCACGACTCTAGAATGCAGGGACTCCAGACGGCTGGTCTCACGTGCAGGTGTTAATCCAGCTGGCGAGTAAATGGCAAAGCAGGAGCCAGATTTGCATCCCTTCAAAATCCATGGTCCTTTCTTTCTGCTGCCTTGGCTGGAACAAAATGGGGCTCCTGGATGAATTGTTCCTTGGCCACATTACCTTTCTTCAGATCAACGGAAAGAGTTTTATTTGGCCACGGAGATAACAGAATCCAGGTGAAATGACAAAGTTGTGGAAAGTAAGGTCTATCACCTGTGTAGCTCAATCTGTTATTGGTTCCACTGCCTGATGCTGTTGTCATACGCACACAAAAAACTGTGTGTATATACATATATGGGTGTACATGTTTAGACAGATGCGCATTTCTGTATGGTGAGTGTCCAGGAGAATGATGGTGATAGTGGTTATAGCTTGGACGTGAAGAAAGCCCACCAGGGAATGCATTTTGAAATGACTGTGGTCAGCCTAAATAGCAGCTTGCACATTAGGGGTAGTTAGCACATTTTGGCTTCATTGGGCAGTTGGCCTACACCCACTGATGGTCTCCCAAAATGCCATCATCAGTCATAGGAATGGGTCACCAGGCAGAATTATTCCTGCAGCCCTTTTGCATTTGGCCCTCTGTCCTTCATCAGAAACTGCAGAGTGAGTGGGGAGCACCATGGGACCCTAGTGGGGTTCACGGGTGACAGGCAGAGCTCATGGAGATTAGGTGGGAGTGATACCTGAGCTAGGCAGAGAGTGCTGGGAAAGAAACTGATTCAAGTCCAGACTGACAGTAACGGCCAGTGTGCTGGGAAAAACAGTGGAAGCCAGACTCCTTCTACAGCTTTGGAGGCATGTTGATATCCATGAAGAAGGTTAAATCCTGCCATACAGTATTATTTTTTTTAAAGAAATGAGCCATATGGTATGTTACATGATAAGTAAGTATGCGAAGTTTTAACATGAGTTGTAGACCAATATTGTGAGAATTCTGATGGTTATGGAGTCTAGGAGTAAAAAACAATGAAACGTGAGTGGGACCTGGAAAGAAAGAATTTTTGTCATTGTGATTTTGGAGGAAGGCACCAGAGCTAGGAGAAAGGGAGGATGTGAAGTCAGTGAGTGCACGGTCTCTTTTCATTAACTAGTGTTCTTTGAATTGTTGACTACGTGGTTCCCATGTGGCCAAGCCTTTGGTTTCACTCATTTAAACGACGTTGCCAATTTCCCCCTGCTTTAGATTCTTGAAGGCTTTTGTGAAGGACGAAACTCTACTGTGCCTGGCCCCTCCAAAGATTCTGCCCTCCTGTTCCTTGCCCAAGTTTGTTGAATCTTTGTGAATGTTTCTTTCCTTTTTAAAAAAAAAACAATTTAAGTTTATTTATCTATTTTTGAGATAGAGAGAGAGTGGGAAAGAGAATCTCAAGCAGGCTCCATACTGTCAGCGCAGAGCCCAACACAGGGCTCTATCTCACAAACGTGAGATCATGACCTGTGATGAAGTCAAGAGTTGGACACTCAACTGACTGAGCTACCCAGGCGCCCCATTTTTGAATGTTTTTAATGATAGATTTGAAGTGTGAGCTTAGGGTAACTACTGCCTGGGTTGAATTCTATCTTTGTCCCTTCCAGTGTGAATTTGGGCATGCTACAAATTTTTCTAGACCTCAGTTTTCTCTTGTGCAAGTCAGACACAAAGGTTTTATCAACTCTTAGGGTGGTTTTGGGCTAGCAAGGTGCAACATTAAAAATGGCTGACACATGGTCAATATTTTGGCTTTTATGATCTAAAGCTATTCTTAATTCTTGCATGAGCTATTCTCTTCTTAACAACTTTCTTTTTTATAGATACATGACTGATGCACGAGATCATTCTTTTTTTTTTAATTTTTTAAAAATGTTTTTATTTATTTTTGAAGGAGAGAGAGAGAGACAGAGCATGAGCAGCGGAGGAGCAGAGGGAGAGAGGGAGGGAGACACAGAATCTGAAACAGGCTCCAGGCTCTGAACCATCAGCACAGAGCCCAATGCAGGGCTTGAACTCACAGACAGCGAGATCATGACCTGAGCCGGAGTTAGACACCCAACCGAATGAGCCACCCAGGTGCCCCTACACAAGATCATTCTTTACCCAAATTTGCTAGCACAGAACTGCCCATTCCCTCCAGCTCACATACTATGAATTTGAAGTCAGCTCCTGCTTCTCACCTTTAGGCCTCTCATATTTAGCTATTTATTTTTCAGAGCACTTTGATCATTGCTTTACAACCCAAACTGGATGTCACTGACAATTTCAACATAATTGTCAGTAGCTCTGAAAATATGTGATATATTATTTCAGCGGTTTTCTGCTAAATGCTCAACAGTTGGCTCCCAGATTAAAAAAAAAAAAGTACATTAGACCTGTGTACATAGATTTATTATAAATTGTACTCATATAAAGGAGGTGTAGCACACAACTCATACATAAGAGCCACATGTGCAATAAATGTCATTACAAACTCCGTACAGCTAATTGATTCTCCCGCAGATGGCTCTCATTGATTTTCGCCAAACTCTTGTATCTCTAGGCAAGCTGATTGTGCCCGATGAACAAGCATGATTGTGGCATGAATGTTGGTTTATTAAAATCAAACAGAAATACGTGGAGACTTCACTATTTCACCAAGTGTCTCACTTAGTTCTCTGATGTTTTGGATACTAGTTGTCAAAGAGTGGAAGGAAATCTCATCAAGAGTTTTGCTCTTCACAAATTAATAGCTGCAGACATGAGACACTTTTGAATTTAAACTGAATTATTAACATTTTCCATCATTTTATTAAGTCTATATCATCCACCAAACATTAAATCAAGACCTGGTCACTAGTGTTGGCCCGTCCTCATGGCTTTCAAGCTACCAACATGAAGTCACTGATTGATTGCCAGGTTGGGAAGAAACCCACAGTAGCACATGGTTCCGTGGCATTCCTGCCATAGAGATAGAATAAATAAAAATCACCTGTGAACATAGGTAACAGTAACATAATTAGGAACAACACAGTTTGAGTATAGATAACCTTGGTTTTTAATGTAATTTATTTAATAATAGGTTCATGCAATTTGCTTTCTCATCATGTCTGTGTTTGACAAGGAGCCCGCAATATTCCTGAGAATCTAGCAATCAGCCCATGCCATGTGCAACAAGCTTGTTCCAGTATGACATTGTGTTCAGGTTCATAGCAAGACAGACCACCCATGGCTCACCTGGTCTATGTGAACGGCGTTTTATTTGTTTTCCTCCAGCTCATGCCCTGTAATCCACTTCTGTTCCCCTTACTTCTCAGTTTAGCGTTTGTTACACCTTTCCAAAGTATGCCTAAGACACCAGGACATTTAAAAAATATACAAGGAGAAAATAAGATTCCTTCTTTCAAACTTGGATTATGAACTCGGAACAGGAGACAGACAATTATCAACCAGGGAGCTAACAGCGTCGGGAGGGGAAGGCCTGCAGGGGGCTTGGGAGAGCCTGAGAATTCATGGAGAACCTTGCAGAGGTGAGGCTTGACCTCAACTTGAGCTAGGACTTCCTGAGCAGACACAGCGGGAGGCACACCATTTATTTTGTGCAACAAATACTTCTGGAGAGCTCCTGCATTCCCCATTCAGGAGGAAATTTCCTAAACACGTTACAAATATTAACTCCTTTAGTGCCTGTAACGACCCTGTGAGGCAGGGACTATTACATAGCACTCAACAGGCAAGGAAACTAAGGCACCAAGAGGTCAGTAACTTGCCAAGTTGGAAGCACAGGCCGAATGTGAGGCTAGGCAACGTGATTCCATGGTGTGTGCTGTCAACCGTCACATGGCCTTCCTCTGCCACTACGACAGCATGTGACCACCTGCATTTCTGTGGGTAGCGCTGGAGCATGGGCCACGTGGAACAGAGGGGGGATAACCCAGCTGGAGATGCAGGGGGGCACCACCTGGTGGAGGTCTTGGTAGCCACAGGAAATTCTTGCATTGTGTTCCATGGGGTAGAAAAGTCCTGAATGACCTTTGAAGAGCAGTACAACAGATTTTGAGTTTTATCATCAGTGAGAGAGCTCTCGTACGGATTTATCGCACGAGTGTGCCGCACGGAGAACTTGTTTGATTATACTATGCCAATGAGGCATATAAAAAACATTTTCTTACTGTGTGTCTCTTCAGAAATCTTACTTGCTACTGACCATTGTCTGCTGAGAGCCAGCCATGTTTGTGTGGATCAGCCCTTGGGTCCGCTGTGTAAATTGGACTAGTAGAAATATTTATTGCAACTCATATACAGTCCCTGTTGATGAGCACTTACTTTGTTCCCCGCTGTTTTGTCGTGTACAAGCAGCACAGCTATGACCGTTCTGAGAAATTCTCCAGGGGCCCCTGTGCAAAGCGTTCCCTGAGATGCGCCTGCGCGAGGTGGTGCCGTCGCCGTAGGACCTATAATCCCACGACTTCACAACTTCAATGTCAAGTTGTTTCCCGAACGAAGTCTTCCCAATTTGAATTCTTAGCGCCCCGGCACTAGAGCGCCATTGATCCATTTCCTCACCAGCAATTTATATTATCATATTTCTCAAGTATTGCCAATTCGGTGAGTGTGAAATGGAATTTCTTTGGAATCGCAATTTGCATACCCCGGATTTCTGCGTAGTTCGGGCCTCTTCCGCAAGTTAATAGAGGGTCCGACCTGACTCTTCTCCTGTAAACAGGTTGTTTATCACTTTCGTTCATGTGTCAGTGAAATCCTTTGTCTGCTGCCTCTTGGTTTGTGGTCCGTCTTTGCATTTCCCTCATGGTACTTATTCATTAATACAAAATAGGTCAGTCCTTCATTGATTCCTTTAATTAACAAGCATTTATTCGTGCTTGCTCTATTCCAGGTGCCGTGGTAGGTGCTGGAGAAGAAAGATGGGGCAGAGCAGTCTAAAGCGTATGTGCTCTTGAGGTTGACATTCTTGTGACTCCAGGGTTTGGGATGGAAAGTTTGAGGCTGTGAAGCTCTATGGGGAGAAAGGCCTACACCTATGGCTTATTTTTAATGGGTAAGCCTCACTCCTGGTGGCTTGTGTCCCTCGCATGTATGGTGGTTCCTAATGTTCAGCTCCATTTGCTTGCTTTTGATCCCTGTTAATGCAGAAGCTCCGGATGGAGAAGGCCTTCCCGGGAGATAACTCGTGAATCCTTCTGTAGAAGCCAAGGCTGCTGGTGAGTTGAGACCACGTTAGTCCTTGTATTGGCACCTCTCAGGGCCCCGTCTTACCTCCTGCCCTCACCCCATCCTGTCCTCTTGACAGCCACCAGCTCTTTGCCTGTAGAACAGCCCCTCTTCTCAGCTGCATGGCCGGAGGGCTTCTGCTTCAAGGTTTCTTGGGACCGACGTTTGGTCTCATACGCACCTGGTCTGGAAGTGCACAAGATTTAACCGCCCCTGAGCACAACCTTGACCACTGGGAGACAGGATGTAGCGGATCAATTCTTCTTCCCTTTTGTGTCTTTTGGGTGGAAAATGCCAAGCCACAATCCCCTTGTCTCCTCAGTGTGTCCTGGGGCGGGCGTTCAGTGACTATGCCGAATCAGTCGAGAAACACAGGAGGAAATCCCACGGAGTGCTGTGCTCCTGAGATGTATTTGTTGGTTTATGTGAACAGATGAATTCTGTGCGGATCCGCTTGTGTCTGAGACTCCATGGGGACTTGTTGACCAAATTACTTCTAATTTGAATCAATCTTGCCTTCCGTGTATTGAGGGGTGTTTTTGACAGAAATTTGAGGTATCGCTGGCTGTTTGATTTCTCCCTACCCTTTGGTTGTGAATTAAAATGTTTTATTTCCACTCACACCGGAAATGTTATTCTACTGATTGAAGCAGAGATTTTATGATTCATTTACACGAAAATTCTGATTAAATATTAAGCTAGTGAAAATCTGTATCAAACCTTTTTTAAAAGTTGTGCAGTCAAAGTAATTTTTCTAATTATTTCAATTTCCAACAACCTGTTTGTTAGTATCCGGACGTAGCCTCTGTTTGGGCATGATAGGAAAAGACATGGCCGTCAATGATGGAAGTGCCAGAAAAAAGCATTATTGGTTGTAGCATCTTGGCACATGCAGGGCAAGCCCATAATCACAATCCTCTGCTGGACTAATGGATTCATTCTTATCAAGTTTGTAGATAAACTTTATGACCACAACTTTCTGTTTATCTCCTCCATTGGAATTCTTTCTGCTACATTTATGAGTGACATTTGAACAGCTGAGGGTTTTCTTTGAAATTATTTTTCCATTAAGATCAGCAATCATTTGCAAACTTGTGAATTCATTAAAACCTATTTTGAAAGAGAGTGGATATATTAATGCAAAAACACTGTCAGGCCTTGAGTATGATTGAATCTGAGTACTTCCAAACTCCTTTTGAGAATTTGCAATGAAATGGATTTCAGTTAGTTTCAGATTCAAATTCTAACCTAAATTAGAATGCTAATTCATTAATTTTACTCCTACAAGGGTTAAAATATTTACACAAAAAATGTAGACGTTCGATAGGAAAAGTCATTTATTGTTTTAAGACTTGGCATAAAAGGCATACAATTTTTTTTCAGTATAACCACTGTATTTCATAGATTTTATTTGTTAAGTGAATACTGAAATTGTGTAGGTATCTTGTTACAATGCAAATACATTTATTTTGTTTAAAAACATTACCTTTCCTCTTTTATTGCTTACAGAAGTAACACGAGTTTGTAGCTGAAAATAAAGATTATGTCGGAATAAATATCCAACTGTTTTGCTATTTATTTGTTAAAATATGTATTTGATGGCTTGGCCCTAATGACAAAACTTTGTTGAATTTTTCTTAGTGTATATATTAACTCTCATATTTATAGAATTGGTATAATTGTAATTCACCTTTTAGAACAAGATTACTGATACATTGTATTTTACAAGTGCATTCTTAAAGTAAATGAACATATTACAATAGCTTCTACATATACCTCAGTACATGTTCTAAAATTAAAACTTATCTATTCATATAAATCCATTTATCATAGATGGATCAAGTTGGCTAAAATACATCGCCAGGTGTACAGATGGTAGGGTTAAATTCTGTTACATACTGTATGAAGAAATGTCTTGTTTTTGTAATGGGTTTCTCCCTATTTTTAGTACACCCCAAATCTATGTTCAATAGATATAATTAATTCAGTGTCATGGACGGGGTCATATGACCAGTCATACGAGCAGGAAGTTCCTTTCACAGGATCCTGGGGTGGAAAGGCTGATGCGTGACAGAGGCTTCACTTTTCTCATTCACTCACATTTCCTCACAATACCTACTTTTATCCCTTTTAAAATACGCTTTTTACTTTTTCTCGTTCACAATTTTGTCTCCAAAGATTTGTCGAACACTGTCTTTCAAGGAGTTCACGGAAAACCAACTGTGGGACAGGAAATGGAGTGGGGCCGGGCTTCTAGTACACTCTGGCTTCTCTAAACTCTCATGACACTGAAGTCTCATGGAGAAAGCAAAATACCTCCCCAGGCATATTATGACGTGGGCCATTTTATAGCACAATTTGAATTTCCTTTGGTTGGAAATGACTGATGTACAGTGCTGGCAAAGGGTGGCTGTGATCTGTAGGTGATCAGGAGGCCTTCGATGGAAGATATGCCTTGTCACATTGTGTCAGATTTTGCCAGGTGATAAGAGGGACAAAGCAAGGAATACCACCAAGGCTCGAATCTCACGTATCTCCATCTTCCAGGTCCCAAAGACTGGTATTCTCCAAGGTCTTCTGATAATGCACCCATGATTTTCTTGACCTAAGCTCAAGTTAACATAGAAGAATAGGATAAGCTGTTGCCTTGGGCCAAGTGTCATTATGAGTGTTAGGATGTCTTTTAAGAATTGATGTCTCTCTAGAATCTTAGGGCAAGCAGACGACTAAAATGACAATTATGTACAAGGTGATGAAGTGAATATTCACTCATTTCTTATTGAAGTACGTAAAATGCACACAGATATACATGTTCTAGGATTCAGTAAAGATATTTTACATAATAATGAAATAAAACAATATTTGTAGGTAAAATAAGAGCTCCTCTCAGTGTTTAAGGATGTGGACTCTCACAGGCTGCTTGGGCGTGCAGCACAGCTCCGGAATTGACTTGTTACTTGGCCTTGAGCGTGGGTTATGGATGGAATGTTTGTTTCCCCCAAATTGATATGTTGGTACCCAACCCCCAGAGATGGTACTAAGAAGTGGGGCCTTTGGGAGGTGATGAGGTCATAACAGTGGAGCTCCCATGAAGGGATTAGTGTCCTATAGGAGAGTCCCCAGGGAGCCCCCTCGTGGGGACACAGCAAGAAGACGTCGTCTATGAACACGAAGTGGGTTCCCACCACACAGCGAATCTGCTGGTGCCTGGATCTTGGACTTTCCAGCTTCCAGAGCCGTGTAGGGCAAATTCCTGTGGTTTAACTCACCCGTCTGTGGTGTTCTGTTACAGCAGGTGCAATGGGCCAAGATAGCATGTTACCCGGCATTTTCCGCTTCTGAAATATGGCGGATAATAATCGGAAATATGTCCTCTACACGCACACCACAGACACTCACAGCCGCAAGAGTGTAAATACGTGGGTGCTTTAGCCACCAACAAGTCCTTGTCATTCTTCCCAAGGGAATGTGTGATTACTATCACTTCCTTATTCTCTTGAAGTCCTGAAGTGCACAACGTCCTTGCCGCGGTGGGACCTCGGCGCAGGCACGTCCGGCTGCTTGCGCACTGTGGCTGGTTTACGAGACCCCGGGAGTGGCAGGGAGAAATGAAAAGAAGAAACTGCATAACTATTAGGTTATAACGTTTGATCAGTAGGTTGACAGAATTATGGAACCGGATACGCAGCAGAATCAGAGAGCTACCCTCGTGGCAAGATCATGCAAGTGGTTTTATCACCCAGTTGTAAGAAATGATTATCTTAAATAGTCTCCCTCAGCACTGGGCAGACACAGTTAATTATCCAGTCGTTTCTAGGGCATTTCAAATAACTTCTATGAACCTGTAGCTCATTAAAAATTCTAATGCACAGAGTCATTTAGATTCCACACTAATCCTCATGTGTGTATTGTTTTGAAATTTTCTCTAACCGTTATTGAAAATTCCTTTTGAAGTCACTGCCACTCCATACCCTGACAAGGAGGATGCTAAGAATGATGTTTTATAAAAACTTTCACCGGGAAAAATGCGTGGGACAACGGATCTCATAATTCTGAAGAGAGAAAAACAGGTGTGCCCTATCAAACGGACTTAAAATACGATGCTCGGATGAAGAGGGGGGCGGGGCTTTGAAATATTCTATTGAAGAGTTGTCAGAAAAGGGCATTATAAGCAACCCCTCCCCCCCAATTATTCATTCACAAAGCAAAACAAAAGCAAAATATCCGTGTAGGGAGGTAGTTCTGACACCAGAATTACAAGCAAGACTATGTGACAGCAACACCCGCCCGCAGCAGCCGGTTCACAGGGACTGCGTGTGCTGTTCTCAAAGATGATGTTTAAATTCATTTTAGTTTGTGGGTGACGGGGGCCACTGAGAGCTTTGACATACAATTTGGACTCCTCTCACTCCGTCTCCCTCCCTCTCTCCCTCCCTCCTTCCCTCGGCCCCCTTCCCACTGCTGTAATCATCTTAACAGAAGGGGCCGAAAACCAGATTGCTTGTCCAATTTTTTCAAGGATTATTATTCATGGTTTCTTTTTTTTTTTGCTGACCTCAAATTTTCCACCATGACCAATAGTCTGGTCACTGCACAGGGAGGATCCTGAGCCCTGACCTGCTCCCTGCCCGTGTGCGGGGACGGGACAGTCACGGCTACCCTGTGGGAGGTGGGACGGGCAGGTGTGCACACAGGACACGCAGGCTGCCTTGGACGGAGGGCGGAAGGAGGGACGGGGGAGTGAGGCTGGGGATGGGGTGGGCGTCTGGGACACGCCTCCCGCTCTAATGGTGACACGAGACGGCCCTCTGTGACCCAGCACAAAGCCAGGTTCTCAGTGACAGTAAGCAGCCTGGACTCAGGATGTGCGTGTCCCGCAGGGGAGAGAACGGAGCACAGACAGGTGGCATCACGCTGAGCAGTTGGGTGCGATCCACAGAACTCACAGTGAGTCACAGATGCCCATCGCGGGCGGTGTTGACCACGTGCCGCCCCCCGGGGCCCCGGGTGAGGGGACTTCGCGTTTTTTCTGCAGGTTCTCCCTGAATGGACAGCAGCGGGACCCCTGGAAGGGTCAGGGGAGTTGGGGGGAATTGGACAGAGTCTCCATGTGTGTGAATCAGGGTTCCCCAGACAGACAGAGCTGCTGGCTGTGAGTGGAGATACAAATGACTCATGATGACGGGCAGGCTCAGGTGGCTTGCAGGCTCAGGGGCCCCACTGTCCGCCACCTGTAAGCTGGACACCCAGGAGGGCCTGCGGGGAGTCTGAGGCCAAACACAAAGGCCAGAGGACCAGGAGCAGTGACGTCCCAGGGCAGGAGACGGACGCCCCAACTCAGGCATAAAGAAAGGCCACTTGGGCCCTGGGGCGGTTGAATGGCACTCTCCACACTGGGGACAGTGACCTTCCTTGCTCAGTAACCCCTGCCAGAGACACCCCCACGGACACAACTCTGAATGTCAGCCAGCTTTCTGGGGGCGTCCCTCCGCCCCATCCGGTTGACCGACCACGTGTTACTGCTCGGGAATGGCAGGGATATCCCTTGGGATATGTTCTTTCCTGGGGAGGAAAGAACACGGAGACCCAGGCCCAGAGCCCGCTTGAGAAGAAAGCAGAACCGGGAAAGGAGAAGCTGGCACCCCGCACGCCAGCCCGGCAAGCACTGGCTTTCCGCCGCTGGAGGGGAGGAGGCCAGGGCCGGCCCCACGGAGCCACTACTGACTGGGAGGGTTTGGTTGTGATTGATGGATTGATTTAGAGCACAGGGAAGGAGCAGAGAGAGAGGGAGAGAGAATCCCAAGCAGGCCCCATGCTGTCAGCACAGATCCCCACGCAGGGCTCAAACTCATGAACCATGAGATCATGACCTGAACTGAAATCAGGAGTCAGACGCTTAACCGACTGAGCCCCCCAGGTGCCCTTTGGGGACTTTTTGAATCCTAGAAACCTTACCGACTTTCAGAAACAGTCAAGCAGTGTTTAATTTCCCCAAATAGCACCCCCTTTCTAGCCCCTCGTACTTCCCTCTGTAATTCTTCTCCCCACTTCCGGAAACACACATCTTCGACATTCTGTTACGGAGGAGCTCACGACGGCAACGCCAGCTTATTTGTTTGTCGAGGTTCCCGGGGGATTTTGTTTGCTCTCGTTCTTGAAACACATTTTCTCGGGGCAGGTAATTCTAGATTGGCACGTACTGTTCTCTCCATGTACTGAAGATGCTGGATTTTGAAAAGTCAACATTGGTCCAAAAGGATTGTCACTCTCTCCCTCACTGCTTTTATGACATTTTGTTTGTGTTTGACGTTCGTGCGTTTTTCTATGATGTGGTGGGTTTGAGGGGGATATGTTCTAGTTGGGGTTCTTTGTGATTCCGGAAATTGAAGAAGAATTTCTTTTACCAGTATACACACATGCGTACTCGTTTTTTTAAATATTTTATTTCCTTCACGTCTGTTTCTTTTTTTCTTTTAGGGTTCCAATCCCGCACGTGTTTGTGCCTTTCCAGATAGAATAGAATAGAATTCTTGGTCATGAACTTCTCTTGAATATTTTTCAAATTTTATCTTCTTGTGCTGGATTTTGAGTGCTATCTTTTTTTTTCTCTTTTTCAAAAAAAATTTTTTTAATGTTTATTTGTTTTTGAGAGAGAGAGAGAGAGAGAGAGATCAGGGAGGGGCAGAGAGAGAGGGAGACACAGAATCTGAAGCAGGCTCCAGGCTCCGCGCTGTCAACACAGAGCCCAACATGGGGCTCATACTCACAAACCGCAAGATCATGACCTGAGCCGAAGTCGGACACTTAACTGACTGAGCCACGCAGGGGCCCCTGGGTCCTATCTTTAAAAGTTTCTCCTAGTTGTTTTTTGGTCTTTTGACTACTATCAAGCATAGTAATTGTCTTCCTGTTTTCCTAGTCTCTCTTTAAATATGTCTACTCTGTGATTAAATATATACAGTAAGTTATAAATTTTAATTATTGTATTTCAATTTGTAAATGTTCTGTTTGATACCTATTTTTTTCAAATCTACTTGATGATTTTTTTAATAGACATTTGGCCTTTACTCATATTTAAACACTAATTTTTTCAGTTTAAATATTTTAAACATACTATTTTATATTCAGTTGTGATTATTCTAATATTTAAAGGTTTTTCAGTTTTGATTCTTTTTTATAGTTTTTGCTGTACTGTTCTGTGCATGGCATACTGTTTCTGTCTTTCATTTTAAGTTTTTTTTTAATGTTTATTTATTTTTGAGAGAGAGAGAGAGAGAGAGAGAGACAGAGCGTGAGCAGGGGAGGGGCAGAGAGACAAGGAGACACAGAATCCGAAACACACTCCAGGCTCCAAGCTGTCAACACAGAGCCTGACGCGGGGCTCGAACCCACACACCGTGAGATCGTGACCTGAGCCGAAATCGGAAACCCAACCGACTGAGCCACCCAGGTGCCCTGTTTCTGTATTGATTGTGATTATTAACTGTGAACTCATATTGTGTGGAAGTTTCCCTGTGAGAAGTGGCTGAGGTTAAATGTGGGGTCTTGTAGAGCAAATTTGCGTTTGATAATGCAAGTTTACTCTGTTTGTTGCCTACGGGGGTTTCTGACTTACATTCCTGGGTGAGGTTTTACTCCGACCACCCAGGTACTAACACCCTGGGAGACATTCCCCGGGAGGGGAGGAACCCCCTGTGGGTGAGTTCTGAGCCTGAGGTATCTTTTCCTCAACCCAGGGGTGCAATTTAAGGCAGACACTTGGCCTTCTCTCCTGGTGATAGACAGCTTCTCTCTGCCATCCCACTTAGTTGTGTCCCTTGGAGTCCCAGTGATTCCGATGTCCCATCGGAATTTCGAGTTTGGGGACCACAGCCCTCGTCTCCCGCTCAGCCGCCCCCAGAGCTCTGGAAAATCTAAGGCTAAAGTCACTTGGGTTTGAAAAATGCCCTCGGGGACAAAGCCTCAGCATCAATGCATAAGTCTACTCCTCCTGTTTTAACTGAATTAGGCCACTGGGGGATCCTCACGGTATTGAGGGATAACTGGTGTAACAGCAGATTTTAACATGTATCTTCTCCAGCACCACTGGTTTCTGGTGGAAGCGTCCATTTGCACACCTAGTTGACCCTACCTCTGGACATGGAATTCCCAGCATCACGTGGTAGCAGCTGGGTGTAGACGGGCTGTGCATCCGCTGGACAGGGGTCCAATCTGGCCCCTTCCCTCCTCTTTGCTGCAAGAGGGTGGTGCTAAGAGCTGATTCTGATTCTGTGTTGGCTTAGGGAGATTCTAAAATCTGTGGTGTGCTTTGTTCGTTCGTTTCGTATGAATTCTGTGGGAGGCTTTCCGGCCACAGCTCCTAACAAACGTCATTTTAGAGCCAGGGGGCAAGCCGTTTTACCTTGACCGGCGTCTGTCACGAGAGCTCACCGGCCCTGCTCCTCGCTGCCAACTGGTGCAGGACACAGAGGGACCGCTTTGGTCTTGTCGCGTGAGGCCCTCTGCAGCATCCCCACCGGCCACCGCCACGCAAAATGGCAAGTCGGCTGTAATGCAACGACATCAACATCTCTGCTAATAATTCCCAATCAGCAGCGTTTTTCCAATAACCAAATAGTGTTTATTAGTCCCACACCCGCCCCATGCTGCTGCAGGGTACCTTCGTATCATCATTAATGATCCCGTATCATCATTAATTAGGGTAATCGAATTCCTCTTTTATCTTCGTTCAGCGATTACAAAGTCACTTTGTCAGGCATAAATTACTTGTTCATTATTATGGAAAAATTTGTTTCTTAACAAACTTCAAACAACATATACGTTATCTTCTGTACCACACTGTCTTCTAGGAAATAGATACCATTTTCCACACTGAATAAGTATAATTCAGAAGGACATTTCTAAATAATACCTCATCCGGCTTTATGTTCAGTCTATGCTATTTCAATGCTTCATTTGACTGGGATCTACAAAGTGATATAATTCATCTTTAAAGTTAGCATCATTTTCCTCTCTTCCCTTGGAAAAGCTTTTTGATGGATATATTCCTGTCTGAAAGTCACACAGCACTTTTAAAAAACCTTAGTGTTGGGGCGCCTGGGTGGCGCAGTCGGTTAAGCGTCCGACTTCAGCCAGGTCACGATCTCGCGGTCCGTGAGTTCGAGCCCCGCGTCGGGCTCTGGGCTGATGGCTCAGAGCCTGGAGCCTGTTTCCGATTCTGTGTCTCCCTCTCTCTCTGCCCCTCCCCCGTTCATGCTCTGTCTCTCCCCATCTCAAAAATAAATAAAACATTAAAAAAAAAAAAATTAAAAAAAAAAAAAAAAAAAAAACCTTAGTGTTAGTTAGCATTGAGACGTTGTGAGCCCTGAATGCGTATATGTGTATATGTCTACGTAATACGTATATATGTAAATATATGTATGTGTATATATCCTTATCATGGTGTTAGTGGTATGAAAAAGTGGCATTAAAAACACTGAAGGACCAAAGCTATACCTCCAATCAGGAAACATCTTCCACTTAATTTTAATTTCAATTATAAAATTAATTATATGATTTTAATATCGGATAGGAACCCCCTTCTTTTGCCTTGCCTACTATTGTACGATGCCTCCTAACACGTGAAACTTGAGTCAGAATCACCTGGAGTGATGTGGACAAATGGAGATCTCCATTCCCAGAGCCAGTTTAAAGGTCTCTGGGTGTTTTTCTGTACTTTGTGTTGAACACACCCCGCAGGTGATTTACGAAATCTTAATTCAATGGCTCTCTTGTCATTCAGCCTGTAGGGGAGGCGACACATCACCTCTGTCCTCTTAGGGTCTCCTGGCAGGCCTGAGAACTATGTTCACAGAAGACCGGTGACCAGAAGGAAATAGTTCTGAACATCTGGATTTATTTCATGTAAGTTTGACATGACACTGGAGCCCCACTGAGGAACGGAGCCCCCAGGATGAGGCCAGGACTGAGTGCTGATCTAGGGGGTGGAACGAAGAGATGCACTCGTAGGAAAGTAACGAGAATATGTGGGGGAGTAAGGGAAGGTGAGGGTTAGTTTAACAGGGTTTAACAGATTTTCTCTCCCCCAATCTCTGGTGACAAGCATGTGTCCTTCCTCCTGGTATAGGGAGAATGGCTTTCACAAGGGGGTTTCATCTCCTGGAAGCAAAGGGGGTCAGGGTCAGACCCCCTTCTTGCACCTGCTGTCTTCAAGTGCCAGGAGCTTTAAATAATCCTCACACCAAAGGGGCATGTTTTGGGGTGGCGCCTTCTGCCACACTGCAGCCCTAAATCTCATCTACAGCCGCCTCTTTGAGTGGAGAACATTATGCGTCCTCTGTGCCTCTCAATCCACAGGTTGAGGGTTCCATGCGGACCTACCTTGCAATCTGCTCTCTGACCCTGCTGCTGGCGGCTGATGCTTGTCTAAGTCTTCTCCGGAGCTTAGGAAGATTCAGGTACATTTGTTTCCGGGCCCTCCCACGGGCCAGCTTGCCTTCTGTGCTCTCTTAGACGAGATTCTAACAACTTGCTTATTCCTTTTTCTCCTGTAACTGAGAAGTCACCTGGGGGTCACGGAAACTGTTGGTGGGAGAGACCATCCCCGACTCAGGATTCAGTTATTTTTGTTCCTCTGAGACATCTTCCTGGAAGTCTGATAGTTTTAGTCTTTTTCAAACATATTTCTTAATATCTGGAGTTAAGGAATATTCAGAATGTCCAATGCTCCAAGACCTTGTTCCCTACATACCAGCCCTTTGCTGACTTGATGAAGATTAATATGGCCGCCTTGCAAGCTACTTATTAAAGATGGCAGACCTCACTTGGGAAGGTCCTCTTTTGATCTCTTTTTGAACACCAGCCAGTTCTTGCCTGAGGTCACTTTTTTGGTAATATTTTGCAGGAGAAACCATGTAATAGCCACTATGCAAGAAAACTGACCATTCTCAACTGCTGGCTTACACTGTGGACTCAATCGCTACGTGGTGTTTTGCCGCATACGCAGACAGTAGTTTTAGCAGATATTTTACCACTGCATATAACTTTTCTGATTCCAATACCAGACGTTTTGTGCTCTGTTGCCCTAGTGGTAGATTTTTCCGTGTGTTTATTTTTTTCCTATGACAACACTCATCGTGGCGCAATTTTACATGTTAACTAAAATGATGCTAGGTATGTTAACAGGTAAGTTTTGAAACCTCAGGCATTTATAGTAAAAGAAATCTAAATCATCCTCAACTGACCTTGAAATTAAATATTCCTGGCTGGGGGAGACTCTCCTCCAAGGACACCATAAGGGACAGGATGTCCTTCTATCGTGCGGTCTGCCGTCTTCAACAAGTAGCTCCCAAGGCGGTCACGTTAGTCTTCATCAACAAGTCTGCGAAGTGGGGGGAAAGGCAAAGTGCTTCCTGGAGGCAGCAGAAACCATTTCCATTTCCATTCCATTCGTGAGAAGTGCTCTCCACAGTCTCGTAGGCCCATGGGTGGCATAGACGCATCGTTCCTCCATGCGTCGTCTCTTCTCAGAAGCAGCTTCTTCCTGCAGAGGGCATAGCAATCCTGGTGGGCAGTCACCTCCGCCAGCAGGCATTTGGGAAGGCTCTCTGAATGAAAGGATTGTACAGACAAAACTGCAGAACGTTTCCTTGGTTGATTTGCTTGGTGAGTCCCAGAAGAGTAAGGTTTTGGGGTTGGTGGAGGACAGATCCTAAGCAGTAAGTTAATGCTTTAGATGCCAAGCTGTGGCACGTAGAATGGTATAGATCATATGCTCAAGTCCATGATGCAGTCTGAAATTAAATTTTATTTTCAAATACGTGCATTTTTTTTCCTGGAAGATTGCCCATAGCTTTCTTTGGAATCTAAAAGGCTTCGTTATTGAGCCTGTTAGGTATTTAGAATGGACACAGGCAATAAAGGGTGGGCACCGTGGCTACCCTGAGAGAATTCCCATCTCAACTGCTTCTGTCCAGTTTTGTGTGACTGTGAACAAGTTACTGTTTCTCTCTGAGCAGCTTTTTCTTATTTGCAGAGTAAATAATGGCATCACCTCCACCTGGATGCTGGAGAATTAAGTGAATCGACGTGTACAAGCACTCTTTGCAGTGCCCACACATAGTACGTGCTCAGCGAATGTTAGCTGTTTCTCTGCTCAAAATTCTGCAGATGTTTGTGCTATGAATGAAGAAAGAAATGGAAGGTAAGAGGCTACTGCCATAGAGAGGATAGACAAAAGGGGCAGATGCAGAGGAGGCATTAAACTGGTCTGCAATTGTGTAGAAGCCCTTAGCTGAAATATATTCGCTGTGGAGCTAGTCTTTTTATATCACTCATTTTCCAGCAATTTGCATGACATTAACTATAATTATCACTGCTATTACAATTACTATTATTGTTTGGCTCTCTTCCTAAAGCTAAATGAGTATCTGTTAGGGGCGGAGGCTGGCCGTTCCTCTTGCGGAGTTAATAGTGGGACCATAGTTTGGAGTTCCAGCATCCGTGACACAGAGTTCTAAGTGATTTTTTTTTATCCAGTTTTGCCTGCAGCCAATAGGCACACTCTGCATTAAGCCCAGTTCTTTGCTATATCGAAGACTTAAAATGCACAGTGTTGTAGACAACATGGTGATAATGCGTTGTCCAACAGAACTTCCTTCCAGACTGGAAAAGTCCTGCACCTGCTCTATCTAGTAAGGTCACCCAATTCCTACCATAGCCATGTTGAATATGGCTCAAATATGACAATTCAACAGTCAAAATGTCCTTCCTGTAACCAAAGGCCCAATTTTAATTTTATTTCATTTCAATCAATTTAGATTCACATGGCCACATGTATCTTGTGGACACAGTATATGACAATGCAGCTAAGCTGTATGAAATCTAATGTAGGAAACCGACCAAAGAACCATTTCGACCAGGTACCAAAGTGAACCCGGATGAGGAGCAGTGAGGTTGAGTCTTAGTGCAAGAACACTTACATGGTGAACGGTAGGTGAGAAAAATCAAACGTGGTCACGGGGAGTCCAGGTACCCGTCTTCCTGGGAAGACGCAGCGGGAACTTGGCCATTTTCCTGTCAGTGACGTGTCTGAGCATCAGGCTCCTGTTCCTATTGATGGAGCGGATGTCACAGGTGCCAGTTACTAAAAATGAGACACGGTTATCGACATTTTGATAGAATTCAATTATATATTGTTTAAAGGCCTGAATGTTTAATTGTGTTTGAGGGACTTAAAACTCCTGAGTAGTCCAAGGTAGTCATCAGTTCACTCTCTTCCACATGCTGTTCTCCCAATGTCATCAATTCCCATGCTCCATGAGGCGTAGCTTCTCTGTCTGTTGTATCAGACCGTCTTTCACGTGTCTGAGGATGTCACTGCCCTGATTAAAACCCTTCATGTCCTGTCCTTGCACCGAAGACAAAACCCCAGCCCTGGAAATTCCCAGACCTTGGGTGACTCAGGCCCTCCGTGTTCCCACTCTCACAGCCCTGCATGTCTGTCCTTACGTCTCCTGACACCATGAATACCACAGCCAGGCAGTCCCGTCCACCTGAACTGAAGGCACCTTGACCCTCCACACCTTGCCTTCTGCTCCATTTTGGTTTCTTACTACTGCAGAGAAATTATTTGTGTTTTTGCCTGATCCACATATTTGAAAACTTTCCTATTATATAAGCCCCTTTAAAAACACAGCGAGGACTATCTGGTTTATTTTTATTACCACTGGTTAGCACAGGTCAAGAGCATTGTGTTAGGTTGTTGGCGAACCAGAAATTCAAGGACTATGACTCAGTGATTGTCCTTTACCTGGATTTTACCGAAATCCAAGAAGTCTTGTAAACAAATCTAAAAGATCCTGGTTAGATTTTTTTTTTTTTTTGAAAAGAAGAGACTAGGTATCAAATGGGGGACAAAGAGGACTTTTTCTCTCGAGGTAACAATGGCAGGTGAGTCCACAGGAGTCCTGTCGGGGTCATGGGGCTGTGCCAGACTGCCTCAATCAGAGCCAAGCAGCAGAATGCTGAACACTGATATGTTAAACAGGGATATATTTATGTGTATAAAAGTGGCCAAAAGCAAATAAGGTAATGCTTTTATTGAAGTTGACAGAAAAATAAAAACTTGAAGCATATTTTCATTATACTGCTTTGAAGATTTAGCTATCTACTCAATAGAATTATTTTTCGAGGGGTGCCTGGGGGGCTCAGTCGGTTGAGTATCAGACTCTTGATCTGGGCTCAGGTCATGATCATAGGATCATGAGACGGAGCCCCACCTCAGGCTCCCAGCCAATGGTAGAGCCTGCTTGGGATTTTCTCTTTCTCTCTGCTCCTCCCTCACACACTCTGTCTCTCTCTTTCTCTCTCTCTACTCCTCCCCTGTTCATGTGCCCACTCCCTCTTTCTCTCAAAAATAAATAGATAACATTAAAAAAGTATACTACCAATACAAAATACAGAATGGAACAAAATATTTGGAAATCATGTATCTGATAAAGCTCTGGTATCTAAAATATATAGAGAGTTCTTATAACTCAGCAATAGAAAGACAAAAAGTCCAATCAAAAATGGGCAAAGGATAAGAATAGACATTTCCCTAAAGATAGACAAATGACTGGTGACCACTTGAAAAGATGTTCAACATCATGAGACATTAGGGAAATGCAAATTAAAACCATAGTGAGATCCCACTGCACATTCACTAGGGTATCTATAATCAGAAATAACAATGATAGGGGCCCCTGGGTGGCTCAATCCGTTGAGTGTCCAACTCTTGATTTTGGCTCAGGTCATGATCCCAGGTCATGGGATAGAGCCCTGCATTGGCCTCTGAGCTGACAGTGTGGAGCCTGCTTGGGGTTCTCTCTCTCTCTCTCTCTCTCTCTCAAAAAAAATTCTTTATCAAGAGGAGACACATATGACAGTTGTCTCTATGTGTAGAGTTGTGAAAAAGGATCCAAATTTCCAAACAAAATTGTGAGAATGTATTTTTGATGTAAAAGTATTCTCTCTTCTCAGGTTCATGGATTTGAGTTGAATCAATGCAGAAACATTTAACGGGAATTAATGCCTTTCTTTTATTTCCCTTCATTTGATTCTAACTACAGGCTGTCATTATACATGGACATTGGCATAAAGTTGTTTTGAATTCAATGAAAGAACATGCTTTGAAATAGGTATAGAGGGTTTTATGCCATGACTGCTAAGTAGTCTGTCTTTGTTTGCCATTAACAGGCTTTTAAGAAAAACATATGATATGGAAGAGTCAAAATGTCATCCACTCTAACTCATGTGGACTTAGAATGTGTACAGTCACCTACACTGTCCCCATGGTCTCCCCATGGGAGACGGTCATCGAGGGGATGTGACTGCTATTCCCATGAGCCAGCCTTGGACAGTCGGAGGCTCTTCACCCTCTCCTGTCCTTGGGGTACAGCTCGGCCCACCGTTCCCATGGTGGGAGCTGTTCTCAAGGGTGTAGCCTTGACAGGGTGAGGTGGTGTTGAGACCGTCTAGACTGAGTATGTGACTGAGCCTGGGTAAGGCCTCTCTCCGGACTTTCAGGATTCTGGTGTGATGTAGACAGGAATGGAGATGTACTCATTTTGTGACCATGCAAGACCATCTTATATGTAAGTTCCCTTGCTTATTTAAGTGCCGCCTATAAGTGCCACTTATTTAACAACTCTCCTTGTCCTCCAGGTATGGGGGCCAGTTTGTGAACCAACAGTTGTTCTCACCTGTCATCATGAATCACTTTACTTAGTGACAATGTTACTTAGTGACAACATTTTTGGGATCTTATATTTGCAATACTATAAAATGATATTTGACAGTTTACCCATGTATTGGTTGGTTTGAAAGAAGCAGTGGGTGGTTCAGTTGGTTGAGTGTCTGACTCTTGATTTTGGCTCAGGTCATGATCCCCGGGTTGTGGGATCAAGCCCCGAGTCAGGCTCCATGCTGAGTGTGGAGTCTCCTTGGGATTCTCTCTCCCCCTCTCTCTCTCTGCCCCTCTCCCCTGCTCATGCTTGCTCCTTCTCTCTAAAATAAAATTTTAAGAAGGAAAGAAGCAGGGATTATGAGGTGAAACTATCAAAGAGAATCTGAAATTTGGCAATACTTTATACATTAAGAATAGAATTTATAATTATGAAAAATGCAAGACAAAAGCATACCGTCTTAGAATGCTAATCACTGGAAATCATAACAAAAAATATTCACAGAGCATTTATAGTAATTTGAATATTATTTCAGAACCATGGATAAACTGTATAGCTGATTTGAAAGGGTGTATCTAATAGGGATCAAATTAATAGCCAATATAAAGACAAATGATGTAGGACATTCTGTGTTACCTAAGTCTTTATAGGAACATCAGTGCAATTTCTATTAAGATGATGAAAAGGGGGGTTGAGAAAGAAGGGAAATGCCTGTAGGAAGACAATCTGCTTACAGGATCTGCTACTAAGGAGATGGATGTCTGAAGGCCTGAGTACAATTTCAACTAAGTCACGTCTGAGACCTGAGGCATTGAGGGAGCATGCAGAGAAAGGTAGAGAGGCAGGTAGCAGGGCAGATTTAACCTCGGGGAAACGAGCCCCCCCAAATCCATAATTCCTCAGTCTCCCAACTGGAACAGACATGTCGGAATTTTAGACAGTTGTGTTGACTCTGGCCTTTTTTACCAGCTTGCAGGCTCGTGGGTTTCCCTACAATGCCAAGAAGAGTGAGAGGATAGAAGTGTTTTTAGCAAACTCAAAGACACACACAATTAGGATGTAATTCTGTGGAGGGGCGCCCACATGGGAATTGAGTCCACGCGGGAATGTGGGTAGAGGAGGGTGAAGACCAAGGGTCAGTGAAAGTGGGGGTGGCAGTGGAGACAAGTTATGCATTCCTTGGAATTTAACTTAGGATTCTGACACATATTCTAAGAGCATCGGGGAGCGCATAGCATCTCTCCGGCATGGGGGCAGCATATCAGGGCTTCATCTGGGGCCCCGGAATTGGATTTACAGCTGAGCCTATCCACCCTATCCAACTGGCCCCACGGTTGGGCACTGAGCGTGTGAAGTTGGGAAGGGAGGAGGTCCCTGCTCCTTGCTGGTGGCGTGTCAGGCAAGGATGCTTGAGGAACTGGGAGAGTATTGCTGAAATGTGGGTGGCCAGTGCTGAGCTGGGTGAGGAAGGAAAGAAGGCAGGAAAACATGAGCTTCTGAGCAGGACTCGAATATAGGAGTAAACCATGTTAATAAACTATTTCATGTGTGCACCTCTTGAAACCCTATTTTACTCCTTTGGAACTCATGTCCCCATGCACGGTGAGAAGAAACTGGGCATTTTATTATAATTTTTATTTTTATTTTTACTTGTTGCCTGAGAACAGAATCCTGTCGAAATGTAGAAATCCATGATAAACGTTAGGCGCAAGGCAGGACTGGCCTTCTCCAGTGGAAAAATCCAGACTTGCTCTTCCAAGATCCTCCTGCTCAAAGTTCTTCAGCTTTCTTTGCCTTTCTCACGCCCTTGAGATAATCTGTAATGGCGTGCGGCGCCCCCTTATTCCTTCAGGAAATTGATTATTCTTTGATTTCACACTCTCTTAGCTTCCTCTCCAGTTAGTGTGAGATTGGTTGAATTTTCCCTGCCTTCCTGGCTTTTTTGCTTCATAATCCCCCATTTGCTCAGACTTATAACAGTGAGGCAGTGTCGGTAATATTTGGAAGTCTTCTGCAACGAGCTCCTTTGACAAGATCAATGCCATGAAAATGAAGACCGAAATGCCCTTTTTTCAGGCAGGTATTTATACTTATTTTATTTGGGACAAGAAGTTGATGCCAGAATGTGAACAATAAAATTACATGGAAAATTGTTATTATGAATCATTGAATATTTAATGAGTTATAGAAATGAGATTGTCAAACGCTAGGGGCTGGGATGGAAAAGCTATGAGGGAAAATTATAAAACTGGAAACCCAGAGCATTGCAGTTCTGAACCGACAGAAGCATCCTCAGCACCGAGGCGGGGATGGGGGGGCTGTCCTTATAAGGTAAGGCTGCAGTGCAGGGTGCTTTGGTGCCTTTGCCTAAAAGAACCTCGTGGAACAGGGGGATGCCATGGCCCTTAAGGTTTGTCTTGGTCCTTCTCCTGAATTGGGGTCAAGGTTCAAGCTGAACAGCAGGGAATTCATTTTTCCACCCATGTGCCCACTTTCCTGGTCACATATTGCAGGAAGTACACATCAGATCGTCACTTCTGATAAGCCAGTGCACTGTCCTCGGTTTAAATCTCTAGTGGGTGTTTTGGTGACCTCCAGCTATCTCAGAATTTCTGCTACGTCACCAAAGTTACCCTCACAGACATAGCTAAGAATTGGGCTTGGAGAGCCTCACCGTGGGTCTCTAGCCTGTATCACGAGACAGCCCAGGCTTCAGGGGTAAGTGGACGTCACACGCCGCTCCAGCCACCAGCACAGGACACCGCAGATTGGGGGGCTTAACCAATGACCTATTTTTCACACTTCTGGAGGTCAAACATCCAAGGTCAGGAAACAGTATGTGTTTATATTATAGAAGATCAGGATTAGGGGTGTGGTCATTTGATTCAGAGCACAGTTTACTTTTTCTTCATGCATAAATAGGACTGAATCCAGGGAAGAATGCTTATAAGAGACCACTGAGGTCATCATTTTTCAAGTCTATTTTCATCAATGGAACTACTTCAAAGGAAATCTTCCCCCAGAGAAAAGCAGAATTCTGGGTTAGAAAGGGCTTCTTGATAACCACGGATGCATGTGTGTCATTTTCCTTCCTCCCGCATGGCTCTTCTACCTCCGAGGCCCTGAGATCTAGCAGTGCTGCAGAGTTCGGTCTGAAAATCACTGGACGCCATATTTGTAGAGAGATTTTAGGTTGACGGGAAAATTAAGAAAATATAAGCTGCCCCTGTCTCTACACGTGCACGGCTGCCCCCACTGTCCACGTGCCTACCAGGCAGTACGTTTGTCACGCTTGGTGACCCACACGGGCATGTCATCTGCACCCGGAGTCCATGGTTTACCTGCGGACTCACGCTTGGTGCAATGAACAGATGTACGATGATGCGTATCCATCGTGATAACACCACAGAGTGTTCCTGAAAATCCTCTGCGCTCTGCCTGGTCCACTCTCCCACCTGATTTTATAATGGAGAAAGCTGATGCCAAGAAATATTAAGTATTTTGCCCAAGGCCAAACAGATAATTAGTAGCTGATCCTGAACTATTGATTTCCAGCCCAGGGATCTTTTTTCCTAATCAAATATTAATAATGAACAGAGGAACTGCTCTTTACTCTCATAGTCTTATTGTACTTAAGCAATTTTTTTTTTTCCTTCTGCCCTCCAATATAGTGAAATAACTAATGATTTCTTTCCAGACATTAAGTCTTGGGGAAAATTCTCAAAATCTTTATAGCAGCTTCTTGAAATTCACCAACAATCTTTCAGGCAGATATTGATGTTTTCTGGCTTAATTGGCTCCTTTGCATCTGCTGCTGTGATGTCACGGCGATGGAGACTGAATGATTTAGCGTTTTTTCAGACAGAGTCACAGATTTCTTTCCCCTTACCTTTACGGTATATTCTGCTGCTTTAACCACACCAGTGCCTCTATTGATGCACCCTTAGTTGTCTTAGCCAATCAGCTGAATCTCTCAGTCTTGGTTCTCGTACTTACCTTGTTCGTTTTCATCATGCGACATTCGTGATTGTAGGGCTCATCTGCTGTACATGGTGCCTGGTGCTTTGTGCGTTCATGGGCTAACTCTTGGTGGGCTTAGTCATATGAGCCATTACATTCTGTAGACCATCATTCTTTCACCTTTCCGGGGCCTAATTTACGGTTTTGTTCTCCATTGAAAAGAACACTGCTTTTCTGATAACTTCGTGACATTTACAACAAGCAGTTGTTATTGATCTTCCTCAAAATAAGTTTTCTGTACAGATTTTTTAACTTTGTGCTACTTGAGATGTAATTACTCAATTGACCATCCATGAATTGATTTTGCCAGTGGTGCTGGAGTTTCTAAAGAACGCCCTTGGAACTTTAGGCAATTATAGTTTAGAACCTAGACAGCCAGTCTCTTTCCCGATCTTCTGCCCTACACCTTCTTTTCTGAGTCTTTCGGCTCTCAGATTTGGGGCAGAATTGAATCCTGAATACGCGAATTTCCTCAGGCCCATTTGAGTGGTTTACTCAGGGTGAAGTTGGGATTCAGGGTGATGCTACTGTCTGATGAAAACAGCCAGCATTGCCTGGGAGAGTGGCTACAAGTCACTTCTAACTCCAGTGGTATTGTGGAAAAGGCTGTGATGGTGGTGGTGAGGGAGGTTCTAATGTCAGATGCTAATTGGAATCAGGAGCCTCTTCAAACATTTTGGGTATCTTTCAGGACTTTTTGTGTTCTCTTCTCTGATAGAATGATCACAGCCTTCCCAAATGGTGAATGCATAGATAAAAACCTGTCTGGGGGCGCCTGGGTGGCGCAGTCAGTTAAGCGTCCGACTTCAGCCAGGTCACGATCTCGCGGTCCGTGAGTTCGAGCCCCGCGTCAGGCTCTGGGCTGATGGCTCGGAGCCTGGAGCCTGTTTCCGATTCTGTGTCTCCCTCTCTCCCTCCCCCGTTCATGCTCTGTCTCTCTCTGTCCCAAAAATAAATAAACGTTGAAAAAAAAAAAAAAAACCTGTCTGAAGTACATCTAAGCACAGAGGATAATAGAGCTGGTCCTGAGGCTCAGATGGCCAGGGCTGCTATCCTGGAGACAGCATCACCACACAAGACCTAACCAGAAGACCAAGAGGAACAAAGGACGTGAGCCGCAGTGAGCCACGGTAAGTGTTAGCAAACTTACACCGCATTTAGTATGGCTCTGCACCGCCCAGGCTGAGCTAGCAGGTCATAGAATAGTTTGCCTAATTCATGCCCGAAACCTTACCAATTATAAATATATTCAGCATTCCAGTTAAAACTGAATTATCTAGAGAGATGTCTCAATTCATCAAAATGCATGTGAAGCCACTTTAGGAATCTACTTCTATATGTCTAGATCTGTGTTTTCAAGGATATTTTTGGTAGCAATACATTCTTTTTGTCACCTTATCTGATGTGGAGGCTGCACACGCACCACTAAGCATCTGACAGTGATGTGGGAGCAGACTGAGGGGCCCCAAGACCTGTGGTCACCCGCCTCCCCACCCCCACTTCTGCCCTGCTCTGTGGCACTTCTGGAGGCAATAGAGAACCCAAGGGGGCCCTGAAAATCACCATTCAGAAGGACATTCTTCTGGACTACACATTTGCTACTGTGATACTTTGCCAAAATCAGAGTCACTAAACCACACTTTAAATAAGAACTGAAGGGAGAAATCCCACTCTCTCTTCACTAGGGCGGGCTACACAGCTCTGGTCTGAATTACGATCTTAACAACCGTGTATTTAGCACCTACTCTGTATCAAACATTGGGTCATGCTTGCAAACAAGACACAGCCCTGTCCTCATACGTTCTATATCCCATTGGACAATAAGCATGATAGAAGGCATATCAATTTAAAAAAAAAAAGCTGTAGTTTTAAATGAATGTTATGAAGGAGATAAATATGAGACAATAGAATACGATGAATACGATCCAAGAGCAGTGGTGAGGAAAAGCATCTGTAAGGAAGGGAAGGAGCTGGCCATGGGCAGGGAGGAGAGAAGGGAACATCTCGGGGGAGTCTTTGGAGCCTCGAGGCATGCTGAAGAAGCCAGTAAGGAGGCAGTGCCCCATGATGTTTTGATTTCACGTCCCTGGTGATTAGGGACATTGAGCATTTTTTCATGTAGTTTTGACCATCTGTTTATCTTCTTTGTAGAAATGTCTATTCAAGTCATGTTCCCCCTGGTACATCAAATTCTTTTTCCTGTGGAGCTGTAGTTTTTCCTTATATGTTCTGAATATTAACCTTTTGTCTGATATGTGGCTTGCAAATATCTTCTCCCATTTCTTAGGTTACCTGTTCATTCCATTGATTGTTTCCTTTGTGGTGCAGAAGCTTTTTCATGTGATGTGGTCCCATGGCCTATTTTGTTGTTGTTGTTGTTTGTGCTTTTGGTGTCATACCCAAAAATTTATCATCAGGATGAATGTGATGAAGGTTTCTCCCTAGATTTTCTTCCAGGAGTGATGGCTGTTGTCAAAAAAAAAAAAAAGTTTGTCTATCTATCTATCTATCTATCTACTTATCCATATCTATATAAAAGTTTTGGCAAGGATAAAGAGAAACTAGAACCTTTGTAATTGTTGCTGGGAATGTAAAATGGTACAGCCATTATGGAAAACATTATTGAGGTTTAAAAAAATAAAATAAAACAAATAATTTAAAAATAGAATAACTATATAATCCAGCAATCCCACTTCTGAGTATTTTTCTTTTATTATCACGAAGAAGTGAAGATCCACTGTACAACATAGTGGCTGTTGTTAACAATATTGTATTGTGCACTTAAAATTCTGCTAAGAGGATAAATCTCATGCTAAGTGTTCTTATCACAATAAGAAGAAGGGGGAGGAGGAGGAGGGGGAGGAGGGGGAGCTGCAGGAGAGGGAGGAGAAGGAGAAGAAAGAGAAGAGGATGAGGAAGGGAAGGTGGGGGAGGAGTGGGAGGGGGAAGAAGGAAGAAGCTGGGACAAATCCAACATGGATGGATCTTCCTGAAAAAAGAAAAATGTGAGAAATAAACGTGGAGAGACAGACAGGGGTGGAGTCTCAGGGAGGACCTTACAGGAATCTGATTGTATTCTAAGTGCAATGAGACAGTATGGAATGGTTTCAAGCACAGGAATGTTGGTATTTAATATATTTTTAAAATACATGTTCCAATGCAACACAGTAAATAGACAGGATGGTGGGTGATGGGCAAACAGGGTAGAGAAGCCAGAAAGACATTGCTTAATTGAGCTCAGCAATAGTCATGGTCAATGGCCTGTTTTAGAGAGAGATTCTATTGGGGCACCTGGGTGGCTCAGTTGGTTAAGCGTCCAACTCTTGATTTCAGCTTGGGTTATGATCTCATAGTTTGTGGGATTGAATCCTGCATTGGGCTTTGTGCTGAGTGTGGAGCCTGCTTGGGATTCTCTCTCTCTCTCTCTCTCTCTCTCTCTCTCCCTCTACTCCACTCATGTTCTCTCTCTCTCAAAAAAGTTGTCATTTTAATTATTCCTAAGAAAGTGTCTGCAACTTTCACCTCTATAGAATTCCATCTCATATCAAGTGTAATATGGAGTCCGCTAAAAAATAATATTAATCAAAAGTTCAACTGATACTAATGTTAGAGCATCTACATTTTTAATCCTGTCTAATTGAAGAAAATTCCTGAAAACAATAAGAAAAATCACTTCTCTGTTTTGTCATAAGATTTTCACATACTGAATCAGATATGTATATACCTCTTTGTTTCAGCAAGTAGGAAAGTCAGAATCAATCTGAAATCTGACTTCAATAGTCATGAAGGATTCTGAGATACATCTCTCTTTCTGGGACTGAGAAACACGATTTTTTTTTTTTTCTTTAGCTGGCTGATATGGTGGATTGTACTGATTGATTTTTAAATTCTAAACCTGTCTCACATGGCTGGGATAAATCCTCTCCTGTTAAGGTGTGTAATTATTTTTATATATTGTTGGGTTATATTGCTAATGTATTTTTGTGGGTTTTGGTTCCTGAGTAATACTGGTTTTTGCTTTTCTTTACTTGCAATGTCTTTATCTGGTTTTGATATCAGGGTCATTCTGGCCTCATAGAATGAGTTAGGAAGTGTTGTCTCTGCTTTTAATCTCTGGAAGAAATTGTGGAGAGTTGGTATCATTTCTACCTTAACTGTTTGATAGAAGTCACCAATGAAACCATCTGGGCCTGGTGATTTCTTTTTCGGAAAGTAGTTCTCAGTTTACTTTGGTTAATAGATAGAAGCATCTTGAAAGAGCCTATTTTCTTCTTGGGTGAGTTGGACGTTTGTGTCTATTGAAGTTATCGAAACCATAATTCACCCTTCTTCTTCTTGTAATGTTTATGGGATCAGTCATTTCTTTTACAATATTAGAAATTTGTATCTTCTCTCCCTTATTTTTTGGTGAGTCTGTGCAGAGCTTTTTCGGTTTTACCGATGCTTTCAAACACCAGCTTTTGTTGCCATTGATTTCCCTTATGGTTTTCTTATTTTCAATGGTATTGATTGCCGCTCTGATTTTTATTACTTTCTGTTCTGATTGCCTTAGGGTTTAAACTTCTCTTCTTCTCCTACTTTACTAAGGAGGAAGCTTAGGGTATTGATTTTAGATCTTTACTCTTTTACTCTTTTTTTTTTTTTAATGTTTATTTTTGAGAGGGAGAGGGAGAGGGAGAGTGAGCGAGGGAGGGGCAGAGAACGGGAGACAGGGCATCTGCAGCAGGCTCCGCGCTCTCTCTCAAACTGAGAGATCATGACCTGAGCTGGTCTGACAGTTAACTGACTGAGCCACGCAGGCACCCTACTCTCTTCTAATAGATGCATTCAATGCTATAGATTTCCCTCCAAGTATTGCTTTTAACTATATGCCACAGATATAAATAACTTTTATTTTTGTTATAATTTAGATAAAAGTATATATTTTTTCATTTCTCTTGAGATTTCTGATTTGACCTATAGGTTATTGAAAAGTCTTTGTTTTTTTCTTTTTTAAATGTCCAAGTACTTCAGACTTTTCCAACTGTCTCTGTTGCTGATTCCTGGATTTTCTTTTTTTCATTGTGGTCTTAAGGCATACTTTGTATTTCTACTTTTGTTTCTCTTATCTTTTATTTTATGTTGAAGTTTATGTCCCAGAATATGGTCTATCCTGGTAAATGTTCCACGTGACCTTGAGAAAAATGTGTGTCCTGCTGTTGTTGGATGAAGTGTCACTTTAGATGTCACTTTAGATCCAAAAAGACATTTGGGACTTCATTTTTTTTATCCACTTGGACAATTCATATCTTTTTTTTTTAATGTTTATTTATTTTTGAGAGAGACAGAGACAGAATGCGGGTGGGTTAGGGGCAGAGAGAGAGGGAGACACAGAATCTGAAGCAGGGTCCAGGCTCTGAGCTGTCAGCAGAGAGCCCGGTGTGGGGCTTGAACTCATGAGCCGTGAGATCATGACCTGAGCCAAAGTCAGATGCTCAAATGAGCCACCCAGGCACCCCATATCTTTTAATAGGAATCCAATTTCTAAGCCAAAAAGTATTCCTTTTGGCTCTTGTGTCCCTTCGACATTCCCCTTTCATTGTATTTTTTACTATGGTTTTGGTCTTACTTTATTTATTTTTTTTGAGGAGGCCTCGATTTTCTAACACTACAGTGCTAGATAATCCTGTATGTTTCCCACCCTGTCTTTAGACCTCCCACTTCCCCGAGGAGCACTTGGCCCCTTCTATTTGAGAATGGGCTTAGAACTCGTGCCAGCGGGGTCCCTTTTTCCTGGCGGGTCATGGTTTCCAGGTGCCCTCAGCTGACACAGCAAAGCACTGTAGGTGCATGTGCAGCTCCCGTCGACACACGCCCACACGCATGTCTATGTGCATCCACCTGTAACTCTATCCACAGGCCACCCATGACCACACCAGTCACGGCAGCCTCCCATTCCGGTTGTAAATGCACATGAAATCGTTAACTTGTGTGATGAGTCCTGGAAATTCCACAACTTCTGTTTCGTGGCTCATACGTGCAGATGGACCCCATCCTTAGTTGAATAGGACACACGGACGAAAGTGAGCCGTTCTTATTTCCGCTCCTGTCATGTGCTCGATATGTGAACGCCGTCTCTATCTCCAACTCACTGGGAAGCAGTGGGCAATTCCAAGGAAGAACAGGTATGGTTTTCCCTATCCTCGTCTTTCGTCCCACTTCAGCATTTTTGGCACAGATGTTTGATTAATTCAGGGAAGTGACACAGGACAGGAGAGTTGTGCTAGAGCCCCTGCGTAGTCGTGTTTCCGAGACTGTGAATGGCTTGCGTGCGGGTTCTACCCAGTACTCATCTGAATGGAGAAGGTGGCCAGTCAGGGTGGCTAGTGGCCCCACTGGCCTCATTACGGATGTTCCACACTTACCTTGGACTCACTTCGAGTCCCTGTGAATTCCCACACATCGTGGGCCCACCAGAGTGCGTACTCTGGAGTGTCACAGATGCTGGGTGAGCGAGGGGCGACACTGAAGGCTGGGCACATTCTCTGCTCACACACGTGCCCCTTGTCTCATCAGATGTGAATTGCAAGGAGGTTCAAAGATAAAATCGCTAAGAATTTCAAGATGGTTGCATTAGAGTGTTCAGCTAAGTACAGGGTTTTTGTGGGCATAGGTTACACAGCCCCAGAGCACAACATGAAACCCAGCGTGCGACTTTCTTCAGGGAGGAACACAATTTCCTGCATCACGTAAGGAAGTCTTTGTTCCACCAGCGGGAGTACCAGGTACCGCTCACTGATTAAAACCCATTCATATCTCAGGGGCAGACCCAGTAAACCATTCACAGATATTTCCTTTCCAAAAAAGCAGATAACAAACTATCTTTGCAGAAGAGCTCCTGAATAGGAAAAATAAATAAATTAGTTTCTTCAAAAAGGGCTAACCTGTGTGCAAAACTACAAATCCAATGCTTACTGTGTGCCTTCAACCAACTTACTTAATCTTTTTAAATAAATAAAATAGGAAAGATAATTTCATCTTAAAGATAGTCGTGTGGAAGAGAGGTTATAAATAGAAATTATTTTAGCACTTATCCCAGCAAATATTATGTACCTGATCAATGGCCATTATTACTGGTGATGCTAGCAGCATTACTGATAAAATACTTCAGATCAATAGACTTAAAAGGCTATTGAATAATGATTTAAGAACACGGAAGATAGTTGATAGATGTTATAGACCGCCTCAGAGATCTTCAGTTTTGTTATTGTAGCTGTTTTAATAATATCTAAAAATCGACCTGAAAATATTGACCATGGTTTTAAAATGATTTGATTTTCATATCAAACTGTTGTCCACTCTTCATGATGTATGCCCAAAACTCATGGGTCACTGACAATACTAAAAGATTTATATTAACATATAAGATACTAAAAATATTGATACCACAATATAAAAATACAAAAAAAATCTGCATTTTTTTCCTTTAGCAAACTCTCCTCTACCTGAAGTTCTATCTCTCCTTTATATTTGTTTTTTCTTAAAATATTATGTCTTTTCACTGTATAAAATCATTGAAAATCAGTCTTCTCATTTCTGGAGCATACTTCCCCAGCTTTATATGTTGAGTTTCCCTGGGATCTCCCTCTGCTTCCTTTTTCTTCAATGCATCCCCATATCCAGCACCCCCATAACACAAGCATCTCAGAACAAACATTGTAGTCTGGCTCAAGACCTGCTTCTCCAAGTTAGATTTGTTAATGTTATAGGTATAGATGGATGGATAGATAGATAGTTAGATAGATGGATGGATAGAGATAGATGGATAGATACATAGATAGATAGAGTGGATGGATGAATAGATGATAGATGGATAGATAGGTAGATAGATAGATAGATAGATAGATAGATAGATAGATAAGAGGGATGGATGGATGGATAGATGATAGATAGATAGATAGATAGATAGATAGATAGATAGATAAGGAGGATGGATGGATGGGTAGATGATAGATAGATAGATAGATAGATAGATAGATAGATAAGGAGGATGGATGGATGGGTAGATGATAGATAGATAGATAGATAGATAGATAGATAGATAGATAAGGAGGATGGATGGATGGGTAGATGATAGATAGATAGATAGATAGATAGATAGATAGATAAGGAGGATGGATGGATGGGTAGATGATAGATAGATAGATAGATAGATAGATAGATAGATAGATAAGGAGGATGGATGGATGGGTAGATAGATAGATAGATAGATAGATAGATAGATAAGGTGGATGGATGGATAGATGATAGATGGATAGATAGGTAGGTAGGTAGATAGAGAGAGATAAGGTGGATGGATGGATGGATGGATAGATTATAGATAGATAGTTGCATGGATGGATGGATAGATCATAGATAGATAGATAGATAGATAAGGTGGATGGATGGATGGATGGATGGATGGATGGGTGATAGATAGATTATAGATAGATAGTTGGATGGATGGATAGATGATAGAAAGATTGATAGATTGATAGATAAGGTGGATGGATGGATGATAGATAGATAGATAGATAAACTGGCTGTCCACTGGATCTCACAATTACTGGAGTATCTCCATCAGCATGAGCTTTCAGGAGTCTCCTCATGGATTAACTCAGTTCATCGAATATTACAGGGTAGCATCTTCTCTTTTGTAGCCCTTCTTGGGTAATATGAAATAGTCACTCTGCTGACAAAACAACAAAATTCTGCATCATTACAAAGTTTAATTATAGGACACTCTGATTGGGACATTAAGCTGGCAGGTGTAAACAAGCTTGAGTTCACATGACTCTCCACCTCATCCCTCACGGTCGACGCTGTGACTGTGCTTAGCCCCATTAGGAGAGGGAAACGGGGGATTTGGGGCTGATCTGTTTTGGCATCACAGCTTGTTTGGGGCCGTGGAAGAGTACTGCTTCTGCCAGGCCTCCGGCGTCTCCAAGACCCAGGTAAGTACAGTTTTACCCCGGTATCTCCAGTGGGAGCCTCACCCTCGAGTGTCCCAGAACCCAGGCTGGGCGTGCAGGCCGCCCTGCCCCAGACCCTGCCTGCGCCCTTAGCCCCCGGCCGCTTTTCAGCAGCTGGTACATCTTGGGGCATCACAGACGGCTCCACTATCAGAAGCGGCTGCCTGGCTCTTCCGCCTTCTGGAACCAACATCATTCTCCAGAAGAACAGGTGCTTGACTTGTGGACCGCTGCCCCACCCCCGCCTCTGCTCACAGGTCCTGTCCCCTAAGGCAGCCCCTGACTCCGGTTCCAGCCCACCGCATGCGTTACCCGTGCAGAGCTTCTCACACAACTTCCCTCGTTTCTAGACCTAGTGTTCCGTCCTCATGTATTCTCTTTCCAGAAAAATCTAACATTCCCATCTGATTACATCCCTTTGATTATGGACAAATTGTGTCCCCCAACCCCAAATTCTTATGCTGAAGCAGTAACCCCAGGGGGCTGTGTGCAGATAAGGTCTATGGGGGTGGTGATTAAATTTCAATGAGGTCGTGAAGGCAAGACCCAATCCTACAGGTCTGTTGTCCTTTTAAGAGAGGAAGAGACCTGTGGCCTCCCTCCCAAGTGTGTGCACAGAGGAGAGAGGACATCTGCCACCGAGGAGGGGCCTCCCCAGAGCTTGACCGGATTGGATGGAGGAAACCCCAAACGGACGCATCACAATACAGGCCCCCTTGTTTCTGGAGCGAGGTCTTTGGGGCAGGAGCTCAGGCTGTAATGGACCAAGCAGTTATGTTACCCCAGGAGGAGAGAGACAGAACGCAGGTGGAAGGGATCGTCCGGAAGTGATGGCAGAGGAACAAGATGGATGGTGCCTGTCCCTTGAGGTCCCGAACCGAATCCAGCCGCCACACTGGGGCCTTCCTCGCTGACGGTATCCTCTCTTTTCTAAATATTAAAGAAAATTTTTTTGTGTTCATTTATTTTTGAGAGAGAGAGACCGTGTGAGCAGGGGAGGGGCAGAGAGAGGGAGACACAGAATCCGAAGCAGGCTCCAGGCTCCGAGCTGTCAGCACAGAGCCCGACACAGGGCTCGAACCCACGAACCGGGAGATCATGACCTGAGCCGAAGTCGGACGCTCAACCGACTGAGCCCCCAGGCGCCCCTCCTTTTTAAATGTTTTGAAGAAACTGACTTGCGATCCCTACAAACATTAATGCAACCACAGGGTGAACTCCCCCTGCATCCTGGTGTCTCTGAGCAGAGAGATTCCACAGTGAGCGCTCTCAGTGCCACGGGAGCTGACCTTGCAGTGAGGATGCTGGTCCCCCGCCTGTGAATCTGCCCCCGAGGAGCGATTGTGTTGGCCCGTGAATGTGGGGATGTGCTGGGGAGAAGCCAAGGCCCGCATGCGGTGGGCTCCCCTCACCCCTGCACAGTGCGCCAGCAAGCCCGATGGAAAGGGAGGGGACCTCAGTCCAGGCGAGGCCACCGCTGATGCAGAGTCTCCTGGACAATCTTCCTGGGAGGCAGCACTGCCACCTGCTTCATGTATCCGTGTGGGACGTGCCACCAGGAAGGAGAGTGGACTTTCCTTAGCACCTTAGCACCCAGGGGCGGCCGTCAGAGAGCGCTCCGCCGTCTCCCGTGTCACTGACCCTGTGAGAGCCACTCAACAAACCTCTTCCACTGAGATGTTCCGTTTTCTAGACAGGCTCCGGGGAGACAGGACGCGGGGCAGAGTCACGGGCGTGTGCCGCTGAAAACCAGCCGGGCTCTTGCAACACAGTGTCGGTGGGGCACAAACTACCTGCGAGCTTCTCATTTGCATACCACCTTCAGCTCGGACAGGAAGGCATTAAAGGTTTATCTTTCCGTTGATAACAGCATAAAAGAGAAGATCGGGCCTAATCCGCCAAAAATTAAGAAATGCAAAAAAAAAAAAAAAAAAAAAAAAAAAAAAACCAAAAAAAGAAAAAAAAAACAGAGATTAAGCTTGGAGGACATAGATGTCAACAGCTTTTCGGAAAAAAAAAAAAAAAATCCTTTCCAGTGCACTGTAGGAAAATTTCCAGCTGTATGTATTTCAAGTCTGTGTCGCGATCGGCGTGTACAGGATGGACTTTTACTGCCCCAGAGCCGTAGAGCCAATGTCGTCGGTAGTCAGACGTGCTCGTTGTGCAATGAGACGGTCTGTCGGAGAAACCATTCTTTTTAAGCCTGAGTGGTTAGAAATCACTCTAAAATAGTCGAGTTACATTTCCATCACAACTAAGTACAGACTAATAACCATAATTGAATCTTTTTAATGACTGAAGTTCTCGAGGTCTGTCAGGGTAATTATGAAGAAACTCCATTTCATTATATAGAGGAAGCGTAGGTGTGTGATTGGGTTTTCAAGCACAGGATATTAGCAATTTTTTTTTTTTTTTTGTCTGAATTCCTGATCCAGCTTCCTTATGATTTTTGTGACTCACCTGTTCTGCCAGGGAGAATTCTGATTGATTATGTGGTTTCTGGTTAATTAGGCTTTCATGGCTTTCAAGAGCCAGGTCCGGAGGCAGAGAGAACCCCGGGCAGACTGAATATTCAGCACCTGGCTGGGAAGGAAAGATCCCTTTACTAACGACCTGGGTGGAGCCATGATGACAAAGAGGCAGTTTCCACAGACGCCTGCAAATAGAAAAATTACTTCTCCGCCCTCCTGCCAGTTCATTTTTTGGTTCTTTGTTCAGCATAAAATGAAAGGCCCGACCGCCGGGGACTGTAGGACACTCAGAATATCCTTCAATATACTAGAGGGAAAATACAGAGGGCTTTCAGGGCTGAGTTATCTGGGATCTCTTCTCCTTATTTCCCCTCCAGATATTAAATAAAATTAGAGTAATGGACATAATTAACTCCGAGTCTCATCTCAGAAGGATAATTTATTACCAGGTTAAAACCCCTTGAACCAGAACTCTAAGTGATTTGTAGTGATTATTATACAACACTTTCACATTTTTGCTGACCTAGTTTTCTTTTTCAGAAAGACGGGAAGAAACTAAATAATGGAGTAAAAATGAGTCTTACCCATTTCACCGATTGCATGATTTTGTCAGGCTATTTTAAAAAAAAAAGAAGCTTCAAATATTAGGTTCTTGACTCACTGGCTGTGTCAGGTAACTAAGATTCTGGTTAGCTTCTTCTTTCAAGAGCAGCGTTGAGAACACAGCTATGAACTGGGGCCGGTGGCTTGGGCAGGCCATTCATTCAGTCGCCCGCCCTGTGATCTCCACTCTCAATGGGTTTGCAGGCAGGGGGAGGGGAGAAGCCAGGAAATATATAGAAATTCAGAAAATAGCATCCACATTGAAATATAACTAACTCAAAATTATTTTAGACCTATTTCTTTCAAGGTGTGGTAGTGCTGAATGCTAGAGCAGGGCTAATAGGATGTCCTGTTTGCGCTGTGACAAGGTGGAGAGACCAGGTTCAATTCTGAAAACAGAAGTCACAGCAGATATTTAAATGGCAATATGAAACAAATAATAATAGTGATAAAAAACAGAGGCGGAGGGGCATCTGGGTGGCTCAGTCGGTTAGGCATCTGGCTTCGGCTCAGGTCATGATCTCACGGTTTGTGGGTTCGAGACCCACGTCGGGCTCTGTGCTGACAGATTAGAGCCTGGAGCCTGCTTCGGATTCTGTGTCTCCCTCTCTCTCTGCCCCTCCCCTGCTCACTCTCTCTCTCTCTCTCTCTCTCTCAAAAGTAGGTAAACATTAATTTTTTTTTTTTAATTAAGAAGAAAACAGAGATGGAGAAACTGAGAAGAGTGTGACTATGGGAGTGGAGGGAGCTCACAAGAAATGTGCAAGATGAGGGTGACATTGGACAGCATTATGTGAAAGTGTTCTCCACAATTCACTTCTGCTTTCAGGCTGGCCAGAAAATGTGTCACAGAAAGGTGGCCCTTGGTGTACGATTTTGACTACAGATGTGCCTCAACTTACAGTTGAGGACAGGCGTTTATGGTCTCCGATACACTGTTCTTGCCAACTTCTGCTGGTGTCAGGGTCAGGTGAGGACAGTTACTCTCATTCCCATGATTGGGCTTGTTTGTACATGATGTCGATTATTATTTGGAAAACTCTCGAATTACAAGCTGCAAAATGAGGTCCTCTTCCTCCTTTAACATAATCAACTTTAATTATATAACTAATTTGAATTTTATTGCAAAACTTTTCAGTGTAACTCTTCAGAAGGGAACTATTACTGGCTAAGAAAAGGGGGAGAAGGAGAAGGAGAAGGAGAAGAAGAAGAAGAAGAAGAAGAAGAAGAAGAAGAAGAAGGAGAAGAAGAAGCATGGGGAGGAGGAGGAGGAGAAAGGGGAGGAAGCAGAAGAATTCATGAATTCATCAGGGCATGTTTGGCCAGGTTGTTTCTGTTTTTAAGCTTTAGCGGGTTTTGCCCTTCTGTGAAGAAAAAGACCAGAATTCAACTCATGTGGTTTCTGCATATTGCTCTCTGCAGAACGATGGCTCCAGCAGCAACTGAAGGGAAACAACACAGCAACTGTGCCACGTTGCTAAACGTGATCACGTCCCCGTTTCTTGTCCGCTTTGCCCTCTCTCAGAGGTGCAGACAGCTGGGCCCTTAACGCTCTTTCCACGAAGATCAGTAGTGAACGGAGAAGCAGACACCAGAGAGGCAGCAAAATACTAATGACCCCTGGCAACGCGAACTCCCCCGTTTCGTGACCTGCTGGAATGAACGATGCTAAGAATCTGACATTTCCTGGCATGTGGGATCTTTGAAACCAAAGTGAGAGATTTACTTGGAGCTGCTGAGGGAACACACAGCTCATGGAACATACCGGTAAACCATCTACTGTGACTTCCTGCGTTCAAGTCTTTGACGTGTTGGCGTGGCTCTAACGTGGGCTCCGCAAGCCGAGTGTAACAGGACCGTGTCCCTGACAGTGTGCGTCTTAACCTGTGACCCCCGTAGAAGTTCTGTCAATAGGTCTCCAGAGAGTCGTGCCTCTATTTTGTCATCTTTATTCTGAAGACAAACCAGAGCCTGTTTTATTTCTCTGCGGCGACATTTCATGGTTTTTCCTACATTCCTTAACAGTGAGCCCCTGAACGGCCCTTCACCAGAAGAATTTTTTTGGTGTCCAATATCACAATGTCCTTCTCCAAACCTTGTCACATTGCCTTCAACTGAAATATGTCTTTTGCCAAAAGTAAAGTATTGCTTTGTTCTAATTTCATAATCTGCCTTTTTTCCTAGAGATACTTTTTTTTTCCTATGTAGTAACCCAATGCATTCTTATCCCTGACGAATTCATGAAAAACTTAACATGTATTTATTTTTAGATTGTTTATACAACTATTTGGGGCAAATACATATCTTAGCTTGTTTTGATGTGTGTGTGTGTGTGTGTGTGTGTTCAATGTCCAGTTGACTCTACTGCAGCGGGATCTCTGGGTAAGGATCACATCTGAAATTCATCCCACATGCCCTTTACTGTCTTATTTATTTATTTTTTTGACATTAATGGCAAGCCAAAGTTGCAGTCACTTAAAGTATTTTTTAAATGACCGTTCTGAGGCAGGGTCATGGTTTTCCATTCAACATGCACACTGTGGTGCAGCAGAGACCCCGTTAAAACTCCATGGTGACCCTTGGATCGTGTCCAACCAGGGCAAGTGGCTTCTGACCCCTGATTCTTAGACTTCTTGTTTGTAAAATACATACCCTATTTTCTCTCTCTCAGAATAACTGGCCAGTTGACAACGATGTAATAAGCTGTCAACCACATAGAAGGTGCTCGGTCATGGGTCCCTCTTCTTTCATTATCATTTCATTTATGGATGACCGTCTGCGTGTGGGGAATTCTCTCTCCTGGGAATTAACAGAGGTAACATGAACATGGTGATCATTGCTTCACAGAAGATGAGGTCATCTGCACAACTAACATATTAAGAGAAGGGAGCTGGGCTTTGGTGAATGAACCTTATTATGTAGGAGGTGATATAATCCAACCCGTGTCACATAAAAAAAAAAATATAATATTATAGATAAAATAACATTAAAAGTTTTTAGGGAGATCTGACTTGAAGGGACAAATCTCTGGCTGTGAAAACTAGCAAGGATATGATTGTAAGGAAGAAAATTGTTCTCCATTTGTGACCTGTTCTTCATCTTCAGGGACTTCTCAGAATTATTTCTGATGATCGGGACGCTTTCACAGGGCTACATGACGAGTGGGGGCTTAGCACCTTGATTGCATTTCCTCTACTTCCGGAGGAAGACAGTGATTTTCATTATTCGAAATAAGTAGATATTTTATTTCCTTGAAATGAACATAATCTCCCCAAAGCTCTGAACTTGGGGCTCAGAATTCTGATCATGCCCTAGAGTCTCACATGTTTGGTCAAATAATGTAGATGCAGCCATTTGTGTGTGGGGATGGGTGTGCGTGTGTGTGTGTGCAGTGTGCAGTGTGTGTATGAGGGTGTTTTGGGGGGCCATTCTCTGACTCTGCACCCCATTTGCTTATACTGTTACAAGAAAAAGAAACATATACATTCATTACTCTCCTTATTTATTTGATTCACCCATGTATAGCGCCCCCTCTGGTCGTTGTCTGCCTGGTTGTTGAACGACTTGGCTACCGTTAGATTCCCCAACAGCAAGAAGTGAGCTCAGGAGAAATGCAGCCTCTTCGAGACCGGTGCGCCCCCTCATCTCCGGTCCCTCCCTGGGCGCTCAACACGTAAGCCTCAAGTGAGCAAGTAATACGTGTAGCACATTCCTCTTTCGAGAATTTTTACCAACTTGACATCATGAAGGTCAAGGTAATATGTAACATCGCAGAGGCGTTCTGACAAAGTATTGTCATTTATACGTTATTTTAGGGAAGGCAAGGATATTGAAAACAGCCATGTTAGACCTGTTTTGGTGCGGCTCGTTTTGCAGAAAAAATCTGAATTTCCTGGCATCTCTGTTTTAACACATCCCGAGAAAAGACCCATGATCACCAGAATCCAAATGGAACACAACATGACACGTGTACGTCAGGATCCACAACTTCACAGTACTCGTCAGAGGCATTTACTATGAGTGTACATTTCTTTTCTGCCTGGATTCAATGCCACAAAATAAAGAATCCCATCAACTCGAAACAGGCTGTCTTAAAGTAAAAGTTAAGAAAGGCAATTATTGAAAGCAAAGCCCCCATCTAGCATAAATAAATTCAATGATGTAGTTAATTAAATTGTGAGTTTTATCTCTCAAGGGTAATCTGGGCTTATGGTTTTAGAGAGTCCTCCCTCGACTCTTTGTGATGTCGTAGGACGAATGGGGATCACGTGGGGGTGTGCATGGCCACCGTGTCCTCCTGAGGGTGAGAACTCCAGGAAACCTGGGCTTGAGGCTCAGCTCTAAGATGAGTAGCTTCATAAACTTGGTTGTTTAATGCTCTACTCCTTGGGTTATTCATGTGGGAAGGGGGTGTAGCAGTCAGGTCTTAGAATCTGAGACATGCAGAGGGGCTTCCTGAACTCAGCACACCCAGTGATGGCCCCTGTCTCTTCTCCACACTGATCTTTACGTGGAGTGGATGGTAGCCCAGCCGGGGGGCTGTCTATCCTTCCTGAAACTCCTGGTTGTTTCACTAAAAAATAGGAGTAGAATTGGATGTGGAAGAATGTGAGTTGAATGGTCATATACGTTATATCACAGGCTTAGGAGATAGCAACAAACACTTCAGCTTCATTTATTCCAAGCCCTGTGTTTACATAGGGGTGTATTGCCTGTATCTTTAAAATTTTTTTTTTAACATTTATGTATTTTTGAGAGAGACAGACAGACTGCAAGTGGGGGAGGGGCAGAGAGAGAGGGAGACACAGAATGTGAAGCAGGTTCCAGGCTCTGAGCTGTCAGCACAGAGCCCGACACGGGGCTTGAACTCACAGACCGCAAGATCATGACCTGAGCCGAAGTCGGACGTTTCACTGACTGAGCCACCCAGGCACCCTGACTCTATCTTTAATTAACAGGTATTAGATGACATTGACTTAAAACAAATGAAAACTTTCAAAAATTTTAGGAACCAATTGCCTGTCTGTTGCAGTTTTTCAGTCCCTTCTGACTCAGCAGAAATGGGGCCGCACACAATGGTCCATGGATGTTTAGATTCTTACTGAAATTAAACAGAAAAAAAAAAACAAAAAAAGCACCAGGTTATGGTCCAATCAGTATTTTGTATCCTGTTTAATTATAACGTCCAAGGGCATTTAACGTGCTGTCCTCTCTTACTTATAAAGCAAATATGTACAGATTAGATTATTTATATATATTTTTTCAGTTAATGGAAATGCCAGAAGGACCCCAACCATGAATGAAATTTCTCCCACTTCCCGTAGAGAATTTCACTCACGGTTCTGAAATGGATTCTTCTCAGAAGACCTCCTTTTTATTCCTTTGACCTTTCAGATCACCCACTACTGTCCTTTTAATTTATAATTCTCCAAGCTACTGTTATCCTTCTTCTTTCTTTCCCTCACCAGCCTCTGGCATTCCTGCTCGGCAAAGTGCATCTGTAAGATGAATGTCTCGTGGTGGCCCGTAGAAGAAACATGTTGAGTCAGACCGCCATCATTCTGTTTTTGATGACCTCCCCTCCTTAGGTGATAAGAAATGACACGTTTTCACGTCACCGGGCAATTCGCACATTTAACACTGGATTTTACAAGTCCCGATGGCACGTTGGCTACAGCCATCATGCATCTGTGCTTAATGAGAATAATTAATCTCTGTGTTGAAGTGAACTTTTACAGGAGGTCAGGGGAAGTGCGCAGGGAGCAGGTCAGTGTGGAACAGCTGAGCGAGGAGCCTTGTCCCCGCCTGTCGCTGTGTGAAGTCTGGAGGCACGTGCTCGGTGAACTAGCCCTTGAGCCCCGTGTCCCCTTCCCGCGTCTCCCGGTGCCTGGTGGACAGAGGAAGACGTTCCAGGACAAAAGTCCTTCCGCCGAGGACGATCTCAGCACAACGACTCACCATGGTGTCCTGCCTTATCACTTCCGAACAGACCTCGGAGCTTGAAAGGGTTTAGAAATTTGCTTCACTTGCCATTTCCCGACATAATGAGGAAATCAATGTGTCTTGCGTTTCGAAATGCTTGTGAGTCCGGAATAACTCCACAAGAGTGTGTGCGGTGATAAGCAGAGGCGAAGCAGCAGGGACACGCTCATCACCCCCACATCAGAGATCGTTGACAGATAACACCGGGCCCGTGGACCGGCGGGGACCCTCCAGATTTTGTGTCTATGGAAACAGACCAGGTTTTTGGTGCAGGTTCATTTAGCAATTGTGAGGGGTGTCCTAGGAAGCACGGAGGCTGTGCCCCAAGACACAGATGGACACGGGAGGGGAAACCGACTTGCGTCGTCCAAACGTCAGCCCTTTGTATATCACAGTCAGCCTGTACTTGTCCAAACAGCGCCTGTCGGGAGGCAGTTATCCACGCGTGGGGACAGAAGAGAAAAGTCCCTGCCAGCTCCTCGGGGGTGAGCAGACGTGTCAGGGAGTACAGTGAGCTTTGGGCCCATGGGAGTGTGGCCAGCTCCCGCCTCCCTGGGTGAGGGCGCCCCGAGTGTCCTGTCCCCACGTCCGATTGCTGGACAGGTCGGTGAGCGTGTGGCTTCAGCCCGTGGAGACACGCTGACACATTCCCGCACATCTCAATAAAAATGTGACCATGCTCCCGACAGCCTCTTTGCTCAGTTACACGGGGGGAAGCGCACGGAGAAAGCAGCCTTCTCAAAATCTTGTTTCCATGCAAATGCTTGAGGCCGAATGGACACAGGGAAGGAAGCCACCGCGTCCCTCGCTTTGAGAAAGCTGCAGGTGCTTTCTCGCCCGGCTCTCTCCCGCCGGCTGCTGGCCCTTCCCCGTGGCTCTGCTGACCGCCTCTAAGCCCACGACCCAGGCGTTGCCTTTTCGAATGCACTTTTCAATGTAGAAGAGTTTTAGATTTACCACGAATTTGGAAAGAATGCACAGTTTACATGGACCTCACATTCAATTACCCCCATTTTAAGCAATTTACCAGTAGGGCACATGTGTCACAATTACTGATTAGTGTTGCATCCTGTAAAGAAGAGTACATTATTATTGCTTTGCTGCTAACTAAAGCCCTTACTGTTCTCGGATTTCCCTAGTTTTTACCTATTCTCTCCTTTCTGTTCTGTGTGACACTTGAGTCTACGTGTCTCCGCGGGTCCCTCTTGGCTGTGACATTTTCCTAGACTGCCCTTGGTTTGGATGACTGTGACAGTCTTGAGGGCTGGTCAGGTGTTTCGTAGAATGTCCCTCACTTGGGATTCATCTTTTGTTTTTCTCATTGTTACACTAGGGTTGGGTATTTTGGGGGGGAAAAAATCACCGTGCAGTGTCATTTTCACTATCTCACGCCAAGGACATGTACCATCAATATGTCTTAGCTTCCTGATGCCAATCTCGATCCTCTGAAAGAGGCCATGTTTGTTGGGTTTTTGCACCGAGAACTTACCAGAATTTCCCCTGCCTTTCTTTTCTGATCTCTTTGGAAGGAAGTGGCTTTGCCCCGCCCACATTAGGGACTAGGGAGGTATGGAAGCTCCTTGTCCTCTGCCTGACAGATTTATATTCTCCTCACAATTCATTTACTCGTTCCATAATTTATTTTTTTTTTATTTTTAATGTTTATTTTTGAGAGAGACACAGAGACAGAGACAGAGACAGAGACAGAGAGTGCGCGCGAGCATGAGCAGGGGAGGGGAAGAGAGAGAGGGAGACACAGAATCCAAAGCGGACTCCAGGCTCGAGCTGTCAGCACAGAGCCCGACGCGGGGCTCAAACTCATGGACGGTGAGATCGTGACCTGAGCCGAAGTCGGACGCTTAACCGACTGAGCACCCCCCCAGGCGGCCCGTTACTCCATCATTTATTGATGTTAGTGTGGACTGACACATATTTAGTTTATCCTCTGAGTGTAACCCAGTAATACTTTTTATGTTCTGGTGCCCGTATTCTTCCAAATTAGTACATTGAGAACTCCTTCAGCTGGTCTTGTGTCTCTGACTTGCCCTCTACATTGTTTCGAGAACTTCCTTACCTCCTTTTTTCTTTATCCTTTTTCTCTTTTCTCTTCTTTCTTTCTGTTTTTTTTTTTTTTTAGGTGACTCCCAATGGGAGGGAATGAAGTAATTTATTTTATTATTTTATTTTTTAAATTTATTTATTTAAATTCAAGTTAATTAATATACCATGTAGTAACAGTTTCAGGAGTAGAACGCAGCGATTCCTCTCTTACATGAAACACCCAGTGCTCATCCCATATAAATGCCCTCCTTAGTGCCCCTCACCCATTTAGCCTATCCCTGACTCACCTCCCCTCCAGTGACCCTCAGTTTGTTTTCTGTATTTATTTTTTAAAATCTTTTCTAATGTTTATTTATTATATTATTATTATTATTTTTTTTTTTTTGAGAAAGAGAGAGAGACAGAGCATGAGCAGGGGAGGAGCAGACAGACATACAGAATCTGAAGCAGGCTCCAGGCTCTGAGCTGTCAGAACGGAGCCCGACACGGGGCTCGAACTCATGAACCGCAAGATCGTGACCTGAGCTGAAGTCGGATGCTTGACTGAGCCACCCAGCTCCCCTATTCTCTGTATTTAAGAGTCTCTTGCGGTTTACCTCCCTCTCTGTTTTATCTTATTTTTCCTTCCCTTCCCCTATGTTCATCTGTTGTGTTTCTCAATTTTCACGTATGAGTGAAATCATATGGTATCTGTCTTTCTCTGACTGACTTATTTCACTTAGCCTAATACCCTCTAATTCCATCCACATTGTTGCAAATGGCAAGATTTCATTTTTCGTTGCTGAGTAGTATTCCATATGTGTATGTGTGTGTGTGTGTGGGTGTGTGTGTGTGTGTGTATCACATCTTCTTCCTTACTTTCTGATACTATAACATTATCTAGGTTCCTATGGAATATTTCCTTCACTTATCCTAGAATTCACCATTTCTCCAAGGAGCCCTGGTCCCTTTTATGGGAGAATGGTATTAGAAACAAAATGTGGACACTTGTGTGTTGACTGCTACTGGGGAATCCTTGCTTCTCGTCCAGGCTGACAAAGCAAAAAGACACACATGAATACGTTAACCCGTAAGTCTGTAACTATTTCCATATGTGACCATCTGTGTCTACGTCAAGTGAAGCATGAGTTTATGTTGACGTTTCTAACTCTAATACACTAATTACCATGTGGGTCATTCTTGGCCCCTGACTTCTTGCTACCCCCTTTCCTCAGCCGTACAGACAACAGAGGCATCTCAGTCAGCCTTCCCGTTTAAGGAAAAGCTCCAGGAAACCAGACCAGAGGCAGCAACAAATATGACCATCTGTGTCTCCTGTCCCAGCTGGAATTAACCAGCTAGATCTGAATCAAAGAAAGTATTGGCAAGTGTGTTGGTTCGGGTTTGGTCCAGAAAAATGTCGATCGTCCTTGCTCCGTTTCTATGTATGTAGAGGTGGCATGGGCCCTCGTCTACACTCTGTCCATTTTGTTTTGAGAGGAGAAAATTATTGGTTTCTTTCACAGTGTAATGAAGTCAAAGTAAAGTTTTCTTTCAAATCTCAGTTTGGAGATCTGACCGGCTCTGAATGGTGGGTGACAATTTCGGTTTGGCTCAATTTGCTTGGGTACATCCAATTCATCAACCATCGAAATGAATTCCATTTCACATACCTGCTAAGTATGATGAGGGTTGCTTGGTTTTACGGTTTGGGAAATCTGAAGAAACCAGATGTCCTTTGCTTAAAATGCTCCGTGGAGGGGCCTTTGCAAATCTGCGGGTCTAGGTGGAGAGAACCCTCCTTGCGCTCCTACCCCCAACACGCTGTCGTGAAAAGCACCTCTTCCTGCGTGCACACCACCATCTTGTCTCAACACCCTTCCGCAGCCTGGCCAAGTTTGACTGGCTTAACGGGTTAAGTCTGCCAGAGCAGTCAAAATAGTTCAGGCATAGAAACACCATCCCACATTCTCACGTCCTTGGGGAAAGGAGTGGCCAATCGGAGTAACTTAGTGTGGTTTCATTTTTGTTGTTGTTCACGAAATTAAGATGTTAAACACTTATTTAAGGAAGGAGGGGTGTGAGTGGAGAAGGTGTGGCCAGAAGGTAAATGACTATCTGCCCTCCTGGGGGGACCGTGGGGGGCAGGGCCATCACCAATTCCTGCTGAAGCCCTGATCTGAGTCGGCAGTGAGAAGATCGATGACTTGTTTCCTGCGGTCACATGTTTGCCAAAGACTCAGAAAATGAAAGTTCCTCATCCAGCACTTTGCTGAGAAAGTAGTAATTCTACCATTTGAAGTCACTTGGTGAACGCTTTGACTCTGTGCCACTTCAGAAGGGTCTTTCTTATGGGAAAGCAAAGGAAAGCGCGTTTTGCAAAGCCCCTCCGAAAATAGATGCGTTTTTGCTGTAAGTGTCACGGGGTCGTTCTCCCGCATTCTCAGTAAGGACACGAGTATTTTGACAAAGAAGATACCTTTGCATTTTCTTGTCCAGGTGTAACCTGAGTGGGCATCGCCAAGCTTGTAATTAGAAAGATTTGTCAAAACAGACATTGCAGGACCTAATGCTAGGTTACCTCCACGCTTAATTGTAACCTTTGAACGTCCTGCTACTTACCATAGGATGTAAAAATAGAACATATTTCCCCAAAATAATGAGCAGCAGGCATAATTGCAGACATCCTCTTGAAAGCACTAACATGTGAGCCCAGATTATCAAGGTATAGAGACCTGAGAAAACCAATTATAATCATTTTTAGTCACTTCTTGAACTCTTCGGCATGTGCGGGCAATATGACATAAGAGCCGTATCCAGCACAGAACTCAAATGTCTACTGGAATGTTTCAGCGGGCTGCCTTTGCCTGGCTGGAAACGGGAGGCAGGAAGGGTTTCTGATTTACGCAAAATTTTCAGTCAGCCGTCAGTTACTAAAACAGCCTCCTGTGAAAAAGGACAAAGTAACAAAAAACAGATTTTTATTTCTGTCGACGATCTTGTCACTGCGAGTAGCAGAGTCCTGATCTGCTCACTGCTCCAGTCTTCAGCTAAAGAGTAGGATTAAGAAAAGCTGCCGGTTATACCTTTGGACTTGGGGGTCTGGGAAGACTTTCCAGAGGCACATGGGGGCACGCGACAAGGTTTTGTCCAATAAGGGAATGGAATAAGCACTTTAAGTGGACAATTAACAAGCTCCTTTCCAGACACACGGAATGGTGGTAGATGGTTGCACTAGGAGTGGGTGTGCCCTGCAGGGCTGTGTCTTTTTGCTGCCACACAGTTTTGTGCAAGAAGTGTTAGTAGTGAGAGCTAACATTAGCCATGTGTAAAAGCAACTTTTGGGTGGAGTGAGTCCATGGGCTGACTTTGGAGCTCCTGAGTCTCGCTGAGGCTTCCCTCAAATTGGTCGCTGACACACGAGTCAGACCTCATGTCTTGGTGCTCAGAGGTCCGTGGGAATTGTAGGAGGGAAGCGGGGAGCCCCCTGCCTGTAAATACCAATGGAGCCATCCAGACACCAATGCCTTACATCAGAGCCAATTACCATGACCAAGGAGGACATTTCAGTATCTTTAACAACATGGTCGAACTTGAAGCTCATCTCTTTACCGACTCAGCTTCCAACGAATGGGTCACCGGTACCATCCCAACACTGTACAACCTGCCTTGGTGACACATTTGTGTACGGCAAAGTTCCTACCACATGGAACCCGCTGATCTCGGAGAAAATCTGACCTTGATTCCAACACGGGGTCTACTTTGTCTCTCTTGAAAAACGTTCTGCCCATAAAAGTCTACTTGGCTCTCACCGAAAATCTAATCTTTGCACGATTCCCCTATTATCTTTCAAATCTGTCTGAGGCTTTTCCATTTGCTTCCTTGGTGCTGCAAATATGTGAATCCTAAGTATTCTAAATACACAGAAAATAAGGTAAACCAGAATAGATTTGCCATGAATTTATTTTTATGGACTCTTTTCCAGTGATCACATTTAGAAAGGATACCTTGTTTACACATATAAAGAGAGAGGAAATTAGGTGTCCACAAACCTTATATAAAAATCAATTGCAGATAAGTAGAGACTTAAATATGAATGGTAAGCCTTTACATGTTTCAGAAAATAATATAGAGGAATACTGGTTATCTTAGGGGAAGTGTGCTATTTATTAAACAAGATGCATGACCCTTTCTGTATGGTTTTGATAAATAAAATTTTCGAATGTGAATGCTGTTCACATGCCAATCTTCTCTTTACTCATTTGTGCTTAGTGCCCTATCTTTCTGTGTGTCTGATTTTTCTGCTTATGGCTTATTCTAGTTCTTACTCGTGCTATTTCCCTGAGTGTGTGTGTATGTGTGTGTTTTATCGTGTTTACATTCAGTGGTACTTTATCTTTGGAAACACTTGGGTCATGGGTTGAAGGCATATTTCTCTCAAGTAGTTGCTTTTGCGACTGTCCAGTGCAAACACAGGATTATTTAAAAATAAGTTCAATTATCACTTCCAAGGAAGTCTGTAACCTGAATCTCTTTATAACAAGTAGGCTCTGTATTTTGAGGACTCGGAGATCTCTGGGCTCCTCTCTCTGCCGTCAAAGTCACACCTGGAGAAAACTTGAGGCATCTTGTAACGGCATCACATGCACCAAAGAATCCCCCGGGGGAAGCTCCTACCTTGTTACTTTTTATCTCTCTGGTTTTCTACCACTTTGCTCCTTAAGTTTTGAGCCTTTCAGTTAAGCATTTAAAACATATCGTTTGAAATACACATCCTATTCAGAATTATAGTGGTTCTGCCACATTAGGATTGGTTTTTTTCTGACCACATATCAGAAGATCTTCAATAAGTTTTTCTCATCTTTCTTTGACAATTTTCTCTCTGCTTTTAAATTGCCATTTATTCTGTGAGTTCTCTGAGAATTCTATTATCTGATTTCTGCACTTTCTGGTATCAATAGCAATACAATTCAGATGGTTTTTGTTTGTTTGTTTTGTTGTTTGTTTTTAAGACAGACAGAGAGAGAGAGAGAGAGAGAGCAGGGGAATGGCAAAAGGAGAGAGAGAGAATCTTAAGCAGGCTCCATGCTGAGCATGGAGTCCTATGGGGCACTTGATCCCATGACCCAGGGATCGTGACCTGAGCCGAAATCAAAATTCAGATGCTCAACCAACTGAGCCACCCAGGAACGCCCAGAGATTTAAGAATACCATTCAATAAATATTTTCACGGAGTCTGACAGACAACACATGTGGAAACAAGAATTTGTCTACTAAAAGCACTGTTCCTTTTAGCTTTGCAAGTGAATAACTGTGGTGTCTGGGTGGCTCAGTCGGTTGAGCATCCGACTTCGGCTCAGGTCATGATCCTGAAGTCTGTGAGTTTGAGCCCCGCGTCAGGCTCTGTGCTGACAGCTCAGAGCCTGGATCCTGCTTTGGATTCTGTGTCTCCCTCTCTGCCCCTCCCCTGTTCATGCTCTGTGTCTCTCTCTCTGTCAAAAATAAATAACCATTAAAAAAAATTTTTTTAATGAATAACTGAACTACATTTCCCCCCCAGTATCATATTGCCAAGGCGTGAATTCTGAAGCTGGAATACATTTCCACAAACTTTAGTCTGGCATTTTCTCTATGAAAATATGTATCCTTTTTGTTAGAAAATCTACAAGAGCATATTTTTTGTAGACTGAGCATAACTGTTCTTTGACAGTTTTTAGGAAATGGTAGTTGTAAAGGGTGGCAACGTATGAATGACAAGACTCAGTCTCGAATGTGGCTGTGGGCAAATTGCAGTTAAGAAGAAAATTTCCTGTGGACAATGGGGGTAGTGGGTTCTGAATGCCATGCCATGGGGGGCACGTGCTTTCTTGGAAATTGGGGGACACCATGGTAAATGTTGGTTGCAAATCTCATCTCCACATTAGACACCCAGACTCTGGTGTCCTCCGGGCACATTTTAGGCAAAGAGCTTCTCTGTGACTTAGTTTGAGCCATTCAGGAGCAATACTGAAAGTCAAGCCACTGGGCCCTTGTGTAGGTTTGGAGACAGCACATTTCTGCAGAAGAACCCAATCCTTTTCATCCTCTGGTTTAACGTAAATAAGGTGACCCAGAAGTCTACTGTCTGGGTTGAACAATCATTTGAGACACACAGAGAGCTGAAAGATCTTGTATTGATGCCCATGAGAAGGACTGAAAATAGAGTTTCGCAGTAGTTACAGATTCATGGTAATTTTCCCCGACCTTGTAGTTGTTTAGATACTGGTAGGTAAGTGAAGCCCGAGGTAGCTGCCACACTCAGGTTGCAGGGCGAGCCGGAATTACTTAGGTGGGGATGCCGTTCGCCACTTTCTCCTCCATTTCTGGCCACAGAGATAGCATATGTATTTTTAAATTGACAATTATCATTCTAATCTCCTTTATGGGTTTAAACCCTTTGCTTGTACTGAATCAGTGCGACTTCAAGCAAAAGTCCATTTATTAAATCTTTTATTAGGCTTTTCATTATGCATGCTTGTAAAGATCTTAATAGAGATGTTAAGTAATGAAATTTTGCAAGTTCCTAAAATCTTCATAAATCTCCATAAATTGACTCTTTATGAGAAACCTGCTTTCATTGTGTCTGATTTTTATTCATATGCAACCAAAATGTTAATATACTTTAATTACAGCTAATATGATTTATCTCTTCACTCATTATATAAGTTAATTTTCTTCTAAAGAAGTCCTGTTTTCAAATTCTCTCCAGCAGTGTAGAATTAAAGTAATTATAGTTTGGCTCAGGAAATTAGTCGTGAAGGTTCACGAATGCTAAAATAAATTGGAGTTTTCGCAGGATAGATTAGGCCATATGCTTTCCAGAAGGAAAGAGGAGAACGGAAATGATTTCGGATACTGGGTTTCCTGTTGGGGAAATGTTGAAGGTAAATCGCAAGAAGTCTTGACGTTGCAAAACCCAGGGCAAACAGAATGGCCATAGTTTTTATGGCTCCAAGCGATCAAGCCAGTCTGGAACGCACGCATTTGGAATCGAGGCGCGATTCTACCCCCTGACCACAGACAATGCTTTATTCAACACCTGGTTTTGTCACCTTTTGGCTTCATTTGAGCGATGAGCTCAAAAAAGGGTTCTAAAACATATAGAAATATTTTTGTAATCTGTGTCTGCTGCTGCAGGTAAGGAATTTTGATTCTTCTCTCTTGAGTGTTCGGTCATGCCCCCCTCTACTCTTCTTCATATTCTACCACCACGACGTCCTCGCACCTTCAAAAAGTAAATTCGCAACCATATCACTGTGCGTCTTTCTCACACACCCAGAAGGCATCACTCGTGAAATGTCTCATAGATGCTAAAAATCTGTCCATGCACAATGGGTTTCCTTGTTCTGAAGCTAGTGATTAACACGCTTGTTTTAACAGAACAGTAACTTAACAGAAATATTCCCTGTGAATTAAAACAGAGCGGTATTTCTGGAAAATACTCCTATTCTGGAAAACATTTCTCTTCTGTGTAGGCAAAGATTGTGGGGAAACAGAAAGAGTTCACATGGAAAATAAGCCAGCAACCACGCGATGAGGGAAAACCCGGGAAATATACCACGAAACCAGCGTCTGGTCCTCTAGTGTCACGATATCGCAGGGAAATATCCTAGTTTGGGATTCTTGAGTATGTATTCCCGAGTACAGTTTTTAATTCCTATAAATAAAAGATGATTGAAAAGGACTTAATTATTTTTTATGCTTCCCACAAAACTCATAGCCCCTTGCAGATTCGGGGTATATCATCAATGAGCCAATTGTGCAGTGAGTTCTTCTGTGGGTCTTTCCCAGTTACCATGGAAGTGTCTCCTGTGGTAGAGAAGTAACCACCCCCCAGCCCCCCGTGTACGAGGGTTGTCTGTGTTTGTGAGCGTGTGTGTGCGAGCCCTGGTGGCTGCATGATGGATGTGTCTCATACGTTGGGAATGCTCCGTGATTGATGACCGGCTAGATGCTTCCATATCCCGCTATTCATCATGTAGATTTCCTTATTAATATCTCTTAATTCACCAGTTCATGGATGAGAAGTTCTCTATAGTGCTAATCATGCTCCATTATAGACTAAGTTAGTAAGTGTCTCCACAATTTACCATGTTGAGTATGTTCAGAAACACATTACCTGTTCTCATCTCAAATTTCAACACACTTGCAATTTGGTTCTTAAAGCAGTCACACCACGAAGGTCCTATAACTGTGCTCAAGACCGTAGGCTGCCACGGTCTTCAGAATCTGTCTGAGATTTGCATTTCGGTTGCCTGTTTAATGGTTTTGTAGTTAAGAGCATGTTACATTGAGGGCCGCCTGGGTGGCTCAGTCGGTTAAGCGTCCAACTTCAGCTCAGGTCATGATCTCAAGGCTCAAGAGTTTGAGCCTCACATCAGGCTCTGTGCTGACAGCTTGGACCCTGGAGCCTGATTTGGATTCTGTGTCTCCCTCTCTCTCTCTGCCCCTTCCCTGTTCACGCTCTGTCTCTCTCTCTCTCCTTCAAATATGAATAAATATGTAAACAAAGAGTATGTTATGTGAAATTAGCTATTTTTTCTCATGTAACAAATGGGCATAGTAACACCTATCATACAGGGTTTTTTGGGACAGGATACACAAAATACCTAGTATAATGCCACATACATAGGAGGGTCTCAAGGTGGTAAGTTCTGTCTTTTTCACTCATTTATTAAGAATTTAGACATTGCCTAGCATGATGGTTAAACCATGAAGCTCTGAGTGAGAGATCTAGGTACTAATTCAGTTTCTGACACTTAACGTCCACACAAAGTACTTAAGGCAGCTGTTTCCAGCAGAAACACAAGGCAAAGCACAAGTGCAAACTACATATTTAATTTTAAGGTTTGCAGCGGCCACCTTCAGAGGGTAAATATAAATAAAATGAGTTTTAATCATGTATTTCACACAATACGTACTGAGCGTAATCACTAGAAAAATGTAACGAGGCATGTTATATGGTTTTTCTCATAGTCTTCGAAACCCAGGGCATGTTATACACTTTCAGCACATCTCAGTTTGGAGTTGGCCACAATTAAGTGCTCAATAGCCACATGTGGCTTGTAGCTATTGGTGACTGGAAACTAGGAGAAATGTCCGATAGACAGCAACCTTTTATACGAGCAACACATTTAAGTTTGTGTCATCCATTAAAATTTAATGTCGTGCTTACTTACAGAGTATTATTAGAATCAAAGAGGATAATGTGCAATAGATAACACTCTTTGCATGGAAAGCCGGTTCATGGTAAGGGTCCTATTAATATTATCTGTGCTATTATTACTTGTCAGGTGCTGTGTTGGGAACTGTGGCTACAGATATAACTAAGGTTCAACACCTACCCTGGAGAAGGTCGGGGGTAAATGTGGACCAATGACATTTAATTTCAATGCACTTGGAGTAAATGGATCCTACCCTGGAGAAGGTCGGGGGTAAATGTGGACCAATGACATTTAATTTCAATGTACTTGGAGTAAATGGATGCACTCAGGACAGCTGGTGGCCATGTCTGCTATTTTGGGTCCACTCCCCTTCCTTCTGTAACCAGGGAGGCTGAACCTTGCAGACCGTGTTGTCTGGACTTCCTGGGCGGATTGAATCATGATGGTTGAGCCAACGGGAGACCCCAACAGAAAATTAAGGACACTGGAAAGACAGACACATTTCTTTCCTGGTTGGGCTCCAAGTCTTTGATGGAGTACAGCCATAGCTCCCCACTGCAGAGCCACTGGCGTGGTTTGACCTTTCACCCCTGACCTATCACCTCTGCAAGGCCCTGGGCCCTTAACCTGGCCCACCTCTCTACATAGCCTCTTCCTGTGTTCTATCCTCTGTGTACGCTGACTGACTCAGTAGTCAACTCCACAATTCACTCCAATTCCCACGTTCTAGAATTTGTGTTTGTTCTCACTCGAGAGGTTCCATGGTTTTCCTTTGTTCGCTTCCCGTTCTTGCCTCACCCCTTGAACCCAGGGAAACTGCCCGTGGATGCTGTAATGTGCAAATTGTGTAAATTCCCTACCTTTGACCTCCAGTTAGTGTGCTTCTTGGCCAAGCACATGGATGTTGCCAGCACAAGGGTCCCTTTGAGCAAAATGGGGAGTGTGGATTAAAGGCCACGTTCTCCCGAGATTCTGGAAGTCTGTGACGGTCCTGCTTGTCCAGGGTGGGAGGGTGACATGACGGGGAAACAGAACTGTGTGAGGAAGCCTCACTTCCCAGTGTTCTCAACCTGCTCCCCAACTCTTCCCTGGAGACGGCACCCCCTTCCCCATGCCGTCCTGCTTGAAACCACAGAGCGGCATGAACCGCACACAGCCTGATGAACTCAAGACGTGGAGCTGAGCCCGGGAAGTGGAGTTACACACTTCCCCCACCACATCCCAGAAGCCTTTCAGCAACCACTTACCTACGTGTGTCTTCATACTCCAGGTTTTCCCAATGAGTCGTAGACGAACTTGGAAACACAGTTACGGGCTGAATGTCTTGTGGGGGTTGGCAAAAGTCAGCACCACCCAAGCTGGATGCCTTTGAAAGAGGGAAATTTATTCTCTCATAGATCTGGAGGCTGGAGGTCCAGATCCAAGGTGCCAGGGGGGGCCATGCTCCCCCTGAAAGTTCAGGGGAGAGCCCCGCCCTGCTGCTTCCAGTTCCTAGTGGTTGTCAGCCATCGTCAGGGTTCGTTGGCTTGTAGCCGGGTCCTCATGTGGCCTTCTCTCCGTGTGTCTGCCTTTGGCCAGATCTCATCTTCTTGTAAGGAAACTGGTCGTGGGATTAGGGTCCACCCAAATCTAGTACGAATGTTTCTTAAATTGATTACATCTGCAAAGACCTTATTGCCAGAAAGGTCACATTCACAGAATGAATCTGAGTGAATATTTGAGGGACACTCTTCAATCCAGTACAGTTACAAAATCATTTTTATTGTAATATCCACATTTCGTCTCAACCTTTTATTCTGAACAGTCTGATGTTTGAATGTGTCGGAGTTATTCACATATGAATTCAATTTATACAAATTTCAGTATGTATCATTTTCATTCCTGGCAATTTTATATTCATGTTTCCTCTGCATATTCAGTGTGAACTGTAGTGTTTAATAGCATTTTAAAATATCTTTATTCTTCTTAAGGCTAACACATCAAAGATAAGATTTTCCTTTTAGGCTTGTCAGTTAATATCTCCTCCTCTCCCATAGTTTATTTATAGTTACTAGCTAATGTGAGAAACAGGTCCACTATTTTACAATGACACATGAAAACAGCTTATGAAATAAGAGATAAACCATGGAGGCAAAACGTGTTATTTTTCTACGCTTCCTCCAGTAAATTGAATCAGACAGCAATCTGTTTGAAGATTCATCTCACAGTTGAAAAATAAAAATTTTAAATGAGCCGAGCACTAGCAGGAAGAATTTAATTGAGTAGTGGGCTACTGTCTTACTGAACTTGGGGAAAAGAATGTAACAATTCTCGTGCCCGATTTGGTAATAAGTAGACAAAATAGAGAGTCGAGGAGGACCCATTCCTACCAATGAGTGCCTCCTTGGGTCCGGGAAGATTGTAAATGACACTAACAATTTTGGGTAAGGGGGCCAGAAAATATACCTTTTGCCACTGTGATAGACAAGGAGGTTAAAATGATACGTGGAGAGTTGTTTGGCCATATCCAATGAGCACAATAAGATACCCTCGTTCCCAGTTTTTGACTTCCAGGTAGAGATACTCCACACAGAGTTTGCGTTTCCAATGTGTTTTCGCATCCAGGCCTCACGAGCACGTCAAAGGAGATAGCAAAACAATAAGGAATCCCTAGAAGAGGTGACAAAACAGACAGTAGTAGGCCAACAGGTGTAAAACACAGAAGAACTGTTTTATGATTAAAACAAATGGATCAGATGCACTCATTATGTGTCTATTTATTGGAAATTTTTATGCATCTATTTATTGGAAACTACTTACCGATTGTTCACAGTGTCCCTGCCACTGCTCTAGACAGCAGAGACTTGGCAATGGGAAGAAAAACAAAACAAAACAAATCCTCTGACTTTCTGAGAGGGATAATAAAACAGATTACATATAAATATATGTATTTATAAACATATAACTTAATTTGGATACATTGATTTGGATATAAATTATGTATCATAGGTTATATGAATAGGCTTTACAAATACGTACATAAATGAGATATATTCCACATATCATATAATACAATATTATATGTAATTCATTGCAGTATAATATATATTTTTATATTAGCTAAGTAAGTATATTGGAGACTGTCATGTGCCATGAAAATAAAGAAATGGGGAGATGGTATAGGGATGAGCAGAAAGGCTAAGTTGGAATTTAAACACATTGGTTATGAAAGGCCTCAGTGAGGAGGGACATCCGATCACATAGGAGGAGGAGATGGGGAAGGGGCATCCAAAGGAAGGGTTTTCCGGAAAGGGAGCATCGGGGCGGTGTAGGAAGAAGCATGGCTGATGGCTGGAGTGTCTGGTGGGTGGAGACACAATTAGACAGCCATGTTGATAGTACCAATGGGAGATGGATGGGGAGTGTAGGCAGACAGAGACGATGGGGATAATGGGAAGTGGTCCAACCCTGGATACATTTTGATGGCCAAGTCAACATTTATCAGTATTTGATGACAAGTTTGTTGAGGGTGCAAGGGAAGAGGGTGGTCAGGGAGAATCCCAGTTGTGAGCCTAAACAGCCTAAGGAGGGTTTGACTAGGGGAAATGACCAGGAGCGGGGAGAGTGGGCCAATCCGGAGCTCAGTTTGGGAAATAACCAGGTTTGGGATGCCTATTTGTTATTCAAGTAAATGATATAACATGCTGTTTGGAGTATGCTCTAACTTGGGGATATAAATTTGGGGGTCACCACTGTATAAGTGGTCTTTAAAACACAGTGGAGACTAAGTGCCACCAATTAGCAGGAAACCCAAGGGCACATGATAAGTGGGAGCCACCGGATGGAAGAGAACAGATCGACATTGTCAAATGTTGCTCTTAGGCTAAGTAATGCGATGACCAAGAAGGAACCATCAGATGTGGACCCCTGGGTGGCTTTGCAGGGACTCTCCCAGAGGCATTTGGGTGAAGGTCTGATGGGTGTTAGTTCAAGGAAGAATGGACAAAGTTGGGGAGAATCAATAGGGTTGTTGCTGGAAGGAAGAACATATAGGAAAAGTTTGGTATAAAAAATTAAACCCAGAGTTTATTTTATTTTCCTTTTTGCTTTGTTGTGTTATGATAAAATACAAAATAACATGCTTTGTGTGTTGATCCAAGGCTCCATCGGAGGGTGGATATCCAAAGCTTTGGGAGAGAGGAGTGAGCTCCTGGAGCTTCATAATGAAGGCAAAAACGAGAGAAGCCAAGTGCCCAGGTGGATGGCGTGGCCTTGTCCAAAGACAGGCAGGTCGTGTGCAGTGCAGGAGAGAAGCCAGGCACAGAGGCAGCCATGCAGGTGGGCAAAGAGTGGTGGGAATTCGAGGTATTTATCTCCTGATTGCCTCTCAGAATTATAAGCAAACAGGGAGCAAGGTTGACCTCTGAGTGTGAAGATTAAAATCTGGAAGATGAAATTTCGCCTTCTGCCCATAATGGACTTGTGGAGACCTACCCTCCACCACATCAGACAAAACACATGAAGCAGTCGTGTTGAGACACCGGAGCACAGACAGAGTGCCAACGAGGAGGTGCCAGTTGGAACTGTCTTCCGTGCTGGTGGGGATGCACACTCGCAAAGTGCCTTTGGAAAAACCCTAGGAAGTCTACTATAAACGTAAACATATTGTTACCATACGACCTGGTAATTCTCTTCCTGTGTATTTACTGAAGAGCAATGAAATATGTTCACATAAAAACCCCGTTTACGAAAATTTTTAGCGGCTTTATTCATAACTGCCCAAAACTGGAAAGAACCCAGATGTCCTCCAAGTGATGAATGGATACAAAACTGTGCTGCCTATACACAGTGGGATTTTATTTGGCAACAGCAAAGGAGCTATTGATATGTGCCGCAGCATGGATGAGCCCCAGATGCATTATGCTAAGTGAAAGAAGCCAGGCTCAAAGGCTGAGTGATGTATGACTCCATTTATGTGGCATTTCCAAGAGGCAGAAATACAACCACACTAATGGTGGCTAGAGGTGAAGTGTTGGGGATGGGTCTCCCTACAAAGGACCAGCATGAGGACGAATTACTTGGGATGATGGAACTTCTCCATCTATAGACTGTAGTGGTGGTTACATAAATTTCACACATTGTAAGGACCCTTATGAACATATGCTACCAAGATTGTCTTTTCTTATATTTTAATTTTCTGAAGTTATCTTTAAAAACGTGAAATGAGGGGCGCCTGGGTGGCTCAGTCGGTTGAGTGGCTGACTTCAGCTCAGGTCATGATCTCGCGATCCGTGAGTTCGAGCCCCAAGTCGGGCTTTGTGCTGACAGATCAGAGCCTGGAGCCTGTTTTGGATTCTGTGTCTCCCTCTCTCTGACCCTCCCCCGTTCATGTTCTGTCACTCTCTGTCTCAAAAATAAGTAAACGTTAAAGAAAAATTAAAACAAACAAACAAACAAAAAAAACCCCCGTGAAATGAAATGAGTGATTTCCAAGGGACATATTAATTATTAACATTGACTCAAGGTATGATAGGCTTGGACAGGAAAGTAACCATAGAAGAAATTAATAAATGGGGGTCAACACACATCCAAAAGACCCAAGCAAATATGCCCAAATGATGGTTGACAGAGGTGCAAAAGAAAGTCAATGGAGAAAAGATAACTTTTTTGGCCAATGGTGCAGGAACGGTGGGACATACACTTCACTGTTTGTACGAAAATCAACTCAGACCGGATCATGGACTTACCTATAACACACAACTGTAACATCTGCAGAAAAAACCCAACATGGGAGAGAACATTCAGAGCCCAAGGCTGGGTGAAGGTTTTAGACTTGACACCAAAGCATGATCCCTAGAAGAGAAGATTGACAAATTGGACTACATCAAAGATAAAAACTTTTGCTCTAACAAAGATCTTGTCTTCCCCTGGATGAACAGTGAAGCTCTAGACTGGGAGAAAATATTTGTAAAAAAACCCAGGCCTTGTACCCGGAATCGATGAAGAGCTCTCAAAATGTGAAAATAAAACAATTAGGAAACTACATTTGGAAAATGGACACAAGACGTGGGCAGACATTTCACCAAAAACAGCACACAGAGACCAACAAGTATAGGAAACATGGTAAATGTCAGTAGCCACGAGGGAAACAAACAAAAACCAAAACTAGATGTCACTACACACTTATTATAATAACTAAAATAAAAAACTGGGATCACACCAAGTGCCGGACAAGACACCAATCGATGGGGTCGTTCACACGTGGCTGGTGGGAGTGCAAAGTGGGGCAGCCATGTGAAAACTATTGATGGTTTTCCTACAAAACGAGACACACACTTATAACAGGACCCGGAAGTTCTCTTGTATACTAATTCTAGAAAATTGAAATCTTAGGCTCACACAAAAGCCTGCACGTGGGTGTTCATGGAAGCTTTATCCATAATGGGAAAAAACTGGGGGAAAAAACCCCACGAATTTCCTTCAGTGGGTGAAGGGTTAAACCAATGGTGGCACAAACAACTTGGACGCATTTCAAGGGAATTACGCGGAAGCCGGTCTCCAAATGTTACATGCTGCAGGAGTCCGTTTATATAACATTCTCGAAATAACCAAATTGTAGAGATGGAGAGCACATTAGTGGCTTCCAAGGGTTAGTGGTGGGTTGGAGGGGGATGTGGCCACGAGGGGATCCTCGTGGTGCATCATAATTGTGGGGTGATTACACAAGTCTACACATGCGACTAAATTGCACAAACCTAAACATGCACGACAGACGACAATTTATAAACTAACAAATCTCAGTGAGCGGCGTGGGTCACAGCAAGGCCAGTTCCTGGCTTTGATGCCGTACAACCGTTATGTAACAGGCTACCGCCGACCCCTGGGGGAAATTGACTGAAAGATACACGGGACCTCCCTGTACATTGTTTTGCAACTTCCTGTGAACCCAATAAAACGTTAAATAAAAATACATGTAAACTGCATGTGCAGATGTATGCGTGTGTGAATATCATCAAACCTTTCGTTTTACTTGGCTTAGTAATTCCGATTTTAAGAAATTTGCTTCGGGAGATCATTATATAGTTGCCCAATGGGGTTTATTATAGCAGAGTTCACAACAGAAAAACTCTGGGGGAAAATGTGTACTACTGTCAAGAAAGAAAGCCTCAACTATACTGTGTGAGATACAAATAATTTTTAATACAAAGGGAAAATCATAATATAATGTGTGTTAGAATGTATGATGTTGTAAAGACGTATACAAAACAACTCTCATTCCGTGAAACCTGCTCCAATGACCACTCCTGAAGCCAGTCCGTCAGATTCCTCCTTTCTCCTTAAAGCTGGTCAGCCGGCAGGCGCAACCAAAGAATATGCTTTCATTGCCAAAGCGTCAGCCGGTTTCTAAACAATCCTAACCGTCCACCAATCCCTGAGGCCACACGGTGAACATCCGTGGTCCATCGGATCAGCTCCCCGCGGTGTTCACAGCACGGCTCTCCCTGGCTTATGCAAATGAGCAACTCTGGCTGCTGTTTCAGACCCTGAGCCTGTATTTCTTTTCATCAACAGCAGCAGCGGCGGGCCAAGCAAGTGGAAAAGTACTCACCAAAAACAAGGAAGGGCTGAGAAGGGTGAGTCATGAGATCTTCAGGAGCCATATCAAAAGCTGAGGACGGTCTCTTTCCTTCTGGAAGAGGGTCTGGCACAGCCGCCATCTAGATTTGTTGGACGACAAAAGGAAGGTGGAGGCAGGCTCCGGCAATACTGATTTAGAAGGGTCCAGATGCTACGCCAGTACTCACACACTTGATTTGGGAGGTCATTCGTGTCCACCCATGAGCCCCAAGAGGAGACATCCTTCCTCCTGTGGATATTCCTTTGGTCGTGATGATTCTCCGTGCGTCTCACCTTCGTCAAGCATGCATTCCGCAGCTTAACTTTTATGTGTGTGTCGTCACTTTCGTGCCCTCCTGTGTTCTCCCCATACCAGTGAATCGGGGACAAACGCCATTTGAAATGGCCTGGCCTCTCGGCACTGAGTGACCACGGTCACACACGGGCAGTGTGGCAAGCCCACCAAGAAGGAAACCATGCTATTGAGGGAGATCTGGCGCTGGAAGTTGATGCGTCAAAGTGGGGCCCACATACTCAGCTTCAGGCCCCTCCAATGCAACACAGGAGCAGCTAACGGTCAGCCTCCCGGAAGGTCGTGCATTTATGCCTTTTGTGTATTAGAGTGAGCATTCTCGAGGACTGGAGACCCGGTGGGGCGCCCCACCCATCCCCCGGTCTGACTCGGACAAGCCTGCGAGGGGGGCTCCCCACCTGGGAGTAACAGACACCCGGTAAGGAATTTCGTGGCCGTCACGTATTTCCAGGTAATATTCAGTGGGCGTCCTCCCGTGACACTCAGTTTTCCAGGCGGCTGTCCCTGTGGCCACTCCCTCCCTGTGTCTCCCAGCCAGGGTGGACCCAGCCCTGGCCATGACCTCGCATCCTGGGAACCGATTTGGTACCCACCGAGGGTCCAGAACAAGGCTTTCAGCCTCCTGGTGGGTGATTTTGCACACTGTCCCCGGCCGACCTCCTGCGGGTCTCGTCAACATGCTTTCCAATTCGTGTCGGCTACATGGCTCCCTTTTAACTGTGGAAAGAATGACAATAATGGCCAGGTTATTGTTAAACAAGATAAATTGTTATAAATTATAATTTTCTCTTAAAACATTTTTAACGGCACGTTAACTGATAAGGCACAATGGAGGGGAAGAGAAAAGAGAGGTTGCTAAGGAAACAGTAGGTTTAAATGAGCGTCAGAATGAATAAGAGGTAAAATGCATGGAAACTGGCTATATAATTAAGCTCTGTCACCGTTTCCCAGCTGATAGCGGTCGGGGCTGCAGAAAAGACAGGCCTCTTTTCTGATCCGCCTGGGCCCTCGCTGGTGTCATGAGTGAGGCCAGATGGAATCTATTCCCCTTGGCCAAACTCCCTGATTCCCCAGCCCTAACTTGGGTTGTGCCTTCGTGGTGAATTATACATTTCACACGTTAGCCTCTGTTTCCCGACTTTCCATGGAGGAGGAGGACACTGCAGAGAGGCACAGGGCCCGGTGCAGGGTCCCGTCCCCCCAGCCCCAGGCCGTGTGCGGTCCCCAAGGCCTGGCTTCTGCCCGGCTGCGTGCAGCCCTGAGAACCATGGCATCTTTGTCTGACAAGGGAAATTTTACAAGCCATCAATAAGGCTGATTTTCAGAGAGCACGCACCAAAACGAGACATTTCCCTGAGAATTGCCTGGCCGATTTCCTGACTTGGAATGATTTCCTTCTTAAAGTTTTTTGTTTGTTTGTTTGTTTGTTTCTTTTATGTTAAAAATAACAAAGCAAGAATTGCTTTAGGTTAGATAAATAGAAGCCATATGCCTATGGTGACTGATGGTCAATGAGAGTGGGTCATGACTGGAGAGACAAGGGACAATAGAAAAGGGTAGATTGAGAGAGAGAGGGATAGGCAGACACAGAGACAGAGAGAGACAAAGAGACAGGGAGATACAGAGACAGAAACAGAGATACAAGGAGAGACAGAAAGAGGCAGAGAGAGATACAGAGACAGAGAAAGATAGAGGAATAGGAAGAGACAGAGACAGGGAGAGGCAGAGACAGAGTGAAAGAGAGAGAGACAAAAAGGTAGGGAGATACAGAGACAGAGAGACAGGGAGACAAAGACAGAGAGACGGGGGAAAGGGAGAGGCAGAGACAAAAGACAGAAAGAGACAGAGAGGCAGAGACAGATAAGGAGAGATAGAGCGAGATAGAGAGACAGAGGGACAAGGAGAGACAGAGAGAGAGACAGACAGACAGAGACAGCAACAGACAGGGACAGCGAGGACAAGACAGACAGCAGGCACGGAAGATGAGATACCGCATGGAAGAAGGACCACAGGACAGGTGGGGAAGGAAGAAGGTGGAAGTGAGGTCTGAGCCCCCATGAATGGAGGAGCCTCCAAAGGCACAGAGAGGAGGGGCGTTGTGGGTCTGCGGTCCAGGAACCAGAGAACTCACACAGCCCAGAAACTAAGTGTCACAGATGAACTGTCCCCCCCGTGAGTCCATTTCATCTGGGCTCGTGTTCTACTTTCCATCAGTCCGGTGTCATGATGCAGAAGAGCCTGGCCCGGTGTCCGCAGAGATCTGTCCCTTGATGTCCCTGCTCCCCAGTGGACCCCACCACCTGCCCATCACACAGAGCGGCCACGATCGCGGGTCTAGGGACCGTGACTTTGCGCCTCTGCTCATCACGCTCACGGGTCCGCCTGCGGGGCTCAAGTCTCGTTCTGCGGCATCCCTAAGGATTACCTTGATATGAACGGGGAGTAGGGAACGCCACACAAGCCTTTCCCTTGTCCGACCCCCAAACTGTCCTCACACAGGGAGGAGGGCCTACTTTGTTTTTTCCGTGAAAAGGAGAGCTTTGAGAATGCGAAATTCAACGCTCGTGATGCATTTCTAAATCTGTGCCCAGACCTGTTGGAACAATAGGATGGAAAGTTTGAGAATTGTCTCCAATCACTTGACTTGGCAGGAGAGGGAGAAACATAATGATACAAGACAGCAATCATCTGCCTTCCCAGAAATGCGGGTAGAATCAGAGAGAGGGTTTTATTGAGCAGAATTCGGTTCTGTGGTAATTTTAGGGCAGGACTTCCTGTGGCACGAATGTTTTAATCCTGAGGTTTTATGGGAGGGTCTGCAAGGAGCCTGTTCAGCATTAGAAAGAGATACCACCCAGGAGAGTCTGTCCTCAGAAGCCACTCTGCTGTGAATGACAGCTAATTGTCTTAAAGTGTACCAATTGTCCCGTTCCTGCATTATTAGATGACAGTTACAAATGCACTTAAATCCGCGGCCAGGCCCATCTGGCGTGAGACGTGCAAGGTGTGATTGGAGGATCTTCCTACTTACAAAATCGTCTCCTCAGTCAACTCTTAGGGCTCCCACGGCGCGCAAGCTTCTTGCAGGTAGGGACCCCTCTGCCTGGGCCTCACAGCATCCAGTCCCCAGCATCCCGTCCCCAAGCATCCCGTCCCCACTATGCAGGGGGGCACTCAGTCCTGAGGCCTTTTCCGCATTTGGTGAAGCAATGGCTTTCCGGAAGCTCCTCATTCAAATGCAAACCTGCCATCTGTGTGTGGGGATGTTATCAAATACTATGGCTTATCAACATCTCAGCTGGCCCTGAATTGAAGGCACAGGGCCTCGCGGGGAGGGTGTGGCTTAGGGACACCAGTGGGTTTGCTCCTGAGAAAGATAAGCATAGAAACATGAAAAAAATTGCTTTCCACATAATGTCGAGCTCGATGTGACCCTAACTGTCTGTCTGGCTCTATTCCAAACAGTGTTTATTTTATCAGTGCCAGCTTGCTTCCCGAATTTGTCTGGTGCAAACACTCACAGGCCCCCCAGCATCGAGCATTGGCCTCCAAACAGGGGGTGTCCACAGCTCAGCCTCTGGTCATGTCAACCACACCGGAAAAATATCCAATCTGAACACTATCCTCTGCGTAAGATTTCGAGGTGACTGTAACAGGGAGTACACACTCTTCCCCAGAGTCACTCTGATCCTTGTCATGCGGATTTTATGTCCCTTACTACCTGGGGCTTCCTTTCAGCCCAACTCCCAGAAAGAACTGTCTCTTGACAAAAGACACCGAGTGACCCTCTCACAACGTACGTATTTAGCACACATGAGCTTAATCGCTCTGAAGAAAACAGAAAAGGTTGTGGGCCAAATTCACTCATGGTGGAGAGACAAAGGACTGTTCGGTGTTCAGTTTCTTGCCTTTTCATGGTGAGTCTGGGTGGGAGGCTGCAGGGGGGACCGGTGACCACCGCAGGCTCCAGCCTGAGACCAGTCAGCGCAGAGGCCCCCTGCCTGTGCCCAAGACTGCTCCGTGACAGGTAATGTCTGGTCTCAGAACATCTGGAAGGCTGTAGATAGGGAGGATGGAGTCTTGAGACTGGATTAAAATATGATTCTGCTCTCCGTGAGGGCAGAACCTCAGATCTGCTGTTCACCTCATCTCCACCAATATTGTTGGGGAACAACAATATTATGTACCCTAATATGCTATATGAAGTTTGGCAAAATGGATATTGTTATGGGTATATCCATACATCTCCATCCATACATCTCTATCATCTATCTATCATCTAGTCTCTATCATGTTCAATCATCTATCTACCATCTAACTATCTTCTACCTATTATCTGTCATCTATTTCTTATCTATCATCATCAATCCATTATACATCAACCACCTACCTATCATCTGTCATCTGTCTATCTATCTACCTATAATCTATCTAATCTATCTATCCATAATCTATTTCCCCATATTCATTGCCTAGTACATAGATATATTCCACTACGAATGACAGCCATTAACATAAGCATCTTCCTGAAGACTTCTCTGAATTGTAATTTCATTGGAACACCATACTTCCTGTACATAATAATGTTCTTTTAGTCCAATTCTCATTCATAAAAAACATTTCATGACTCTCTCATGTGTGACTTCTGTAGGTACACACTGACCGTATTTTGGAAAGCGAAGGATAAAATCTATGTGCCTTTCCTGGTGCTCAGGCAGGGCATTTAACCAGCTCAAATAATAGCAAGGTCATTTCATCTCAGATGCCTCTGTATACGATGTGGACTGGCCTACAGCTTACTCATGCCATTCATTTCAGCCGTGTTCATAATTGACACCGACCTCGACAGTTTAACTGAGTCTGGTCAAGTGCTGAGAGAATTAGTTTCTTCAGCTCCCACCTGACCCGAGGAACCGTCTGGGGTAGGAAGGATAGCAGGTTGGGACTAACGCAGCTGAGCGGAGACAGTTCTCCTAGCTCCTGCTGGGAGACAAAACAAACAAAAAATACAAACACCAAGGCTATTCTCATATATACTTGCGTTTACAGAAAATAAAATAGCAGCAGGAGGGGAAAAGGGAAAAAAACAAACAAGCCATCGGAAGAAGACAAGAAGCCAGGCTGCAGTAAATACACCATCACAGCAAGTTAATCACACACGAGTGATGCTTTTTAAAAACCAGGACTCGGGTGGTGGAACACAGAACCGACACGACAATGATCAACGGGCCATGTTCACAAGCATGGGAGGGGAAGCTGGTGCAGACACGCTGGGAGCTGGGGTGGGACCTCACAAAGTGGAGTCGCACCGCGTGTGCACGGTGTGGACATCAATCAAGTTCTTGGGGATTTCCCACCTGATTGGGAAACTTCTGTTCTAGCAAAATCCTGCACACAAATGTTAGAGCATCATTATTTGTAATCACAGAAACTGGACCAAACTGCATGCCCTTCTATAGGATAATGGATAAACAAACGGTGATAAGAAGAAACACTACCCGGCAATAAAACGGAATGAGAATCAGGATATGCAAAGATATGAGTAAAGCTTCAATGCAAAACGCCAGACTGAAAAGGCCGTGTGCTACATGAGCGCTTTGATAGGAGGTTTTAAAAGAGGCATGGCTGAGACGTGGAAAGAGATCGCTGGTTGCCAGGGGTTCAGTGGTAGGATGGGGGCGACAGGTGAAACACGGGTGAAGCTATCCCGTGGGCACTGCAGTGGTGGGGAGATGTCATGGTATACTTCTCAAAATCCATACGGTCTCACAGCACGAAGAGAAGACCTCAGCATGTGCAAATTTCATACACATACACACACGTATGTCAAGATGTCCCAGGATGGATTGCAGGATGTGACAAAATAATCAAACTCTAATAATCATGTGATCTAATAATCAAGTGATCTTACTGAGGGGCTGGGGGAAATGCTGACCTCAGTCATTTGGAGGTCTTGGAATGAAGTCTAAGATCAAATGCAAAAGAAACTAAACAATCGCTGTATGCCAGTTGATAAAGTTGTTTCCCAAGAGAGTCCAAATGAACAAGCCTGGAATACTAGCCGTGTAGACTGGAATCGGATGGTTATGGAAACGGGGGGTGGACGGCGGATGGCAGGAGCCAGTGTTCTCACCGGTGGTGCGGGAGGTCAAAGAAAAGTAAGGAAGGAGACTGGAGCGTTTGGTGTCATAGCGGATTAGAACTAGGCACCGTGCTATGAACTCATGTGTAGCTTCACAGAGATACAGAGAATTGCACCTAGTCGTATTTGTACCCCCATGTGCATACCTGGTTTAATGTACGCACACATCTCCTTATGTCAGCTGAGAGGTCTAGAAGCAATGGCTTCCCACTAGCAACACGCACAGCATTACATCTGGGTTTGTCAATATTCCCCAAGAACATGGCTCCTTAGAGATGAGCTTGCTTCTGGAACCAGGGCAGGAAATACACAAGACGAGCCTGGAATATCTGAAAGTGCCAGAAAATAAGAAAGTGTTACACACACACGCACACATGCATGCACACACTCAACGACGGGCTTTGTCGAAGGGACACAGAAGCCAACTACGGAGTCCCCAGCAGCCAAACCTGGAAGAACAAGAAAATAGATACGGTGGTATGGATGGGCTTATTACGCAAGGTATACAATAAGTGTCCGTACGTCCACAGTGATATAAAGAGAAGATTAAAAAAACGCATGGAGAACAAGCGACGCATCCCCCAGGCAGAAGAATTCCTAACATTTCTTTGACACCCTCCCCCCCCCCCTTGGCCACGAGGCATAAGTCATCATTCCTCGTGCGTGCCCTCCAGAGAGCAACTTCCTCCCCAGGAACGCAGAGTTGAAAGGTGGTGCAAAAGGACGACTTTACCGCGTAAACCTGGCACACAGCATTTCTGCTGGTGTTCAAGCTCGGCACCCACAGCAATGTGTTCTGGACAGTGCCTGACTCTCCCATGTGTGGTGGGAATAGAACTTGGTGCTTTTCCTCCAAAATACACACCATCCCCAACTGTCCACGAGAGAAGCATCCGACAAATCCCAAGTTAGCACATTCTACAAAACACTGGTCACTACTTCTTAAAGCTGTTTCAAGGCCATCCCAACCAAGGAAAAGTCACTGTTGGAGCTGAGAGGAGCCTGCCCGACTCCATGACTAAGCGTGATGTGGTGTCCCTCACGGGATTCTGGAGCAGAAAGGGGACGTTACGTAAAAGTCAAAGGAAGTATGACTAATGTATGGACTTTAGTTAATGATCATGTATCAATACTGGTTCATTACTTGTGACAAATATACCCTATTAAGCTACTAAGGTATTAGCAACAGAGGACATAGGCGATGGGTTACATGGATGCTTTTTATAACATCTTCACAATAGTCCTGTAAATGAAAAACTGTTCTAAAATTAAAAGTTTCTTTAAAAAATTATAGGACATCACAATATTATTCAGAAAGAAAAGAATATTTAATTCCCTCTTTCAATGAGCGGGTATGAGCAGTTTAAAACCAGCAAGTACCAAGTGGGAAAATATGCCGGCCTTGCCTTTGGATTTCTTCCAGTCACGGATGATTGGGTGACTCCAAAATAGGAATGAAAGAGAATGGCCCTAGGAAGTGGGTATAGGACGTGTTTTCTGCGCATGAGGCTGAAGGAGAGGACATGTTATGGTGACTGTCACAGGCTCTGCCCGATGAGGTTTGATCTGAACTTTGGAGAAATTGCTCCCTGATACGGATATTCTCTCTTTGGTACATGAAAGAGGGTCTTTTTGAGGCCAGTGGAAAAGCAGAGTGAGGGAAGGGGGCTGGGGAGTGAAAAGGGTCTGCCAAGAAGACAACACCTCTCCCGGAGCCCAGGGTCACTAGGTGTGCAGGTAGCAGGTGCACCCAGGGGAGGCGCGGGCTGGGAGCTGGCTGGACGCAATTAAGAAGCAGCTTGAGTAGACGCCTTCCCGCGGTGCGGTGAGTCATTCACGGAGAAATGGAGAGATGGAAAATTAATGAGGGCAATTTTAGAATCAGGGCGCTCATTATAGTGCCATGCGTATGCTTTGAATTAGAATAGGAACAACAGAACAAAGGACTCTGAAGGGTGCTCTTTGCCTTGAAGTGGTCCCGGCTTTCACCTCGAGACACGGGAGCACCAGCAGCCTCTGTGCCCTAACACCCGGGTCACTTACAAGTCGGCTGACGAGCCGCTCAGCTGCGGGGCCGCGTAAACTGGTCCTTTCAGGGCTGCAACCGCACGGCCTGCGAACTAGGAGAGTCCCGCACCGTGGTCCGGAGGGGAAAAGGTGTTCTTGCATCCTGCGTGTTTGGGGAGGACCCAGAGTTTAAGAGTATTACCTTGAAAGAATTCTGTAGGTGATGATACCGTTAGAAAACAGCAACCTAGGTTTTAAAGTAGTAGGAAAGCTGGAGAAATGGAAAAAAAGGAGCCAGACTGACAGGCACAGAGCAGCAGAAAGGGCGGCTGTGAGATTCAAAACCCATGTCCGTGGTTTTGCATCGGTCACCGGGTCAGGCCACTGGTCACGTTGGAATCAGAACCCTGGTCTGCTATTTAATCTGACAACTCATGTCCTTAAGCGTGGGCAACATTTTAAGATCTGTGCCATTGGTCTCGTCTTCTGATTTTTCTGGACTACCACACGTTCCTACTAAACGAGAGAAATCATTTTTGCCAGCTTCTGTGTTTGAAATGGTCATTTCACCATTTAATCACCATTAAAGCTTTATTATTTGGGGTTACCAATTTAGGACAATGTTGAATTTGTAAACCCCTGATCTAATGGCTCTATGCATCTTGCTTTGAAATTGTATCAGAATAAAAAGATGAGGGGCGCCTGGGTGGCGCAGTCGGTTAAGCGTCCGACTTCAGCCAGGTCACGATCTCGCGGTCCGTGAGTTCGAGCCCCGCGTCGGGCTCTGGGCTGATGGCTCAGAGCCTGGAGCCTGTTTCCGATTCAGTGTCTCCCTCTCTCTCTGCCCCTCCCCCGTTCATGCTCTGTCTCTCTCTGTCCCAAAAATGAATAAACGTTGAAAAAAAAAAAAAAAAAAAAGAAACCATATGAGCTCTAAATGAGATAGTGTTGATAAAGAGTGCTTTAAAAAAAAAAAAAAAGATGTGTCTACATCTCTTTTGCTGTACCTTTAAGTAAGAGTTTAATTAGAAATAAGTGACATTTAGAGGTAACCGATACTGAAAAAAAAGTTTTCGAATATTTTCTTTTTCCATCAGCAGTCTCAACTTCATGGATCAGAAGATTGTTTACTATCAATTACTTTGCAATTTGTCAGAGTCACATAAATTAGGAAATTTGTTATACACTATGAAGCCTAGAACCATGCACATTTCAATACAATGAAAATGTTGCCCATGAATAAAAATGCAAGAGTAAATGGGAGCCTTAACTCTCTCTCCCTCTCTGGACCTATGTCTAAATAATGAATAATATGTGATCATTTTAATTCAGTTCCAAATCTTTCCCATTTTTCTTCGTGTGATCAGTAGACATTCTTGATATAATCACAAGCTGTCCTTTTGTTAAAGACTCAATTATGTTCTGCTGCATGCACAAGGGCAAGAAACAAACATATGGGAAGCATGTACAGTCCATAAAATCATAGTGAACAGAGAGCAGCTGAGATTATGATGTGAATTAGTCTCATCCTCTATAAGAGTTAGAGTAAAAGATGTCTCCATATATTTTGTGTTTGCTTTTTTGTGTGGCCATAATTAGCCGTGATTTGGATCTATTAGTACTTTCTTGTTATTTGAGTGGATTCAGAGCTAAGTCTGGTGGATAAAAGAGCCCTGTCTAAGGACATTACCAAAACAATAGCAGTCTGTCCCCTCTGCAGCTGCCTGGGGCTATGATCTCTGTTGGGGCAACAGTAGTCTGGCTGGGAATTTAAAAGGAATTTCTGGAGAATTAGATGACCACAGGGAGTTTTGAAAGGCTGTGACATATTCTCAGACATCTAGAACGCTACATGCATGAGGGGATGTCTGTGCCTCTGCCCGGGGAGGACGGAAGATGTGTGCAGGGAGGAGAGCCCCGCTGCTTAAGGAGCTCACCTTGAAGCCCTGCCCAAGCAGAAAGGGAGGGCTAAGACCATCTTGTAATTTTTCCAAAGTTGGGAGGCATGCCTTCCCACATAGACCCTCTTGGCCAGGGGTGTGAGACAAACAGGCCAAGCATTTGAGAAATATCTTCCAACCTGTCATTGGCAGAGCGCTAAGTTATACCAACCCTGGGAGAAAGCAGCCAACGGAATGTGTGTCTGACGGATGCGGTAGACAAATGCTTTCAATGAACTATTATAAATATTTTCAAGGAAGTAAGGGAAACGGTGTCTAACCAATTATAATAAAATATAATAAAACATGTCTCGCCAAATAGAGAATATCAACAGAGACATATAAATAGAAGCAAACGAAAAAATCTGGAATTGAAAGGTAAAGTAACTGAAATGAAAACTTAATCAGAGGGGCCCGAGAACATATGTGAGCTTGTAGAACTGGAGGGAAAGTCAACAGAGATAATCCAGTCTCAGGAGCAGAAAAGACAGAAAAGCAGGGAGTTGGCACAGAGATTCCTAAGCCCGTAGGACTCCATCAGGCAGACCTACCATACGCACCAGGTCCGTCCCAGAAGGAGGAGAGAAGTACATAGCAACAGGAAAAATACGCCGTGAAAAATACCCATGTAGAAATCCAAGAACCTCCATGAAATCCAGGTAGGTGTAACAGATTCACACCAAGAGACAGTGTAATTACGCAGATGAAAACAACAAAGATTAAGCCAAGGCGTGCAAACATTTTAGCACAATACTTAGCACGCTGCTCACAATTACTTGTTAGCCATTGTGGATAGTATGCGTGAGTCACCGTTTATCACACGAGGGATAACATTTATTGAATGTTGCATATTGATACGAAGACATGTTAGATGCATTATTGTATTCAATTCTCATTAAAAAATGTCCCTTTCTTCTCAGCCTCCTGCTTGTTCTCCCCTGATTCACTCTCCCCGCCTCATATGAACCGATCCCACAACCTTCCAGGGGGTTCCCCAGGAATTACCCTGACACGTTCTCTGCATCATTGTCCAAATCACCTTTTGATAGAAATTGGGTGCCACTTTTTTCTGCTTAAACTAATTTCCTACTTTTGTCTCTTAGGACAAAACCTGTAACTCTTGTCAAGGCTCACAAGCATGTCCCGTAAATGTCTCAGCTCTCTGTGTTCTCTCCTCGAGAAGCCAGATGTCGGACATCACTTGCTTCCAAATGGTTAATCTAGCTTCAGCCTAAAGACCCTGTTCTGGGAAGGGCTTTCCTTCCATGACTTCTCTACTCTGGCCCTCGCTTTTGCTTCCAAATATGCCACGTGAGCCCCTGCTGTGACACTCGTCACAGTTTGTTGTAATTACTTTTTAAAGCGCGTCTGTCTTGCTAGTCTCTAAGCCTCGCGAAAACACAAAAGCATAGGGATGCTTCCCCTTACCACCAGCTATGCCACACTTAGCCCAGTCCTGGCGTTGGTCAGATGGCTGGATCCGGTATTCAAGGCCAGCTATACCCTCTTCTTCCAAAACGCCCAATTCATCCAAGCGTTAGTGTTGGCCAGCTGAAATGAAAGATTTCGCTCCAGATAGAGGATAGGGCGCATTTTATTGTTTGCTCACGGGGGTACAGTGAAGCATGGGGATACATCTAGAAAGCACACGCGCAAATCAAAGACAGCATCTGCAATAAATCATCATGAGAAAAGCAACGCTTCAAGAGGATTGAGGTACACCCGACCCTGCATGCTCACCTCTCTTTCCAATGTTTCACTGCTGAGGAAAACGACATTCTAACACACCTTCTGTCCCTTTCTCAGTCCCCTGTGTGACTCTGGTCGGTTGACCTCTGACAAAAGGCGTAGCTACCTGTTAGTTCAGGTAGAAGGTTGAATCTTTCCTTTCCTTCTGTGACTGGTTCCTCCCTTCCTACCTCGTGATCATCTGGCAGTTGGCTTCCCGTTTGGAAAGGCTTCCCCGGGGTTTTGAGTTTTGCCCGGCAGCCGCGGGCTCGTGACTCGTGACTTCGTTTTTCCTGCCGGTGCAGGTGCCGTGGTAGGGCGGCCGGGGTCCCCCCTGTGCTGAGGTACACAGAGCCCTCTGCTCTGCCACCCGCTCACACAGGAGAGGAGGTACGGGCCTCTCACCTTCCCCTGCCCGGCCCCACACCTCCTGCCCATCGCTTGTTCTCTTCCTACTTCCACACGGGTGTTCCCATGAAGAAAGACCATCACTGTAGGTCTTTCGTTTGTTTGGAGACTGAGCTAAAGCAAGGTCAGAGGGAACGGTTGGGAATGGAAAGTAGATGTCGGGCGGGAAGGGTAGAAATGTATCCAGAATTATTTTGTGCCAAAGTTCTGCCAGTGTGGCCTTGTGGAATGGAGCCATAGTGGGGTCACAGGCCAGCCCGGTGCGGGGGAGAATGAACGCTGGTGGCCTGGGGCAGAGCTCCTGTGTATGCCCCACGATTTACAGACCTGGGCAAGCTCTGGGCTGCATCTTTAAGTGGACGGGGCGCCTGGGCTCTCAGTTGCTTAAGCGTCTGACTTTGGCTCAGGTCACGATCTCGTGGCTCGTGAGATCGATCCCCGCGTCGGGCTCTGTGCTGACAGTCCGAGCCTGGAGCCTGCTTTGGATTCTGTGTCTCCCTCTCCCTCTGCCCGTCCCCTGCTTGTGCTGTGTGTGTGTCTCTCTCTCTCAAAAATAAATAATAAAAACATTTTAAAAAATTAAAATGGATATAATAGGGGTGCCCGGGTGGCTCAGTCAGTTAAGCACCAGACTTCTCAGGTCATGATCTCGTGGTTCTTGAGTTTGAGCCCCGCATCGGGCTTTCTGCTGTCAGAGAGCCTGCTTCAGATCCTCTGTCTCCCTCTCTCTCTGCCCCTCCCCCACTTGTTCCCTCCCTTTCTCTCTCTCAAAATAAATCAACAAACTGTAATAAAATAAAATAACATGGATATAGTAGTTACATTGTCACAGGATGTTGTGAAGGGGACATCACATAAGCACTCAGCACAGTGTCCCATCATCAGTAAATCTTGATCAGCATTTTCTATCTTCAAACTCACACCATATATCCCGACGACTAACAGTGTTCAAGAGAAATGTGTTTTGGATGACTGTCTTCCAAAGTTGTTTTTATTTTCTTTCTGTTCTGGAATGTCTTTAGTTCTTTTTACTCTTTGCTTGTCTGCATTTCTGTCTTCTCTTCTAGGAGATTGTTGATTTTAGGTGAAATTAAAAAAAAAAAAACAAACTATGGGCAGCTTGAAAGAATGACAGCAATACTTGATCTCTGAACAGGCCATAGAGAAATATTTGGGAACGAATGAACTAGTGTCACGGGTAAAAAAGTCTGCGTTGTGTCCCCAAAGAAAGCTACCCAGCGGGGGCTGTAGACGAGTAAGTTCAGTGGGAACGTAAACTTGCAAGTTCATAGTTTCCTAAAAATTTAATGTCGGATGAATTATTCAGTGTCTACAAGCCTCAGCTTTTCTGTCTGTATAATCGGCAGGATGATATGGTTAGTGTAAAAAAGTAAGAAATGAGAATACACAGAAATCGAGCAATTCACTGATATAACATGAGACTTTCTCCTCTTCTCTGGTAATTATATACCCATTTATATATTAAGATCTTACCCACCTTATCCATATGTTCTCAGTCTGTTCTAACCACCATTATCTTATCCGTCTGAGAGCCATGCAACTTCTCATCTGTAACATCCGCTTGAAATTAAACGGGTCTTGTCACTTCCTCCCTGTGAGAGCTTGGGCAAGCTAATTCACTAAGCTTTAACGTTCTTTCTCTTTTGCCCACTAAATTGGATTAAGGATAGTGGTTCTGGTGTGATAGCTCTGAGGACTCAGTGGAACAGTACTTGTGAGGCACTGGGCACTGTGCCAGGTAGGAGCTTTGGGAATGTCAGGGGTCCTATCGGTTTCACCGATCCACCATATTACATATCCTCTTATCTGAGCTCATGACCCTGCTTTTCATGTAACTCAGTGTTATTTTCCACCTGCATTGGAAAATGCAGAAGAGGTACCTGGTTTCCACTGTCAACTGAAGAATAAATCATTTCAATAATGCCTAAGAAGAGGAAGGAGACAGAGTACAGATTCTGGGCATAGACCCATAGGTGGGGGCGGCGTGCTGGAATTGGCCAAAGCCATGTTGCTACAGCCTCTGTAAGATGCTCAGGACTTCAAGCCAACTGATGTCAGGTTGGAACTTAAATGGTCCATGGAGACAGTATTTATTCCGTGGAAAGAGACAAAAACTACCAACTAGGGCCCCTCCCCATATTGTAAAGCGCGACCTGTGTTCGTCAGTGTTCTCCAGAGGGGCAGAACCAGTAGGGTGCATCTATATAGACAGGGATCATGTCAATAGCTGTCGATGTAGATGTAGATCTGTAGGTCTAGATACAGGGGACAGCCTGGAGGCAGTTGGGTCTCTTGGGGTTTGTCATCAGAAGGTCCGTGACAGCCTCGGTCACTCAGCTCACCCCATGTCATCATGTAGGCATTTTATCATCTTGCATCATCACAAGAAGTAGTGCGTATGGAGATATTTTGAAGGAGGGAGAGAGAGAGAGGCCACGTTCGTGTAACTTTTATCACAGTACACAGTCGCGATTATTCTATTTTATTATTACGTATTGTTGTTAATCCCTTCCAGTACCTAATTTATGAATTACACTTTATCATAGGTGTGTGTACTTAGAAAAACATAGTGCATGCAGGGCTCAGTACTGTCATCAGTTTCAGGCATCCACGGGAGGTTTGGAACATATCCCCCACATTAAAGGGGGGATTACAGCAGGTGCCTGGACCGAATGACTGACAGTGGATTGGAGCACGAGCTGTAGTCTACATAAGCGGAAAACAAAACTCTGCCTTTAAAAACTGTCTTGCTACGCAAAGTGAATATAATACATACATATGGATACATACCATCACCCAATAATTGCATCTGAAAAGAGCCTCTTGTAGAGGTCTATAGAAGCAAAGCAGAGACATCCAGAAACAATGGTTGTATACAAAATGGAATTCAGAATTCTGCAAAGTCTCAATTGTTTTTAACCTTTTGCTCATTCAATTTTCTCATCAAATACTCCTTTGAATGGCTTACTGGATCGACAATAAAGGAAACTCATCTCATATGGTTAATGTGACATCCTGTTCCATGGTTTCACATGGGAGATGTTATTTTTATTGTCGGGTTACAGGGAAGGAAGGTGATTCTGAGCATTTCTTTCATGTCTTTCTTTGATCATGAATCACGAAGAAAATGCACCTGAAGTGTCAGAGCTGCTGTAGCAAATGTTGGTGATTAAGTAAAACAAAGAAAACAAAATCATCCCCCCTACTCTCAAAGTGTGGGACACGTCCTCTCAGCGTGCCGCTCCCTAGCCCTGCACCCTGTATTCTTCTAGGTAGCTCCCCACGCTACCCAGGATAAGACTTCAAAATGTTCTTCTTCAGAATATGCTTCCTTTCCGATTGTTTCGATGTTTCATTGAGCCATCGTGCCCTAGTGTTTAGTACTGCAATCAGGAGGAGTGAGAGCGATAGAAAGGTCATCTCTCCTTTTTTCTATCGCTGCTCAGAACCCGGTGGAAGAACGTGCCTGCCAAGCAGGAAACGGAGAGAGCCATCATCATTCGTGAATTCAGTATGTAATGCCATCAACGGTACAGAATGCTCCACACCGGGTCCTGACGGTGCTTCTGGGAGAACTGGGAGTCAGTGCAAGCTGTGTTTAGCCAGAGGCAGCCCCCCAGATTAACTGTATTCCCACAGCCCCAGATGCCGAGTAGTCCTGCTTATAACTTTCTACATTTATACTTGCCAGAAGGAACGGATAGAATTTTCTACTGGGTGATGATTAAAATCGGTAAGTATCAAATCAGTTAGGTGTGCGTTCAGGCCCCAAGAAATAATTGACATTATACTGATAATAGCAATTGAGGGAAGAGTCTGCATTCCAGATATGTATTTGTAAACAGGAAGCTGGCATGCAAAGAGTTAGCAAATAACAAAATAACAATGATGAGCAGATGCTAAATTAGAAAACCAGATCATGTTCTCCAGGGCAACAAAACCACAACCTTCAGGGTTATATTCTCTCCTGGAAAGAAATTATTTGCTTATTACCAAAAAAAAAAAAAAAAATCAATTTAGTTTTCTGAAAATTAACAACAAAAAAAACTTTACATGGTCAGGGCTTTAACCGACAATGAATAGTACATAGAACAAAGTTTTGCCCTCAAGAAAAGCCAGATTTCTTTTGGACATGTCTCTGGAACGATGTTCGAGCCTCGGGTGACATCCAAAGGACACATGGTCCTTTTTTCTCTTCCTTTATTTCCAAATTGGGCATATGTTTCCTTGACAGTTTCGATTGTGGAAGTGATATGTTTGCCTTGAGTGTATTTTCTAAATTTAAAATTCACAGAGTCCCCATGGTCTGATTAGCACAAATACTGAGGAGGCCAGTAGCCCGTAGGTCTGGAAGCCAAGGCCGTCCCTGGGAAGAAGAAACGGAACAGGCAGACCAGGGCACAGACAGGGTCATGCTTCTAATCACACAGTTGGCTTTACGCAGCTTCTCCTGGGATGTGCCTATAGAGTTGTTTCTTCTACAGGAAGATATAATCACACCAAACGTGTGGTCTACCATATTTTTTCCCAAAGGGGATCAAGATCTATTTTGCAGAATTGCTTGACATCAAATTACACACGGCTTGGGGGAACTAGAGAACATCACACACGTGAAGTGGCCAATGTTTTCTTCATCTTCTTCCCCTCCTGGGTTCCCTAGCAGCCAGGTCTATGTAGCAGCCAAGTCTATGGAGGAGGATGCCGTGGCTTCTGTCCGGTACACGTGTGATGGCATCAGCTAGGCTCACAGGCATTTCCGTCGCCACCTCCTAGGATGGGACGAGGGGCAGGATGGCGGCTTGCGGTGGGCCTGGAGGGGTCCAGTCTCGGGTCCTGCCTCCCCTTGCAGACTGACTTCCTGTACAGCGGGAGCCTCGGGTGGGGAGGTGGACCTTGGCGTGGTGTTGTTCCTTTAGGGAATAAAATCAGGTCTCTTCTGAACCCGAAATATCACTCCCATTTCTTTCCAGGTGACTAAAGTCATACAAGAGGAAACAAGTCTCTTGAGGCAAATGGATCTGGATTTAAACCCACAGGAAGGTATCAGTGATTCTCCTACAATCCTCTGGGAACACGTTGTTTGGGAGGTACACCGGTGTGGGGACCATGGCAGCTGGAGGGTGGGATGGGAAGAGGCTGGACCACAGAGGGGAGGGACAGCCTGCTTCTACTGAGAACTTCCCAGGAGACTTCAGGGTGGGGCTTGTCTCTACTTTCTTAAGTAGGGATGCACTCAAGAAATCTTGCTGAGGCAGAAGCAGCGGGATTTGGTAAATAAGTAAGTGTGAAGAAAAGAGGTGACAGGGGAAAGACTCTGAGTTAGAAAAACGTTTTCATTGAAAGAAGATAAAGCTCTGAAATAGATTTATTTTTGACACTTGCCCCAGCAACCTAGGCATTCCCTGCTTCAAAAAACAGTCATGTTAGCTCTTTGATGCTTTTGATGATGTTGTTACAATCCTACTCCTTTCTCTCAGCTCTATATTGAAAATACAAAATCAACCTGCCGCCTTCTCCCTTACTGTCTCTGTCTCTCTATGTCTCTCTATCTCTGTCTCTGTCTCTATCCTTCCCTCTCCTTCTGCTGCCCCTTTCTCCCCCGCCAGGCTTCTCTGCTTTTCCAGTTTGCTGTGCATCAAACATATGCATTTTTCTCAACAACGTATTTTGATGAAAAATCTCCAAGAGATCAGAAAAATGAAAGATTTAGATTCCATCTTGATTTATTTATGGTGTTTTGAGTATATCACTTTGAATAATTTTCTTAGTGTGCTTGATATTTCAAGACCTCATCGGACGAACAGAGGCTACTGGTATCAGCCTTCCGCCACTTTGTGTGACGTGTAGAAACCTGACTCTCATTTAGGTCCTTTGATCTCCCCATGGTCTAAATATGTGTCCTAAGTGTTCCCTCCACATCCTCACGTGTTGAGTACCACATCGCACGGTATCATAACCTGTGCTTCAGCCATCAAATATGGATGAAAAAGATAACCCATTATATTACTCAGTTATTTAAACTTCTGTTATATTTATATGGGTATTTTTTACCCATTCCAACATTTGTTTTTTTTCTTTCCTTTCTGAAATTCTTCGTTTTCTTCCCTCGTTTCCTTCTCCCATGGAGAAATTCCTTTATCATTCCCTTCAGGTAGGTACCTTAGAGGCTGTTTCTCAAAATTTCCTTTGTTTGAAGTGTCTTCATTCCACACCGCCCCCCCCCCCTTCTGTATTCATGAAGCGTATTTCACCGGATAGAGAACTCACATTTCCCAGTCCCATCTCAGGATCTTAAGGACACGGTGGCCTCTGTGGTTTCACGTGACAAATCCAATGACAGTAATGGGCCATTGCTCTCTGGCTGGTACTAATTTTTGTCTTTGTTTTAATTCTTAAAAGTTTAATTATGTTGTGTCATGGCACGGATTTCCTTGAGTTTATCCTGTTTGGATTTTACTTAGTTTCTTGAATCTGTAGATTTATGAGGGTTTTTTCCCCCTTATATTTGAGGATTTCCAGCTATTATTAGTAAAATAGTTTTTCTGTCTTGCCTGTCCTCCCTTCCTCTCCCCTGGGACTCTGGTGACATGAATGTCAATTCTTACATTATTGCCCCCTGATCCCTAAGACATTCCTCTTTTTGTTTTCGTCTATTTTCCTCATTGTTCAAATTGGGTAAATTCTATTAATCTGTCCTCAAATCTACTGATTCCATCTTTTGTCACCTCCACTCTGCTATTCACTCCATTCCCCAAGATTTCTACTCCATCCTGTAGGATTTCCATTTGATTCTCTCTCTCTCTTTTTTTAAAAATAATATCTTTGCTGAGATTTTCTATTTTTTCACTTATTCTGTTAGAACTATATTTGCTCTGAAAGCGTTTTCATGAGGCTCCTTTAAAATCCTCTTTGGAGAATTTCAACATCTGATCCATCCTGCTGTTGGTATCTCTTCATTGTCTTTTTCTCTTCCAAGTTTTGATATTTCTGGCCTTTGGTATGACAAGTGATATTTTATTTTCTCTTGGACATTTTGGCCATCATGAAATGATTTAATCTCCTCATCACCCTCCGATAGTCCCCATCCTTCCTTCTTCTGTTTGCTTTTCTCTGCAGGCTGACCCTCTATTGAAGTGTGGCAAGAGGATGGGTGTCTATGTGCACCTGTTCTCTGGGCCCTGCCAGCGTCCCCCTAGCAAAACTGGGTGCTGGCTCGTAAGGCCTTGTTGCAGAAGATGGGGTAGAACTTTAGGTCCTCCTTGGCCCACCAATGCCATCTTGCAGAAAGTGGGATGATAACTGGTAGCACCTGGTTACATCTGGGTGGTCATGTAGGCACAAATCTGGGAGAAGGCTGCTCTATCACAAGCGAGGGAGAAAGCAGAGACTGACTCACACTGCTTTGTGGTTGCAAAATGGGAGTGCAAGCTTCAGTCCCCAGTGGGCCCCTGGCGCTGGTTGGGAGAAGAAGGGAATGATGGCTCCCTCTGCCCACCCCCCATTCTACTCCACTGACACAAGGAAACACTGACACATCACCAGTGAGACCAGCTTCCCTCTGACAAGTGTCCAGCAGGAGAACCGGAGCACTGGCTGGGTCTACCAGGTCAGGAAAGGAGATCAGACCCACACCCTTGGATTCACCAATACCGCCTCACTGGGGCATTGAACTTCTGTCACCAGCTTTGGTGGATGATGGAGGTGCAAGAGAGCTCCCTGCTGGGCCTGATGCAACCCTGGAGGGAGGGGGTTAGGGTTCAGTATTTCTGGCGGTCCTTGGCTAGATGAGGGGGGATGGACAAAAGGCTCCTGTTGTTAGCCTACCCTTTCCCAGTCCTTGGGAAGAGAGAATGGGCTTTCCTCAGAGTTTGTTTGTGTGTGTCTGTGGGAGACTTGGGGTTGGATGTCTCTACAACAGCCCGGCTGGGAAATATGAGAAGCAGTAAAGAAACCTGGAGGGTCCGCAAAGAACTCACTGCCATGTTATCTCCCCTGTCCTGAGGTCCCTGGGCAGTGGGCCTTCTTTTCACCTTGTAGTGTCTTCCCACGCTTGTATATTGTGTTGTGTGCAGTTGTAGGTTGGGCGGTAGCTGTTGCGACAGGGAGGACCTGGAAGGGAAGGGGCTGATCCATGGTGGCTGGAACCATAATCTTGTGTCAGTTGGATGGATTTAGAGGTTGAGGTTTGCTCTTCTCCACAGGATATGAGCGATTCAAATGAGTTCTTGAGCAAATAAGTAGAGAACATTCATTTCATCTCTTAATGACATCTTGAAAATTTGAAATCGTTGCATTCATTTTAGGATATAATTTCCTCAAGATGCAATGTAGTCATCGGCACTTTTTACCCTGTATGATATTAGCCCATTCTGTAAAAATCTGTTAACTTTACTTTGACAATAACCTAATTCTCAGAAATTCAGTTTTAATATTGGCTTACTGAGGAATATTATCTCCTTAGCAGATATGAATCTACATGGAACATAATGTGATGACAGCTCATAAGGGGGTCTGTGTGACAAAGCTGATTCTTATTTGATGGCTTTATTTTTTCCCTTGCTTTGGTTGCCTTATTTCCTCTTTCCTGAGGACGTAAAAACAACATGCCTCATAAGAAACATGTGATTCTGGATCAGTGGAAATTTCTAGTCAGTTGAAACACTTCTTAGGTCTAGAATTTCACCTTACTTGCCATTGCATTTAGAAGAAATTAATTTTATTCTTCCTTTTTCCCTTTTTCCCTTGAAACAAATTTAAGCTTACAGATAAATGTAAAATTAGTACCAAGGACTTCCACGTCCCCATGACTCATGCTCCCCGGTTCCTCTGTTGTTAGCATTTTACCATGTTTGTTCTAAGACCTCCCTGCCTTCCATATCCTATCTTAATCTCTATCTACACAAATACACACATACACTCACCACTCTCCGGTCTCTCACAGCATCATGTGCAGCTGCAGAGATGAAGATAAAGAAAGTATATCGTGGATTCACTTTTCAACCCTTGTTCTAGCAACCTTTGCAAAATTCTACTTTGTATCTCACAGACTAACAGACAATCATACATTATCAACATATAAGCCTCCACATCAGGAGATCAATACTGACCCAATGCGTCATACCAATTCACACTTCCACTAAATTCGCAGCAACATCCCCTTGCGTTTCCCAGGCTCGGGATCCAGAGTCCTACTGTCCATTCAGTTGTTCTGTGATTCAACCTTCTTTGACCTCAAAGAGCTTTTTATTCCCCCCCCCCCCCCGCCAAGGACTTTGATAAATTTAAGGGGACCCTGGTCAGGGCCCATCTGGGGATTTTCCACACCCCTCAGCGCACACAGTAGTAGGGACTGAGTGCCCTTCCCAGTGGGTCACATGAAGAGGCACATCATGTCACTTCCTGCCACCGGTGGGCGCGTTAGCCTTGTCACCTTGTCTACTGCGCTTCTTAAGCCTAATGTCAGCACTTCCCCTTTGAAATTAATATACATTCTCTGAGGAGACTTTTGAGCTCATACCCTGTTTCTTCTAGAAATTTCATTTGATGGCTTTAGCACCCATTGGTGTCTCCTGCTGTGTGGGTTGTCACATGGTCATTTCCTAGTTCCATCATCCCTTCTGCATTTATTAGTTGGCATTTTATCCTAAGGAAAGGCTTTCTTTCCTCGGGTGTTATTTATTTACTTCACATATTCATTTGTTTACTCATGTATTTCTGTTTTATTCAACAACTTGCAATGCACTATCATTTATATAAATACTTAAATTGTCCTGCATTTGACCATACTAAGCCCCTTCAAGTTGGCTCTTGTGTCCTTTTGACCCATTCTTCCCATTCTTTGAAGTTGCTCTTTCCTTCTTGGCATAGGACCTAGATCCTAAGTCCATCTTGCACTTTCCCTCCCTTAGCCCTGGAATCTGCTGGAGTCCTGGTTCCTCTCATTGGAAGATGGCTAGGAGAAACCAGTGTGTAGATATCAGGTGTGTTTATTGATTATGGGATTGGAGCTAGAGGGTACATACATGTGCACACATGCACATATGTGCATACCAACACATCTCTATGTTTTTCCTATTTGTGTTATGCAATTTTAAAAACTGAATTCATACATGTATCATGTGCAATTCCAGCCCAACACTTCAGGGTTTTCTATAGCCTTCCTTTTTTGCTTGGTTATAATTCTCTGACCTTGAGAAAAATGGTGCCCAGTATCCTTAATATATTTCCTCCTTAGTTCGATCCGTTTATTATTTTCTCAATGTCCAATGTCCCTCTTGCATGAGTGACCTCTTTTTCCTTAAATCTCCATGACCACCATTCCCTCACCCTCCGTATTCTCCAATTCCTTATTCCTAGGCATGCAGGTAACACATAGGTACCTCTTTTCCCAACATTTTGGTATTGGGATGGCCAAGGAAAGTGGGAGGAAGTGTTGAGGATAATGGAAGGGAAGCTTAGTTTCTGCACAGCAAAGGAAACAACCAACAAAACTAAAAGGCAACCAACAGAATGGGAAAAGATATTTGCAAATGACATATCGGACAAAGGCCTAGTATACAAAATCTATAAAGAGCTCACCAAACTCCACACCCGAAAAACAAATAACCCAGTGAAGAAATGGGCAGAAAACATGAAGAGACACTTCTCTAAAGAAGACATCCGGATGGCCAGCAGGCACATGAAAAGATGCTCAACGTCGCTCCTTATCAGGGAAATACAAATCAAAACCACACTCAGATATCACCTCACGCCAGTCAGAGTGGCCAAAATGAACAAATCAGGAGACTATAGATGCTGGCGAGGATGTGGAGAAACGGGAACCCTCTTGCACTGTTGGTGGGAATGCAAATTGGTGCAGCCGCTCTGGAAAGCAGTGTGGAGGTTCCTCAGAAAATTAAAAATAGACCTACCCTATGACCCAGCAATAGCACTGCTAGGAATTTATCCAAGGGATACAGGAGAACTGATGCATAGGGGCACTTGTACCCCAATGTTTATAGCAGCACTCTCAACAATAGCCAAATTATGGAAAGAGCCTAAATGTCCATCAACTGATGAATGAATAAAGAAATTGTGGTTTATATACACAATGGAATACTACGTGGCAGTGAGAAAAAATGAAATATGGCCTTTTGTAGCAACGTGGATGGAACTGGAGAGTGTGATGCTAAGTGAAATAAGCCATACAGAGAAAGACAGATACCATATGGTTTCACTCTTATGTGGATCCTGAGAAACTTAACAGAAACCCATGGGGGAGGCGAAGGAAAAAAAAAAAAGAGGTTAGAGTGGGAGAGAGAGCCAAAGCATAAGAGACTCTTAAAAACTGAGAACTGAGGGTTGATGGGAGGGTGGGTGATGGGTATTGAGGAGGCACCTTTTGGGATGAGCACTGGGTGTTGTATGGAAACCAATTTGACAATAAATTTCATATATTAAAAAAAAAAGGAAGGGAAGCTTAGTTTTGTTTTTAAATGAGAAACATTTAAAAAAAATGAGACACCCCCCCCCCAAAAAGAAGAATTAGTTCCAGTATAGTGAATGTCGCTGTTTCAGCTTACCAAAAAGAATAGTACTAGTAATATGGGAAGTAATGCTCTGGACGAGGACCAGCAGGTATACAATATTCAGTGATATTTAGATTCCTTGTGGTGTACTCTGGGAGCACCATATGTAACTTATGGTAGAAGTATGAAGCTGTCAGCTGAATTTGATGTATAAAATGCCTTTAATTTTAGATAATGAAATTTAACACATGGTATAAGACACCTGCATATTTTTCTTTCCACTTTGTGTGGAGAGATGTCTGGCCTTGCACAGAATTCTGACTTGAGTGTCATGTGATTGTAACCAGAGAACACCTGAACCCTGTGCCTTAATAGGAAGACCCAGGTCTTCATTCCAGTAGCTCAAGGTCTATCACATGACTAGTTTCCCCCCATAACTAAGTACCACAAACAGGGTGGTTAAGACAACAGAAAATTGTTCTCAGGTCTGGAGGCTAGAAGTCTGAGATCAACGTGTCGGCAAGGTTGTTTCCTTCTGGAGGCTCTGAGAGGGGAACTGTCCCAGACTCTTCTCCTGTTTCTGGTGGTGTCACCAATCTTGGCTTTCCTCGGCTTGAAGCTGCTTTACTACAGTCTCTCTCTTTCTTATCACCTGGTCTGCCTCCACCTGCGTCTGTCTCTGAAGCTCACCTTTATTTGTCAGTTATATTGGGTTAGGGCCCAGCCAATACCAGTGCGACCTTGTGTTCACTTGGTTGCATCTACAAAGACCACAGTTCCAAATAAGATCACATTTGTAGCTGCTGTGGGTCAGGACTTGAACACATATTTTGGGGTAACAAAATTCAAGTGAGATAATGGAACGGTTACCATGTGTCTAGATACACCTGCTTGGTTTTTTAAAAATATAATCTCTTAAGGGCATGAGCTATTCAATATTGCTTACTGCACAGTTTCCCTAAATCAGTGTTTGTTTCCCCAAGTAAAAATAAAATTTTGATGGCAAAACAAGTGTGTCCCAAGGATCTATTGTGTTTTGTGCTGGAGTTAAATATACAACCCACATGCCCCAGTCACTTTCTCCCCAGGGTCTTGTCAATCCAGAGGTGCCAAGACTGGTAACAGGCTCCACTTAAGGCTTGCACGGTGGGTCTTATCAAATGCAATGTTTTCATTTTCCATTTTCCTCTACCTTCCTCAAATTACCTGTTATGTGGAAGACAATAATGTGCAAAAAGTTAGCAACTGTCAAAATAATTTTAAAACATGCTACTGACAAAGTGCTGCTATCTAATATACTTTCCTTCTTGCTCAGCGTCGATGACTCACATTCATCAAAGTGTGGAAGGCAACTGCTAAATTGAACGTGATGCCTGCCAGATTTGACTATCCTTTCCTCAGAGGGTGGGCCGCCATGTCGTCGGCATCTGGGTAAGAACATTTCAATGATACGATGGGTCCACTTAGGGGCACTGCAGCATGGAAACCTGGGCATTTGTTCTCTGAAACAGTAAAACATGTTTTGAAAATATGGTGAGAGGACAAATGGGGCAGCAGAAATGAACTTCAGCTACATCACATTCTGGCTGACCATCCTCACCCATGACGATTCTCTGGTTTTCTAGCCACCAACCCATGGCCCGATGAGGCCAACTTTCCTGGTGATTCCATCTACCACCATCCCTCCCTAACAGAGAAATCAGTTAAAACTCCAAAGAAAGGCTATTAACTTATTTTATCACCATTGGAAGACCCCAGGGCAGAAATGAGACATGTGCTAGTCTAAGGACATGAATATCAAGGGTGGGTAGATGACTCTGTTGTCAAGACTCAATGACTGACTTTAAAAGTTAATACAACCATCTCCCTTATCCATGAGGAATATGTCCCAAGACCTCCAGTGGATGCTTGAAATCACAGATAATACTGAACCCTACATCTACCATGCTTTTTTCTATACACACATACCTGTGACAAGGTTTAATTTATACACTAGAAGAGAAACACTAATAATAAAATAGTGCAAGGTTAACAATAACTGTAATAAAAGTGATGTGAATATGGTCTCTCTCAAAATATCTTCTTGTCCTATACTCATGCGCCTTCTTCTTGTGATGACATGACATGACACAATGCCCACGTGATGAGGTGAGGTGAGGAGAGCAACAAAGACATTGTGGGGGGGGGGGTTGGGCTACCACAGGCCTTCTGAGGACAGGTCAGGAGGGCCACCTGCTTCCAGTCCCGGCTGACAGCCTGTAGCCAAAACCAAATGAGGAGATGCCCCTGGAACAAGAAATGAGCTGCACGTGTGTCTGTGGGAAAGCTCACACACAGAGTATGGGGTGGGGGGACATGGGAGCCAGCTTAATAGGCACAAAGATAGAAATGTATGTGACACAAAAAAGCTCATAGGGATGAAATTGGGAAATTGCTATGTCTACATGTCTAAATTTCTTAATCCAGAGGTCCTAATCTCATAGCTTTGCAGATTTAGAGGAAGTAAAGTTGGCTGAATGATAAAAAAAAAAAATAAAGGATTTATTAGGGGGTAAAATAACCAAGACTTTCAAAAAAGATGTTTGGTTGCCTGCCATCAGATTCTGTCATCGTTCTTTTCCAGCTGAAGATGCATACTGGAAAAGGAAACGTGAAGTTTTAAATTATTTTCACTATTTGAAACAGTGATTTGTGTTTTAAAGGTGAAATTCAATATCACACATTCAAAATCGCTGCAGTTAATTTCAAAACTTAATTTTATAAGAACATTATTTTCAACATAAGAATTCGTATGAAGAATTCCAGGAAGTCTAAATGAGTACAAGGCAATGGGAAGCTCCAGAAAAAGTGACAGGTGAAAAGGTGTTCCTTTTAATTTGCTGCAATCACTGTTTTATGCTCACATCAAGGTTATTTCTAGGCCAGGGTTGGTGAAGCCTCGGTGACATTTGGACCATACTTGGACTTCTGTTTTAATGTGGATGCTCTGGAATAAGAAAAACACTTACAAGTGGATGCAGAGATGATGCAAAGACCAGAGACGAGAATTGTCAGGAGTCTGGAACAAAAGTCCATGTAGGGAAATTGCAAAAAACTCAGAATATTTCATCTGAAGGACAACAAAGTAGAGAACAAGAATAATACTGTTTTCCAGAAGGTATTTGTCATCTGATATGGTTGCGTGTGGCAGACAAAGGGCAAGACGGGTTTCACCAGGACAACAATGTAGACAAGAACCCCATAAAAGGGAAACTTAATGATGAGAAGCCTTTGGAAAGTGACCAACAGTCTGGAGGAGAGCCTCCTCCAGAACGTTTCTGTGCTGGCAATATGGGCACACTCATTGACCTCTAACTTTTGTTTACCAGGTCTAGGATCCTAAGACATGACTCTTCCAATGTTGGATAATGGCTGTGTTCTGCACCGTTTTTTCCAAGTCAAAAGAGAGAGGTTTACTGTTTAGAGATATTTATAAGCAGTCAAGAGTTATTATATTCACAATTTGCAAAACTGCCTTGACATTCAGAGGTTCAAAGTCAGAAAACTTTGGAGGCTTCTGCACACAAATAAAACTCCCGATATCCCGTAGAACTGCCCAGCGGTGCACGCCTGGAAACCGTGCCTTGCTTAACAGACCACATGCGGACATTCAGATCTGTCAGATGATAATGGAAGGCACAGTGCTTGGAGCTCCACTTTCTCATGTATGACAAGGCAAATGACTCCGCTTTGAGCATAATTGTGCTGTGAATGCACTTCCTGACCAAGCGTAATAGTCACTGATGCAAGTCCTACCTCAGGGGGAAAAATCCCGAGTCTTAGTTATTTCTGTCAATTGGTAAATTACATTTGTTGCAAAACAACTAAAAATGTCTCTTAAAATATTCAAGTGCTATTCACTTCTAATACTCAGGGAAAACTGAAAAATCTACTTTGATTAGACTATACATAACCGAAGTGATGTGGTATGAAAACATAATCTTTGTGCTGGGACAGTTCTGGGTTCAAGTGACAGACTTGCTATGTGCTCCTGGCAAACTAAACTCTCTCTACCCATTTCCCCATCAGGAAAATGGGAACAGCTCATTGGTACACTACAGGGATTGTGACACAGCATGAACAAAGCGAACATGGAATCAAAGGGTCTTATTTGTTACCTCTCCCCACGCCCCATTCACCACCGATTTCCCTGGTATCTGAGGACGCTGAACTCCCCTTATACTGGGAAGTTAGATTTGCCACATGGGAGCCAGAGACAGCAAGGGGTTCCTGGTGCAGGGAATGCTACAGGATAGGTGGCGTTCCCTAGCAATTCTCAAAGAGATCAACCATGTCCACATCCACAATTGTTGATAAGAGCCCCTAGCGTCTTGGGTCTGCTACTTTGGCTTTGGGTAGATAACCCTTCCTGAAAATGCTATATTCCTTCCTGAGGAGAAGTAGCTCAAAAGTAGATTTAAAAGGCATTGCTTGGGATGCCTGGGTAGCTCAGTCAGTTAAGTGTCCGATTTCAGATCAGGTCATGATCTCAAGGTTCCTGACATGGAGCCCCATGTTGGGCTCTGCCCCTCCCCTGCTCATGCTCTCTCTCTCTCTCTCTCTCTCTCTCTCTCAATTAATAAATAAACATTTTAAAAAAGGCATTGCTTTAGGTCTTAGGTAAGGTTTGCTGCAGACTGATGAAGTCTGAAGTCTGAGTGTTCTATCCTTCCTAGTATTGCACATAAAGGAAGACGCATGAGCGCACGTAGATGTGCTCATGCTGTGCGCGCGCGTGTGCACACACACACACACACACACAACCGGGAAACCTCTTGAAGTGAAATGTGCTATTTTAGCTCCTGGGGTCCCTAATCCATAAATACCCATGCTAATAATATACAATCAACTGTCTCTGGAAAGGTTTAAAAGCAAAAGAAATATAAACAAAGCTTTTGCTTACCCCTAATTTGATTCCTGGTTAGAGCCAGCACCGCTCTAGAGTCTATGGTTATTATCCACATGTATTTCCATTTAGAACGTGCCAGCTGGGGCCAGCTCTCATGGGAGAATTGTAACAGCTGTCCCAGTGGAAAATAAAAGCGTGTCACTTTAAATTTTATACCAGGGCCAAAGAAATGTCAGATTCCTGCCTCAGCTGTATAATGACACACATTATCTTTGACCTCAGCACGGCCCATCAATTCATGTTCATAAGAAAATTACACTTTGGATTTACTTGATTCCTGTTCTTTATCCAATTTCTTACATAAAAAGGCAATTTAATCTTCTCTCCAATGCCCACTGGATAAATATCATATTCAACACTAGCATGCTAATGTTTGGAAAGTTTGATGATATTTTTTGAAATGCTGGCCACAGTATCCCCCTCTTTCTTCCTGTACCACTGAATAATTGCAATCGAGTCCATTTTAATTAGTTATTCTGGGCCTCTGATAAAACCCATTGCATCTCTCCGTTGGTAAATCTTAGGTTAAATAAGTCTTGTTTCCTTTATGGTCTTGTCAACCCCAAGCACATATCTGCTTGCATCGACTTTGTTTTCCATCCCACTGGCTTTCCAAGTATGTTAAATATGTTCTTTACCATATGTTTTTGTGAATAAGTGGGAGACTTGGACTTCTAACAGTCTTCAGAGGATGCATTAAAAGTTTCCAAATTCTTTAAAAATTTTTTTTGATGTTTTGTATTCATTTTTGAGACAGAGAAAAAGCACGAGCAAGGGAGGGGCAGAGAAAGAGGGAGACAGGAACCAAAGTTGGCTCCACACTGTCAGCACAGAACCTGATGCAAGGCTGGAACTCAGAAGCTGTGAGATCATGACCTGAGCCAAATTCAGATACTTAGCTGACTGAGCCACCCAGGTGCCCCTGAAGCTTGCAAATCCTTAATTTATCAGACTTTAAAAAGCTGTTTTTATTTTGGATTTGATTTTCAACCATTGCTTCTGTAAGATGCAGTTTTGGCCCATAGACTCAAGAGAGAAGAACATGCATTTGTTTGGGATCTCATGTAACATGTAGATGGATATATATAGAGAAATGATAGATAGATAGATAGATAGATAGAGAACTAATATACCGCATATCAGAGTACATAACATCAGCAGGAATTACGACCAGTGATTTTTCATGAATCACTTGGCTCAAGTAGAGTCTGCTAGATTTCTCCACTAGAAAGTTAGGAATTTGGTCTTTCCATGCTCTGTTCTTTGGAAGGGGAGGGAAAGTAAACCACCTGATGGGGGAGGAGGAATCTACGTGTACTATTTTACCTGACACTCTTTGGAAAAGAGGATTTCTTCTCTCCTATTTACATATATATTATGTATATGCCCGATTATTTATAGCAGTGTACGCAGAAAGATGTTTAGTCCAAAACTGTTACTATTTGCTTGTCACAGCTCCAGCCATCAGATCTCTTTGAGGTGGGGCACACATGCCCTGCGATGCCCCCACCCTCCTGACACTCGAGCACATCTTCACATTCTGCCGCTCCCGGGTCTCCAGGCTCAGCATGCATTTGCTTTTCCCCGGCCATAGAATCTGTGATTTCTACTAGTGGGATTGGTTCCTTTATCTATTTATTTTTTAAAATATAATTTATTGTCATGTTAGCTAACATACAGCATATACAGTGTGCTCTTGGTTTCAGGAGTAGATTCCCGTGATTCATCGCTTACATACAACCCAGTGTCTGTCCCAACAGGTGTCCTCCTCAATGCTCATCACCCATTTTCCACTCTCCCTCACCCCCCATCAACCCTTAGTTTGTTCTCTGTATTTAAGAGTCTCTTATGGTTTGTCTCCCTCCCCCTCTGTAACTATTTTTTCCCCTTCCCTCCCCCATGGTCCTCTGTTAAATTTCTCAAATTCCACGTATGAATGAAAACATATGAGATCTGTTTTTCTCTGACTCATTTCACTCAGCATAATACCCTCCAGTTCCATCCATGTTGCTGCAAATGGCATGACTTCATTCTTTCTCATTGCCAAGTAGTATTCCATTGTATAGATAAACCACATCTTCTTTATCCACTCATCAGTTGATGAACATTTGGCTTCTTTCCATAGTTTGTATTGTCGAAAGCACTGCTATAAACATTGGGGTACATGTGCCTCTATGCATCTGCACTCCTGTATCCCTTGGGTAAATTTCTAGTAGTGCTATTGATGGGTTGTAGGGTAATTCTATTTTTAACTTTTTGAGGAACCTCCACACTGCTTTCCAGAGTGGCTGCACCAGTTTGCATTCCCACCAACAGTACAAGAGGGTTCCCATTTCTCCGCATCCTTGCCAACATCTGTCGTTGCCTGAGTTGTTAATTTTAGCCACTCTGAATGGTGTGAGGTGGTATCTCAATGTGGTTTTGATTTGTATTTCCCTGATGATGAGTGATGTTGAGCATCTTTTCATGTGTCTGTTTCCTTTAATGAAAAATGGTGCCTGAGAACAAAGACTTGGGTCTTGGGTGTGCTCACTCTCCTATGGCTCCTGGCCTCTAGCCTCCCCAGGGGGCAGAGTTCAGAAAGGCATTTGTACACTAACCCAATATATATGCGTGTCTCTGTGCTTATTTTTGGATGTATCTGTCATATATATTAAAATGAACATCTATCTGTGCTCATATCTCTCAGTCTAATATAGGAGAAAAACATCTTTAAAATGTTGAATTTGGAAACAGTTTTTTAATGCTTATTTCTCTATTTTGAGAGAGAGAGAGAGAGAGAGAGAGAGAGGAGAGAATCCCAAGCAGGGTCCACACTGTCAATGGGGCTCAATCCCACAAACCATGAGATCATGACCTGAGCCGAAATCAAGAGACAGATGCTCAACTAACTGAGCCACCCAGGCGCCCCAATAGTTTTTAAATATAGAAGTGAAAAGAGGAATTTTAACACACACACACACACACACACACACACACACACGCACATGTGCACATATACACAGAATTCACCCCCATCAGGGGCACTGGCTCAAACAAGTCTTCCAGACTGGAAGGAAAGCATCCTAGCAATGCTTGGATTTAGAGTTCGATATGTGAATCAATCAGAGACTAGACAATTGAAATTATCCAAACTGGTGCACGAGGTCAAAAAGCAAGAAACAAACCAAGCGAGTATCTGAGACTTTAGGACGGTAGCAAACAGTCTAAATGCAATTAGATGTATCATCTTAATTTCCAACAAAGTAGGTAGTGAAACAAGAAAATTAGCACAAGTCACCTGGGGTACTTCTTAATTGCGAGAGTGTCCGTTTACTGCGCAGACGTAACTTTCTTAACTGTGCACACAGGCAAAAACTCAGCTTCCGGAGCACGATGCAAAGCAGACAGAATTACAAAGTCACCGTGGCAGTGCAATCCTGCTTGGAGATTTTGACAATTCTCCCTTGGACAGCATTCAGCTGCTGTTAGCTGCTAAAGCTAAACGTCTTCTCATATATGTATTAATGGTTATTTAAAAAATATTTTGCACGCCATTTTTCACTGTTTTCTTGTTGCTGTGGTGTGGCTTTGGTTGCTAACGTGTATTTTGTAAGACCTTGTATACGAGGGCAGAAAGTAGTTTTTATTAGAATTCTAACCATGGTTTCTATTTTAAAAAGGATCTTTATATTTTATGGTGACTTTCATATGCAGAAGTGTTTTTTATGTATCAATAGTATCTTATCTTTTAAGAAATTTGATATTTTAAAGTTTTTCTCCTTAATTCAAAAATATTACGAGTATTTACAGATACAATTATTTTCACGTTCTTTTATGTTTAAATATTTAGTCCATCTATAGTTTACGTTCATATGTTGTCTCAAAAAACTCATACAATTGAGTTTTTCCATATATGAACCAATTATCATAATGCTATTCATGGAAACACACCGCTACATTATTGGAAATTTCACTCATTATATGTTAAATATCCTTTTAAAATAGGTCTATTTTTAGGACTTCTGTTCTCCATTGATATGTCTGTTTTTGAATTAATACTTCTTTAAAACTTATTATAGCTTACAAAATATCTAGCTGTGAAATTTCTCTCTCATTATCTTTCTTCTATATTTCCTTGATTATCGTGTCCTATTGTTGCAGAAGAAATGTGTAATTATATTGTCAAGTTTCAAAATAAAAGCCATTTGGGATTTTGACTGAAATATAATTACATGTATACTGGGTACTTTGCCCTACTTCTGATTTTAATAAAAATGTCTTTATTATTTTCATCTTTGTTGGATACCGAATCAAAACGAGAACTCAGTTTTACGCCAATAAAATATGTTTTTACTTTTATAATAATATTAATAACCTCAATGTATCAAATGCTTATGGTATGACTGTGCCCGGCTCTATATTCTAAATGGTGACAATGATAAAAAATTATAATAATATAATCATAATCGCGATTGCTACTTTCCACTTACCGTGTTCCCGACGGCAGACCAGACTCATTTCTTGCCTTATTTATCCTCCGTACCCACAGGAAGCGTCTCCAGCACAGCCCATGTCCACCTGCTGAGTGGAAGGCAGGATGGAACAAAAGCAGACATTTGTGTTCTGGGTTTGATCCGTGAGGGGCGTGGGGGCAGGTTGTGAGCACTGTGGTTTTGAGTGCTGACTTGGGAGCAGTGTGGTGAAGGCACAGAAGGTAACAAAGTGTGTGGTGCTGCTTTGGGGTTGAAATGAACACACATCAGACCCCAGTTTGTTTAGACCAAAAAGCAAATTTAATATAAGCATACGAAACTCTGTCATCGAGTACGAGTGTCTGTGTGTGAGCATGAACGTACGTACGTACACACGGAAATACACACACACACACACACACACAAATACATGCTGGAGATCTGGAATCACTGAAACTAGGGACCAGAAAGCTGCCTGGGGACCTTCTGTCCCTGCACTCTATTCGTCCCCCTTCCTTCTGACTCTCCTTGCCTTTTCCCCTTCCTCCTCCCTCTGAGCCCCTTCCCTTCCTCCTCCTTCTGACTCTCCCCTTTCTCACTCTCCCCATCCTTCTCCTCTTCCTTCTCTTTCTGACTCTCTTCTATATATTATATTATATTATATTATATTATATTATATTATATTAATTATATATTATATTCTATATATTATATTCTATATGTTATATATTATACGTTATATATACATAGTAAGCTATAATAAGTTTTAAAGAAGTATTAATTCAAAAACGGACGTATCAATGGAGAACAGAAATCCTAAAAATAGACCTATTTTAAAAGGACATTTAACATATAATGAGTGAAATTTCCAATAATGCAGCGGTATGTTTCATGAATAGCATATATATATATATATATATATATATATATATATATATATAATGTAAAATTCAGGGCTGTGTCTAGATAGAAACATAAAGTGGTCCTAATTGTTTTCCAGAAATAATTACCTTGTATGCAACTTAAGGAAAGAAGAATCACCTGTCAGAGGATTCTCTAAGATGAGTTTGAGGAAAGTCCGCTTCGGGGTTTATAAACTTTCTTGATTAGTTTGGCCTCTAAAGTGTGTTGGCATTCAATGACCGAAGCCCTTCTATTCTTTGATGTATTTGGAGGGCAGTGCTTACCAGTTCTGGATAAACAACAGTTCTCAGACGCAAGGGGATTGTGTGGCACAACCTATTTTTGGCATGCTGGAGAGTAAACGGCAGGCCAACGGTGTAGTCTGCAGAGAGGTATCCTCTACAGGGGCATGTGAATCAGAGAAAAGCCTTAGAATCAGAATACAGATACCACGTGTCACACATCCCGCTGGACCGCGTGCATCTCGTCACCTGAGAACCCCCGCTTCACATCCTGCAGAAAGGAAGCTGAGGGGTAAAGGCAGGGCTGGAACTGAAGGGCATCGCGCAAGCCTGGTGGAGAGAGGCTGCACCGATATCGACTTCGTCTCCTTCCCCACTGACCACCGGAAGCCCACCAGGCGACGTCCATAAATGGAAGGCCTTGACTATCTGGGGGGGAGGCAGACATAGAAACTCACCTGATCTTGAAGAGATGCCCGCAGCCCGCCTGCACCGCAGCATGATTCACAATAGCAAGATGTGGAGGCAACGGAAGTGTCCCCGGACGGATGGACAGGGAGAGAAAGTGTGGGATGCACACCCAGGGGAGTGTTGTTCCGCCTGTAAAAGGAAGGCCGTCCTGACACACGCTGCAACAGGGACGGACCGGGGCGCTGTGCTCAGTGAGATGCGCCAGCCACGGAAGGACCAACACTGCACGATTCCACTCATCTGTAGCATCTAAAATGGTCAAACTCGGGGGCGCCTGGGTGGCGCAGTCGGTTAAGCGTCGGACTTCAGCCAGGTCACGATCTCGCGGTCCGTGAGTTCGAGCCCCGCGTCGGGCTCTGGGCTGATGGCTCAGAGCCTGGAGCCTGTTTCCGATTCTGTCTCCCTCTGTCTCTGCCCCTCCCCCGTTCATGCTCTGTCTCTCTCTGTCTCAAAAATAAATAAAACGTTAAAAAATTAAAAAAAAATAAATAAAATGGTCAAACTCGTGGCCCCAGGCAGTAGAGGGTGGTTGTCGGGGGCTGCAGGGGGTGGGGGAAATGGGGAGAGGCTGATCAGGGAGCCTGACATTTCAGTCACGCGAGACGACTAAATTCTAGGGATCTGCCGTGCAACATTGTGCCTGTAGTTAACAACACGCGTCCATTCGCCTAAAAATTTGTCAGGGTGATAGAGCTCATGTTTCGGGTTCTTACTACGGTAAGAAAATTGGGGGCAGACCGATCACACACTTTGATGTGTTCTTTAGTGAACCAACTGCGACATCCGGAAGGAGAAAGAGGTCCGCGAAGAAACATCAGCTGTGGGCAGGCGAGAGGCAGGAACGCTTTCCAGAGGACGTCCCCAGGGCCTACATGTCGTTATAAATTTGTCCAAAGCCATGGAACGCACGACGCCATGAACGGGCCCTGGGATAAGCTCTGGACTTCGAGGGCTGATGCCATGTCCGCGTGGGTCCGTCAGTTGCGACAAACGTGCCAGTCTGGCGAGGGATGTTGTAATCTTTGTCTTTGTTTTCCATAGCAAAACCTTTTATTTCGATATTACATGCCTCAATTCCTAAATTCTTCAGAAATCATGTCGAAATAGGCAGGTGCCTCCGTCTATGTCCACAATTACCAAGCTGACTGGTGTGGCTGTTTTCTAGGGCTCAGTATTCCACTGGCAGGCAATTCCTGGAAGAAGGGAAAGTCCTGTGGGAGGCTTTGAACAAAATAAAGCTCAGGACACCTTCTTGCTTCAATTCGCACTGAAATTACCTTCCTGGACAATTCATTAAAGCTGCACAAATACATCGTGCGTTTATGAACAACAGAGGAGGATTCTGGTCTTCATGGCCACCCATGCCTGGCAGTTCGCTTGCCATTCACACGGGACCCAGGACAGTTCACACAGGTTACCCAACACCTGGGCTCTCAGCCCTGAATGCCAGGAGAGTCGCCCATTCAGTTACACCTTTGTCTCCTGGTGTGGATGTTGATGTGGGGGAGGAAGCGTGTGGGGAATCCCTACCTGCCCTTCAGTCTTGCTGTGGCCCTAAAACTGCTCTAAGAAAGAAAAGAAGGTCACCAAAGAGGATTGTGGTGGGGCAAGCAGCTTCGGGGGGAGGAAACCACCAGGGTAATAAGAAGAGATTCTGACCCCCGAGCACAGAACAGGGATGGTTTTGGCGATCTCTTCTACCTTCTTAGCAGCACACGTTCCCAGCCAACGCCACTAACAAAATGTGTACATTCGACGGCAGATTTTCCCAAAAGATTACTTTCTCCTAAGTTACAGATAAGTTAATTCATGTGACCTAATTAACATAACACTTGGTATCTTTACAAGGATCCCAATGAATCGGTCATGAAATAGTAAACGTTAACTCTTAGAGGAGATATCCATGTAGATGTGTGTGCAAATATATGCTGTGTCTAACATATATACATAGCTACGTGTGTGTGTGTGTGTGTGTGCGCGCGCGTGCGATTAGGGTCCAGAAGGTCTAATTCATCCATACGGAAGGCAAGGCCAGTGGTCTTAGTCTGATCAGGCTGCTAGAAAAATACCGCAGACGGCAGCTTAAATGGCAGACATTTATTCCCCATGGCTCTGGAGGCTGGAGGTCCAGACTCAAGGCACCTGCAGATCTGTCTGGTGAGACCCCGCTTCCTGGGTCACAGACGGTGTCTTCTCCCTGTGTCCTCACGTGGAGGGAGGGGGGAGGGGCACCCTGGGGTCCCCTTTATAAGGGCACTAATCCCATCATGGGAGCCCCACCTTCATAATCTCATCAGGGGTCCCACCTCCTGGCACCATCCCTAGAGGTTAGATTTCAACATATGGGTTTTGGGGGCACACAGACATTCAGTCCCCAGCACTTCTCCCCCTAAATTTCAGGGGGCAGATGTGGTTCACGAAAATACTTTAGGTCTTATAAGTATGTTAACCACTCAGGTAATCCAAGAATAAGGGGATGACATTAGAGAACACGGGAGCTGACGGCACTTAGAAAATTGACGGAATTATTAAACAAAACAAGATAATATGTAGTTTGTTGTGCGCTACAAGGTGAGTAACTATATAAAATGACGGCCGTGAATTGCAAGATTAGTATTTTATTTACATTCAGAGAAATTATCCAGAAGTGCATTGAGTAGTAGTTTATACAACTCTGCCAGTAACTGTGCTCTCCGAGGGAGGCCTTTCTGTGGTTCTTTATATATTTGTGCTGTTTTCTTTTCAACGCCCGTGGCAGCTGACCCCCCACCTTGTGACCATTCTTCAGGCTCAGGTAGCCTGGCAGCCAGAGAGATGTAAGTCACCGCCGAAGGTTACGCTGGACGTCACCTGCGAGAGAGAGCTGGAGTACAGCTGCAGGATGGTGCAGTTCCCGGCGGGCCGGCCTGGCACAGGTCGGTCCACGTGCAGGGAGCCTGCTGGCCCCACCCCTGCGCAGTCTCCACTCGCTGGAACTTACAGGATCCGGCGGTTTGGGAACCGAACGCTCTTCGCTTTGGCCAAAGACAGAGTAATGACTGGAGGGGTCAGGAGGCACACGAGACACGTGAAACTGGGGGACAGGAGGGGCCTAGGGGACCCAGCAGTGGCCACTGGCGTGAGTCCTGCCAGCACATGGGCCCAAGGGACCGACCGGCAGGACAGGGCGGGTGACAATGTGGCACTGGAGAGGACAGAGCCTGTGTGGAAGGAGCAGTGTGGGTGCGGTGACAGCGACACCAATAGAAAGCAGGTGGGACAGGAGGGGAGGGTCACATCTCCCAGGTCTGCATCAGGAGGGATCAAGTCAGCGTCCAGTGCCCTGGAGCCACATCCACCCAGGGCCAGATTGATGGCTGGCTAGACGCTGGAGGTGACCGAGCGGATGGGGCTCCCTGGAGACACTGATGATTGTCTCAGCAGCAGACTGTATTGATGAAGGGGGAACAGTGAAAATGTCAACTCTTGGGGACCCCCGTATGCCTGGCGTTTGGGAAACAGGAACCGTGTGGAGAGGCAGTGAGGGAGTCAGATCAAAAAGATGACAGTGTTGCCCTGATGCGCGGAGGGAGCGGTCCATGGAGGCCGCGTGGGGTGACTCAGTATAGTGGGACAAGAGCAGGCAGAGATCCGGAACCTTTTCTCCCCTCCCCCCTCAAAAGGGAGGCTTTACAGAGAAATTCCTGACCGTCCTGCCTGAGATCCAGGCGCCGGGCACCCGGGAGTGGCCAGCTTCACTGCCAGAGTGCCCACACTCCCCCGGCAGGTGCCTGTCCCCTCCAGCCTGTCCCCCAAAACGTGCACACAAGCTGACTTCCAGGGGCTAATGGTAGCCCTGGTTCCCCACAATTTCTAGGTCACCGCTCGTGTCTCCTCATCTGTGTCCCAGAACCTTGCAAGGCAACACAGGACAGGCCCCCGGTGTCCCAAAGCTGAATGAAGGAGGGATGGCGGGTGAGGCCCGGTGGACCCATGGGGTTGGAATCAGGTCCAGGAGCAGCATCCTCACTGCGATTGTTTCATGACACTCGCTGACCCCTGAGTCTCGGGGGAGCCCCAGCCCACCCCATCGCCGTTTTACTAGCCCACGTGGCTGTGTCAACCACGCCCTGGCAAGGTCTCCGCTCTCCAGGGAAAACTAGCTCAGTTTTTCCGCCTGGATGTCTCCTCCCCTTCACCGATTCTCTCTTCCTGATCCCAACGTCCCATTTGCAAGGTCCTTGCTCTCGCGTGACTTTTCCTAAAATGACCTGGCGCCCGGCTGTCACTTTCGCCGGCAGAACAGAGACGCCAGATCCCAAGTGAGATTCCCATAATCCGTGCGTCTGGGGACAAAGCTATTCTTAGCTTTCATCCCAGATTCAAGGTGGTTGGCCATTCTCACATCAACAGAGGCATCACCTGCAGGAGAGCCATCTCCTCCTCCACCAACTGAGAGGAAGAGTTAGGTCCTCGGGTGACACTGTGTGACATGAGACACAGAATGAGATGCAGGGTCCAGGGTGGGGCCCAAGCATGTCCAGCTCCACTCGCCTGGGCAGCGAGCCCGCACCCGTAACAGATGGAGGGGAGCAGGGCTGGCCATGGCCCGTCTGATTTTGGAGACGGGTCCGGGAGAGTCCAAGAGAGCCAGGAGCTGCGGGGAACTGAGGGCCCTGAAGCCGCCTGGGAACTTGGGCCGGAAGGACCAGCCCCTTCTTGGCACATTTCTAAGAGTAGCCTCTGCCCCCTTCCACTGTGCCGTGGCCGTGGCCTTCTGTCTGCAGGTCCCTCCTGCTGGACCCCATCCGCTGGAAATAAGAAACAGGCCGGGGAGCTTCCTGCAGACTGGCTCCTGCTGAGGGGACCGTAATCCGCAGGCGGCTTCCCCGTTGGCACGACGTGTCCACACACAGTGTTCCTTTCGGTGGTTAACACAGGACTGCTATGTGGATGCCAGCATCCTGTTTCCAGACACGGCCACATAACCCGAGGCGTCGTGGCGACCTTCCTCAAGTCACCGGGCCAGGGGATGAACGATCCCAGACTGCCAGCTCTGAGTTAGAGTGCTCCTTTCCCCGTACCGTCTAGCGAGGGACAAAACGGTACAGATTATCTACGTACACTCTGGCTTCCACCGAAACTCTAAAATTTAGACTCCACTGAAGTTTCACAAAAAAAATGATTCTTGATATAGCCTGCAGACCTAATTTCACAGTCCTGCGATAAAGGAGTTAGGACAACATACAGTGTATTTGGGATTACTTCTCACGGCACCCAATTTCTCCCATTTTCGCTGCCTCCCAGGACTCTGCCAGGGCCCACGGCTCTCGCTCACCACCCTCGCCCCAGCCCTCGGGGACGGCACCTGCCGTGTCTCACTGCTTAGGGACAGCGCTCCCTCCGAAGGCCACTGCCGTGAACCTTCTGGACGACCGGCCTGCGGACTCTGTTTCCTCCCAAAAGCATCACGTGTGCGCTTGGGTAAGAAGTGTCCTCATACCGCATTCATTAGTGAGCCTCATGGCAAGACTTGAACATCCGGAGAAGGTTCTGGAAAGCAGCGGGAAGAGTGCAGGTGATTTCCGAGTCACAGCACATGTGACAATTGTCTCCTACCATCCGCTCGTTTCACACTTCTATTTAGCGGATGTGTATACATGATGTACATACATATACAATGTAGCATGCATTATATGTTATAAAATATATTGCTTTATGTAAACACACATTGTATAGATACATATACGCATTTATTGTATACATAATGTGGACACATAGGTGCATACTATATACACAACCATATGTACCATAGACACAATGTAGCGTATGCATACACACACATGCACACATAGACATGTGTGCATATATATATACATACACAAACTGTATACCCTGTACATATATGCGTGTGTATGTATATTCCCCCCGCCCCGATTGCATTTACTGGAGTGTTAAGGTGTGGCTATGTGGGCTGCACAACGACCCTCCCCTAACAAACGAGCACGTGAACTGAATCTTTGCTCCCTTCGGACACAAAGCATTGTTCTTGTCCTCGGTGCTACTGCTGATTTCTGGCTCCTTTTGAATCCGGTTGATGCCGAGAGTCGTTTTTACTTATCTGGCAGTGACAACTTGAGGCCACCTCCAGGACGTGCCCACAGTTTTTCTGTTTTTACACAGATGACTGCATATTTTAATGGCAGTCCACGGTGAGGCTCTGGGGCACAGCTCATAAAGAGCTACACACACACACACACACACACACACACCAATCATTTTCAGAATCCCTCTGGGTTTGGAAACCATAAAATGATGGAGAACTTCCTTTCTCCTTCGGAGGCTTTTATGAAGCGATTGTCTCCAGACCCACGAGGCGCATTTAATTTTTAATGTGTTGTGTCGCTTCCAGAATAGTGCAGGACCCCACTGTTAATTACAGGCTCGCGCCTCTCTTGTTGATGGGTGGCCATATGTTCTACCCCTGTCACACCCGGGATGCCACTCCCATAAAGCCGTCTCAGTGAGGAAGAACAGGGGCCCGGGTTTATCTTGAATGGTGGAGAAGTCTGACTCCTTCAAGAAAGACATTTTAAGAGCTGAATCAAATGTTTGATTTTCTACTAAACTGCAAAACGAAAACCATTTTTAACAAATGCTGTCGTTAGAGCCAACTGAACAAGGACTTTAGGAGGACTTTGTATTATTGCCTAAAGTCCAATTTAAAATCACTTAACTTGTCACCTTAGGGGCTTTATCTATTGATTGGGCATCAATATTTAATCCTCTGTTTCTGAAGAAATTGCAACATAATAGACCATCTTCAGTGCTATCTTTTAAAAAAAAATCCACTCCTGGTGTCTATATTTAGAATATAATTTTTAAGATTTTGCTTTTTAGAGAAAGTACTTTTTCTAAGATATATTTTCTCTCAAAAGGTATTTTGGAACTTTATATTGGTGTAACCTCTCTTTGGATTCTTACTTTAACCTCTGTGTTCATAAAAGATCAAAATGCAATTATTTCACTCTTCTCAGAAATTAGAGCGCATCGCTCGCTTGAGGCTGCCTTCCATGTCGGCCGGCGGGGTCTCGGGCGTTTTGAAGATTTGCTGGCAGTCTGATGTCGCGTCTTTCCACTCGGACCGGGAGGCAGTGGCCGTATTTCGTTGCTGTCAGTCCCGATGCGCGGACATAGGCGTATCTGCCTGTGGAGGTCTACTGATGAGAAAGACACGGTTTTCATATTGAGGGATTACCAGGCTTAAATTGACCCAGATTCTTGCTCTGTTTACTGGTGACTTGGTATTTGTAGAAATGGAGGAGGAGGTTGCTTAGACGCTCTACTGTCAGGTAACAAAATAATTTTCTCAATGTTTCCAAGCTCCTTTGGGAAATTATATGAATTACAACTTGAGCGTTTGGAGATTTACTCTCATTTTTTGTCTCCACACATCTTTTAGAAACTTTATTCCTCAATGTAAACAATTATGCTCGTTACATTTTTAATCTAGGTTCCTGATGAATCAATTCTAAGAAGCCCCTGTCAAAACAACGTCTCTGACTTATATTTTCTAACATGTCCTTTGCTACTAAATTCCACGGGGTGAGTGCGACTCCGCCCATCCAGGCTGGGATGCCGCGGGCTTTCCACCAATATCCGTGGCCACCCCAGCCAGGGAAATAAGAATATGCTGACTGTTCCAGAGCCTCCAGGATTGTGCCCAACTTTCAAGGTCAGCATGAAGGCTGAGTGACAGGGATTAAGCACTTGAGATCAGATACGGAGGTTGAATACTGTGTTTCCTTCCACTACCGGCTGCTTATTGATTTTTCTCAGTCGGCTTATCTGTAATGTGGCTGCATTAAGAGTACATTCCTCACGGTGTAATTTGAACATTAAAAGTCTGTATCAATGGGAAGTTTTTATTTTCTTTTAAGAGAAACGGCTTTACTGTGTTCTTTTATTTTCCTAGCCTTTTTTTTTAAAGGGATGATTAGCATATAATGAAATACATACTTACTTTTTTGGGGCTTCAAAGTTGCAAAGGGTTTGGAAATATATACATTGTAAGTGTGCATTCTGATGAGTTTTAATACAGCTATGCTTCCATGTAACCATGATCTGGCCAGGAAGCAGTGTTTCCATCATCCTCCAAAGTTCCCTTGGGCACTTTCCCTGCAAACTACCATCAGGGCAGAGCCTGAGGCAAGCACTACCACACTTCCCATCAGCACAGACTTGCTTTGTCTCCTCTACAGTTTCCTATAAACAGCACCACTTAGTGTGTGTGAGTTTTGTATCTGAACTCACTCGCGCAGAAAAATATTTCTCAGATTCGGGCATGTGGTCATATGCTTCCAGAGCTCATTGCTTCTGACTGAGGACTCTTTTTCCATTGTATGAATAGACAACTTTTCTTTTTTGACCCATTTCCTTCCTGAGGGGCAGTTGCTGTCTCCAGATTTTGCCTGTTTTGAACAAAGGTTCTACGAACACTTGAGCGTGGGTTTGTGTGAAGATGTGTTTGCTTCTCTTGGGTGAATGCATAGGAATGGCATTTCTGAGTCACTCTATCACCTGCTGTGTCGCTTTACAAGACAATGTCACAATTTTCGAAGGGGCTGTATCGTTGTGTAATCCCTGCCATCTTGCTCCATGTGCACACCGGTTATCACCGGTCTTAATGTTGGCCGCGTTGATGGGTGTGCACGTCGTGCTTTTAATACAGATCCCCTGATCGCTGCTGATGCTGAATGTCCTGCCATGTGCTTTTTGGCTGTTCACGTATCCTCTGTTTTGAAGTGTCTGTTCAAATATCTTGTCTACTTTTTAAGTTGGTTTGTATATCTTCATGTTATTGAGATGTAAGAGTTCTTTACGTATTCCAGATACAGATCTTTTTTTAGATACATATATCTCACGTGTTTTCTCCCGGTCTGTGATGTACCTTTGTGTCTCCTTAAGTTTTCTTTCTTTTAAAGAGTGGGTATTTTGGGGCCTCTGGGTGGCGCAGTCGGTTAAGCGTCCAACTTCAGCCAGGTCACGATCTTGCGGTCCGTGAGTTCGAGCCCCGCGTTGGGCTCTGGGCTGATGGCTCAGAGCCAGGAGCCTGTTTCCGATTCTATGTCTCCCTCTCTCTCTGCCCCTCCCCCGTTCATGCTCTGTCTCTCTCTGTCCCCAAAAAAATAAATAAACGTTGAAAAAAAATTAAAAAAAAAATAAAAAATAAAGAGTGGGTATTTTTAGTTTGGATAAATTCCAATTTATTAAGTCCAGTTTATGCTTTTATGCCTTGTTTAAGATGTCCTTTCCTAACCCATAGTTATACAAGTTTTCCCTAAGTTTCCTCGTGTTCAGTGTGTTCCCATCGAAGTATCATGTGAGCAGTATATGAAAATTAAAATTTCCTAGTAGCCATATATATAAAACAAGTGAAAATAAACAGAAACATTAATTTCAATAAAGTATTTCACTTCATCTAAGATGTGCAAAATAGTAATTTCTTAGCATATAATCAATATAAATGTTATTAATGAGATATTTTACATTTTGCGAGCCAAATATTATCTGGTGTGTGTTTTACAATGTTAGCACGTCTCAGGTAGAACTACTCACATTTCAATTGCCAGATAATCGCAAGTGCTTGGAAGCTACCGTGTCGAACAGCACGGTCATAGACATTTGGTAATTTAAACTTTTACACTGAGACTGTTGAGCACTTTTTTTTTTTAATTTTTTTTTAACGTTTATTTATTTTTGAGACAGAGACAGAGCATGAACAGGGGAGGGTCAGAGAGAGAGGGAGACACAGAATCTGAAATGGGCTCCAGGCTCTGAGCTGTCAGCACAGAGCCCGACGCGGGGCTCGAACTCACAGACTGCGAGATCATGACCTGAGCTGAAGTCGGATGCTTAACCGACTGAGCCACCAGTCGCCCCTGTTGAGCACTTTTGAGTTCGTTTTCGTGTGTGGTGCGAGGTGAGAGTTGAGGGTGATTTTTCCACGTGGATGTGTATTTTCAGGACCATTTGTTGAAAACACATGCTTCCCCATTGAATCCCCTGGGCCTCTTTGTCAAAACCAATTTACAACGGCAGCCGCTGGTCAACTTCTAGCTCCACTGTCTTCATTGATCTATGGGCGTCTCCTTTGCCAAGAGTGTGCAACATGGCTGCCATAGCTGTGTAGTGAGCCCCAAAGGAGGCACTCCATGTCTGTTCTCCTGTTTCACAATTGTTGGGGGTATTGTAGGTTCTCTAGAATGTCCACATGAATTCTGAAATTGGCCTGTGGACTTATATCTGAATAAACGTTGATTAGAATTGCGTTGGATGTAAAGGTAAATTTGGGTAGAAGTTGCATTTTGACTACCCTGACTCTTTCAGTCCCTGAACTATGCCTGTCTCTCTTACAACTCAAAAACACGTATACGGGGGCGCCTGGGTGGCGCAGTCAGTTAAGCGTCCGACTTCAGCCAGGTCACGATCTCGCGGTCCGGGAGTTCGAGCCCCACGTCGGGCTCTGGGCTGATGGCTCGGAGCCTGGAGCCTGTTTCCGATTCTGTGTCTCCCTCTCTCTCTGCCCCTCCCCCGTTCATACTCTGTCCGTCTCTGTCCCAAAAATAAATAAACGTTGAAAAAAAAAAAAAAACACGTATACGTATTACCTCCTTAACTTCCTCGTCATATGTGGTACTTTTCTGATCTCACCCATGTTTTATCTAGTTCTAGATGTCTCTCGTTGACTTTTTTAATTGATATTTTAATTGGCAGCTTTTAAAACTTCAATTTCCAATTGCTCTTGCTAGAAGGCAGAAACAGTTGGTTGTTTTATATATCCCATGGTGCGGCTAAGCTCACCTGTTAGTTCTACAATATGTTAAAACGCTGGCATTTCTACGTGCATGTCGTGGCATCCTTAAAGGGGGCGGTTTTGCTTCCTTATTTCGGTTCTATGCCCTTTATATATCTTCTCGCTCTATCCCATTGGCTTCAGCCTCCAGGACAAGAACAGTCGGAAGAGACACGCTCTCCTTGCTTCCGACCTTAGGCAGAAAGAGTCAGCCGTTCGCCCTCCAGTATGCTGCGGCCGTGGGAATCTCACGGAGACTGTTTATCAGGATGTGGGGTTTCTCTCGTGTACTTTGCTAAGACCTTTTGTCGTGAATGGGCTCCCAGTGGTGTGCGCTGCTTCCTCTGCAATAATTGCGTCCGTTTGAGGCCATGGGTTAAAGCTGAGGCTCTGTGACGAGATAGCAGCACCCCCTGAGCAACCGGAAAACCAAAACGAGCCATCCTCCGGGCTGTGCCACACATCGAGGTGTGATGCTGAGAGGGGGCTGGCAGGTGCCCGTGTGGTGTGAACAGACTTCAGGGGAGGGAGGCCGGGAAGCGGAACTCAGCGTGGGAACACGGCTGTGCCCAGCCACCTGGTCTTCTCTGAAACATGGTGTGTGTGTGAGACAGTGTGTGAGTGTGGGTGAGTGTGAATATACGTGAGCATGTGAAAGAGTATGAGTACGTGTGAGTGTGTGAGTATATGGCAGACTGTCTGAGTGAGTGTATGAGCCTATGAGTTGTGATGTGGTGTGTGTGACCATGTGGGAGAGATTGTGAGTATGTGGGTTTGTGAGTGTGAGTGAGTGAGTGTGTGCCTGGATGTGTGTGAGTGTACGTAAGTGTGCGAGAGCGAGTGACTGTGAAGGTGAGGGGAGTGCGGGGATGGAGGGACCATGCAGCGCCCAGGGTGGGGACACGGGGGGAGGCGTGGGGACAGGGACACGGTGGCCCTCAGACCACACCCGGAGGGGCTGCGCCCCCCGCCAGGGCAGAGGAAAGAAGGGTGAGTGACGTTCCCCGATGCCACCAGCACACAAGACCGCAGGGTCCCTTCCCCTGGGTGACCACACAGGTGACAGATGGCACCCCTGTTCAGGGCACACTTCGGTCTCTGCTCTGAGCACCTCGCACACAGAAACCCACATGCCCCAGAGCATGGTTCAGGTGACGGTGGTCTGTGCACAGAGTGATGTGCCCGTCATTGTGCCAGTGCTGGTGATGCTGGGTTTGGGGACCCAGCGGTGAGCCTGCAGGTCCCCATGCAGACCCTCAAGGGCTTTTGGGCTTCTTGTCCTGCAGGAGTGTGGCCGCTGAGGCTCTGGGGACGGGGATGCCCAACCAGGACAGAGGAGGAGCTGGGGACAGAGAGCCCCCCTCACTGCAAGGTCGGCACTCATAGAGAATGAGCTTCGTCAGCACTGGGCACCCACAGGGACACCTGAACCCAAGTCGGTGGTAAAGGTGTTGGAGAAAAGCTATTTGGTGATGATTTGTCTGAATTGTTACCGGATTATTGTGGCCCATGTTCTGTCCCTTCTCTGCTCCCAGCTTCCCACCAAATCCCCACCCTGGACACTTTGTCCATCCCTATCTCTCAGGAAAAATAATTTTTTGAGTATTTTTGTTAAAAAATAAGAAGAAGCTGGGGCACCTGGGTGGCTCAGTCAGTTGAGCGACTGACTTCGGCTCAGGTCATGATCTCGTGGTTCACGCCCTGCCCCGGGCTCTGTGCTGACGGCTCAGAGCCTGGAGCCTGTTTTGGATCCTGTGTCTCCCTCTCTCTCTGACCCTCCCCTGGTCATGCTCTGTCTCTCTCTGTCTCAAAAGTAAATAAACGTTTAAAAAAATAATAAGAAGGACTATCAGAGAAAACATGAAAAATGAGTCTAAATATTAATCATTTCAGATCGTGCAATAACTATTCGCAAAAGCAGAACATGAAGTAAATGGAGTTGCCCGTCAAGGCGACCACATCGTTGGGTTCTCAGAGGAACAGGGCTGAAAAGAAACGCCCCAGTGTCGTGAAGAGGCCTGGGACCCTTTGCCACCATGTCAACGGAACCGAGTTTTGAAAGGTTTTGTACGCGAAAAATGCCCTCAGCTCTCCTGTTTGAAGACATGTACATATTCCTAGAAATACTATTCAATGAACGTATTTATTTGGTGTTAGGACTATAGTAAGTGTAATTTTCTCTATTTGGGTTTTCTTTATGGTCATAAGACCTGCAAAATCTTTGATCCATACATTTAAACACGTTTTTGGATGTTCCTACGTTGGATCAAACTTCTCTACCTGGGTCACTTTGCACTCACAAGTAGAAGGACGGGAACAGGGACGTTAGGGCTGCTCCCTGGGACAAACATCTCGAACGTAGGCTCCAGGAGAACGTGTGCAGTGTCTTCGCACAGCTGAGCACGTGGAACTTGGCATGCATTATTGATATAAAACAAGAGATTTTTAAAAATCCCACTTGGGCTGATTGCTTCTGCTTGAGGTGCTCCATTTAATTTTGCTGCCTCTGTAGCTGTACTTGAAAGACGCGAATTTGACACACAAGTGTCCTCTCTCTGAGGAACACATGAGAATAACTCCTAATTAATAAGAAACTTATGTTCACTCATGACCACAGTTGACCCTTGGAGAACCTGGGGGTTTGAGGTGCCAACCCCCTCACACAGCCAAAAATCCACACTTAACTATCAACTGTCTTGACACTTAACTACCAACAGCCTACTATTGATTGGAAGTCTTACCGATCACATAGACTGTCGATGAATACTGATGTTGTATGTTGTACGTATTATATACTGTATTTTTCCAATGAAGTGAGCTGGAGCAAAGAAAATGTTATTAAGTAAGTCATAAGCAAAAGGGCACCTGGGTGGCTCAGTAAGATACGTCTCCAGCTATTGATTTCAGCTCAAGGCATGATCTCACGGTTTGTGAGTTCGAGCCCCACGTTGGGCTCTGCGCTGACAGCGTGGAGCCTGCTTGGGATTCTCTCTCCCTCTCTCTCTCCCTCCCTCTCTGCCTCTCCTCTGCTCTCACTCATGCTCTCTCTCTCTCTCGAAATAAACAAACTTGAAAAGAAGAAAGAGAATCATAAGAAAAAATACATTTCTAGTACTGTGCTGTATTTTGTCAAAACGCTGTATCTATATACAAGCAGACCTGCACGGTTCACACCTGTGTTGTTCGAGGGGCAACTCTACAGGTCGGGGCCACACACTTATGTGAGAAGTGCTGTGGATGAAGGATCGTGAGAATATCTGGAAACTGAAGGTAACATCGAATCCCAGGTTCCTAGGTGGCATATACGAATTCAGGGAGAAAGCAAAATTCGGACTCCTTATTAACCATGAGTGATCCACACATGGCTCCCTGAGGGCTGCCCCCCTTTCCCTGGGGGTGTGCTAAAACATCTGCTAGTGTTCTGGGACTGGTACGGCTGCCTTTTGCCTCTCCTGCGAATTAGGCAACGGGGCACCCTTGGTAGAGACTTATCCCTTTAAAATGAAAAGAAAAACCCTCTGGAATTTATTAGGAACTGTGTTGTGTCCTACTGGCCTCAGTTTCGTGTTCTTCACGTAGATGGTTTTTGTGCACTTGAAGTCTCAAGACTTATTGACTGCCTTCTGATGCTGATTTGAATATTCTGATGTACGTAGTGCTGTCTGTCATTCCATACGGGCTCGTTGTTACTGCGATCCTCTGGATGCCCCCTGTCTGTAGAAACTGGAAACTGACTTTACTTATGTGATCGATTACAAAATGGGCCTTGATCTTTCCTCTTTTCCTGCACCCTCACCCTTTGTCACAAGGCGTTTCTCCTCATCTGGTTCTGAGCTTGGTGCCGCACTCGTTCTGGCTGATGGGATGTCAGCAGAGTGGTACAAGCTGAGCCCTGCAGAGCGTTTGCGTGGGTCCACGTATGCTGGTCTTGCCTTCTGTCGTGGCCATGAGACAGACATGCCGTGGATAGCCTGCAGGTGCCAGGAAAGGATGGGCGGAACGAGTGCGGAGGAGTGGTCTCTCCCAACCCGCTGAGCCCGTCGGAGAATCAGTGGTCTGCTCCCAGGCATGCAGACAAGCCAGAGAAGACCACAGTACATGCCGCTAACCCAAGTGTAGACTGTAGCTCACACGCTTGTGTGAATAGAACCATGTGTGAATAGAAAATAGAACTCACCATTTTATGTCCCTGAAGTCTGTGGCTGTCTCTTATGCAGCACTACTGTGGTGCTCGACATATAACACAGCAATAACACTACCACACCAAAGGGCCATCATCAACGTCAATGCTTAAAACATCTGGCATTCTCTTTGGGACAAGTTGGCTGCTGGGAGTTAAAAGTGATGAAGATAGGCGTGCCTGGGTGGCTCACTTGGTTGAGCGTCTGACTTCAGCTCAGGTCATGATCTCGCAGTCTGTGAGTTCAAGCCCCGTGTCATGCTCTGTGCTGACAGCTCGGAGCCTGGAGCCTGCTTTGGATTCTGCGTCTCCCTCCCTGTCTGCCCCTCCTCTGCTCATGCTCTGTCTCTCTCTGTCTCAAAAATAAATAAAAACATTAAAAATTTTTTTAAAGAGATGAAGAAATGAATTGAACATTGGAAAATCATGAGGAAGGTGTTACAGTGAGCTGAGAAAATGCTAGGCCTCCTTAGATGGTCTAGAAGATTCTGACAGAATGCTGTACCTGTTGGCTTAGAAAACCATGTATACATATGCACACACACACACACACACACACACACACACAAGGGTCCTTTGGATTTGCACAAGGAGGGGTGAAACTTATCTAAGCAGGTGGCTGAAACTCTCTTTGTCTTTTGCTAGCTGCATGTGATAGGATACCACAATACCTCAGGAAAGAGATTAACACAATAAAGAACGGGCCAATTTCAGGGCATAATTCGAAGAAACCACGACATCCAGAAATTCCAGGATTTGAGGAACTGGAAAGCAAAATAATGTGTCTCTTCTTCACCTTCACCTGCAAAGAAAATAGTCTTAAGTTAAAATAGAGCATCAGGATAAAAATAAAGTCAATGATCTTTATTGTTAAGTCATCTGAAAGAACTAAGCTAGACTCACCTAGCAGAAGCAGAAAAAGGTAGGGACGTAATTGTATTGTCCTCTGGGAGCCTGGGATACCCAGACTAGCTCTGATGATGTCTAGAAGGAGAAACATTGAAACACACAGACACACACACACACACACACACACACACACAGATCAAGGCTCTTGGTATGTGGGGGGAAATCTCAAATCTAAATCAGAAAGCCTACAGGTTTTCAAATTGTTTAGGTTTTTGTTTGTGTGTTTGACTGTTTATTTTTAAGTTGGTTCCTCAGACAAAAGCACTAGCAAATAACAGATTAAAAATGTTAACATGTAGGAAGTCTTCTCGACCAGAAACTTTCCATGGTAGGAGGCAGGGCAAGACAGTTGTGCAGGAGGCATGCCTCCCAGTGTCTCTCCAGAAGAAGTCAGGAAGCTTCATCAGAGGGCAGAGCCAATCCCACCCCCCTATGAAAGAGAGCCCACGGTGCATGCCTAACCCACCCATGACAGACAGGTGGATGCTCCCATGTCTTGGCTATTGTAAACAATATTGCCGTGAACATGGGAGTGCAGATATCTTTTTGAGATCCTGATTTCAATTATTTTAGATAAATATTCAGAAGTGGGATTGCTGGATGATGATGTCATTCTAGTTTTAATTTTTTGAGGTGCCTCCACACTGTTCTCCAGAGTGACTGCACCAGTCTGCATTCCCACAACTGTGCAAGAGGGTTCCTTTCTCCACATCCTCACCTGCATTGGTCATCTCTTGTCTCTTCATACTAGCCATTCTGACAGGGGTGTGATGACATCTCATTGTGGTTCTGATCTGTATTTCCCCAATGATGAGTGATGCTGAGCACCTTTTCAGGTACCTGTTGGCCATCTGTACGTCTTCCTTGGAAAAAGCCTACCCAAGACCTTAGCTCATTTTTAAAAATGAGGTTAGTGGGGCGCCTGGGTGGCGCAGTCGGTTGAGCGTCCGACTTCAGCCAGGTCACGATCTCGCGGTCCGGGAGTTCGAGCCCCGCATCGGGCTCTGGGCTGATGGCTCAGAGCCTGGAGCCTGTTTCCGAATCTGTGTCTCCCTCTCTCTCTGCCCCTCCCCCATTCATGCTCTGTCTCTCTCTGTCCCAGAAATAAATAAACGTTGAAAAAAAAAAAAAATGAGGTTAGTTGGGTTGCTTGCGCTATTGAGTTACAGGAATTCCTTATGTATTTTGGAAATTAACCCCATATCTGATGGATGGTTTTCAGGTATCTTCTTCTACTCCATTGGTTGTCTTTTCACCCTGTGGACTGCGTCTTTTGCTATGAAGAAGCTTTTTAGTTGGGTGTCGTCAGAGGAGGAAATGCTGCTATTTGCTACAGTATGGATGAACCTGGAAGGCATCATGCTGAGGGAAACAAGCTAACCACAGGACAAATAGTGCATCATTTCATCTACATGAAGTGTCTAAAATAGTCAAACTCGTAGGAGTAGAGAGTAGAGCGCTGGCTGCCAGGGGCTGGGGTGATGGAAGAGGAATGCTGTTCACGGGGTAAAACGTTTCTGTTGTGTAAATGAACCAGTTGTTGAGACCCGCCGTGTATCGCGGTGCCTTCAGCTAACACGCTGTGTTGTGCACTTTAACGTAGGCAAAGAGGAGAGAGATCACGCTACATCGTCTCCCCACAAAATACACACATCCCACAAAGAACACGAACACACTGCTGGAGGTGTTGGGTGTGTTGAGTAGCTCGACCGTGGTCACCGGGTCAGCAGCACACACATATGCTCAGACTCATCAAGACGTATCTCGCAAACGTTTTTGAATATCAACATATCAGTATCAATATGAATATCTATATCTGAATAGCTCAATAAAGCTAAAAAATACCGTAACCCTAAGAAGGACAATTTGAGTTTCGACTGGAGCGTGGGCCCTCAATGTGCGTGTCTGTGTCTGTGTGTTTCTGTGTCTATGTGTGTCAGTGAGGCTTCAGGGAAAGAAATGCCCTTTCAGGACATCTGGGCCATTTTGTCTGGGCTGCTCGTCTGGAGGGAGTGACACCAGATGGGGCTACTTTCTGAGGAGACCCTGAATTAACACATTCTCATGATGTAGTGTACTTCCGGGCCCCTGGGCCTAACCACTGATAGAGAATGCCACCAAAAATACATTCTGTATGTGCGGGCACAAAGGGGTTGTGTCTAAGATACTTGTGAAAACCAATTTACTTGAGGAATAAATAGGGTATCATTGAATTCGAGTGGAACAGCAAATAGGCTTCAGCAATTCTTGTGACCACAACCTCTATCTTCTAAAATCTAAAAATGAGAATGACATTTCCTCAGCCAAAGGCCCTAGAAGAGAGGAAGTTAGGATTTTCAATTTGTATGCACGCTAAGTAGTCACTTCATCCTAAAGCTGTAATTGAAAGTCTTTTATATGGTAAATTCAGAATAATTACAGAGCCAGAACATAGTAAATATGGCAGCCAAAGAAGTTCTTTGAAAACAAAAACTTAATTTTCGGTCTTTATCACATATTTAATATTTGGCTTTTTGTGAATAAGACTTTCAGTGTCTCCTGTGAATGGCACGAACTGTATCCCAGCTGCCGTTGTTGTTGTTTTTTTTTTTTTTTCCTGGGAAAACGTATTCCTTTTTCAAAGTAGCAAATGTGCAAGGAGCATATTTGGCCTAATACGTGATTATGTTTCTCTTGATAACAAAGACGGAATAATTTTAGAGAAAGAAGTTTCTTTTCTGGCCACTTATCAGCTCTCCCTCTGGAGCAGCCTTACATTTGTGTTTTCTTATTTTGTCACATCTAACCGAAATTCTTTAAAATGACTTTATCTGAAGGTCAGCTACCTTTTCCATCCAACTTAACTTTATCTTCAAAATTTGGTGGCTTTGGATTTGGACTAGTGATGGGTGAAGATAAGAGTAATGCCACGGGCACTCACACCTCTGAGGGTCGAAAATGGAGCCTGCAGAGCAAGCAGGGTTTAGGGCCAGCTGCCTGCGAGAAGAGGGGCAGGATGTCCTCTGGAAGGTGGGCTCTGAAGCCAACTCTCAGCAGGTCAGAATGAAAAGAAGGTAAAGTCACTGTAAGACTCTGAGTAGTGTCCCAGACCAGGAAGACTGGTCAGGGATCTGATTAAGGTAACCTTGCATCACAGAGTGGATGAGTCCCCAGAAGGGAGTCTTGTGGTTTGCATTGAGGGGAATTGAGAAAGAAAGAGAAGAAAACACCCAAAACACGTATTTCCAGTGCCATCAGGAGAATGGAGCCCCAAACATAGATTTTTAGTATCCCAATCTTATTGGTGATAAATCTCTAGAGTGAAATCGATGTTTGGGGCTATTTGGCTTGGGTGCCATCAAATAATATCTGCTAACTCATGTCCTTTGCTCCAACGTTTGCTCAACAAGCAACGTCTTGGTTGTCGTTTCTCTTCCCATGTAGGGTTCCGGTAGGAACAGGATGTCAGGTTTCTCGGCCACGGTGGGTGCCCCTCCCCAGTTTTTCAGAGGATCCTTCTGTCTGCCTTGGTCTTCCAGCTCATGGGAGCCATTTCACGGATTGGTTTCCTGGGCCTGCCAGAACAAATGACCGCAAACTGGGTGGACTGAAATAACAGAGGTTGATTCTCTCACAGTCCTGGAGTCCAAGAGTAGGAGCTCCAGGTGTCTTTAAAGCCACACCCCCTCCAGAGGCTCAAGGGGGATTCTTCCTGGTCTTTTCCGGCCACCGGTGCTGTCCAGGATTCTTGGCTTTTGGGCGTATCTCTCCAGTCTCTGCCACCGAGGTCACATATCCTCAGCCCCTTTGTGTGCTTGTGTCTTCTCCTCTTTTGTCTCTGATGAGGACATTTGTCATTGAATTTAGGATCACCTGGATAATCCAGAGCGGTCTCAACATAAGCGCCTTAACTTAATTACATTTGCAAAGACCCTGTTTTCCAAACAAGGTCACATTCACAGGATCTCTGTATTGGAACATGGACATTATTTCATTCACTGGATTTGTTTCAGTAAAGAAATGTTCAAGACCTCTCTCAGCAGGTAATGCCCCCTCTGTAAGTTCTTCGTGCTTGATTTTAAACCATTCCTTTGCTTGCCTTCAGGGTTGTTTGCTCCCTCCAGAACTAGCAGAAGCAGGTGAAAACACAGAGGACTCCGCTGAAGTTCTCAGCGATCTTTCATTAGCGGGACTTTGCATTATTGGAGAAACATTTTTATTTGGAATGTGATGGGAAAATCAATAATGCTTATTATGTTGCTCATTATATAAATCAATAATAAGCATTGTAATATCATTAATTCTACGTCGAAGGTGTCATCAATGTGTTTTTTAGCGTGTAATTACAAAATATATTCTACACAACAAGTGTTTCTACATAAATCTTTTATATTAAAAGTCAGCATGATGTTAGCACAGAAAATTGAATCTTTATTTCCTGCCTTATTGGAATGTCAATTAATATGGAACTGAAACTAGTTATTAAAAAAAGATTGGGTTGAATAATATACATCTTCATGTGATCATAAGGATCTTTCCTCCAAAAGTTATATCGAACCACTGAAGGGAATACTTGGCCAATGACCGTTTTCAAAAACAAACTGAGCCCATAAGCTGGATTGCGGTATTAGTGAGGCCATGACCATCATAAATAGTCCTGCTCAGGCTGATTTAAACTTTCCTTACACAGACACCAGGTGAGAGAAGACTGTTGGGCAGGAATTCGTTTCCACCAGGTCTCATGTGACGCACGGTATCTGTGCGTCCCAGAAGACCACAGTGTGACTGGGGCTGGGGGTGACCCAGCTGCTTGCTCACCTTCAACCTGCTGCTGAGACACAGCCTCGGGTCACGGGACCAACCTGGGATGGGAAATAAGAATACAGAAACGAGCCCGAGCGCCACGAGGAGCAGGCTCACTTCTAGATGTTAGGTGACTTTATCCCTGTTTTGTTAGTGGCGTCAATAGCTCCTTTATATACAACTTCTTGCTTCAGCAGAAATTATGAACTTCTGCAAAAAAAAAAAAAAAAAAAAAAAAAAGAAAGAAAGAAAAAAACAACTATCCAATTACCAAAAGCAACTCTGGTGAGGGGAAATATATTTAGGAAGGGCATGAGAACTGGATACCCACAGAAAATGTTGGCAAAATGAAGGATCAGTTTGCGGGACTCACGGAGCCCTGGCCATGGCTCATTTTGCCGTCATCACTAATGGAACTCGAAATAGATTGGAAGGACAGGGAAGCGGTGCCCATGTTTAGAATCATGTGCACATTTGAGATGACCCTCCTGGTCTGAGCACGGACGTACTTGGCCAAACCGAAGCTTTCCAGCGTGTGCAGTGACCCGTGTGTGGCCATGAGAAGTGACAGGTTTGTACAGATTCCTGAAGAGACCAGCTTCATTTTGCACTGTCCCTGAGGTTGAAGCGGCTCTTACTAGAATTTTCTCCAGTTTAAGATTTCTGGATTAAAGTCACTTTAAAAAAAAACATAAAATCTGCCTATTTTCCCTGGTGTCTACCCTTTTTCCCTTGGTATGCTTAACGTGTTTCCCACTTTCCTCATTTATCTCAACCGTAGATGTATTTTAGTCCTCCAAATGGTTTTCCAAATAAATGTAAGAGAGCTAGTAGATTTTTAAACAGCTCTAAATGGCCCTATTTTTCTAGTGTTATCAGTTCTAAAACTTAAACAAATTTAGCAAAACCAGAGCACCCTTAGGAAATTGCACTGTCCTCCAGCAGACTTGGGTGGTGGAGGCACGTGCAGCTGTAATCACTCTGGTTAAGTCTTAGTTAACACCATGTTCAAACGTCTAGTGAGATGCAAACAGTCATGTTTAGGAAAATATTTCTCCAGAAAATATTACCATATACTACGTGGTGTCCTGTGATGGCTGCCTTGCTGTGTGTGGCTTTGGGACCTTAGAAATGCCTTGAGGCGCCCGCACAAGTGTACCTGGCACGTGATGTGGAAATGAGACAGAAATAGGAATGAAATTGGTCTTTCTCCCTTTTCAGCAGTTAGGTTTGGATCACATTCTGTGTCCATGTGAATTCTCTTTCCAACAGCTTATATGTTTATGTATTTGTTCACGTTTTACTTGTACGTGGCTTTGCAATAAGAGAGATTTGCGGATGGCCTGTAGAGCCACGGCACACAATCTGGAGTCCCTGTGGGTTTCTGCAGTCCGGTGCCCCTTGGGTGGAGATGGTGCTGAGCTCCAGCCCTTTGCGAGCTGCCGACAAAGGAAGCCAGGGAGTGGAAGCACGTAGGAATCTCTAGTAAAGGTAAGGCGTGCCAGGCACAAAAAGAGGTCCCTCCAGGAGATGAGCAGATCAAGGCTCTTTTATCGTCCTGCCCAGAAGAGAAAACACAGGTGCTCTAAATCGTGCAACGTAACTCAGTGTCTTACTTTGCAACGTCTTGTTACTTGCACACAGATTACTTCCTTCTTTCTGTTAGAAATACATCTCAATCTGACGAAATGCTATAAATTCTTCTGTCCCTAGAAATGTGACATTAAATAGAGAATTACGCCAACCCAATTTTCCTGCTTTTCTGCTTCCTTAGCCCTTTTCTCGTGTCATGGCAGAAAAACAATTTGCCTGCCGTTGAGGACCTCCTGAATTTTACTATGCGGCGCAGGGAGGGTTAACGGGCAGAATTAACTTTGGAATCCCATGGCGTGACTTAAGAACGGAGTTCTCGTGCTGGTGGTCCTTACACGGCCTCCTTTAATAGAGATTTCAATCCGCTGAAAAGATAAGCATTTGACCTAAATATTTTTTAATGATTTCAAATTGTTCAACTATTAGATTTAAGCTCATTTCAATTTCATGGCTGTGGCTAAGATTTAAAGAAGAAAAAAAAAGACGAAAAGGAAGGAACTTTTTGCAAATCGTCTCTCATACTGATGCTTTCCCTACATGTTGCTTGGTGAGAATACCTTTGCAAATACAGGAAAGTGGACAGACCCTCAGCCAAATACCTACCCACCTGAGAAATACTGCCCCTACGCCCCTTTTCTCCAACAACTGCACAGATCTCCTCGTTCCCATGAAGACGTTCACTCCGCTCTGCAACATCGCATCGCTGCCGTAAACGCCTGGAGCTCCCCATGCTTCTTGCTGTCACACCTCAGACGTCCCTGGTCATGGCCTTATTGTTGTGCCTGAACTGACCAAATCAGCAGGAATGTGACAGAAGCAGACCTACTTACTGGACGGAAGCATGAAGTGGAAAAGATTAAGTTTAGAAGAAAAAAAAAAGACACGAAGATTTCAGACAAAAATGATAATTTACAAATAATTGACCTCAAGGGTCCTCGTCTTAATTGGAAGGTGGTGAGGAGGTGAGATTCACCCAGAATCAGGGGTAATGCTTTGCTTAACAATATAGTCAGGACAGTCGTGGATGTCCGAAGATGTAGGCCAGCAGACAGCATGGCCCCAGGCCCGAACAGAATTCCAAACTTCCAAGCACCCTGGTAAAATCAGAAAAGGAATCCAGACTTAGAACAGGTACAGGTGTATTCGGGGTTACAAATATAAGAACGGAGACCCGGAGACGGGGAAAGTATGGAATAACCATTGCTGAGGTTGAAGGTTCATCAAGAAGCAAAGGCAGAGAAGTTCAAGATAGGATTGTCCCCACAAGAGAACCCCAAATGTGGGCTGGGACCCCTTAGAACCCTGGTTCCTGATGTGGCTGCCTATTAGAAACACTTACCCAGTTTTGAAAGTTCTGATGCCTGGACCTCACTCCAGCTCGATGAAGCGAAGCATCACGGGACGTTTCCTGAACATTGGCATTTATCAAAAAGAGCCTGAAGTGGTTCGGCAGTCAGCACTGGCAGAGACTTGCTCCCTTAGCACGTTTTCTCTGGGCCGAGATGGGAACTGGCCCAGGAAAATAGATGCACAAACACTGTGAGAGCCGGGGGCAGATGGTGGGGAGGTGACTGACGCAGATGGGACACGCCTTCACTTGGGAAATGCTTTACTTGGCTGAGAGGAAAAGACCCAGAAACTTCTTCACCGTAGAAGACATCCTCTGGGCGTTATGTCCCCTTTAAGGCCTGGGTCACCTCTCCAGCTTCTTAGCCCTACTGGCCCTCAGATGGATATGTGATAGTGAGACGGCCATGGTTCTGGAGAACCCGGATAGGGCTGAGCTAGATCTCTGTCTGCTCTCCGCCTAAGACTGTTTCAAGCGTACCTGAAAAGGGGGATAAAATATACATATTATATACAAGTGTATAAATACATGTTTATATAATAAATAAATACATATTTATATAAATATATAATATACATAATATGTACTATTTATTAGATATGTTTGTATTTATGTATATACATTGGCTAATAACATAATCGCTCATACTTTATTTCCAAGAGAAGATTCCTAATATCTATTGATTATAATAAATCCTTCCTCCTCTCTGATTGATTTTCTGAATGAGTAAAACGTCACAGAAACAAATGGGGAAAAAAATGTGACCTCTGTTTTGTTCGGTTGGATTGATCAGCAGTCCCTTCATCCAATTGCTCCCAAGTGACGTTCTCTATTCTGGGCTGTGACATATCATGTGCACACATTGCCTGATTCAGGGTCATTTCCAGACGCTGTGAAGGAGGACTTCGGATGGGGGCGGGGGGGTTTGGTCTGCAGAGCGGTGTGGGATCAGAGGTCCTCAGCAGGGGACTCACTGGGTTCAGACCACCTTCCCTGCTGCTCTACAGATTATTCCCCTCTCTGCATGGCCCATCTCAAATAGCCATCGGCAAGCAAAATCATATTGTCATGTGTCATATCATTTTACCAACAGAGAAGCTGTAACTTACAAGGTCCTGTACATAGTTTGACAGTTTCTAGCTTTATTTATTTATTTTTTTCTTTACTTACATCTTTGCTTAAATAATCTTACTGGCCATTGATGTTCAATGTATTAAATACCTTTTATATTCTCCAGTACATGTTACGTCCACACAAAACTAGCACATTTTGAGAAAAATAAATAATAAATATCTCATGGAGTATAAATGAGCACATGTTAATAAGTCTTAATATCTTTGAGCGAACGTGATGTTTTCAGATGGGTTCACACCTATCTCCGCTCTGCATGTCCCCGTGCTGATATCAGACGCTGATCATGAATGAACTCACACACGTGCCCACACCCACACGCTTTGTGGCCACACATATCTGCAGGTAGGCCCGTCACCTCTGACCAGCTGTGTGTTATCATACTCTCACACAGACACTTGAAGTTAGTGACACATACCTGAGGTTGCAATTCCCAGAGAAATAACTTCTATCTTGGGAAGTTTTCTTTTTTAACAACTGATTTTGCATCGTCCCATACTATCATCAATTATATCAAGGGTCAAAAATACCCCAAGCGATTTTACTCACCTTAATTTGGCAAATAAACTTAGACAACAACAAAAGTTTTTTTCTGAGTCATTTTCAAAATTGTAGTTTTTCCAATATCAACCTGCAAGATGTTGTGAACAAACAATTAGATGGACCATAGAGGCATGAACAAAACATATTTACCAAAGAAACATAAAATATGGATAAGGTTTCTTTCTCACTTTCTATGGGCCACATCAGAGATTTGATTTCACAATTCATGGAAAAGAGTTAGCATTATAAGCTTTTATTTTTATTAATGTCTATCTATGTATTTATTTTGCAAGAGAGAGAGAGAGAGAGAGGGAGGGGGGGTGAGAGAGAGAGAGAGAGAGAGAGAAGGGCAAAAAGAGAGGGAGAGAGAGAATCCCAAGTAGACTCCACACTGTCAGTGCAGAGCCCAATGCGGGGCTTGATCCCACGACTGTGAGACCATGACCCGAGCCAAATCCAAGAGCCAGATGCCTAATTGACTGAGCCACCCGAGCACCTCAGCATCATAAACTTTTAATTCCACATATTCTTCTATTTTAAAATATATAAATTATTGTTGAATATTTACTCATGATATTACCCTTTTCTTTGGCATACTGTACATTTTATCATTAAAAAAAGTACAGTAGCCTTGTAGCTTTATAGCTTAAGATACTAATTTATTTTTTTTTTTCAACGTTTATTTATTTTTGGGACAGAGAGAGACAGAGCATGAACAGGGGAGGGGCAGAGAGAGAGGGAGACACAGAATCGGAAACAGGCTCCAGGCTCTGAGCCATCAGCCCAGAGCCTGAAGCGGGGCTCGAACTCACGGACCGCGAGATCGTGACCTGGCTGAAGTCGGACGCTTAACCGACTGCGCCACCCAGGCGACCCTTAAGATACTAATTTAAAATATCCATGTCTTGGGGTGCCTGGGTGGCTCAGTTGGTTAAGCATCTGATTCTTGATCTCAGCTCAGGCCTTGATCTCAGGGTCATGAGTTCAAGCCCTGCATTGGGCTCCACACTGGGCATGAGGCATACAAAAAAAAAAATAAATCGTGCCTTAATTTTTTATATTCAGTGTATATACATACATATATGTATATGTGTGTGTATGCATGTATATATACATAGATATAATATATGCATACATACATATACATATATACATATACATACATATATATGTATATATGTATATATATACGTATATACATACATATATATACACACACACACACACACACATATATATATATATATTACCAATATATATAATATATAAGATTACCAAAAAAGTTATTTGGGAGCATCTATTGCACATGTTGAAAAAATCAGGAGTTTAGTCTGATGGAAGTCAGAATCTTAATGAACCACTCTTATTTTCACTCCTCATTTGGTGAGTATTTTGCATGTTCTGGTTTACTTTTATCATGATTCTTTAGGATACAAAAATACAGATAAGATTTCTCGTTGCATAAGGATTTCTAGTTGCTGCCAAACAAATTTACTTTGGGATGAGGAGGATTAATTAGGTTTATTCAAATACTGTCATCAGAAAGAAAGTATCCCTAGGAAGAATACGGCATTTCAAGGTCATTCTCTGCTGCTCAGATTGCTGACTGCCATGAAGTCCTTGGATGGTGGGAATCGAAATTGGAAGCGCTGTTAGATAAGAGTAGCACTCTTCATTTTAGGCAATAGAGAACTGAAATAATATCTTTACGTGATTGAACCAGCATTTGGAGCCTAGAAATCCAAAAGTATTGGAAGGACATTATGAATTCTTATTCCTAAGTGTGGATTCTATTATCTACACTTAAGATGAAAATAAATGTCTTCTTTCTACTGAAATACCATAAGAAATCTGGGTCACCTAAGAATTATACAAATACATCAGTAGACTTTTACCAATAATGTCCAAATACTAATGAGGGTTGATATGCACGTTTATTGAACACAGATGTTTGTATGTATTAACGGATCATACGATTTATATATGATGCAATTTATATCATGTAATATATATATATATATATATATATATATATATATATATATAAATGAGCTATAATTCTTTTTTGTAGTTGACTTTATACAATTCACATAACCCAGAAGTCTAGTATACTAAATTTATTTGAATTCTTTCTATTGCATAGTATCTGGACACCACATCTTACATTCAAAGAAAATAATATACACTTAAGTTTTCTTGTGTGTTTTTTTTTCATGGTTTCCTCTTGATGTTTACTTTAAAATCCTTGCTTGCTAGCTTTATGATTTCTTTCATTTTGAGTCTGTTTTTATTTTTGGTGTTTTATCTTTGGGGCCATATTTTCTTGCTAATAGTTTCCTTGTGATCTTTTATGATATGCCAGACATTTATAAGACATTTATGTATTTAAATTCAATATGACCTCAAAATCTACTTAAAAGTTTTGAGAAATACTATAATTACAATATTAAACTTATAAACTAAAATGTATATCAAGGTAAAAAATGACACATATTGAACCAAATTTAAAAACTAGAGATAATAAGGTTACAATTGATTTAGAAATATGAACAGGATGGGTATTTTTCCAAGGAAATGTTATTTGCCAAAACAGATCCCAGAAGGCTTAGCAACCCTCCACAGAATTAACCTCACAGAAGAAACACCAAGGTGTTTTAAGTTCTAGCACAATCCCTAAATATGTTCCCAACCTATGCAGATCAGAAACAGCTCAGTCCTGGGGCTCCTGGCTGGCTCTGTCAGTAAAGGGTGATCTTGATCTCAGAGTTGTAAGTTCAAGCCCCACCTTGGCTGTAGAGATTACTTAAGAAATGTCTCTAGATGCCTCCTGAGTGGCTCAGTCAGTTAAGCGGCATTGGTCTCCTGGCTGAGAGCTTACAACTTGCTTGGGATTCTCTCTCTCCCTCTCTCTGCCCCTCCCCTGCTCACGCTCTCTTTCTCTCTCACTGTCTCTGTCTCTCCCCCCGCCTCTCAAAATAAATAAATAAACTTAAAAAAATTGAGAATGCTTTTGGGAGCCAAAAGGAAGACTTACAAGTGGAGTTGGAACTACGTGCTCCAAGGGGAAAACTCAAAATCCTGAAGTTATCGCTTCTTCCTAAATACTTTTGAAAATATTCAGGCTATTTACTTAAAGCTAGACAAAATAATTCTAAAGTTTATATGTACACAAAACAAACACAAATAAATATAACTTTAAAAGGGAATAATTAGGAAAAGGTAAGCCTGCCCCTGAGTAACACACAGGCTGCAGTTGTAAGAGTTACTACGAGATGTTACCTCTTGGCCACATGGACAGAGCAATGGAATAGACTAGAATGCTCGGTAATAAAGTCAAATAACACTGCGATTTGACTATGTCAAGTGCCGTTTCCGATGAGTAGGGGAATACCGATTTTTCAGTATATATTGTTGGATTCGCTAAATAAGTATCCCCTAAATAGCAAATATAAAATCTCACGTGTTAGTTTGCTCATGCTGGAGGCTGTGAGTTGGAGATCCGGGTGTGGGCAGGCTGGTTTCTCCCGAGGTCTCTCTCCTGGGTGTGTAGACCGCCCTCTCTCCGCGTCCTCACGTGGTCCGTCTTCTGTGTGTTTCAGGGTCCTAACCTCCCCTTCCTATAACAATGCTAATTAGAGTGGATTAGGCCCCACCACAGTGACCTCATTTTATTTTATTTTATTTTATTTTATTTTATTAAATATAATTTATTGTCAAGCTGGCTAACATACAGTGTATACAGTTTGCTCCTGGTTTGAGGAATAAATTCCCATGATTCATCGCTTCCATACAATACCCAGTGCTCATCCCAACAAGTGTCCTCCTCAGTGCCCATCACCCATTTCCCCCTCTCCCTCGCCCTCCGATCAACCCTCAGTTTGTTCTCTGTATTTCAGAGTCTCTTATGGTTTGCCTCCCTCCCTCTCTGTTTGAAACTATTTTTTCCCCTTTCCCTCCCCCATGGTCTTCTGTTAAGTTTCTCAAGATCCACTTATGAGTGAAAACATATGGCATCTGTCTTTCTCTGTATGACTTATTTCACTTAGCATAATGCCCTCCAGTTCCATCCACATTGCTACAAATGGCAGGATTTCATTCCTTCTCATTGCCAAGTAGTATTCCATTGTGTATATAAACCACATCTTCTTTATCCATTCATCAGTTGATGGACATTTGGCTCTAGTGACCTCATTTTAACTTAACCACCTTTTTCAAGATGCTGTCTCCAAATACAGTCCTGGGACTCAATAAAATCTGGGGGAACATTATTCAGCCCATAACACTATACTTCTTAACTAATATCAGAACAAAATTTCCAGGAAGACCAGATATTCAAAGTCTTAATGAAAAAGAGCTCATCAAGTTCTTGAAGAAACAGATGAATTTATGTGTATATATACAACTCTAATTTTGGAGATTCAAAGCATGAATGAAAACCCTGATGAGAAGCATTGATTAATTTGACCACAGGAAACATGTAAGAAACATTCACTTGGGAAAAATAAAATAAAATAAAATCCAAAAGACAAATAGAAAAATTGGAAAGTATTTGTTGTTCATCAGATGAGCAAAATACAGATTTTTTTAAAGGTTATAGGGGCGCCTGGGTGGCGCAGTCGGTTGAGTGTCCGACTTCAGCCAGGTCACGATCTCGCGGTCCGCGAGTTCGAGCCCCACGTCGGGCTCTGGGCTGACGGCTCGGAGCCTGGAGCCTGCTTTCGATTCTGTGTCTCCCTCTCTCTCTGCCCCTCCCCCGTTCATGCTCTGTCTCTCTCTGTCTCAAAAATAAATAAATGTTAAAAAAAAAAAAGGTTATAAACTGACATGTGTGATGTGCAAAAGATTAACAGGGACCTCATTACAGGGGTCAAAGATATGATATGAAGACAGCTCATGGAAAGAGAAAAACAACCTGGACCCTAAGGCTGTGAAATACCTCCTCCCTCTTGTACACACTAGTGATGCACACTGAAATGTCCTTGTCACTGTGATTGGCCAGCCATGCTGATGAGATGTGAGGAAACAGGCTGTCACACCTTGTCACAGACGGCATTCGGTGATGTGTCGGTGTGGGCCAAGGGCCAGATGGTACATATTTCAGTGCTGGTTTTGTACGTGTGGAGCCTGAACAGCCACACAGAGCCCTCCACTTGGAGGGACGCTGTGCTTGGTTTAAAGCCCTGCTGTTGCTGCTTTGAAATACCGAATAATTCTTGAACATGGTGCTGTGGATTTTCATTTTGTGTTGGGCACTGCAAATCATGTAGCCATGGTTCTGATTTGGGTTTTCAGACTAACGTGGCCTTAATCACTCACACACACACACACACACACACACACACACACATTTTTGGACAACCATTTAAAATGCAAAAACCATTCTTAGCTTGTGGGTCATACAAAAAAAAAATGAATAGGTATCCAGATGCCAGATTTGTGTTGCAGGCTTTAGATCACCGATCCCAGCCATAAAACATTTAAATTCTTTGAAGGTATTTTCGTAACAACTAAGAAAATTTCTTTTCCAGATACATTTAATAAGTGTGATAGAAAACATTTTAGAAATTATTCAGCAAAGCTTTATTTATAAAAGGAAATGACAGAAAAGTATCTCTAAAACACTAGATTTTTCAAATACATTGTGATGTGTGCACACACGGAATACTATACAACTGTCTAAAGGGTGAGGCATTCTTCATGTGAAAATGTGGATGGATCTGTGGTACACTGTTCTTTTTTTTTTTATTTTTTTTAAAAATTTTTTTTCAACGTTTATTTTATTTTTTTTGGGACAGAGAGAGACAGAGCATGAACGGGGGAGGGGCAGAGAGAGAGGGAGACACAGAATCGGAAACAGGCTCCAGGCTCTGAGCCATCAGCCCAGAGCCCGACGCGGGGCTCAAACTCACGGACCGTGAGATCGTGACCTGGCTGAAGTCGGACGCTTAACCGACTGCGCCACCCAGGCGCCCCTGTGGTACACTGTTCTGATAAAAATAAAGTTGATGGGGCACCTGGGTGGCTCAGTCCATTAAGCATCTGACTTTGGTCCAGGTTATGATCTTGGAGTTCACAGGTTTGGGCCATGCATCAGGCTCTGTACTGATAGCTCAGAGCCTGGAGCCTGCTTCAGATTCTGTCTCCCTCTCTCTCTGCCCCTCCCCTGCATGCATTCTCTCTCCCCCCGCCCTCTCAAAAATAAATAAACATTAAAAAATAAAAAACAGAGTTCAGAATTGTGTCAGACACATTTACACTTCAGGACAAATATCCACAAACATATGCTGGGGCAGAATATCAGGATAAATGGGACACCATGAGGTTGAAGGGACTCACGTGAACTCTTATCATGGATTTTAAATTATTTCATTTGAATGTTATGGTTTAATCCGAATAAATAAGAATCCCCTCTCTTCTTGGAGATGTCACTGTATCAGCATAAGCTGATTTCACTTAGGATGCCATGTTAAGTACTGTTCCTATCATGATTTCAGCACTGAAGGTGTTTCTCCAGCTCACGTTCAATCCTGCGTGCACTGGCCATGTGGCCTTTTTCTCTCCTTCAGGTGACCATTTAGTTTTCTGTTCTACCTCAGCTCATGTGCTTTATTTTTTGATAGCAAACATATTTTCTGACAATATTTCTCATTGTCTCTGGCACATTATTCAACTCATTTTTCATATCAAATATAAAATATTTAATCAAATTAAGAGAGAATTTAAACTATAGCATCTATGTTTGAATAGTCTGTTCAGCTATTAACTAGTTGAATTTTAACAGACTATTTAATAGTCTGTTGGTTAGAGTTTCGGACCCAAAGCATTTTTGTTTATGTCATGAATTCTCATCACTGTATTAAAATCTCAGAAGCCATAGTCAAGTATAATAGTATGGGCAGTGCTATCTTGTTTAGACTTTGACGGAGCAAGCAGATAGAAATCCTTGTAGGAAGACTCATTTGCTGTGATTACTTCTGCCTTGTCTTTAATTCGATAATCTTGTGGCATTCCAAAACCAGAATACTCCGTTCTTTAGCATTTCTCAAAGTGTATTGCTGAGTTACTTGTGCTTTCAAACAATATTACTCCCTGCATAATGTCTCAAAAGTCCAGGATCATCTTAGGATGGAACAACCAAATCTGGGGCATGCTGTGAGGAAACAATAACGTGTGACACACATTTGAGGAAGAAAATGTAAAAGCATCTTCTTAATTTTCACAGCTGAATGGCCATAGGATATTTCCTTAATTTGCTCACTCAACCCAACTTATCTTATATTGGTGTATGTAGATTTTAGATCTACTTTTCTTTTGGCCCTAAAATACTGTGATTCTGATAAAGGTATGATCATCATCATCATCATCATCATTACTATTTTATTATGTATTATTATTATTACTGAAAAGAAATAGAGTATCCAAACCAAAACCAAATTAAATCATACTTCCTAACTTCATACATCCAAATCCTCTGTTTTGGACGGATATCTAAAAGAATGAATAGCTATTATGCATTTTTCCATCCAGTGGGAAACTATCCTCCTCTCTGGGTGTGATTTCTCCACCCAGCATTGTTAATACGCAGCATCAGGGATGAAATCATTCTTCTCCTTTTATGCTAAATCCCTTTGTGTAAGATCCCTGTGATAGTGGGTAGACGTGGTCTCTGGGCTGAAATGTGTGTGCCTGTGTGGAGAGTGAAAGACAGAGAAAGAGGGAATATTTGTGTCGTCTTCATTACAGTAATCCTCAGCAGCACTAAAATGTGTCCAGTGTTTTTATTAGTGTCTGTAAGTTGACTGAGCCATAGTTAAGGAAAGCACGGGGAGAAAGGGTGAGTTGGAAGGAGAGTAGGAATACCGTGTAGTCACAGAGCAATGTCACTTAGGATGGATGTGATAGAGAAAGAAACCAGAAAGTAGTGTTATCAGAACATATTGGAGGACAAGGTACAATTTAATGAATATTGAGAAAGGCACATATGGGGCGTCCAGCTGGCTCAGTCAGTAGAGCAGGCAACATTTGACGTCATGGTTGTGAGCTTGAGCCCCACGTCGTGTGTAGAGATTACTTAAAAATAAGTCTTAAAAAAAAAAAACAAAGGCACTTATACACAAATATTTACATAAAATATATGTTGCAATGATTTTAGTAACCTTTTTAATGTATAGCACCCAACAGATTGTACAGCATATTGCATATTTTCTGTAAGTATGCTGAACCGATTTAGTTTTTTATAAGGTGATAAACATGATATATACACATTAGTCCAGCTGAATCTCTCTCTGACACCATTGAAATTTTGCAGTTTTGCATCCTGAAAGACTCGGGGGCTTGAGGCTTGACATGCCCGATGTGATTCAAATTTTTGCCAGGTCTGATCTAGGTCAACTGTCTTAGTGGATATGTTGTTCTTTATCCAATAAGATAGAAGCTTCAGGAGCTCAAAGAGCAAACAGAAGGAGACAAAAATGGCCCCAGGGACAGATGCAGCCCAGAGATCTGTTGGGAAGCACAGGGTGGTAAAGCACAGAGAATGACGACTCATAATAACAAAACTCAGGGCACAATGACAGAGATTTTAAACTTACCCAAAGACATAAAGTCAACAGTCAAACTGGAAATTTACATTCAGCCCTCAGCGCATTCACTTCTCTTTGTCTAGACAAATTTACATGCAGAGAAAAAGCATAATTTCAGGATGGATGCTTGCTCACTCCATATCCTGGCATGAGAGATTGCTCTCCCCCATATGTGCTAAACAGTGAGCAATCAAGAAAATTTTTGCTTCTTGACACTGAAGGGAATTAGGAGAATAACCCCGGCTTAGGTACCTACTAAAGACACTGCGAATGTAATTGCGTAGCCAATCCATTGGTAATTAGTAAATATTTCCTGAATGAATGTTGTAGAGCATATTTCTCATTTCATCACTTAGATGAAAACCCATAGAATTCCACTTTACATAATAATCAACATAACAAATAGCATCATGTTATTCACCACCAACATACACGTTCAGTACTGTCTTCGGGTTAGAAAATAAGAATTTAAAACAAGAATTTTCTTAAGAAGTTTAGGGGCGCCTGGGTGGCTCGGTCGGTTAAGCGTCCGACTTCGGCTCAGGTCACGATCTCGCGGTCTGTGAGTTCGAGTCCCGCGTCGGGCTCTGGGCTGACAGCTCGGAGCCTGGAGCCTGCTTCGGATTCTGTGTCTCCCTCTCTCTCTCTCTCTGCCCCTCCCCTGCTCATGCTCTGTCTCTCTCTGTCTCAAAAATAAATAAACATTAAAAAAAAATTAAAAAAAAAAAAAGAAGTTTAGAACCTGGAGCTTCAGTCATTTTGTAATACATGGGGCTTTTTATGAGAATCCCACATATTATTTAAGTTGTTCATTGTATAGAGGGGCAAACCCCTCACTCATTGATTTGTAAAAACATGTCTTCTGTGCATTCAGAGATCTGCTTCACGTTGGGTGCAGTCCGATGGCCCCGCTTCCGGAAGAGAGAACCACACAGCACCTCCCTTCCATGACAGTCCCGGTGGGGGTGCTCGGAAGGGCACTAATCACGTGCTGGAGCGAGGTCGACACAGGGGAAAGGTCTTGTGCCGTCATAATGTAGCAGAACTGCAAAGACACAGAGAAGACACGACCCCAAGGGAGAAAAGAGAGTGGTTTTAAGGGTACATCATTATCTTTTCCTCTAGCAGACACCTGGAGTAAAGTGAACAATTCTCAGTAGCAACCTCACACCTGGCTAGAGTGGAGTCAAACAGGAGGTGCTCTCTTTGCTCTTTTCCTGAAGTGATAAGGAAAGTGGTTGAGTCAGGCTGGCCTCTTGTTTTCCAGGGTATTGATAACCTTCACCGTGTCCTCGTCCCCACTGTTTTAAGAGAATGCAGGTGAATTAAACCAAGGAAGTAATGGGTTTCTGAGTTGACAGTCTATCAACTCAGCCACGTACACCCCAACCGTTGGCACACGCCAGTATGGCAGCCATCTATGGAGACACAGGAGTGTCAGGCTGGTTAGAAATCCCCCAATGAGGAGTGAGTACCTACCATCCAAAATCGCTGCAGTGGCTAGAGTCTTTGTGTTTCTAGAAAGCTACAGTTAAAATACAAATTACCTGGGAAGAGTCTGTTTCCACAGATTGATTTATAGGTTACCAACTAAAATTAAGAGAATTTTTGGAATCAGTTTCGGGGAGAAATGTAATCCAAGCGACACACAAGTTCCTGCAGTCTCTACAACATGACTCGGTGCTAGTCAGGTGGAGCTGTCTCCGTTCATCGCCACCTGGTGCGCAATTTTTTCTCTGCACATTCTGATATTATCCCCCTTTGCCAAAATATCCATCTCTTCTCTCCCAGTCGTCCACATCGAATCCCTCCTTCAAAGCCTGGTGGCCTTCCTGGTGGACCCGGTCCTTCCCAGCCCTGCTGCCCCTCCCTGTTCTTCCATGACTGGTCACACCAGCACAGCACGATTGGCTGGGAAATCCGGGAAGGACTCTGTGTACATTAAATCATTGAACTCTCAAGAATCCTATGAATTAATGTAATTATCCCCATTCTGGAGGGGAGGAGACAGCATAGAGATTAAGTGAGTCATCCAAAATCACTCAGGGGTTAAGTGGTTAGAAGAGGACCAAATCCACCCAAATGGGTTCCAGAATCTGCACCCTGGACCACGGCAGCATGGCTCCAGCCTCCCCTCTGAGGACGGCATGCTGTGCACAGATGGATTCTAACCACAGCTGGATCTGGATCCTTCTCTCTGTTGCTGCACAGTTACTGTCTCCATGTAGAGAGAAGTAGATATGCATTTATGTACAGTTACATAGCTTTATCCATGTAGAGAGAGATGACAGGGAGGCAGGGAGGTAGATTAGATAGATAGATAGATAGATAATAAATAGATAGAAAATAGATGATAGATGGATAAATGATAGATGGATAGATACATAGGTAGTAAATAGATAATAGATAAATGGAGAGAGAGAGAGAGAATAAATAGATAATATAGATAGAAAGATTTACACATCCTTAAAGACAAGTAACCTCTGTCCAGGCAGAAGCCATACTGTTTTAGTAACATTGCAAGACACCTGTCAAAAGGGGGTGAAACGCAGTTTCTAGTAGGGCAATACTTCATAATTGTTAAAAGACTAGCATCTGGAAACAGCCAAGCCTGAATGCAGGTTACGTCGCTTACCACAGGATGAGCCTGAGAAAGTTTTAAAGCTTTCTGAGTCTCCCTTCTTTCATCTGGAAGTAGTCTGGAGTGACTGGTCGTTCCTCCCAGAACGTGGCTAGCGTTCAACAAAACTGGCTTACCCTGCTGGGAACAGCGCCTGGCATGTCAGGGATGCTCAGTCAGTACTGCCACCATCGTGGAGCGTGCTGGACGGTGGTGACGTGTCACTTTACACAGAGGGCTGCAACGCCCCGGAATTGTTCCCGGGTAAGTCAACAGAGCCCAGCCTGACTCGTCAGCATGCATGCGTTTCTGTGCTTCGGACCTCAGATTTCACTAACATCCCAACTATCCACAGGGAAGTTTTGCCCTCAGAGAATTGGCCTCAATTCCAGACGAAGTCACCACCCTCATTCTAAATACCAGCCGGACGGGGTCTGTTGGCTCCAACATCTTTGCGCCATGGTCGGATAGCTTTGACTTGCTAGTTTGCTTTCGCCCTGTTTTTTGCTGGTTTATGCGCAAAGAGGCTACGAGAATGATGTCCTGTGCAAGGTCTGGTGAGGGACTCAGCGCAGCACAACGTTGTGCACGGAGGACATAGCTTTATCCATGTAGAGAGAGATGACAGGTAGGCAGGGAGGTAGATTAGATAGATAGATAGATAGATAGATAGATAATAAATAGATAGAAAATAGATGATACACAGATGGATAGATGATAGATGGATAGATACATAGATAGATGATGAATAGGTAGATAAGGCTTGCCCAGGCTACCGGCAGTACACCCAAGGAGGTTCCGGGCGTAGAGACCGCTCCCTGGAGGTGAAAGGTCATCTGTCTCGCCACTAGCCCCGCCCCCAGCCCAAAGTGAGTCATTGCAGAAAAACTGCAGGTTATTTGTCCAACAGCCACTCAGTGAAGTCTACGTAGCCGTCATTGCTACTTCAGTGGAGGTTCTGAAAACATTTCATTCTTTTAGATTTCCATTCAATTAATTTCCCTCCTTCCATCTGTTCTAGTAATTGGACAAGGTGATAAGAAAGAAAGAAATTGCTTGAATATTGACTTCGTCCTACAAAAATTCTCAAAACCGATTTCCTGCTTTCCTTTAATTTCTTAGGCTTTTTTTTTTTTTTTCCTTTTCATGTTTTCAAGTGTCTCTGGAGCTGGGTTTTCAGCCCTGCTGTCATTTCACTGCCCACTGGGCAGGCGCTAATGGGAGTGGTGGTGAGCTGGTTTGCAGAGACAGGGAGCGCGAGAGACGGCTCTCTGAGGCATGTGATGAGTTGGAGCAGGGAGCTTTTCCTCTCAAGATAAATCACAAGTATACTCCTCAGCATCCCTGTTCGCTTGTCTCACCGCATGAAATAGGGCTGGAACCCAGAAATGTTTCCCTCCTCATCAATATTTCTACTAATAAGAAACGGGCATTAATGAGAAACAGGTACTTAAATGAGACTTCCTCTAAAGCACGGGACTGTAGGAATATTCTGGAGTTTAAAAGGGCAAACCGTTATGACGGTTTCCATCTTTTTAAAACAGAGCACCTGGGACCTGGAGAGAGAATGCCATCATCAAGGTCGTCTCGTGTACTCCACAACAGAGCCAGACGAGAAGTGAATTTCATAAACGTAATGGTATCCGTTTAAGACCATTTACAAACTCTGTCGGTGCTATTGGTATTTACAGTCCTGAAGTCTTTCTGCGGGAAGAGGATATCATTGCTCTACCCTTTAGATACTCCCATTAACTGACTACCGCACCAGTATTGTTCGAGAACGACAATCTGCCTTGACCACTGAACCTGCCGTGGACAAGAAATGGTGCTCTGCGGCAGCCCCCAGACACAGCTTCCTGCTCTGTTCAGTGCCAGAGACAAGGACGTACACAGAAATCACCACTCAGCATGGACTTGCACTGCGTCTGAAAGTGCTCACGCCTGATACTGTTCATGGGGACGCTCTGGTTGGCTCAGTGGCATCCCTCTGAGTTCCTTCCACCAAGCCACAGTCCAGGAGCAGTCACCTACTGCCCAGCCCTGGACTCCTCTTGGGAATCTCCAGCAGCCTTGTTGCCTCTACTCCTGATGTAGACACACGGGCTGCCTCGGGGCTCCCGGAAGTATAGACATGACAGCCATACTGCCCGTACCTGCCCCACCCCTTCCATCATGCCGTCCCGTTTTATTGTAGGTAGAATCCCCTTTTGTGTTTGTGTCACGGTTTAGTCATGAAGTTGTTACATTTCCTTCCTTCCTTCCTTCCTTCCTTCCTTCCTTCCTTCCTTCCTTCCTTCTTTCCTTCCTTCCTTCCTTCTCCCACCTTCTTTCTTTCTTTCTTTCTTTCTTTCTTTCTTCCCACTCTTTCCCCCCCACCTGTACAGAGATATACTTCACAAACAAAGAGTTGCACAGGGGCGCCTGGGTGGATCAATTGTTTTAAGTATCAGACTCTCAATTTCAGCTCAGGTCAGGTCATGAGGTCACAGCTTGTGAAATTGAGCCCCACAGCATTGGGCATTGGGAGCTATGCTGACAGCATGGACCCTGCTTGGGACCCAGCATGTCTCCCTCTCTCTCTGACTCTCCCCTGCTCACTCTCTAAATAAATACATAAATAAACTTAAAAGAAAAAACAAAGAGTTATGCATATATTTTTATTACTTTTAGGCGTGCCGTATAGTGAGTCAACAATTCTCTACATCGCTCATTAAAGCTATACATATTTCATGTATCCGTGGTGATGAGTTGGGGGGTAGACATAGACCCATGATGCCATCACCACAAACATGGTAATAAACATATCCTTCACTACCTGAAGACTTCCTGAGTCTCCTTGCTCTGAACTCAGCCAGAGATCTGCCGCCTTAGTAAGTTTTTAAACGTACAACACCGTGCTGGTAACTCTAGGCTCTACAGCAGAGTTCTAGAACTTATTCATCTTGTGTGAGTATAATTTCATTTCCACTGGACAACAACTCCCCTCATGCCTTCCTTCAGCTCCTCGTAACCACCACTCTACCCTCAGTTTCTATGAGTTGGACTATATTAGATTCCTCATGGAAGTGGAATCATGCAGTTTTTATCCCTCTATGACCACATAATTTCACTTAGCATGAAGTTGTCCAGGCTCATTTGTGTCTTTGCAAATGGTAGGGTTTCTGCCTTTTTAAGGCTGGATTATGTTCCACTGTCTGCATGTACCACCTTTCTCTATCCATTCATCTGTTGATGGACATGTGGGTTGATTCCATATTTCGGCTGATGTGACTAATGCTGCAAGGAACATGGGAGAGAAGATATCTCTCTGAGATCCCCGTTTAAATTATTTTAGGTCTCTACCTAGAAGTGGGATTGATATATCACATGGCAGTTCTATTTTTAATATTTTGAGGAAACTCCATACCGTTTTCCACTGTGGCTCCACCAGTGAGCGATCCCACCAACGGTGCAAGAGGGTTCCTTTTTCTCTATGTTCTCACCAACGCCTGTTGTTTCTTGTGTTGTTGGTATTTATTAGCCATTCTGACAGGTGTGAGATGATAGTTCATCGTGGTTTTGTTTTGCATTTTTACGATGATGAGTCATATGGAGCTCTTTTTGTATACCTGTTGGCTATTCGTATGTCTTCTTTGAAAAAATGTCCATTCAAATCCTCTGCACATTTTGAATGGAGTTATTTATCTTTTTGGTATTGGGTTGTAAGAATTTCTTATATACTTTGGAAGTTAGTTCCTTCACAGATATGTGGTTTGCAAATATGTTCTTCCATTATATAGATTGCCTTTTCACTGAGTTGATTGTTTTCCTTGCTGTACAGAAGCTTTTTTTTTTTTTTTTTTTTCAAATTTTTATTTTTATTTTTATTTTTTCAACATTTATTTATTTTTGGGACAGAGAGAGACAGAGCATGAACGGGGGAGGGGCAGAGAGAGAGGGAGACACAGAATCGGAAACAGGCTCCAGGCTCTGAGCCATCAGCCCAGAGCCCGACGCGGGGCTCGAACTCACGGACCGCGAGATCGTGACCTGGCTGAAGTCGGACGCTTAACCGACTGCGCCACCCAGGCGCCCCGGAGGCTTTTAATTTAATGTAGTCCCACTTGTCTATTTTCTTCTTCTGTTTTTTTGTGCTTTTAGTGTTAGGTCCATGAAATCATTACTGGGATCAATGACGTAAAGTTTCTCCAGTATGTTTTGTTCTAGGAGCTTAGAGTTTCAGGTATTATCTTTAAATCTTTAATCCATTCTGAGTTGATTTCCCCAAACAACCTAAGGTAGAGGCTCAATGTCATCCTTTTGCTTCTGGGTGTCCAGTTTTGCCAATACCATTTGTTTGGAAGAGACTGTCCTTTCCATGGCATGTTCTTGCTGCCCTGTCAAAGATCAATTGCCTGTACATGTGGGTTTATTTTTGGATCTCTATTCTGTTTCATTGATCTTTATGCCAGGGCCATACTATTTTAATTACTGTGCTTTGTAATACATTTCAAAATCAGGAAGTATAATGTCTTCAATTTTGTTCTCTCTCTTGTTTACTTTGTTTTTCCGTATAAATTTTAGGATTATTTTTTTCTATTTCTATAAAAAGTCCATTGGAATTTTGATGGAACCTGTAGATTGATTTAAATAGTATGGACATTTTAGCAGTATTAAGTTTTCCCACCCATGTTTTTCCATTAATCTGTGTCTTCTTTACTTTCTTTCATCAATTTGTTGTAGTTTCCAGTGTACAAATCTTTCACCTTCTTTGTTAAGTTTATTCCTAAATAAGTTATTCTTATTGATCCTATAGTAAATGGAATTGTTTTCTTTCTTTGTTTTTTTTAACTGTCACAGAGCCCATCGCAGGGCTCGAACTCACGGACTGCAAGATCATGACCTGAGCTGAAGTCAGTTGCTTAACTGACTGAGCCTCCCAGGCTCCCCGGAATTGTTTTCTTAATTTTCTTTTTGGACAGTTCATTGATAGTGTATAGAAACACAACATGTTTTGTGTATTGATTTTGTATCCTACAACTTAACTGAATTTGTTTACTATTTCCAACAGTTTTTTGGTAGAGTCTTTAGAGTTTTCTATATGTAAGATCATGTCATCTGCAAGCACATGTTATTTCTTCCTTTCCAGTGTGAGGTGTTTTTTTTTTTTTTTTTTCTTTTTTCTCGCCAAATTTCTCTGGCTAGGATTTCCAGTACTAGGTTGAATTTTTTTTAAAAAAAGTGAGGGTGAGCATCTCTTTATTATTCCTGATTTTACAGGAAAAGCTTTCTGAAGGAACGTACCTCCACATAATCAAGGCCACATATGACAGTTTTCTCTCTTTATTTGAAAGGTCAGAGTTATGGAGTAGTAAAATTCCTGTAAGAAAGTTTTTCTGTTGTCTGTTTTTAATGCCAAGGGTCTTCACATAATTTGTATATAACGCATAGTGCCTGGGAGAATAGCCCAACAAAGGTTGAGGAAACACTCATTTTGAAGCTACTGGATGATAAAAATAGTTTTGAGGCCCATAATCTCCTCCAACTCCCTAGAGAACGAATAGAAGCCTAGATTCAACCCTGTGCTCTGCAGCCTAATTTTCATATTTCATTCCGCAAAGACTGGATCCATACGCCCACATACAGTTTTCTGGGCTAGTTATTTCAGTCTTCTGGGACATACAAAGTTTACAGAAATAAATGGATTTGTGTCCTCAGCATCTTCCGAGCAATCCTAAACTTCAGGATAAAAATAAATCAATACACTATCGTTTCTAGCATTAAGTATATTACCACCTTGGGAGCAAACCAGACATGTAAATAAATGGTTGCATGCAGGTCACGATCACAGCCACACTGCCCCAAACTGTAGGCAATTAGAAGAAGAGCCAACCACTTATCAAGAGATGTCAGATCTAGTTGCCCAGTGGAGTTGTCGTCTGGCTAGATCCTGAGGGACGCTTTGTAAACCAACAGATTTGGAAAGCACCAGGAGAATTTTCATTGTAGGCCCAAGGGCACAGTTCTAGGAAAGGACATGGAAACTTGGAGAGGAATCACACAGGGCAAGAACGTTAAGGAACAAGGCAGGGAGCTGGAAGGAGGTGAGGCCACAGAGGCTCACACATGCCAGTCACTTACTTCCTGAGGGAGAATCATCAGAGATAGGACGTGCACAGGAGAGAAGTGTAAGCTGGTCATTCGAGGTAGGAGTGAGAGAGAAACTAGGTAAGTGTTTCTTAGCCACCTGATGGTCCCTAATAGTCCCTAACGACTATTCTGGGAACCCTACCTGCTTAGCATTCCAAGCCTTGACTACTCTAGAGAGACAAAGCTACTATATGAGATATTCGTCTGGATAAGGTTGACAATGTTGGGCACATTCTGTTGGAGAAACAGCGACAACAAACCATGTTTTTTGGGGGGGGGGTGGGGAATGTGAGCGGATTTGAAGATGTTTCATCTTCTATTTGGATGGCAGTAAATTTTAAGCAGTGAAAATTGCTGTATAATTTTCACTGCAGGGATTCCTGAATGTTTGTTTTCAAAGCTATACAATAAATACTACGACAATGCTGCCTTTTTTCTGAACTGCAAGGTAACCTAACACTCGGGTTTGATGACGGTGTGACCTGTGTGATGACCTCTTTTACTGCTATTGCACCCCAAGTCCCTCCAACCTGCCACAGCGAGGTGTGGGATGTGGCCCAGAAACCCCATGGCTCACTAACAACTCAGCCCTCGATCAGGGTTCGGCAGGGAACTTAAATTAGATTGCCCATAAAACGTCTGCACGTCACAGGGGAGACTCAGCTGACTAACCCCCACTTCTCTGCAAAAGTGAAATTCAGTTTTGATTTTCCTTAATTAACTTACAGTCAACTGTGGAAAAGTAGAAGTACCCAAAATCTCTTTCTGCGGTTAAACCCAAGACAGTAACAAAAGCAACAGGCACAAATATAACAACACAGCTTCCAGAGTGATTCGAGGACAAAGTCTTCAGTCATAAAAGAAGGAAAGTATCGCTTAGGGAAAGTCGGAAAGCATGCATTTCATGTAAGTCGGTTATGTGGGAGTCTGCGTTCTAAGCAAAGACCAAGGCAAACGTTAAAAATGACTCTTTTCGGGGCACCTGGGTGGCTCGGTCAGTTGGGTGTCTGACTCTTGATTTCAGCTCAGGTCATGATCTCACGGTTTGTGGATTCAAGCCCCACGTCGGGCTCTGCGCGGGTAGCGCGGAGCCTGCTTGGGATTCTCTCTCCCTCTGTCTCTCTATTCCCTGTTCTTGCCCTTCCCCTGTTCTCTCTCTCTTAAAATAAACAAATAAGCCTTAAAAAAAAAAAATGACTCTTTTCGCCCTGTAGCACCTAGAAAATGATGAATATACAGTCAACTCTCATTTTTAAAGACATTTGAATAATCAGTTATTAGGATGCACTAGAGTTTATGAGTTCTTCTACACTACACCTTCTGGCACTAAAATCTGTTTCTACAACTTGCTGTTTCCTTCGGCTTCACGGCCTCCTATCCCAGTGAGGACCCACACCCAGGAGACACTAAAAAACGATGTTCAATTGAAAGATTAAGCAAGCAACTGAAATTTCTTTCTTTCTTTTCTTTTCTTTTCTTTTTTTTTTTTTTAATTTTAACGTTTATTTATGTTTGAGACAGAGAGAGACAGAGCTTGAACAGGGGAGGGGCAGAGAGGGAGGGAGACATAGAATCTGAAACAGGCTCCAGGCTCCGAGCTGTCAGCACAGAGCCCGACGTGGGGCTTGAATCCACAAACCGTGAGATCATGACCTGAGCCGAAGTCGGACGCTTAACCGACCAAGCCACCCAGGCGCCCCACAACTGAAATTTCCACATGAGTCTAACATTCTCTCCGGTCTGTGCCCATGTGAGCACTACTCTGTAGAAATTCAGGAAACACACACACACACACACACACACACACACACACACTGACCACTAGATTTCCACAAGCTGTAGGTCTGGTGATTTGAACGAGTATAGCTGTTGTAAGAAGAGATTTGGGGTCCCAGTTAGTTTCCAGGTCATTTTATTCAGTGGTTTCCTTGTGTCTCCTTACTTGTGTCTCCATGCCTGACTTCCTGTTGCATGCTTCTGGGAATGAGCTTGCTGAGTTCTTGTGATGTCACTGCACTGTAAGGATCTTATCACAAATGGACTTTTGAGGTGATGCTGGAAGTTGAAACTGAGGGCTATGAATTTAGGCTCTAAATCTTGAGGGTATGAAAGCCATCAGGGGTTGTCCCACCCTTGACGAAACTGCCATCTGATCTATGAAATGTTCCAGGCTTTGGAAGCTCTGAGAGAGGAAGCCCGTGGGTCATGTGGGCATTCTACCATGCCCCCTGCCTATTGGACCAAAACGAACTTCTCCACGCTTGATTCACACCAGAGTTTTCCAGTTTGGGCTTATCCAGATCCACACACCCGATGGCAGAAAAGCTGTGCCTTTTATCAGTCCTTCCACTTTTTCCTCGAGAACCTCTCTTTTGCTAATCCTAATCCCACCTGTTCTTGGGAGTCCAGCCCAATGCTTCTCAGTGCTTATGTCCCTCTGCCTCCTCTCTATACTTCCATACCCTTAGGCGCTCCAAGCCGATCCGTTAGTCAAGGTAACATCCTGACGACATGTGCATTTTAACCTTGTCGAGTGGCGTGCCATTGTGCACGGGGGTTTCTTTCTAAAATCACCATTTGTGTTTAATATGACTCAGCTGTTCCCCATAATATATAATGGAGAGCACAGTGGTGTTTCAACAAACAATTCCTAACGGCATAATTAACATTTATTGAGTCCTTACTCTGCGCCAGGCGCTAGGTTAATGACTTCAGAAGCAGAATTTCATTGTCTCCATTCCACAGTTGAGTAAATGGAAACTCACAGTGGGTACGGGATCCTGGGGCACGGTTCCATAGCCTGTAGCCTAGCTCCAGAGATCCCATTCTCAACCACACTGCTGCTGAGTGTGCCCCCCACACAGTGAATCACGCCGTGAGGACTTTTTATTTAGTGACCCTGCAGCAAGATCAGTCATTGGATCCCCCCCTGCAATGCCTATCCCAAATATACTTTGGGCTCTTTTACCTGTATTACCATGCGGGAGCCCTGACCTTTTCTTGCTTACAAATATTTGAGAATTACACATTCATCATGATGCAAGCCAACCTCTTTCATTTTCCATCAAAAGATGTCTGTTACCGTGTCTAATAAATATATCAATCTAGTGTTTCTGGAGCCCCAGGCACCCAGGTTCTACAAATAGCACTTGCCCACCAGGACTGCCGTAATGGTTAATAGTGCTGTGAAAAATAGTGCTGTGCTCAAGGAAAACAAATCAGCTGCTTCTTAAAAAAAAAAAAATACTCTGATGAAATGTAGAATATACACAAAAGCTGTGCCACATACACACATAATTTAAAGAAGGGTAATTTCCACGTTCCCATACTTGTGTCTCCAGCTTGAGTGTGTGGCTGTCTGTCTTTGGAAACATTTGCGGAGGGAAACAGAACCAATGAGCCAAAGGCATGCGCTTTTCTTTAGCCAGGGTCTTCGAGAGTGAGGCCCTCCGATCAGCACGGATGAGAAAAAAGAGCCTAAGGGTGAGCTTGTGATTTTACTCCCAGACACAAGCTTATTACTTATTCAAAAGTGTCTGACGTCAAACAGTACCATCCCCATCAGTTAACGGATTTTCCATTTTCAGAGAAAAGTGGGAAATTCTGAAAGAATGAAGTCCTTTTAGGGGAGTTCAGTAATTCTTTAATAAGGTAATGAGGAAGCAGTGCTAGGTTTCACTTTCCCGGAAGCCTGAGCGTGACACACAGTTGGGGAGTACGTGGTGACAGGTGTGGTTGTCTACAACATAACCCCGGAAATTAGGAAGCTTCATTAACGCACTTAAGACATTGCCTCCCAAGAATCACATAATGCATTCTAAATATACATATTCTTTCATTTGCCATCATCAGGATCTAGCCTTTAGCTTGACAAACCCAGAATGCATTTCCCGAGTACATCAAAAAATATTTTCCTTCTTCATTACGGACTCATATCCATCAACCACAGGAGACCAAGGTATGAGCCCAGGAAGCCAAACTATCAACTGATGATGTGAAATGCAAATGTCCTTGTAAACAGAGATACTCGTGGTACCGTTCTCTGAACTTCCTTATCAGTTTCCTGAGTAAGAAGACAAAATGAGAAATTCATTTTCAATAAAAAATATAATTCTCGGGGCGCCTGGGTGGCGCAGTCGGTTAAGCGACCGACTTCAGCCAGGTCACGACCTCGCGGTCTGTGAGTTCGAGCCCCTCAGGTCACGATCTCGCGATCTCGCGATCTCGCGATCTCGCGATCTCGCGGTCAGTGAGTTCAGCCCCGCGTCGGGCTCTGGGCTGATGGCTCAGAGCCTGGAGCCTGTTTCCGATTCTGTGTCTCCCTCTCTCTCTGCCCCTCCCCCGTTCATGCTCTGTCTCTCTCTGTCCCAAAAATAAATAAACGTTGAAAAAAAAAAAAGCTGATCTGGAAATTCATTTAAAATATATATATATATATATATATATATATATATATATATATATATATACATATATATAATTCTCACAGGAACCCAAAACTTCACAACGATCAGCAGGGTCTCACAAGTGCACCCACTTACGTTGGATTTGCCATCATCATGACAAAGATGTTCTGGGGAGGAGAACGGAGCCTCGGGTTCTCAGCCTTGGCTGTGCTCAGTCCACCTAGTCGGAGTGGACGCAGGCATTGCCACCCAGCTGGGGACGCTATTCCAGACACCTCTCCCCTTCTTGCCCATACGTCTTCCTGGGAACCATACTCATCCTCGACCGTACAAGTTGCCTGCCCTGAATTCCAGGACTCATCACCCATAATGAGATTCACGAATACTCTGTGCTATTAATTTTGGGCTAAGCGAGGAATCACTACAGAGGCACCATAGGACTGAGAGTTGGAGGTTCTGGGTTTTAGACGAGGTTGGGCTTCTGAGTGAGTGGCGTGCTTATCCTGCTGCAAAATAAGAGAAAGAGTTTAGATGGCCCCGATGTCTGGTTTGCTCTGGCCGCCCGCCTCTGCTCCTTCTCTTTTAATGTTTGTTTCTCTTGCAGGAATATATATCATCGGCAGAACAGATTCTGCTCTGGGGCGCCATAACGTACTCAGTGTGCTTTGACCTCCAGGTTTGGTAGACACTAAAAGAAACTTGAGCAATTATTGGTTTGTTTCATTCCAACTGGTGAAAAAAAGACTATTAAATAAAGATTCGCCAAAAGTATATCTATCCCCAGGAAAGTTGCTCATCTCCACATTTATTCCTTTATCTACTCCTCTTCAGGAACCTGGGAACTAAGATACTGAGTTATGAGGGACAGGGAAACAGTGGTTCTCGTTGCTTCCATTCTCTTTACTTTCACTGGTTTTCAAGAAGGTTTAGATTGCTTCACCAAAGAGCTCTCAGAAGGCATGGAATGCTGTCTACAACAGGCTCAGGGTGCCATCTTGCCGGACTGCATGGCTGTCACATGATTCAGTTGAGCCATCCAAGCTGTCTGCTCCCAGCAGTAGGATTGATCTCCTCTGGTCTTCCCCATAATCACTGCTAACACGTCGCCTCTCTATCTCACTCTTCATGCTCAAATTATAATGAGCAGAATAATCCATTTTCCATGACTAAGGGATTGGACCTCCCACGAATTTAAGTAGTTCTTCTGTCAAATCATAAACTGTGAACTCTTGGACACTTAAAAGTCCATTTGTAAACTCCAAACATGTTTTCTTGCCTCAGTTATATTTTGCTAGATACTAGGTTTTCCATAGTATCCAGAGATAAGTTCTAGATTAATTGTGTCCTGCTAGTTCCATGCTCCAGACTCAGAACATGTATGCCCCGCTATCATTTAGCATTTAATCATGCTGCGCATTTAGTAAAATGTTGTAAGTTGTTTAACACTTTTTCACATCCGGCATATCTAGACTGTAAGATCCTTGAGGAAAGGAAATACACTTTGTTTCATTTTATTCTTAAATAGTAACATACACAATGTCCTACTCAATAAATACTTCAGTTTACTTTAGAAAAACATTTTTGTTATTCACCCATAAGATATTCAAACTCAGATACCAATGTTAGTCATAATTAGATATCACACACCCTTGCCTAAATCTCAAGGTCATGGCTCAGAAAATATGTCCCACTGTACCTGCAAGTAGGAGAAAAATGTTAAGTGACCCAAATGAGAAAAAAAAAAGGTATGGCTGGCAGTCTAAGAACCATTGCTGTAAGCATTTCTAATTAATACGTGTTCCTAGTCTTGGTGTACGTGAACTACTGAGTTTTAACATGGTGGCATTGTTACGAGACATGCCATTCACAACTTAGATGGTGATTACTGAAGGAGAACACTGCTATTCAAATCAACCAACCCAGGGTGTAGTTGACAGTAAAAGAGAACAGATAGTAAACTTTGCATCTGGTAATAAGAACTGAACTGAAAATATACTCAGAAGATACTATGGTATTTTTGCTGGTGAGTATTTGAGACACAACATGTCATTTAATTTATTGTCATTTTCTTTGAATATCTCTTCTTTTTCTTCTGCTTTCTTTCCTTGATATCCAAATACACACTATGTGAAGAGTAGTGAGTGGGATGGGAAGAGATTTATTTTATCCTAGTGGGAAGTGGTGACCTCCCTCCAAAAGAAATGGATTTCAATTAATCAAAGATTAGTCCTTTTCTTTTCTCTTGTTTTACTTTTATTCCTTTCTTCCGTTTCCTTGTCCTCTTTCTCTGAGTTCATCTTACCCACCAAACCCTAATCTAGACATAAAACAACAGAACTGCTTCCCTTCTAATGGAGGAAGAACACTTTCTTTCCCTTGGGACACGCAAGACAGTGGAGACGCCCATGCCCTTGAATGTGATGTTTTATGGGGTTATTCTGGGTAGGCTGATGGTGATTGCTTTGCTGAGTCTACGTTTTGTCTGACATTTCACCACCATTAGGCAAACATTATTCTTTCTGTTGGTATTTGTTTAGTGAGCTATATACTCAGTGGTGTATGATTTATATAAGTCACCATCTCTTCCGGGTGGCTTAGGCTAAATTATTATCCAGGCATCCAATTTAGACACACAATAAGGGACAGATTACTAAACCCCCAATGTTATACCTCCGCCAAACAAAGCCTTATTCCTTATTCATGGTATCATACACAGTTTTCACGTTTCTAATGAAAATGGGGGCTGATCTGCCAGCCGAAATAGCTTTAGGGCGTTTTGGTATTTCCAATTTTATTCTCAGAGAACGCATATATATATATTTTTTAATTTAGGGACTGATGTGGGTAGGAATATTTAGATATTATGGCTTAAAAATAAATATGCTCTCAACTGCCTTCAGTGAGGCAGCCACACTTGGAGGTTGTGCTGCATGGGCCTGATTTCCTGTGTTCTGCCAGCATGAACCTCTACACAATCCCTCTTCCTCTGAAACGTGTCCTGGGTTGGGAAAGGAGTTTTGTGGACACCCTGACTTTGAGAGGTAAAGGGTGAGTTTCTACGGAATCCCCCCTCCCCCGGGAACCTTTGGAAGAGTCTGGGCGGGATCCTGAGGACCCCACATCCACAGCGGGGATGCCCAGAGAACAGCTCTGCGGAGGCCTTTGATTTCTGAGGTGGATTCATCAATGCTGTCAAGAAAAGAGCTCAATGGGGCGCCTGGGTGGCTCAGTCAGTTGAGCATCTGACTTCAGCTCAGGTCATGATCTCACAGTTTGTGGGCTCGAGCCCCGCGTTGGGCTCTGTGCTGACAGCTCAGAGCCTGGAGCCTGCTTTGGATTCTGCATCTCCCTCGCTCTCTGCCCCTCCCCCGCTCATGCTCTGTCTCTCTCTGTCTCAAAAATAAATAAAACCATTAAAAAAAAAGAGGTCAGAGGTCAAACGCATTTTTAAAGGCTTGAATCAAAGTTTCAAACATTGGTGGTAAGAATGCCTCTCAGAGTTTTTATGATGCTAACGTTGCATGTGATCTTCTTTGTTTAAGAAAACCTTGGGGTCCAGGGCACCTGGGTGGCTCAGTCTCTAGAGCCTGACTCTTGGTTTCCTCATGATCTCATGGTTTGTGGAATCGAGCCCCACATTGGGCTCTGCGCTGACAGTGGGGAGCCTGCTTGGGATTCTCTCTTCCTCTCTCTCTCTCTCTCTTCTGCCCTCCCCTGCTCATGCTCTCCCTCTCTCTCAAAATAAATAAATAAACTTAAAAAAAATGAACAAAACAAACAACTTAGAGTCCTCATCTGGGATCACATGTCGGAACCAGGGTTCGAATAAACACACGGTCAGGAACGTTACAACGTAGAACTACAGTTTCCCAACTCTGTATGAAGACTGTCGCCATGTAATTCTCCCTGCTAAGTCCAAACACTAAGGAAATGGGGACTAAAGTAGCTGTTACCTTGACAGGCCTTCTAGACCTGGAATCGGTGATGGGAAGGCCACAGGGAAGATCGGCCAGTGTGTGTGCCCACACAGCCCTTTGCCTGGGGTGGATCCTTACCTCTGCCTTGATAGTGCATCTTGGAGAAGACCAGAGAAACAAGCAAAGAGGAGAACATGCCAGAATTGCTTATAGGATTTATCCAGAACCTTGTTTTTCTTTTCTTTTTTTTTTTTTTCCCGTGAGAAAATGATCATTTTCATTTCAGTGGAATACAGGGAAATTCAGATAATAGCTACTGTAGCTGAGAAGTAACACGTCCATTTTTCTGTAAATACAGAATAGAAAATGCTTAATTTCCACCTGCACTAAGTGCTTCAAAGTCAAATCTTATGTCATAAGTAGATGCATTTCTTACTATTTTTGAAAATATAGATATCTGAGCACAGAAAAGCCTGAAAATAAAAATATACATCAAATTTTATACCACTTATAGAAATGATTTCAAATATTGAAAAATAAGTTGCTTCTAAGATTAATGAGAGAAGGTAGGAGGAAAAGTTCCATGACAGCTTTTAAGGATTTACAGAAGGAAAAACACTAACATTTAAAAGGCATCTTGTATAAAAATGCTGACTGCATTCCCAGATCATTTTCGATACTCACCTCCTCAGCTTCCTCTCTCGGTGCCAGAAATCATAGTGAGCTTTTGATGAACTCTGAACATGAATTGGGGGATTTTTGAGGCAACAAATCTGTGTCACAAAAGCAATTTCTGCTTAACAAAAGCAGCAGAAAGAAGGAAATGCCTGCCCTGACACTTTGTCTGCAACCAGCCCTCCCATGGAAATCAGTCGAATTATAATACAAATGTGTCAAGCAATACACAGCTAACTAAAATTTCTGGGAACTTCTTTATATAATGATAATATTAGTGTTTAATTTACATATAAATGATATAATTAGAAAAATATGTCTCCCTTTCATTCAACATGTAAGGCTATTAAAAGCACCAAGCATCAGGGGCGCCTGGGTGGCGCAGTCGGTTAAGCGTCCGACTTCAGCCAGGTCACGATCTCGCCGTCTGTGAGTTCGAGCCCCGCGTCGGGCTCTGGGCTGATGGCTCAGAGCCTGGAGCCTGTTTCCGATTCTGTGTCTCCCTCTCTCTCTGACCCTCCCCCGTTCATGCTCTGTCTCTCTCTGTCCCAAAAATAAATAAACGTTGAAAAAGCACCAAGCATCAGACGCGGTACTAGGTTTCTGTGAAGGTGCATTTGCTTGCTTGGTGTTAATCTAGAAAAAATTTAAGGGAAGGATCCTTCCCAGGTGCACAGGAAGACACAAATAGCAAACTAACAGCAATGCATTAATGATTGGGATTTGTCTTTTTATCTTCCTTCAAGACAGGAGATTAAAATCTATGGGAACGAAATTATGTATGTAATTGGAAGCGGTAAAACCTCTAATCTGGAGATGGAAATCTGTCTGAAAGTATCTGCCATTTGGTTGTTTAGATCAGCAATTCCTACACTTACAGATGAACAAATGACTAAACACTTACAACAAAAACATAGGCAGGTAGCCAACGTCAAGTTGCCACCCTTTAATTGTAAGCAAAGGTAGTAAATAGAATAATTGGTGTTGAACATCATCACCATTTCATCTCCTGTTGTAAGCGCACATGTGTGTAATACACACACACACACACACACACACACACACACACATCTTATAGCTGCTTATGTAGATAGAGGAGATTGGTTGCATTCATACTGAGTGGTTTTGAAACCTCCTTAAAGAGTTGGATGGCTAATAAGAGTTATGAGAACAGTCTAGATATGCTTCCTTTAACATCCCAAAACTCAAATTCTATGTATTTTCCATTACCCACATGCAAACTTACTTTCTTTATGGAACAACTTTGATCACACCGTCCAGGCTACAGTTGAGGCTGTGACCACGTGCACTCTCGTGTTTCGTATCATTTTTGCACACACAGGAGTTCCTCCCCCTCATAAGGGTTACACCTGCTCAGGCCCATGTCCTCACTGATTGCCCCTGTCCTCAGCATCACACGGCATCCTGCCTCCTCGTGGATGCCAGTCCAGGACTCAGCCAGCATGGAGAAGGCTCACGGCCAGTGCTCACTCGTTCATGGCATCCGTATAATTAGCTTTACTGAAATCTTCTGTCACTGTCACCTGAGCTTTTAGTCAGGACATTTTGTTGTTTAAAAATGGGGACTTCATTATTTACGAGTGGTAGCTAAAGCAATCTTGATGGTACAAATGGTATTTGTTTTGACTGATTACTATTTGGAAATATTGCTTCTTTGCAATCTGGTTTATTGTCTAACCTGCATTGTTTTTCTCTGAAACACTTTTGCTAAATCAAACTCCACTGGCACTGTTCTAGAAAAACTGCTCGGATACACAGGGCTGCACAATCTCCACCTCATTCAACCCTCGTTCATGACTCTGGACTCGTTCTTCCCTATTTGTGACAAAGCCACCCAGCCAACCGCCCAGACGAAGCGACTGTGTTTACTTCTCCATGGAAATAAGTACTCTTCTCTTCCTTATGAATCCTCTCCTGTCCTGCCCTGGGTGTGGGCTCACATAAGAGTCCAACAGGGCAATGTTCATCTGATTTAATATTTTAAACTGTGCTTTTGGGCAAAATGTCTCAGTAGTCTGGTCCTCCTTACAGAAAATGTTGGAGTCAGGAGGCTGAGAAGAGACGGTGAAGGTTGGGGGGGGGGGGCATTGCCTCCCCTCTGCCGTTGGGGTCCTTCTGCTGCTGTGCTGGCCTTCGCTGGCCCCTTCAGTAAGGCCTTGTGCATCACCTGGACGAGGTCCCCTGCCATCCCCCACACTCTGGGGAGCCATCCCCGAAGCCTGCTGGAAGGTGCTACCAGCCCTGAGGTCTCCGTTTGCCCCCTGCAGAGGCGATGCTTCTGAAGATACCTCCCACCAGTTTGAGACTGGGGCAGGAGTGAGGCCCTTGGCTGTGGTCTAATCACATTCCCTCTGTCCCTTCTCCATCCTTCACCCTCACAACCCAAAGGAGCAGATAGTGGCCTTTTTCAAGGTCTAAACCGCCTCCTCCCACACCGAGGGCCAAACCCCAGTGACAAATGGAAATCGTATCCCTTCCGCCTTACCTGCGTTCTCCCATCTCGATTTTTGACACACTAACCCAATTCAGAAAATCCTGCCTTCCGTGACCAATTCTGGCCTTAAGCCTACACTACTTGCTGAACAAATACAGTGTGGAGTTTCAGAAATTATTATTCATATTTTTTTAGTATGTTATTGGAAATGCTCCTCTCCACTTCCTCCAGCCCCATGATGGAGAGACAGACACTGGGATGTCATGCATGTGACACAGAAAAATGCAAACAAGAAAAGAAAGTCAATGTTCTATGTATAATACCTGGGTGCACTCGGGATTGTCCCAGAAGTCCGTCATTAACTATCTTCAGTACAGTCTACTTTTTTATTTATTTATTTATTTATTTATTTATTTATTTATTTTTAAATTTTTTTTTAACGTTTATTTATTTTTGAGACAGAGAGACAGAGCATGAACAGGGGAGGGGCAGAGAGAGAGGGAGACACAGAATCTGAAACAGGCTCCAGGCTCTGAGCTGTCAGCCCAGAGCCCGATGCGGGGCTCGAACTCACGGACCATGAGATCATGACCTGAGCCGAAGTCGGACACTTAACCGACCGAGCCACCCAGGCGCCCCAAGTCTACTTTTTTAGACACCGTGTAGCAGTTAAAAAGAGGCAAAGGAATAAGAAAAAAGGGAAATGGAGACTCCCAAAAGACAAGTTTTTCCTTTTTTTTTTTTTTTAGACGTGTCATCAAGAAGCCACAAAGCTGTCACTTAACCAAGCTTGTATCTGACTTCTTCTCCTGCACACGTGTTGATGGCTGCTTGGTTGGTTTTAACTGAAACAGACTCGCTGTGGTTGGCATTGTTGCCGTCTCTTTTCCCATCATTGTAAGCAAGAGCTCGAGCGATGAGTTTCTCATATGTCATCATTTAGATGGAATAAAAATGATCTGGACATTACATTGAAACCCCCTTGCTAGAGAATGTGTGTTGGGAACATGCCCAGCATTTTCGAAGCCCCTCTGTATGTTTGGGAGATGTGTGGAGTCCTGCTCCCCCTGAATAATGACATGCCTCTGATGCTAGAACACAGGCGTGTGGTCCAGCCTGTGTGCCCTGAGACACAGAATCAGATGAGGCACTCTCAGGAACTGGACACACTCGGAAATCCCCATCTTCCAGTGATTGACAGTGCATGTGGAGCTACTCAGTGTGGGGCGACAGTGCCCAAGCCTCTGGTTGGCGTCCCGTGTGTCTTTGCTTCCCCGTGACTGTGGTGTGGTGTCCAAGGAGCTCACGGTGTGGTCAGTGGTTGTGTTCTTGGGTCGTCTCCAGTGCTGACTTGTGATCTTCCCCCAAATTCTCAGACGATCAAATTATCTAACTGAAGTTTTTCACAATTCGCGTCTCACTGAACCAGCCAGAGCATGGTCTGTCGCCCATGACCTGTGCAAGGCGGAATGTTGGTAGAAACCCTCATGTTTTAGAATTGCAACAGGGCTGAATATTAATAGAAATTCCAGGCAACCCAGGGCTTCTAAGTGGCATATGTGAGTCTACAGTTAGGGATGATTTTTTTTTTTTAATTGCAAAAATACCAAATAGAAAGAACTTGCTCTTTGAAAACAAATAATAATATATTGTCCACCAAGGGTGATGAGCTAAAAACCTTTCTTTAAATTTACTCTATCACTTTTCTGAAGGTGGAACAGGACTGGATATGGGAAAATCCCTACACCCTCCGAGCACCTCCCTCTCCACTCTCCATTTTGATGCTCCTCATACACTGAAACCTGGGCACACAGTAGTGTTTCCCAATAGCCTCATTTCATCTCCTTCCCCAAATTTTACCAAATAATCCTTACCAGATTTAATCTAATTAAAGCAATGAACCAGCCAAACAAGGAGGTAAAATTAGTCTCTAACACCATCAGCCGAAAAACACATTACCGTGAACACAGATCAATAAACATACCTACTTTGTCTATACTACCACATATTTTTAAGTTTATTTATTTATTTTGGTGAGGGAGGGATAGAGAGAGAGAAAGAGAGGGAATCCCAAGCAGGCTCTGCACTGTCAGCACAGATCCCAATGTGGGGCTCCAACTCAAGAACTGTGAAATCATGACCTGAGCCGAAATCAAGAGTCGGATGCTTAGCCAGCTGAGCCACTCAAGCACCCCACAGCCCTGAGCATCTTATTAAAGACCTGCCATTGTTAATGAACACTGCTGTGAGTAGCTTTCTAATTCATCACAGTTTATTCTCAGATAGATCTACATGTTCATGGCTGCGTGTGGTTCCTAAATTATGGAGCCAACCCACATTGCTGGGTATGCAGATTACATCACCATTCCTGCAAATAGACACTGTGGATAACTGTAATTATGTTTTTGAGATTCCTTTATAGAAATGTGATTGTGGACAGTCACGTCGCTTTTAGGAACAGACACATTTCAATTAGAAATAAGAATGAGAGGCACTGTTGAAGAAGAAAGACTTCAGCAAACAAGAATATACAGAAGGGAGAAAGGGCTGTTTCACACTTGGTCTCATTATCAGGTAAGAAGAAATAGTTCTTACAAGCTGATTTCATTTGAGCCTATTATTTCCTTACAACACTGTGCCTCACTCATAGATTACTCAGCAGACACTGTAGGTCACCTACTCATTGTACATTCTTTCCTTTTTAATGGATAACCAACCTTAATTTTGTTTAAGGAAGCAGTATGTCTAGACAAAATGCACATTATCCTGATTCGTTTATGGCGGAAAGTGGCCCTGGGCCACAGTGCTGGCCAACCAGAGACAGTGATCCCAAAACTCTATGGATTGGGCTGAAGCTTTTGCTAGTCTGGCATAGACATCAGCTTTCTTTCTTTCTTTCTTTCTTTCTTTCTTTCTTTCTTTCTTTCTTCCCTCCCTCCCTCCCTCCCTCTTTCTTTCTTCCTTCCCTCCCTCCCTCCCTCCCTCTCTCCCCCTTCCTTCCTTCCTTCCTTCCTTCCTTCCTTCCTTTCTCCTGCCTTCAATATAAATATATTGTGGATGGAATGGCATCTTAAAATTTGGAGACAATGTGCATGAGGACAAAAGCCACATTGTAAAGATGGCAGAGAGAAAACAATTGTAAACTGGGGGATTGCTGCCACTATTCCAGATGAACGTTATGACCAGTTAATCTGGGAAACATGGCTACCAGGAACTGGAATATAATGGGAGCTCAACAGGTGATAAACTCAACAAAGATGAATGAATGAATAAATAATTTTTGAATTATCGGTTGATTTGCTTTTCTCTACTTTTAACATTATTTTCAACCTGGAACGTACGGTAATCAACCTGAAGGAAGAATTCACTGCATGTGGATACTCTCAAATTTTAAGTTAGAGGTAGTCTGATAGCTCTAATATGGATTCCTTTTGCTTTCAAAACATATCATGCTTTCAAGTCCTGGGTTGAGTTAGGGGTCAACTCAAGTCCTAGGTTGAGTTAGGGGTCAAGGTAACTTGACCCAGTTAGTCCTGGGTCAAGTCCCTGAGTTAGGAGATCCTGGTCCTGGGTGGCTTAGTCGGTTAAGTGTCTGGCTTTTGATTTCAGCTTGGATCATGATCTCACGGTTTGTGAATTTGAGCCCCACATCAGACTCTGTGCTGACAGCACAGAGCCTGCTTGGGACTCTCTCTTCCCCTCTCTCTGTCCCTCCCCAGCTGTCTCTCTCTTCCTCTCCAAATAAATAAATAAAATTTACAAATATATATATATAATTTAAAGTTAAATCAGGCACCCATTTCAAGGAAAGATGATAAAATCACACAATCAAGACACAATGCCAAGTTTATTACAGAAGCATTATCTAACATTTCAGCTTGGTTATCAGGTCTAAGACTTGCATATTCCTTCCAGATTTTGTTCATGATTATCTTTACATTATCTCCAAATAGTCTCATATTAGTGCAAGTTTACGTTGAACTTGCTGAACTGCAGTAATTATTTTGAACAATATTAGAATCATCATAATTATATTCTCTCAGCGTGAGTAATCAGTAGGATAGGTTCAGATCATTCTGGGTTATGCAAACTTAAAATTAATTCAGAAAATTGTCATTTGAAGATTTCTGAAGAAATATTTCATTTCATCTGAGTGTATGAGTTTGAGAATTCTAATCATCTCTAATTACTCTTTTTATTTTATTCTTTGCAATTGTTATGAATTGCTATCACGACTAAGAGGAACGTCAATGAATATTTATATAGTTCTTATTTATTCTAAAGAACATAGCTTTTTATCCCTATCAAATTTACTGCCTTCCACCCAATCTCTCATTCTCCCTTATGGTAGAGAAATCTTAGCATGATTGCCTAAATTTTAGATCACTAATGAGGCTATGTTCATTAGTGGCAGCATTAAAAAATGTATTGATTGGAACGGCTCCCTGGCTTTTGGTCCAGGGTTTAGTGTTGTATAGGGACAGCAGGAAAGGTGATCCACGGTCCATATTCCAGGCACCATTTCATTTGGTTCACATCCAACTTACATAAATAAATAAATAAATAAATAGAAGTTTGTAAGATAATGAAACGCTAAAGAGTAAAGCATCATAGCTACGGATCACGTGATACTTTGACCATTTTGCCACGCTCCTGTTCCTTTAAAACCATCAGAGAGCAAAGTGAGACCAATGCCTACAGTGTGGGAACAGGTGGGTATTTGAGGGTCACCCAGTCCCATTTGCTGAATTTTATCAGCTTCTGTATATTTTGTGCAGATAAAAATTTCTACATGCTAAGTTCATAAGCTAGCAATATTTATTTGTGTCTATAAGAGATGTATTTACTTTTTGTTTTTTGTTATATTAAACAAGCCCCTGGACAAAGTGTTTGCATTGTTCATCATCTGTGGGACGTAAAAAGGCCCAGAGGCTTGATCCTACCCCCGTGTGTGTGAGTGGCATGACCTTGGCTAAGTCTCTCATGCTCTAAAGCTTGGTCTCCTCATCTGCAAAGAGGATTGGACTAGATGTTCTCCGAGACCTTACTCGACGCCAGTACAGCTGGATGATGATGTCTCCGGATAACGTTACTAGTTGACAAGATGGATGTATGGCTTAGAATAATGAAAGTAGAAATTCATGGAAACAATGAAAATGTATGCAGGAAGCAGTGGGGCATTCATACCCTTAAGTTAAGCATATCATGCAACTAAATTTTTCTTTCTTTTTTTTTCATTTTTTAAAATATTTATTTATTTGTGTGAGAGATGGGGGGAGCACTTGAGTGGGGGGGGGCGAAGTGGCAGAGAGGGAGGGAGACACAGAATCCAAAGCAGGCTCCAGGCTCTGAGCTGTCAGCACAGAGTCCAATGCGGAGCTCGAACTCTCGAACCATGAGATCATGACCTGAACTGAAGTCGGACACTTAACCGACTGAGCCACCCAGGCGCCCCTCTTTCTTTTTTTCTAATTCAATATGCAGCCCCATCTGGCAAAGGCTCACTTCATCCAAGGGCTGATTTTCATAAAATTCACATAGACGTTGAAGCACAACCCTGCATTTTATCAAACCTAATGATTTTTTGTTTAATTTGCTAAGAGTAAGGATTTCAGGTGAAAATCCTCAGGCCAAATAAAGAAATGATTTGTTGTAACCCAAAAGATAAAGTTTCATTAAAAATACATTGTGTGTTAATATTCCAAAAATAATTCTCCACACAATAAATGTATAAACGACAGTTTTATCAATTCAAGAAAAGTTAATCAAACTCCTCACCCAAACAAATAAAACCCAAATAAAAATTCCAACAAGGTTGCAAGACAAGGCAGTTAACACAAACAGAAATTCAAATTATTATGAGGTTGTAAAGCGTATTAAGTCAATGAAGACTCTTTCCGCAGAGAAAAAGAGCGCAAATTTCCATCTGTCTATTTCCAAGGTTTACTCAATTTATTTTCTAGAAAGTTTGCTCGTTTCCTCCCTGCCCACCCCTGCCTCTTCTGTTCTCTGTATGCCGTCTGGATCTGTGATCTTGCTTTGTTTACTGAGCTACAGCTGACACACAAGGTGGGAGTAGTTTTAGGTGTGCAGCACGGTGAATTGACACTTGTACACATTACTTTTGCACACAGACTTGATGAAGTGTGGACGTGGGTGAAGCAGGTACCTGAAGGAAGGGCTCTTCACCAACAATCGTTGGGACAAAGGTCCGAGGCAGGTGCGAGGCTGCATGTTGGAGGACAAGCAAGCTGGCCGGCAAGGCAAGTGTAAGCCTCTTAGAATTTCTGGTCTTAAAAGGATGCGGCGAAGATGTGAGGTCCTCAAGCTCATGGAAGCTTTAAATCAAGCAGCGAAGAGAAACGATCAACAATTAATTAAGAGCTTGACGTGTGCAGGTGCTTCCGAGATGCGCAGGACAGGGCAGCATTTGGCGGTGGCCTGGCATCGTCTGGGGTAGGGAGACGTGCCCTCGATGTCATGGGTGTTGGATCGAGATGTAAAGGAGGTGAGAGTTAGTAGAAGGATGAGCTTGTTGTGGCGGGAGGGCATCGGCCAGGCAGAGGGGACAGTGGGAGAAACACAGGACAGGAGTGTTGTCCCCCCAATGCCTCTGTGTTCTGTTCCACAGGAGAGACACTGGAGAGAAGGTTTCTGTCTCAGATTCTGCCTAAAAACTGCACCAGGCGTCAACGTCCGGTACAGTCTGGGGGAGCCATTTGCCTACACCACCTGCTGTGTCCCCACGGAAACCTCCTCCAGCCAAACGTGGCCCCCATCAGTTTTCCATCTGAGACTCAAACAGCAGAAAACTGTGGAAGTGAAGCGAAGGCACCGATGTTTGTGTGCAAATGATTCCATTTATCTGCTCAGGCTGGAAAAACTTGCCTGGTTGAGCTCACGCTTCTTGGTGGCCAGGACTCGGCTTCTTTGGAGACTGCTGTTGGGTCGTGAGCGGCAAATCCCCAAGTCCCCACGCCCTCCACGTGTCAACCGTTTGCTTTCCTTCGTTTGTGTTTTCTAAATACTTACTTTATAATACATTTTATCAATTGATTCTTTAACTCTCTCCTGACTTTATAACGGTGATAACTGTAGAACATTTGAAAAATAAAGGAAAATAGGATCATGAAATAAAACGCCAAAGAGAAGTACAGAACATATTTGTAACATGTTACAATGTGTTGTAAACTTAATGTGTAAACCACACAAATAACTAAAGGAACACCCAACAGAGTTGATTAAATATCTAAATGAAGAATTCAAAAAGAAGAAAAGCATATATTATTTTTGATAAAGCACTCAAGGGAGTACAAATAGATACAAATGCCTTGTAAATCAATTTAGTGAGAAGTTCAAAATTCGATGAGATAATTGACTTAAAAACGTGGAAATTTTTCCTGCAGGAATTGTCAGACACATGTACAAAGTTGCATATGTGAGATATTTATCACGGTGCTTTTAAAATCAATGAGAATTAAAAATACCCCAAATGTATAAAAAGGAAAAGGTCTTCTTTGTTTTAAAATAGTGTGAACTCTTGAGATGGAATGTTCAGAACACATTTGAAAGTTTAGCTTCAAAAGTAGTTAAAAATGTTTTAAACGGTTTATCACATATTGAAAAATTAGTATAATAGAAACATTTTACAATGGTTTCAGGCAGCTGGGTGGCTCAGTTGGTTAAGCGTCTGACTTCGGCTCAGGTCATGATCTCCCAGTTCACGAGTTGGAGTCCCACATCGGGCTCTGTGCTGACAGCTCGTTGCCTGAAGCCTGTTTCAGATTCTGTGTCTCCCTCTCTCTCTGCCCCTCCCCCGCTCATGCTCTGTCTCTCTCTCAAAAATAAATAAACATTAAAAATTTTTTAATTATGATTTCAATATGGACCTTCATACATATTATATCATTGATTCTATGTAAATGTTACTCTAGTAAAATATTAAGACTTTTTCTTAAAATATATTTACTTATAGTATTAAGTTCAAGCGCTATGTTGAGTAATTTTCTAAAAGATTCCAGAAATAGTTTTTCCAGTTTGTCACTTACCTTTTGATATTCTAATAATTGACTGTGTAGTTTCTTTTGTTTTTCTTTAGGGAGTGCCTTAGACATTTCTTCTACAGAACTGATATTATACAACCACGTTTATTAGATGATAAGAACTGAAAGCAGTAATTTAATTTGTGTATAAATCATAGTCTGGTTTTTTTTTTCCAGCTGGTTAGCCTATTACCTCACAGTTGTTGACTAATCTGCCCCTTTCCACAGTAATTGGAGATGTTACCTCTGTCATGCACTACCTTGCAAATTCTCCTGGCTATTTGCTAATTTTCCACTCAGCTTTGCAGACTGGTCCCTAAAGGTTGCTTAAACAGTTTAATGTATGTTATGGGAGTAGCAAAGGCCCCTGTTTCCTGCTAATATGTTTGTTCTTCTCTGGCATTTATTCCTCCAGTTGTGGTTCAGAATATTTTTTTTAAATATATAAAGCAAAAAATAAAATAAAATGCAAAAATAAAATATATAAAGCATTCTAAAGAAGTGACAGCCACGACCCATCCGAGTAGATAACCTCCGAGTGTCTGCCCCCTAAAGAAACATGAAAAAAAAAAAACAAGCAGAAGCTGTCGGAACCAAGGTTGTCAGAATCCCAGAAAACAAAGTTTTACAAATTCTGAATCCAGAGAAAGTCAAATTAAAAATGGTAGCGAGCGGAGCGCCTGGGTGGCGCAGTCGGTTAAGCGTCCGACTTCAGCCAGGTCACGATCTCGTGGTCCGTGAGTTCGAGCCCCGCGTCGGGCTCTGGGCTGATGGCTCAGAGCCTGGAGCCTGTTTCCGATTCTGTGTCTCCCTCTCTCTCTGCCCCTCCCCCGTTCATGCTCTGTCTCTCTCTGTCCCAAAAATAAATAAACGTTGAAAAAAAAATTAAAAAAAAAAAAGAAAAAAAAATGGTAGCGAGCATTCAGGTCTTCTCCTGCCTCCCGCCTCCTGCCCTCTCAGCGGCCGTTCTGCACATAGCTATCCACCTCCGCGGGTGGGACCCGGGTCAGTCTCTAGGAAAGTCAAGCAGACCTTACTTCCAAATCATGTCTGTTCCAACCTGGCTGGACTCCAGAAGGATTGAAGAAAGGTGCATGCCTCTGTTTTTTCTAACTTGGACCTCCCCAGGGCCCCAAAGTTGTGAGTTGTGAAAACATTGTAAGGTGCCCAGAATAAACCCTTGTGTGTATGGTCACATAATTTCTGAACAGTGTGAGGACCACCCGCTGGAGAAAAAGGCAGTCTTTTCAATCAATCGTGGTGGGGAAAGTGGACACCCACATGCCAGATAATGACACGAGACCCTTTACTCACAGCGTGGACAAAAAGTAGCTCGAAATAAATCAAAGAGCTCAAAGTGAGAGGGAAAACTACATAACTCTTGGAAGAAAATAGGGTAAATCTCCACAAGATGGGATTTAACGATGAAGGTATATACATGGCAAATATGGAATGTTTCTCTGTATAGAGTTTGTTGTTCTTGCTTTTGCCAAATACATAAATTGGACTTGATCTATCAGGTTTGCATGGTTATGTGGCCTGAGGACATCTGTCTTTGGAGAGTTCCCTGGACCAGTGGTAGGTGTCACGTGAGGAAGGAGTAAGCTAGTGATGGGTTGAGCCATTGAGATTTGGGGATTTTTGTGAAAGCATGTAACCTTTTTATCCTACCTAAGGCATGACTCCAAATTCTCAAAGATGCAGGCCTATCTTTTTCTGTAACAGTTTCCAAAATTCTACCATTTACATTTAGGTTTTTAATATATTGTAATTATAATTTTTGACCGATCTTTCCAAATGGAACACCAATTGTTCCTGCTTCTTCTATTGTATGATTCTTCATTCCCTAGCAATCTACAATGTCCTGTCTGTTAAATTTTATTTTATTTTATTATTTTTTTAATGTTTTTATTTATTTTTGAGAGAAAGAGAGCACAGGTAGGGTAAGGGCAGAGAGAGAGGGAGAATGAGGATCCAAAGAGGGCTCTGTGTTGAGAGCGGAGAGACCGACATGGGGCTCGACCTCAAGAATGGTGAGATCATGAACCGAGCCAAAGTTGGACACTTAACCAACTGAGCCACCCAGATGCTCCTATTGTCTGTTAAAATTTAAATTACTATTCTGGTTCAGGAGTGTCCTCATGACATCTGAGCGATTACTTTTCCATATAAATTTATGAATCTAATTATCAATACCCTCAGGAAAACTAAAAATCAAGTCAGTTGATATTTTGTTGAATTATAGAACACTTTAGAGATAATATCTTTACAGTGTTCAGTATTTCACCCATGATTTATTTTTTTTAGAATTAGGGCATTACAAGGAATTGTACTATAATGTGAACAAAGTGGTGATGGCTGGTGTTCTTGTCATATTTCTGGTGTTTAAACACCCCAGTTTTAGGGTTTCACCTCTGAGTATGATTTTTGCTGAGATTTTCTTTTTGGGGACATATCTTTTATCAAGCTGAGAAGAATTCATTCTATTACTTGTTTCAAAATAGACTTTTCAAACTTGGAACAGAGGGCTGCCTGGGTAGCTCAATCGGTTGAGCGTCCAACTTTGGCTCAGGTCATGATCTCATGGCTCATGAGTTCGAGCCCCACATCAGGCTCTGTGCTGACAGCTCAGAGCCTGGATCCTGCTTTTGCTTCTGTGTCTCCCTCTCTCTCTGCCTCTCCCCTGCTAAACACTCTGTCTCTCTCTGTCAAAAATAAATAAGCATTCAAAAAAAATTTTTTTAACTTGGAATGGGTACTGAGCTTAATTGAACTTGTGTTTCTGCATATGTTGAGATGAAAGTGTGTTTTGGGAATTTGGTCAGTGAAAGAAATAAATTGCAGTACACCTTTTCTAATGGTGAATCGGGCACGTATTCCTGGAATCAACCTGGTTGGCCGCGTCCTGTTCTGGGAGAGAAGCACCGTGGCTTTGAATGGAAGGCAACAGTAACTGCTGGTACTCCATAGGAGCTTCCCCCGGAATATTTCTCAGGCTCATTTCTTGCACGCGCATGTTTTCTCTGTAAAGCTTTTCAAATCTGAAAACCAGGGCAGTCTGTGTCACATGTGATGCTCAGGTAGACAGAGTAATTCAATTGGCCTGAAGTGCAGTGATGGCAGACTCAGCTTGTATCATGGGATGGTGTCTGGGGACAGATCATCCCCATACTAAGTGAAGCCATCGATGAAGTTTAAATTTTGCCCAAAAGAAACTTCTTCAGCTCTAGTTTCTACCGCATCGTGCACTTGGGTGATGGTGAGACTGTCCTGTGTCTGGGCTGGGTCTTTTCCACACAAACAGCTTTGCTGTTCGCAGCTGACACGTTCCGGGACGCCGTGCCAGCCTCTGTTGAAACTTGCTGTCCATATTGGTCTAACTTCTTCAAGTTCTGTGAACTATGTTGACATAACATTAGCTTTTCTGGACTCTTCTCACACTCTTGCACCTCCTTCCACCAGCTTGGAGCACGTCATCTCCGAAGCCAGGAGAAGCAGAGCCTATAAACCAGGGCTTTGGGGTCACTGGGCGGGCCCCTGAGACTGGTGACTGGTGCGTCCTGTTTTCTCAGGTGACCTGGTGGCCCCTGACTTGTTGGCCCGTGACTGGTCCTGGAATCCCCCAAGTGACAAAATCAGCAGAAACAGGGTGGTGGGGATAGAACGAAGCACTCTGGAAGGCTTTATCAGTGAATTAACACATATTATGAAATAAATATTCTAATAATTTTGTAATATTACTAAAATTTCATATTACTTGAAAACATGCATCTAATAACTGAAACTTTGTCATGGTATCCAAAGATAACATTGGATAACAATAAAGTCAGGCAGGGCATGTTCTCAATTCAATAATTCTCTAGTTTATAATGATTTATAGAAGTCATTATTTTGAGTAAAACTGCTTATTAAGTGGTACATTTTTATTTCCAAATAGACTGGCTCGTATCTATATGTTTAACTAGCTTCCTGGCCCCATCGCTGTGCTGTGTCAGGGTTTCTGTGTAAAACAGTTTGTCTGACTAATTAAAATGTGATTTCAAAGCCTATTTGTTATTACTTCTATTATCTTCTTGTAGGGGCTCTGGAATAACATGTTTATGGCTGCTGCAAACTCATCTAATTTAATATTTGCCTAGTAACCTAAATGTCCCCATTTAACAGCAGCTGCCCTTGGAATACAGATTTTTTTTTTCCACAAGGCAAGCTAAATTTTAACTAATTGTCACTGCAATATTCCATTCTGACTGGGTACATGAGCCTTTTCGATGGTGAAATTGGAATTGTTAAATGCAAGCGGTTATTAATTTGTTCTCAGTACAAAGGATGCAATTATTCATCTAAAAATAAAGCTCTCAGGGTTGGGAGAGAATCAACGAATGGAACAAGTCCCCATAATTTAATATTCTTCGTTTTGATTTTCTTAGCAGATCTTCTGAATGACATTTAGAGGCCAGAACTGAAATTATTAGCCAGCATGACCAAACAATTCAAGGGACTGTAATGACTTCCCCGAAAATTATGAAATGAAACCAAATGATTACAACGTTTTCATAGTAATTGTCCTTTTCCACCTCAGAAACCCAGAGGAGGTCTGCAGAGCAGTGCTTCTGGGGGCTGGTGTGGACCCCAGGTCGGGCTTGTGCCTGTAAAGCCTGACCTCCATCCTGGTGGGGTGGGAGGCGGGGGACAGCAAAGGACCCTGGGGTCTGCATTTCTATTCAAGATCACTTGCCCAGCCCACACTGAGGAACAAAGATGCAAAGTGATCACTGAGCTTTTATTCACAGGATTTGAGTGTAGCTTAGACTGCAGAATTTAAGGAGAGCCAAGGCATTTCCTTACTTAGGAAGCGGTGTGATTGATTTAGCCCTGGATTCACCAAACAGAAAGATGCAGACACCTTATTGATAAGGGAGAATAGGCAAGCTGACACCTCACAAATACCCCCCTTCCCCCAGGTGGGACGTGTGACATTCCTCAGGCTCTCCTGCTGCCCAAGGACAAAGGAGAGGAAAGGAAGCGTATGGTTGGCTGATGGAGATAACAGTCTTGCAGGACAGGCGTCTCCATCAGTTTGCTGATAACTTAGTAAATTACAAGAAAAAGGCAATATTATCCATAGCCTAATCTCCAGAAACCTGTAGGTTCAGTTTCCTGGAGCCCCTAATATCACCCTCCCCTCCACAGTGATGTGGGAACAAATGCAGAAGGAATGGCAGGTGACATTACATGTCCTTATAACCTGCAGCCCATTGACACATACTTGAGGCAAATCCAGAGGAGAACACTTCTCCAGGAAGCCCCTAGGGTCCTGATGCTGATGCTTTGCTAGAGGGAAAACCATCAGCTTGACAATAGCAAGGCCTCAGGTATCTCAGGAGCCCTCTTTAGCACATCACAGTCCCTCTGGAGGCCTCCCTTTGGCCCTTACCCCCCCAACTCCACAGTGTATAAGCAGTCACTCCTTGTAACCCCAGGGCAGCTCTTCCGGCCCGTGCTTTAATAAAATCACTTTTTTGCTCCAAAGACGTCTCAAGAATTCTTTCCTGGCCATCAGCTCCGGACCCCCTTCACTCCAAAACCCCATCTCTATGAAACGTCCAAGTACACAATTGATAATCATGTATTTTTTGAAATACATTGAAAAGACTCGTTGAAACTCATCACGCAGTAGGTGGCTTCAAGTCCATCCGGCTAGTTACTCACGACTTTCACACTGGCACATCGCTTTACCAGTTGGACCAACTACATGGTTTATAAAGGGCTGTTTCTAAACGAAACATGTCGTGCCCGTGACAACGCTTTACGCTGATGTACAGAATACCCCTATCCTGAAATCCCCTTGGAAGGTTTCCTAGAAAACATTTGACCAACGTATGTTATCTTGTAGACTGTTGCCATGGTTTTACCTGGCCTTGGAGCTAGCGGGCGGGACAGCATGGCGGGTGAGGGGTGCAGTTGGACGGACACTCTTTGCAGGAGCAAGGACAGGGTTCACCATTGTTCAGAGCGGCTGGGGAAAGTAACGAGCCAGGCACCCACTCCCTGCCACAACTCTGCCTCTTCTACGCTATTCTCACTCATCGGGAGAAATACCCTCAACCTCGCTGCCGGGTCCACACTGGCGCCCCGAGCTTCCCAACACACACAAGCCCGCCCCCCGTTTTCCTCCCCTACATCGGGTCGCAAACTATGGCCCCAGGGTTAACCCGCACACTGGCACTGCCCTCCTCTTGTATCCATACACTGCTGGCTGCCTTCCTGCACCTGAAAAGCCTACACAACGAGCATGTTTACTGTCTGGCTCTTTTCAGGACGTGTGGGCTGACCTCTGTGCTCGCTGAGGTGTCCATGGCTTTTCCTTCTGTCAGAAACTTCCAGCGATTCTTTCTCATTCCCTTTTCTAAAAATAACTGAAGACAATTGTCTCCGTTTCCAGACACCTCACTCCGTCTGCGCCCACGTGATGTCTTCCCTGCGGTGAGTGAGGCGGGTGTGTCCCCCAAGGCAGCCCTTCCCTGTGTCGTGTCATGGGCTCTTTCCCTTCTCATGCGCTCACGGTAGGGCTCCAGCAGGCCTTCCCTGTCCTCCACTCCACTGACGAATAGTCCCTTGAGAGTGTTAGCAAAATCTGCTTTCTTTCGTTGACAAAGATTTGTGTTCACTGGCCAGTTCTTTTTCTCTGCTGAATGTATGATAACCCTCCGCAACGTCTGTCTGCACATGGATATTGGCTGGTTCCAGCGGAGCCTAATTCAACGGTAGTCTTCTCACCATGCCGCAAGGTTGGACAGCCTTCGTGGCCGTTGGGCACCCATTGGACGCGCAACCCGATGGCCACGCTAGTCCCATGTCACAGATGACCCACCTAGCATCGGATATCACCCACCACCCCCTCTCGAAGCAGCTTTTGTGTGGGCGTCAAGGATGACACACACCAGCCTCTCCTTCTGTCTCCCAGGCTCATCCCTGGTTCCTTCTCTTCTCTCCCCCGCACCCTGGAGAGCCCCACCCAGTCTTTGTACCTCTGCTGGTCTCACCGTTTATTCCTCAGTCTTGTCTAGTGGTTTCACGTACGGCCTCTGTGCTCACCACTCCTGAAATGTCTCACCTGAGCTCCAGATGTGTGTTTCCAACTATGTTCTTGACATTCCCACTTGAACAGCATCCGTCCGTCTGGGCTGCTGAACACACACCACAGGCTGGGGGGATTATAAACAACAGGCACTCATTTCTCACAATTCTGGAGGCTGAATGTGCAAGATGGAGGCACGAGCAGGTTTCGTGTTCTTGGCTCCTGGATGGCATCTTCTGGCTGTATCCTCACATGATGGAAGGGGTGCGGGGTCTCCCTGGGGCCTATTTTATAAGGGCACTAAGCCCACCACGGGGCTCCCCCTTAGGACCTCATCAACGTCTGAGGGTCCCTTATCCTGACACCATCGTCTTGGGCGTGAGGCGTCAACACAGGAACATCGCACACAAACGTTCAGTTTGAAGCATGTATCAGACAGGCACATTGGGTGAACTCATTGCGTCTGCATAACGTTCCCACCAGAGGAACTGCTCTCATGGTTTTAATGCACATGGTGTCCATCCTTTTATTGTTAGGGCCCCAAAATTTAGAAGTGATATTCACTGCTTTTCCTTTGTTCATATACCATCCTATCTGTAAATATATAATATATAATATATAATCCTCTATCTTTAAAACATATCCCAAATTCCCCAAATTCCGCCATCCTACTAAGGACATAATTGCATGAATATCTCGTGCTGTCCTTGATGAAGCCGTCAATTTTCATCTGGCCCATACTAAGCACTAAATACTAAACACGTGCTCTGTTGATGTACTGTGGACCTTCCCACCCACATGGTTTAATGCACTTTTCTGAAGTCCTTTCCTCCTCTTCACTGTCAGCACCTCTTACTGTCTTTAAGACATCGAAGGGGCACTCACAGGACGGCAGAAGGCGTGGCGTCAGTCGAAATGGCACCTGCATTCCCAGCACGATTCCTTGTTCTCCACCAGGTCTCTGTTGTCCTCTGCACTCAGTCTGAGCATCTTCCGGCACAGAACCCAGGCCCCATCCCCCAACAGCACTGGGAACACGGATATGTCCACTGTCCATCTTTCTCTTCCCCGTGGCTCCCCACAACCAAGTCTTCATTTTCCGCTCATTCAGCAGCTCTGTATTGAACATGTGCTAATCACAAGGGCTGTAATAGTAAACAAGACAGGAAGTGCTGAGCCCACAGGCCACGGACCTTGGCCCTGGAAGCGGGGACTAGTGAGAGGACTCCCACGGCCACCGTGGCAGACTGTCCAGGGTGCGGTTCACTCCAGTTAGAGGGCAAAAGGAGAGCACATGAACAGAACCCCAGTTTGTTCTGGGAGGTTCAGAAATGACTGTCCTGAGATAGACGTCTAAGATGATATTCCAGGAATGAACACAAGTAGCACTGGGTTGAAGATCTGGGATGGGGAAGGCACGAATGCCCTAGGGACGGGAAGCCAGGCTCCCAGACGAGCTGGACGCGGGGACCGTGGTTCCCAAGCACACGGTAAGGAGAAGCACTGAGGGTTACTTCGGCAAAACAGCTTCTGCAAAGCTACACCCTCGGACTTTGGTCTTGAGGCAGAAGGAGGGTCCTGCCGCCTGGGAGTCGGTGGGGCGGGGACCCACCAGCCTCTTACGCTCTTACTTTTGAATGACATGGAATCATGTGTCAAAGGCAACGGTGTCATTGTTGTGCGCACACTAACAGGAGTGTGGATCCTCTGACTCCGGGGATTTTGTGTCTCGGGCACAACAGAAGGAAGGAGCCCTGGAGACCGGTGTGTCTCAGTCGCAGGTACCAAGGAGCGTCCCATCTGGGGACTCCGAGCACCTCAGGGACTTGGAGGAAAGGCCAAGAGCGCTGGGCCAGCTGGCGGGACCAGGAGGGATGACGGAGAACGTGGAGCCTTCGAATGGGTCCCCGAGTGGGCCCAGGATTGAGAATTAAAATCATCGGTTCCAAAATGATTGTACAAATGAGTGTGGAGAGAGAGTGTGGGGAGCTGATAGTATTTTTCTTTCTCTGACGCTGTTATCCGTGGCGTGGGTTAGCACTCGGAGAATGCTAGCTCTTATACATTTCACGTGGCCCATCTGTCACCTACTACATACAGGGAAGTGACACGGTCTTTTCGGACGTTTTCGTTGGCTGTGTTTTCTTGCACTTAGAAAGTCACTTAAACTTGACTGTAGATTCCTTTTCCACTTTTTTCTTACTCGCTCCAATAAGTGGTTAAAGCATTTTAGATGTCACACTTCAATAATTTCTATAGGTAAACTGGACCCTACATAACACAGACGATCTGAACACGAATAAATGACAATATAACAGCATTCATAGGGTATTTTTTTAAATTTTTTTAATGTTTATTCAGTCTTGAGAGAAAGGGGAGACAGAGCCCGAGCAGGGGAGGGGCAGAGAGAGAGAGAAACACAGAATCCGAAGCAGCTCCAAGCTCCAAGCTGTCAGCACAGAGCCCGACGCGGGGCTCGAACCCACCGACAGTGAGATCATGACCTGAGCTGAAGTCAGACGCTTAACCGACTGGGCCACCCAGACGTCCCCACAGATTAATTTTTAGAAATTTTACATATGTTTGTGGCTGGAAAATCCGTGGATCACAGTGAGTTTGTGCCAGCCACACAAATGTAGCTGTGTGTCATATGAGAGTCACTGTTATTTTGAACAATCACTCATTACTTATTTTTAAATTACTTAGGCATTACAGTTCTAATCAACAGATTTCTCTGGAAGATAGTCAGTAGATATTTAATGTAAATATTCTTTAGGGTTGTCAAAAAGTTTCTTTTCAAAACATTCAAAATAGGTCCACATTCATGTTAAGGAATTATGGCAAAAAACACAGTTACAGGTTGGTGATTACCTCGAGAGGAGCGAAGGTAGAAAGAAAAGGTAGATGTGCCTCAGACTGCAGAGAAAGCATTGCTAGAAAAGTGTCCACCACGAGCCTGGGGCATCCAAGAACACGAGGTCATGAGTCACCTGATGACTAGGAGCATGGTGATGGAGACGAGGGAAACTTGGTGAAAAGCTTGGTTGGGAGATAAAAAGATGAGATTAATATTAGGTATATTGAATTTTCTTTTTTCAGGGAAGGAATCATTTATCAAAGCCAGAACCTTGTTGATTGTAATTTAAGAATATCAAACCGGTGTGGATCCCTCCCTCTTCCTCTCTCTCTGTCAATAAGTGTTGGAATGAAGATAACTGATTCTTGGCAAAATAACTTAGGTGCCAGAATGTTCTCTAAAAAATAAATCATTCCATTGTTCCAGGTGCACCGTGGAACGATGTGTGAGATAAAGGCACTAGTGTGAAACTGACTTTCAAAGAGAGACCAGATGCTTTAGATGTCTCCCGCTTACCTCTTTTCTTTGGGAGGACCTTCCACATGGAGGGGGCTGGCTTGGTCCTCCCGAATTTCAAGGCAGGGGCACCTAGAGAAGTGGTTAAATCTGCTACCCTGGGAAGGAAGTGAACCAGTGCATTGTGAAACCTCTCCAGGAAAAATGCTGTGGGAGGAGCTCCTGGTTAGCCCGTAACCTGTAGTTAAGGGAATACTGTGCCCATTTGGTTACAAGTTTGGCTTAAGTCCATTAGGACAAGGGAGTCAGGTCCTCTAATTAGCTGGGATTAAAGAGCAGAGAGACAATTAAAATACGCCAGGACAAACAGTAAAAGATGAACCATACTCGGAAAATTCTGAAAATGGCTGACGTTAGGTCATAAATACCATTCTTGAGATTTGCAGGCTGTTTGACCATGTAGATCATATATTATCATAGAAGACGGTAATCAAACATCCACTCTCCTAGTCTTTTAACATTTCAAATCTGGTATCATCTACTATTGGGACATAAACAGAGAATAAGCCGCCTCCCATGGAGTTTACGAATGAAAGTGCTCTCTAAATCATGTCAGTGGTATGATATAAACACTCACCTGCAGGTTTTAAAGGTTTTAATGCAACAAAGAATGTGTATACCACATTACACCATATTTTCCCATCATTGCAAGGATGTGACGTTTGCAGATCTGAGGTGCTTAATACCCAGACATGCTTGTGTCAGTGATAGATTATCTCATGCAATCTCATAAAGCTGAACATAAACCATCTCCAGATACTGAAAGGATAAAAGTATCATCCCATTTAATATTATAATACATGAAACACATTTATTTGAGAGCCATAAATGTTGTAGCTAAAGACATTAATATTTATTTTTATTGACTTAGTAATAATTAAACACAGATGTTTCTGTCTATTATGGTCTTCCTATATCGTATTACCGATTGATTTCAAACAAGAATACAGAATTTAGATGTTTGTTAGCTAAGCCAAAGGCTGGTGGTCCCTCTGTAAGCTCATACTCAGAGGCTTTCTTTTCTTTTCTTTTTTAAAAAATTTTTTAATGTTTATTTTTTGAGAGAGAGAGAGAGAGAGAGAGAGAGACAGAGCGTGAGTAGAGGAGGGGCAGAGAAAGAGGAAGACACAGAATCTGAAACAAGCTCCAGGCTCTGAGCTGTCAGCACAGAGCCTGACGCGGGGTTCGAACCCATGAACTGTGAGATCGTGACCTGAGCCGAAGTTGGACACTTAACCGACTGAGCCACCCAGGAGGAGGGGCTTTCTTTTCTAAAGGAGGACAGAATGTTTCCCCAAGGAGCAGCAGTGGAGGAGGACCATCTATGGGGAGACCCAGAGAGCGCAGGGCAGTCTTAGGGTTATAGTAAAATGGCCCTGACTCGGGCACGGGTTTTCACAGAGGGTTGGAGCAGGTGGGGCAGAACTGAGTTACCACGACACCACAGAACCCCCCAGGGATTACTGATGATATTCTGAATGGAATCTGAGTTCTTGGAATTACACAGCTGGAGTTCAGGGACATTGAACATTGACATCAATGACAATCTCACTTACATGAAGCTGAGCCCTGGAACATTTAGTTTCCAAAGTATAATAATCTCACTTACATGAAGCTGAGCCCTGGAACATTTAGTTTCCAAAGATAGTATGACCTGAATACATTTTTTTTTAAGTCTGACATGACTCCCCCCAAAAAATGCGTTTATATTTTAAACGTTTTCAAGATGGATGTCAATTGTATGTGTAAACACAAAACCCAAAAGTGGGATGTGATGAAATCCTTCTAAGATTGGCTCACAATAATAGTTGTTGTGATTGTTATTTAATTGTCATTATCATTATTATTAAATTTGTCTATATCTATAAAATAGCTTTCCAAGATTTGATTGGGGTTGCACTGAATCCATGGACCAGGTTGGGATTCCTGCCCCATTCTGCCAGCCCACTGATCCACTCAACTACAGGCTCCGTAGAGTACAGATGGCAGTCTAGAGAGGAGGCACACTCAGGAGTCTGGTCTTTGAGCAGATGGAGAGTAGACAAGGAGCCTTGGGGGGCTTCTCAAGAACAGAAGAAAAAGCTTCTGTTCAGGGACCTCTAGGACCCATGGTCAACTATGATCCACCAGGCATGGAGTTCTCATTCCACACAGCAGCCGGCCCAGCCAAGCCTCCACTTCTTCCAAGCCCATCCCACCCTCACTCTGCTCCACAGGACTTGAAAGCTCTCATTCCAGAGCCTAGGCTACTCCCACCTACCTGAAACATTGCTTATACAGAGCCCTGCCAAGGAGAAGTCCAGAACCTTGGCTCTAAGCGTTCTCATCATGCTCTGAAACCAAAGGAAGGAACCAAGGCAGGTGGTTTCTGAGCCAGTTATCCCTGGAAGAGATCTAAATGTGTTCATCGTGATCCCTCCAGCACCAAGAAGCTCCAAACGTGCTGGTCATGACTGAAAACTTGAGACCTGCATCACAAAGACTTGACCTTTACTTTTCTGGTGTTTCTAAGTTTGAAAACTAACCTTGATGGTCGTAGACAGCATAGACCACAGCGACTGTGGCCTCGGCATGGCGATGCTTTATGATCTGGCCAGCTGTGTGTATGAGCTATGTCACTTGAAGGTAATGAATTCTCTGGAGGGCAAGGACATTTACTGCTTCTGTCTTCCATATGGCTAGTGAAGTTCAAAGAAGGTGAATAACATTTCAAACTGGCAGGTCTGAGAGCTTAAACTATTTTTCTTTCATTCTCCCAAGTTTTTCACTAACATGAAGCGCTGTCTACCCCAGGCAAGTGCCTTCACATCCTTTTCGGTTTTCTCCTATGACAAAAAGCTTTCTCACAAAACCTATGATTTTTTTCCCCCAAAACTAAAATGGCACGGAATTTTCCATAGATGTCGGTTCCTTTCTTAACTCTTCTGTCTTCAAGCACATGGTTTCTCCTCACTCACCTCTCACGTGGACTTAATGACGTAAAGGATACTCAGAACCTATTGCTTTGGAACTGGGAAAACAGAAAACCACAGTCTCAGCAACAGGTTACTGTAGAGTGAAAATATCTCGTCATAAATCACACTGCTTCACTGCTCATCAGGCACAGTCTTCCCGAACTTGAGGGAGGAAGAGGCAAAGGCAGCCTCTCATGGTGTTTTTGCTTCTTGTGTTTGAGTCCCACATACCGATAAGGAGAAAACAGAGCGCTCCACGCAGTTTAGGATCGCGGAACCCCATTTTCAGATCTTGTGTGGATCCTGACTCATAGAAACCAAGTGTTTGCCAAAACAAACAAACAGAACAACAACAGCAAAACAACCCACAATTATTTAAGACAAGTAAAACATGCAAATATGGACAAGTTATTATATGACTTTGAGGATTCCTTTTTAAAATCCTCTTAGGTGTGATGATGATATGGTTGTCCTACCTCCTGGCATATATACGTCTCCTTTCCAATTATAAAAATGGAATAAACTATCTGGGGGCTAAATGACATATTGTCAAAATCGTGTTTTGAATACTCCAGCAGCAGGGAAAAAAGACCAGACAAGAAGGAAAGAAGGAAGGAAGGGAGGAAGGAAGGGAGGAAGGAAGGGAGGGAGGAAGGAAGGGAGGGAGGAAGGAAGGGAAGGAGGAAGGAAAGAAGGAAGGAAGGGAGGGAGAGAGGAAGGGAGTAAGAAAGGGAGGAAGGAAGGGAAGGAGGGAGGGAGGGACAATGAAAAGGAAGCATGAGGCCCAATCTCTGAGGCAAGATTGGGGAATGTTGAGAAATGTAGGCCCTGGATGATTCACACATGGGGGTTCATTATACTCCTCCTGCTGCTTCTGGGTATGTTCGAAGTAATAAAAAGTTAAAAATGAAACACTTTATGGCATAAAACAAGGTCTGATCGTTTGCTTTTAGAGTTGTTACGAACACAGTGGATGTCCTGCTCTGCTCTGAACTGGGGCCCTGCTATTGACTTTGTGAGGACAGTGTAAAGAAACAGAGTGGACATAGCCCAACGAGTAGTAAATGCCTCCAACGTGCACATCAGTATATTCTAACAGCTTGGCTATGGCTTCACTTTAGTCACAAGGCTAATCATGGCTTCTAGGAAGTAATGGGAAATGAGAAGTTGATTCCATAACATTCAAAAGGCTGACCTCAAACATCTGTGGCTTTTGCACCTAATTAGGAGCTCTCTTGTGAGGGGAGAAAGGGAGAAGCAAGGCCGGGAGATTTGCAGGTGATATAGGGAGTGGTGAGACAAGGTGGGTGATTTGTGGGGCAGTATCTACAGAAAGAAGGGAGGAAGAGGGGGGAGGGAGGGAGGGAGAGAGGGATGGGTGGAGAGATGATTTGGTATTGCTTTTCCCAAACGATGGAAAGCTGTTTTTCCAAGTCTAGGCATGGTCTCTCTAATGATGCAGACATCCGTATATGCTCAAAGAGATGACTCTAATTATCCATTGAGTTCAATTAAAAAGAGAAAAAGTGCTGAGTTTTTGTCCCCAAGGTGGGCATGATTGATGCAAAACACGATTCAGGAGGTTCTGAGTTCTGCCTGTACCTTGGTATGATTTGGATGTAAGGCAGAGACTCATATTTCACAATTCATTGGTAAAATTTTCCAAGACCAAAATGATGACGGCCTGAATCTAAAAGTTGTCTGATTCAGGACTTGGAAGCTGCCTTATTCATCCATCTGCCTGGAAAAGAAGAAAGATTCCAAAAGGAAGCTATAACTTAACAGGCCGTATAAAATACTGTTTAGAGAAGGCATTTTCATTTCTAGCTTAGCTGTCCGCTAGCAACATAACCCAAGTGTTGCTTGAGACCTGTGTCTGGCAAGAGGCGTGTCAGTGAGACAGAGTGCTGATCAGATGTGCTACAGCCAGCGTATTTCCCAAGGTCATCATGCACAATTCGCAGGAGCTCAATGAGGTGTCAGTTCTTGGGATTTCAGATGCCATGGTCATACTGCTCTAAAGTACAAAGCTATTCCTCTTGTTGGGTTTGGGCTGGAGCGGTGGGCATGTGTGTACTCGGATACAAGCAGAGCCCTCCCATTCTGTAAAAATGGCGGATGGGACGCATGGTGCCCTGCGTGGTGTATACATGTTCATCCCCCAGTGGAACTATGTGGCCTCATTTCCTTTGTTTCTTTGTTTTTGTTTTTTTTTTTCTGTTTTCTTAACTTTTTGTTTTTAATTTTTTAATTAACCCTTTAATTTTAGAATATGTATAGATTTACAGGAAAGTTGAGATGATATTGCAGAGAAGTGCCATATGCCACAGCCAATTTCCCGTTACTAACATCTTAAATTAGTATGTGTATTTGTCACAAGTCATGAGCCAATGTTAATACATTATTACTTACTAAAGTCTGCATTTTATTCAGATTTCCCGAATAGGCCCAGGACTTTCTTTTTTGTAATTTTCTTTTCTTTTTTCTTTTTAATGTTTTTATTTATTTTTGAGACAGAGAGAGACAGAGCATGAGCAGGGGAGGGGCAGAGAGAGAGGGACACACAGAATCCTAAGCAGGTTCCAGGCTCTGAGCTGTCAGCAGAGAGCCCGACGCGGGGCTTGAAATCACGGACTGTGAGATCATGACCTGAGCTGAAGTTGGACGCTTAACTGACTGAGCCACCCAGATGCCCCAATTTTATTTTAAAGAGAGAGAGAGAGTGATCAGGGAGAGGGGCAGAGGGGGAGAGAGAGAGGGAGAGAGAGAGAGAGAGAGAGAGAGAGAGAGAATCTCAGTCAGACTCCATGCTCAGTGTTAAGCCCAGTATAGGGCTTTATCCACGATTGTGAGATCACGACCTGAGCTGAAATCAAGAGTTGGATGCTCAGCCTACTGAGCCACCCAGTCGACCCCTTACTGTCACTTTTTAAAATTAATTGCACCACATTGACAACCTACTTGCTCACTGTCTTACGGTTTACTAACACTTTAAATGCATCATCAGATTTGATAATAGGAAATAAAACAGGATCAATATTATGAACCACGTATTTTTTGAATGAAGAAAATGCAATTCAAAATTGATACACAGAGTTACATAATGTGGAAGAGACCAATGGGGTTGAATCAAGAATTCCTAACTCTTCCTACTCTACCTCAATGGGATTCTTTCCTCACTTACAAAGAAGGTATATTTTGTCAGAAGTATAGCATATTTATAGTAAAGTCATTCTTGACATAGCATCCATTCATTTAGCCACAGAACTTTTTGTTGTTGTTGTTAACATCAGAGGAATTAAATAAATGGGCAGCTGAAAAATCATTCTATGCTATAAGAGATCAGAAACACAGGAAACACTGTACTAATAGTTTACTAAAAAGAAATTGCTTCCTTCTCGCCAGTTACCTGCTCCTTTACTCCTTATGGACTTCATATACGTTGTGCTTACGCTAAGCTATGCCCGTAATTATGGACTCAGTACAAAACAGTAACAAAATGCTCATTTTTTCCCCGAGATTAAAGAATCCAGTGTAAGCATGAAAAGAAAAAAGTTTGAACAACCTCAGAGAACGTGATCATAACTATTTAGACGCTAGTGGGTATCTATTTTCTCTTAGTATCTTCTATTTCTCCTTCTCCCTGTCTCCTCTTCTTCTCTGCATCCAGGTGCAGAAAATATAGCAATTAATAATAACCTGAATTTGATTATTTGGCTCTTCAGCATTTCGTTGGGTTATGTTGACTTGGTAATTTGATTGCTCTGCAGATGTGAACCGTACTGATTGCATTAAAATATGTAAAGGAAATGAGGAAGCCTCACCCGACAACGTGGAAAAGTGGTCCCCCACTGCTGGGCACACCCCCCAGGGGCAGAAAAGATCGGTAAGTAGCATGGCGGCCCTTCAAAGTCTCTGCTCTGAAGAGTTTACTACTAAGACCATGGAACACGTTACGTTCCACCTGAGGTGGTGACTTTTCACACAGAGTGAAGTCTTCTAAAATTGTCCTGTGGTCTCGTTAAAAATTAGTTCATGGCAGGCATGCTGGCGAAAAGTGGACTCACCGGCTACTGGAGGGTGGGTGCAGTAAGAGCGAAGCAAGCGTGTGGGTTCTGAGCCACGGTTGCAGGGCTGGGAGGGAGACTAGGTCGTAGGAGGAGTGACCATACAGAATGGAACAGCAGAGGTGAAGCTCTCGTTCACAGAGCAGGTCCCCCAAGACAGGGAGGAGCAGACTGCTGAGGCTCCAAGATTACGTGGCATCAGGCTGAGCCATCTTGAAATAGAATCTAGGGTCCGACTTGTCCTTTCTGCAAGGTAATGGCCTTCCAGGTGCCAGTGGATGCCGGACGGGCATAGCATAGAGCATTTACTCCACTCATGGCCTTGACCCAGAAGCTGGGAAGGACCTGAGTTTACACATATGGCCCGGGTTGCAGTTGCAAAGGTAGAAGATTTGGATGAACTCTAGTAGCGTGAAACCTCATGATCTACCAGAGGAACACTTTGATGTTGGGACACTGATGGGCAGAAACACTATGCCAGATAAAATATGAGACAACTGGTTACTTTCGCGTTTCAGATAAACAATGAATAGGTTTTTAAAGTAGAAGTATATCCCATGCATGCCCATCCATTTTTATTTGACAAATCTGACAATCCTAGATGAGCATGACCTAGGCTTTTATTGCCTGGAACTCTAGAAGAAAATTTACACAGAAGGGTTTCCTGAAGGTACGCACAGAGCAATGTGACGGGTTTTCCAAACAGAGAGGAGAGCATTATCCCCATCGACCACCCTCGAATAGCTCGTTTGGTTCTGAGGGCTCCATCACACTGTGTGTGCCATTAGCAACCCAATGTTGTTTCTGAGATCCACCCCGTGTTATGTTTCTTACTTAGAACACTTTATTTTTCTGCTTATAAAGTATTTTTTGGATTTGGGGCAACATTAAAGCCACTGCCACCGAAATGTGAGGGTCATCAGTCAATGTAGTGCATGGTCATAGATTTACTCTGGAAATGCTTGGATATGTTTCAAAGCCTTATCTACAGGGCTTTTAAAATTCATTTTACAATATAGTCACAACAATTTCGAGCGCAAGTAAGCCCCCATGAGCTGCACTGAATAATTCAGAGCACAGGGACCTGACACTCATTTATTAAATATGGAAAACATGGCATTTATGCAGTGCCTTTAAAGGCTCTGTGTCTATCAATGACAATTTCCATCTATTCTGAAATAAAATGCACAATGTGCCACTGATATTATGTTTTCTTGGATAACTCAGACATCATTCTTCCAGAGGTAATAAATTACAGTATCTCCTTCCTGAAACACGATAGTCAATTAGCCATTATCTACCATCCAAATAGTCAACTCACTCCTGAGAGGCTTTCTAGATTAATTCTGCCAGTCGGCCCAGAAGCAAATTGATAAAGATTTTTCTCTCCATTGTAGCAGAATTTATGAATAGTCTGACTTTGTTTCTCATCGAGTCCTCATTTACCTGCACCGGGAACCCACTGTATCTGTGCTGCCCGCTAAAGGGTGCATATGCACTGCGTGCGATGGCCAGTCTGCACCGAGGCGCATGGAGGTGGAAATGCACGCCAGGGAGTTGAGACATGGGATAAAAACAAAAAAACAAACAAACAAACAAAAGAACAAAACACTATTTTCCATCAATTACATGCTGTAATGTATTTTTGAAATAGTGGGCTAAATGAAATACATTGTTAAAATTCCACCTGTTTCTTTTTATTTTTGGATGTGGCTACCGGAAAATTTGGTATTTGTCGACGCAGTTACCTTGATATTTCTGTGGATAATGCTTCATCCGACGGTGCCCGTCATGGGTGGAGACTCAGATGCATTGCCACGTGGTTTGGGCTCTTAGGGGTGGTTCTTGGAACAGTCAGCCTTTTCCGTGGTCTCTACTCTCTGTTTGCGGCAAAATTCATGGGTATTGGGCTTCTGTTTTCACCCATTGCGGCGCATTTCTCCGAAAGTATCGTGACTATTGTTCTCATTGTTTTACGATATATGACCTTCAGTTCTCGCATCACAGACCTTTGTACTTGGCCAAGCATCGCTGTGCCCACTCCTCACAAACTCCGGTCTTCCCAGGGTCTGTGCCCCCACACTTCGCTGATCGTAGGTTGATCGCTAATGTCCCTCCTGAGTCTCTGTGCATTCATCATATCCCTGCCCAAAGGGGTGTTGGCTGTTTCTTCTGTGGGTGATATTTCCGCCTGTTGTGATTTCATTTGATCTAATGCTTTAACTATCACTGACAGACTGATCTGTTCATATGTGTGAGTGTGTGGGTGTATGTAAATTATATAAAAATCGGTCTCTTTTTGGTGCCCTAGGGAGACAGAGCTGATTTGCCCCATGTGTGGGCACAAAGGCCAGATCCCACCTGGGGAGAAGCTCCACGGGGAACTGTTGCACGCTGGGCAGGGAGCCAACAGCCTCGGCTACATGGCTTACAACCACGAGGACCTGTTTCTTGTTTTTACAGATCTGTGAGTCGACGGACGTTTTTGGCCGCTGTACGCTGGGTTCAGCTGGAGGCTGTGGGCCCCACGTCTGCTGGCCGTGGCTCCAAGCTGTGCGTTTGATTCCAGTCCTTTCTTTTCTGGGAAGGTCCCAGGCGGATCGGGTTGTGTCTCAGAAGATGTGTTCTCCTCATGGCTGGTCACCGGAGAGCAAGCTCCAACCTGCACAAGCAGTTGAGGGAAGCTGCTGTCGCCTCACATCCAAACTCAGCATCGATGAGGCGCCAAGGTGGCTTCACCTTGCCGGGAACGTTCCCACACAGGAAGTCAGCATTTTATGATGTTTAAACATGTCCTGAAATGTTTCTTTATTTTCAAGTATTACTGCCATTATTATATTACTCAGGAAAGGCACAGAGTAAGAAGTGACTTCAGAATCTCAGTGGCTCACAAAACCATGTGTTTTATCCCTCACACTAATGTTCATGTGAGTCAGTTATGACTCCGCTCATAACAACCTCATTTTGTGACCCTCTCTGAGGGAACAGTCCCCATAAGTAACACTGCCAGTCTTACAGCAAAGAGAAAAGAGAAACATGGTGAATCTCAAATTGGCTCATAAAGCTTTTCCTTGAAAATGACACACATTACTTCTACCAACATTTCATTACCCAGAGCACAAGCCATGCTGCTTCGAGACTCAACGGGGCAGGGAGTATAATAGCCTCACAAGGAAATGAAGTAAATAATTGTGAACAATGCAATCTGCCATACTGACTTGGATTCAGACATGGATCATATCTGCAAACTTTATGATTCTTTTTGATTGTGACACCATTGGAATGCACTGATTTTTATCCCCTGAATTTAAGAATGTTAAGAAAATGATAATCTGGGCACCTAGGTGGCTCAGTCAGTGGAGTGTTTGACTCTTGATATTGGCTCAGGTCATGATCTCACGGTCGTGGGATAGAGCCCTGCATCAGGTTCCACGGTGAGTGTGGAGCCTGCTGGGGATTCTCTCTCCCTCTCTCTCTCCACTTCTCCCTGCTCATAGTCTCTCTCTCTCTCTCTCTCTCAATCTCTGTAAATAAACATATAAATATTAAAATTATCACCATCATCATCATCATCATCATCCTGCAGAATGGACTTTCTACCAAAAACTTGCTTGTATGTTGAGACCTATGAGCCACACACACTCCAAGAAGGTTTATTACTCTCATAATGAAGTTTTGGAGGAAGGCTCCCTCAGCAGATGTGAATACAGCTTGAAGGAGGGCTGGTTAGATTGAAGCATGGGTTGGGAGAGGGATGGAGTGAAGGTGCCCATGCTCATTGTCTGGGTCACGTGTGGTTTGAACGTTCGCCCAGTGTCTGAAGAGGGGTACCAGGGCATTAACGTGCACAGATATAGAACACAGAAGAACAGGAGTGGAGGGGCTGGAGGGGCCAACAGTCAAATTTCAGAAATGAAATCAGACTTGTTAATACAGCCAGGCACAGCTTTCAGCTCCTGGTGAATATTCTAGGAGTTGGGTTGAATGTCTGGCAGGGCACGCCATGTGAGTAGAGTGGAACAGAACAGGATCATCCCACAGACACTGAAATACAGCATCGGACCATCTCCACATCTATTTGGAATAAGATCCTGTGGGACATTTAGAGGCCACAGCATAATTGCCTTTAGGAATGAAAAATAAACACATCACCTCTGAGGGAAGACAATCTCATCTACCATCTCAAACCACAACTACATTTATTCATAAACAATACCTGATATGCAATCACGAAGACACAGATACGCAGCACTGTTCTATGTAAAACTTGGGGGAGAAGAAAGATAAATCATGGATAGTTGTGTCTCAGTCAGCTCTGAATGCCATCACAAAATACACACAGACTGGGACTCCAACAACAGAAATATATTTGTCCCAGTTCTGGAGGATGGATGTCCAAGAGTAAGGTTCTAGATGATTCAGTTTCTGGTGAGAGCCATCTTCCTGGCTTGTAGAAGGCCACCTTCTAACTATGCCCTCACAGCATGGGGAGAGGGAGAGAGCAGGAGGGAGAGAGGGAGAGAGAGAGAGACAGAGTGTGTGTAAGCTCTTTGGTGTCTTAAAAGGACACAAATCCTATTGGGTCAGGGCCCCACCCTTATGACCTTATTTAGCCTAGATTAATAACAGCCATCTGTCCAAATACAGTCACATTAAGACCAGGGCTTCACAAAACCAAATCTGGGCGGACACAAACATTCAGGCAATCACATATCGAGTAGGACCAATAGGAGATCAGCATACGAGGATTATCAGATGTGAATTTTAGGATGACTAAGATTAATATGCTCAAAACTAAAACTCAAGACAAAAGAACAAATGACACAATTTAAAAATCCACAAAAAAATCCACTTCCCTAGACATTTCTCTGAGGAAGATACAGAAATGGTCAATGAGCACATGAAAAGATGCTCAACACCACTAACCGTTAGAGACATGGAAATGAAAACCGCAATGGGAGACCACCGTCCACCCATGACCATGGCTGCTTTCAAACAAGCAAACGAACACAGAAAACAAAGACAAAAACAAACAAGTGTCGATGAGGATGTGGAGAAGTTGGAACCCACTGCTGGTGGGAATGTGAAGTTGCTGCTGCCACGATGGGGAATAGTATGCCGTTCCCCAAAATATTGAAAACAGGATGACCTTATAAGCCAGCAATTCCACGCGAAAGCAGGGGCAAGAAGAGATGATCTCGTACCCACGTTCTTAGCAGCCGGGAGGTGGAAGAAACCCTAGTGGCCACCAATGGGTGAACAGAATGCACTTTATACCCACAACGGAATATGATTTCATCCTGAAAAGGGGGGAAATTGTGATACAAGCTACCGTGGAGATGAACCCTGAAGAATTTGTTAAGTGAACCAAGCCAGCCACAAAAGAACAAGTACTGTGTGCTTCTACTTATAGGCAGTATTTAGAGCAGTCAAATTCATAGACACAGAAAGTGGATGGTGGGTGCCCGGGGTGGGGGGAGGGGAGTTGCTTTGAAAGCATTTGGGGGTTCCGGTTTGGGATGATGACAGACTCTGGAGGTAGATAGCGGAGGTGGTTGCGAAGCAATGTGAACAAGCTTCATGCCGCTGAATTGTCCGCTTCAAAGGTATTGAAATTGTAACTTTCATGGTGTGTATATTACACCACAATTAAAAATAAATTAAAATAAAAAAATTATTTATGGATAATTTCTCCAGAATTGAAAGTGACAAAGAAGAATCACGCTAAAAAAATCCAGAGCTAAAAAACAGAGTAACAGTAATTATAATGATTGGTGAATTTTAATAGGATATTAAAGACAGCTGGAAATAGATCTGACAAACATTTTTAAACCTGAAGCACACAGAGAGAAGCCAGAAAATAAGAAAATGAAAGAGGACATTTAATCTAACTTGTTTGATCATAATAGTCTATAACACTGATTCAAGATGCCAAGCCACAGATTCGAAAATCTCTACTAACTCTAAACAAGGGAATAAAAAGGAGACCACCCAAGTTTATCCTCCTAAAACTTCCATTATCGCAGGGGTGCGTGGGTGGCTCAGTCAGTCAAGCGGCCGACTTCGGCTCAGGTAATGATTTCACAGTTTGTGAGTTCGAGCCCCGTGTCGGGCTCTGTGCTGACAGCTCAGAGCCTGGAGGCCTGCTTCAGATTCTGTGCCTCCCTCTTTCTCTGCACCTCCCCTGCTCATGCTCTGTCTCTCTCTGTCTCTCAAAAAATAAATAAATATTAAAAATTTTTTTTAATTTCTGTAAAGCAAACACAGAAAAAGTCTTACAAATATTCAGACTTAAAAAAAGTCATTAACTTCAAAAGAGCAATATTGCAAGTGACATCTGACATCTCAACAGCAACAATAAAAGCCAGAAAACAATAGGATGACATTTTCAACATGTTGACAAAAATTATGCCAACATATAATCCTATCATAAGAAAATACATTCTTTAAAAATAGAGGCAAAAGAAAGCTTTTTGGGGGCAAGCAAAAACTAAGACAACTGTTTATGAACAGAAACACATTAAAACGACATTTGAGGATAATCTTCCAGTAGGAAGAAACTGATCAAGATGGAAGGAAGGTGACAATTATCAATAGAAACAGTAAGTAAATAGGAAAACCTAAACAAATACTGATTGTACAAAATAGTAAAATAATGCCCTGTGGGATTGAAACTATATAGAAAATCTAAATATATACAAAACTTCACAGATTATTTTTGCTAACCTTCACACTGGCTTTTAGTTAGTGAAGTTTCTAGAAGACCAGATAAGTCACAAGCTAAGGGAGTAGAAAATAAAAGTAGAAAACATTAGGATCATTCAATTAAAAAAGATGAAGTGAAATCACAGTCAAAGAGGAGAGCCAACTAGAATAACCGTTAGAATTAATACACAGACTGGAAGTTGGGTGTACCACAAAACACAACTGCTTTTGAGAGACACAGCATTATCTCCAGAAACGAAAAGTTGAAAATGATTACAATGGAAAAGGTTATGCCATGCCATCACTCTCCAAACAAATAAAAACAGGTAACTATACTAAAATGAGACAATTGACTTCCTTAAGGAAAGGCAAGTATGAGAGATAAAGAGAAGAATATTCTAAGGTAAAATTGAAATTTCCTGAGTAAAAGTTTTGCCTCTTTAAGAATAGTTTTACCCTCACAATTAAAATTTGTCTGCAATAGACCAATCTCCAAGTGTAATGGTACATAAAGGGCTCATAACGCACAGAGACAAAATTCAGAATGGGTATAAAATATTTGAACAGCTTGATGTACTAACATGATCTCACTGAACACAGAAAACACCCACCTAACAACTCCCGAGTACACAGTTTTCCCAAAGACACAAGAAATATGTATCAAAACTGACCATAGGCTGGGGCACATATTATGTCTCAACCAATATCAAATGACTCAATTCATGCAGACGATAGTTTCTAGATGCAGTGGAATTAAACTATGTAGTGATAATAAAAACATTTTAAAGCCCACATGTATTTAAACATTAAACATTACATTTTCCAGAGAACTTAGGGATCAAAGTGTAAGTCACTGTATACCAGTGTGTGCATAAATCACAACATCAAAATCTATTTTGAACTAAGCGGAACCTAAAAAATATATATAGGGCATCGATGCGGCTAAATCTGAGCTTTAGAGAAAATGAAATCTTTAAGTACATTTATTAAAAAGATGTGCCTGTAGGGACGCCTGGGGGGCTCAGTCGGTTGAGCGTCCAACTTCAGCTTAGGTCATGATCTCATGGTTCATGGATTCGAGCTCCACATCAGGCTCTGTGCTGACAGCTCAGAGCCTAGAGCCTGCTTTGGATTCTCTGTCTCTCTCTCTCTCTCGCTCTCTCTCTCTGTTTCTCCCCCACTCACGCTATGTCTCTCTCTGCCTCTCAAAAATAAAAGAAACGTAGGGGAGCCTGGGTGGTTCAGTCGGTTGAGCATCTGACTTCAGCTCAGGTCATGATCTCGTGGTTGATGAGTTTGAGCCCCGCGTCGGGCTCTGTGCTGACAGCTCGGAGCCTGGAGCCTGCTTCAGATTCTGTGTCTCCCTTTCTCTCTGCCCCTCCCCCACTCATGCTCTGTCTCTCTCTGTCTCAAAAATAAATAAAAACATTTTTAAAAAATTATAAAAAGAAAAGAAAAGAAACGTAATATATTGACCCAAACCCCAAGCACTGTATATCTTCAAAGCCCCCTTTCAAAAAAAAAAAAAAAAAAAAAGATGAGCTTGTAAACAGACATGTCAGCACTGACCTCGAGAAGCTATAAAAAGCACAATTAATTAAACCTAATGCAATTGCTCCATTTATGGAAGAAACAAACTCAAGCTTTCATCCAAATAGTGCAAAAAGAAAAAAAAAATTGAGGAAGCAAAACACTAATTTGTGATAAAATCTATTAGCAAATCAGGTAACAAAGGGAAAGCTTTCTGTGATAGATTATTAAAAAAAAAAAAAAAAAACAACAAAACTGCTACCATAACAGTTCACAGTGAAAGTTGAGCAAATTCCCTCTAGGATTAGCAACAGGACAAAGATGGATTGAATTGATTCACCAATTCAAAAAATCATTGTTCTAGAGGTCCTAGTCTGTGTAACAAGGCACGGAGAAGATAGCAAACAAATATAGATTATAAAGGATTAAAGAAAACCAACATTAATCACAGATGTCATGTTTGTTTTTGGAGAAAATCCAAGTGTGTCTCAAAATAAGCAGTTAGAGTTATACAAATTTAGCAGTAATACTGAATATAAACTGTATATATATATATATATATGTGTGTGTGTGTGTGTGTGTGTGTGTGTGTGTGTGTGTGTATACATATATGTGTGTGTGTGTGTGTGTGTGTGTGTATATATATATATATATATATATATATACACATGAGGAATTTTATTTTATAAGTGGCAGCATGAAACAATTTAAAAAAAAATTTGGAAGGTAAAATTTTAACCAACTACCATTTTCAACGGCATCCAGAGCTATAAGGGCTTAGGAGTAAAACTAATAAAAAGTGTGCGAGAATCTACCGAAAGTAAAACTGGTAAGACCGATGAAGACATACTTTGAATAAAAGTATAATACCCCAATGCACATGTTCTGAAAGACTTAAGATCTGAAAGTGGCATTTAACAAAATTATGCATATATTTAATGAAATCTCAACCAATATCTAAGACCTCTTTTTTCCAGTATGGTCATTGATAGATGTACTTAACATACATGTGGAAATGTACACGGCCAATATATCAAAGAAAAAATTTAAGAAAAAATATGTTGGGGGATTTAAATTACCAGGTATCAGGACACTTTGAAGGCACATTCGTTAGCATGAGGGTAACCAGCTAGACCATTGGGACAGAATGTGTAATACCAAACATAACCAAATAGCCAACTAAACAAACAAAGAAATAAAACCCTAACATTTGATTTAAGACAACGCCTGGACCCAGGACAATAGCAAAAACCTGGGTTCTTTTCAGTAATTTGTGCTTGGCTAATTGGATAGGTACCCATAGAGTTAAAAAGAAGGGAAAAAAAAATCTTCACCACCACCTTACAACATACTCCCAAAATAATTCCACGTGAAGAAAATGTGAAAGATAAACATTAAGCTTTTCCTGTAAATGTCGATACTGAATAAATACAGGTTCACAGTCCCTAAGATCTCCGCCTACACTTTCCTAGGGAGAATGTGGCCTGAGACCCTGTTTACTAATGGGCGTGGCTCTAGATGTGGCCTGCAGGCGAATAGGAAAGAGAATGCATTCAAGACCTAGTAGTAAAGAAAGATTTATTGTCTACAATGGCAAACATTTAGCCTTAAGGGAAAAGATGAAAACTACTGATTACATTTAAGTGAAGAACTTCTCTGCATCAAAGATGTCATTGAGGGGAAAAAAAATGGCGAGTTACTGACTGGGAGAAACACTGCTGGGAATGTACACGTCGCATGGCTCTGGAAAGCGGAAGGCTAACTTAGGTGCTCTGTTCCCACATCTAGGTAAATCCTTAGAGGAGGCGCGTCTATACACGCCAGCACTAAAATGCACGCATATGTGCATAGCAACAGGATCTTTCTTCGCAACAGCCCTAAACAACCTAAAATCCTTCCCAAGCGGAATAAACATAGGGGGAAAAACGGAATATTTTGTTGAACTGAAAAGGAGCAGATAATGCTATATGAATGTGAAAGAATGAAACGACATATTCATGCTGAGTGTAAGAAACCACCAGCAAAAAATATACGTGGTGTGATTTTAAAACAGGCTAAATTAGTGAATTTTGGAATAGGTCGATGTGATGATTGGGAGAGAAAATTGGGGTGTCTGATACACGATTTATTGACCTGCATGGCGTTTGCACTGTGTGATAGCTCATCTAGCTGTGGACCTTGATTTATGGAACTTTCCTGTGTTTATGTTAAGTGGTATTTTTTTTTTTTTTCTTGAAGAGGAATGAGTGTATATTATTTTTTCCAGGATTCCTTGGGGTTAAAATATCCAATTATTTTAGCTCCGGGGCTGTGTCTATAACGCTCAGAGCACAATCTCTAGAGCCTGAATTTCCAGGTTCAAATCCTGAACTGCTTTGCACTAACTATGTGACCTCGGGCAAGGTCACTGACATTTTCACACTTCAGTTTCCCCAGCTGCAAAGAAAAAGCTAATGTCAGGGTTTTTGTTGAGAATTGCATGTGATAATGTGTGGCCATCACGTACTGCTGGGCACAGAGCAAGCCCTAAACTTCGGTAGATTTTTCCGCGTTTCAATTTGCATTTTATTCTTACCAGATTTAAATCTTAAACATATTTAATTGTTGTCAATTCCCGTGACCTTTCCATGGGAAGCACTTTAGCCGGCAGTCATTATCTAAATGTGGTGATTATTGGAACATTGGCAATAAAATATAATTGATGCTAGCTTGTTACTTCATCGTTTGCAATATTAGCAAAGTGTATGTGAAAGTTCGGGTTGGGGCCGCAAATCCCTAGCATAAATGAGAATCAAAAACAAGGGGGTGTTCTTCCTGCTTTTGGTTATTGCTGGGTGTGGCAGTGGTCACAGATTGTGTTCCCAGGGAAGCCTGTCGACCTCCCCGGAAGTTTTGTGTTCAGCACGCCAGCCCGCCGGCTCCAGGGCGGCCACTTAGGCTCCGTGACTTGCAGGACATTCCCTTGCGTCACTCTGATCCTGTTCAAGGAATCTAGCAGATTATTCTCCCTCTTTTCCGTGGATAAATTTGGTTTTATTTAACATGAGAAAGAACACTTCTTTTTTTTGTTTTTTTTTCCACTGGTGAAAACACAATGAAGAATCAGCCGGGGCGGGGCGGTGAACAAACTATATTCCTAGTGAAGTTGCAAGGATAATGGGGCAGTTAAGCAAGCAATTGAGAGGCTGGGAACTCATATTGATTTACTGTGATCTGCCTGCTGACCCTTCAACCCTGTTTGTGTGCAATGTGAACCACATCCTCTTAACAGTATTGTGTCAACCGGGGCGCCTGGGGGGCGCAGTCGGTTAAGCATCCGACTTCAGCTCATGATTTCGGCTCAGGTCACCATCTCAGGGGTTTGTGAGATCGAGCCCCAGGTCGGGCTCTGCGCTGACAGCTTGGAGCCTGCTTGGGATTCTCTCTCTCTGTCTCCCTCACTGGCATGCTTTCTCTCTTAAAAATGAATAAACTTAATTTTTTTTTTTTTTTTTAAGTATTTTGTCAACCCGTAACAGAAGCAAGCCAAACACGCGACCGTCAACAGAAAGGAACACGTTGTGTGCTCTGGTTCAAATGCAGGTGGCAAGGACAGAGGGTGTGCAAAAGGAGGCGTATCTACAAGATCGGCCCAATCAGGGGACCCAGCCCAGGCTGGGAAAATCAGCCATAAGCAGAGATGCAAGGGTGAAAACACGGAAAGCAAACGTGGCGTACTTCACCATTTTACCCGGGATCCGCCGTGGCTTTGTGCCGGAGGCTTTTTAGAAAGATATGAAGCATTAAAATTACTGATTATAAGCACACCTTACACCGTTCCACGAGGCCTTTATGATCACAGAAAAGCGGCCCACTTTCTAATTGCTGCGGAGGGACCTGTGGTGTATTATTGTATTAAGCCACGGTACCAGCATCCTAGTTACTTATGCAAAAACCACATCTGCAATTGATAGAAATATTTATCAGGGTGTTCACTAAAATGAAAACGCACTGGAGCAAGTAATAACATTTAAAACAAATAGGAAAGTCCAAATGAAAATGAAGCATTTGAATAATTACACAGTGTGTAGCCCGGAATAAATGATACCAAAATCCACTTGTGTTTCAGATCAACAACACTGAAATGTGGCAGAATCTTGATGATACTGTATGACAAAAATTCCATCCATAAAAATATACTTGTAAAACATTTCAACACAAGGGGAGACTTGCAGTTTTTCCCTTAGCACAGAGCAACCAGGTGCTGGAAATCATTTTTTTTCATAGTTGGCTATCCCATGGAACTCATGGCTTCTGGACAAAGATTCCGGTGTTTTAAAGATTGTAGGGGATTGTTATAAATTCGCGTTTATTTCAGAGGATTATGAAGTCGGACGCACGAGCGGATGGTCTGCGCATCCGCCGTTTGGTTCGCGGAGAGCGTTCCCCGCGTGGACTCTCCTCTTGGTTGTTTCTTCCAAAGTGTCTGCAGCCCCTTCAGGTGAGCGAGTTTTCCATCGTCCCGGTCATTCATCTGTCCAGTCCCGAGGGAGCTTGTCATCCAAGGATTGCAGGGGGCTTCCCGTCTCTGTTCGGCTAGCAGGTCAGATTCACAGCGGAGGGTCCGACGGAAAGGCGTAGGTCCTACTGCTGTCTAGTGGAGAAAAGAAACTTGCCAGATTGTCTGAGTATTTGTGGTGATTGGAAATCAACGTTCAGGTGCCCATTTTTGTCTGCAGAGAGAGTTTTGTGATTTCAGAACTTTGTGGCAGACGCACCGTTGTTTGGGCAGGGTCAGAATGTGAATGGCAGGTTCCAGGCGGGCGGGCGGGACCGGGCTGGTCCCTCTCCACAGGCTAGACCTGCAGGGACGGGACAGGCTGTCCGGGAGCATCTGTAGCAGTTAAGAGTTGAGTATACTGGAAGCAGGCAACGTGCTGGGTGTGGACAGGCCTGTGACTGCCGTGCGAGGCCTTCCTGCCGTGTGGTCATTGGCAAATTGTTTCGTTTTGTTTTTCTCAGTTATACGAGGTATCATTGCCAAATAGAATTTGTCTTTATTTAAGGTATGCCATGTGCTGTTTGACACGCATATACGCCGTGAAATGGTCACCACAATCAAGCTAATTAACACATCCAAAGCCCCACATACTTCCATTTTTGGTGTGTGTGCCCAGAATGCTCAGGGCCTACTTTCTCAGAAAATGTCAACAATACAGCGCGGCACCGTTAACTATTGTCACCATGCTCTACGTGACGTCCCCAGATCTCAGTCGTCTTATAACTGGAAGCGTGGACCCTTTGACAAGCATCTCCCCATTCCCTACCCCCAACTCCCTGGCAACCACCACTATACTCTGTTTCCAAGAATTCAGCTTTTTATTTACTTTTTAAAAAAACTTTTAATGTTATTTATTTTAGAGAGACAGAGAGAGCGTGAGAGGGAGAGGGGCAGAGAGAGAGGAAGACACAGGATCTGAAGCAGGTTCTAGGCTGTCAGCACAGAGCCCGACGCGGGAGTCAAACCCACGAACCGTGAGATCATGACCTGAGCCGAAGTCGGACGCCACACCGACTGAGCCACCCAGGCGCCCCACAAGAATTGCAGTTTTTTCGAGTCCACATCTAAGTGAAACCGTTTGGTATTTACTTTTCCGACTCTCCCTTAGCCTTGATCTCTCGCGGTTCATCCATGTTGTTACAAATGGCAGGATTTCTTACTTCTTACATACTCCATAGTATCTGCTTACCGCTTCGTCTTTACCCATTCAGCTATCGATGGACGCTTCTATTTCCATATCTTGGCTGTTGTGAGTAATGTTACAGTGAACAGGGAACGGCAGGTACGTCTTTGAGATCCTGATTTTGATGCTTTTGGGTGTATGCCCAGAGGCAGGACTGATGGATCATGTGGTAGCTCTATTCTCATTTTTTGAGGAACCTCCATACTGTTTCCTGCCGTGGCAGCACCATTTCACTTTCCTGCCGACGGTGCCCGAGGTCCCCTTTCTTCCACAGCCTCACCATACTTTCATCCCCTGTCTTGTCGATACTAGCCTTTCTGACGGGTGGTCGGCGACACCTCGCTGTGGTTTAGACTCGCATCCCCCTGATGATGAGCGAAGTTGAGCACCTTCTCACGGGCCTGTGGGAGAGGGCTGGAAGCCTTATGACCAGTGCTTGTTGGGAGTTTGCTCATCCCACTGACCTTCTCCTCACACCGCTATTTCTTACGACAGCAGAAGTCCTCACATCAACAGATCATGGCCTTGTGCTTCTGTGTGTAAGTTATTCCTGGGTCGCCTTTGAATCCCACTGAAGTTGCCGGCATCTCCTGGTCACACAGCCGGGTTCTGATGGCAAGGATTCCACAACCCGGGCCCTTGGGGTAGAGGTCTACTGCTCTTTGAATGGAGAAGTGAGAGATGGGAAGAAGACACCAGGGTGGAGAACGCACCCTGGTGACCATCCGTGGGAAATGTGTGTGTATTAGTCGGCTGGGACTCCTGCCACCAAGTACCACAAGGTGGGTGAATTGAAACAATGGAAATGTATGGTCCCACAGCTCTGGAAGCTGGAAGTTTAAAACCAAGGCATCACCGGGGTTGGTTTCTTCAACCGAGGCTGTTCCAGGTCCCTCCACTGGCATCTGGTGGTGGCTGCAGTCCTTGGTCTTGCTGGCTGTCGTGTAACCCACCTTCATGCAACATCCCCCCGCCCCCCCCCGCTTTGTTTCGGTCTCTGTGTCCACATTTCCTTCTTCATAAGGGCGCCAGGCACAGTGGATTGGGATCCGCCCTCCCGATCTCATCTTAGCTTGCTATCTCTGTAAAGATCCCAGTTCCACACAAGGTCACGTTCCAAAGTACTGAGGGTGAGGACTCCAACATAGATAGTTTTGGGGGGCATATTTCAGCTCGCGATGGTATCTCTTCCTGCTGGATCCCCTACAGCGCTGGGGTTCACTATGTGATTTCAAGAGGTCTTAACTTCAGCTCTGGCATTCGCTGTGTAAACACAGCTCATGGACGTGGATTTGCACGCACGTGGTGAACCCCGGGAAAGCTGGGACGTGCTCACCTGTAATTTAGTTTTCAGTGCTCAGCTCTCTTGCCAAATCTGCCTCTGTGCTCAGCCCCTTCCTCACTCAGGCTGCAGGCTTTGTTGGGCACTGATGCCCTCCACCCCTCGGTGCCAGGCGGGCTGGCCTCTTCCCAGGAACAGCCACTCCGCTCGGCGCCTTCCAAGTCCTTTCCGATGGGACAGAGGAGAAGCATCGAGGAGAAAAATCATGTCTTCAGGATCAAAGGGCTCTATTACTCAACAAGAAGGATCCGGTCGAGAAAAGGATGGGAGAATTTAAATTTATAGGTTTGGAAATGATTTAAAATAGAAGGGGACCACACACATTCTGGCAGTGTGAGAGCGGAAGTGATATTTCTCTAAATCCCGAGAGTGGTCACTTAGTCATCAGAATGCAGTGGCATCCGGTGGTGAAATCTATGCAGAAATATTAGACTTTTTACACAACTCTGCTAGAGTGTCTTGGGACTAGCGTAAAAAAATATAAAGTACCTATGAGCCCTCACGGAGTTTTGATTCTAGCTGATAATTGCACAGAACATGTAGGTGAACACCCAAATACAAACTTAAATGCCAATTGGTATCACACAGCCATGAACGTGCAGGGTGGAGACAGGAAGGGTCTGACTTCAGAGATTTATATTTCTGTTTCTCTGAGTTCTTATCTGCCCTTAGCTGGAAACAACACAGAATGTATTCTCTATTCAACAGGTACTTTGGCTTTTTGTTGTTGTTGTTGTTGTTTTCCTTAACATGCTGGGAAGGATTAATTCCCTGTTGTACCCGATAGTGATATTAGTTTTCAGGAGTAGGAAACAGGTATGTACTCGAACATCAAATAGGCTAGGCATTTTACATTTCTGCCTTTTATTGGGCGGTGTGACCCTGGGTAACTAGCTTTGCAAACTCTATCTCCAGTGCAATTAATGCTGTATATACATTTTCCAAGGGGAGGTGCATGGGACTTTCCAGATTGGAACACACCGTTCCCAACACATGTCACAGATCCCACATCTCGGGTTTGTTTGAATTGACTTCAGTGATATGCTGGGGTAACAGATAGACAAACTAGCTGTTATTTTGCACTGGAAAGCCCTTGGCTGATATGTAGAAGGTGAAGTGGGCCTTTCTGAAACTTTCATTCTCTTATCTATAATTTTAAAATGTCACTAATGTTAATGACCACTTTTCTGAATTTCCAAAGTCTAACTATTTCTAAAAGCCAGAAGTTCTCACTTTTTGTAGGTTGGGGTTCAAATGATTTATAATCATTTTTTTTCTTTAATCTTACTTTCTGTAATATTCATGTATTTCATTCCCGGTATGTGTTCGGTCATATGATGCTACTCTATGCTTTACCTGAAATCAGGTCAATACATATTATTATCTTTCTAAAATTCTGACAGTTCTTCATGGCAAAATATCTATGGCCTAAAAATTATAGATAATAGATTTTGAAACTCTAAAACTGTCTTGTATTGTATTGTATTGAAGTAACACACTTCAGCAGAGACGAAATGGTAAGTTATAATAGAAAAAACAAACAAACAAAACCCCTACCTGAGTAAGGTCAGATACTGACCCAGCAAAGGTTAGGGCACTTGGAGAACTATGGAGAAAATCTTTGCAATGTTTCTGCTAATCCCTTTGAAGAGTCCTTCCACCCTTAAACTGCTACTGTTTTGTGAAAGTGACTTATCGTCCTCACTGAAGCAAAGATTCCTTATCAGAAACCGATAAATGTTCACGTGATAGGATAATGGAAGCTTGCTGAGATGTATATTAAATGTGGTCATCTCCAGGGGAATTTAAGGGAATTAACCATTCTTATAGTTTGTCCCAAAACGCTGTCCAAGACGGTTGGTCAAGTTGGTGACAGAAGATTGGAAACTCCCCAGCAGCATTAGAGATCAAGGGAGGTTTGGTTCCCCTTTTTGGGGCGGTACCATGGTTCTCTGCACGGCAGAACCTCATGGGTAGGATGAGAGGGCTTACCATCACCCATTTTACTCTTTATTTATTAAAGGGTTATCTAGTTCAGTTAAAGTGAGACACGAGACACGCAAAGATTGGAAAAGGGGGATACAATTTTATTGACAACCCAAAGACTTTATAGACACATTACCAGAAATAATAGTATCATTCTTGTATAGAAGTTCAATATTCAAAATTAATAGAGTTTCTCTGTAGCATCAATAAATAAAAATTAAAACACCTTAAAATTTACCATTTACTATAGCAACAGAAATATAGGGAATTTAAAAATACAAATATGCGAAAAAGACTGGTAGGTAAATATGCTCGTCTTTATCAAAAGCTGTTAAAAAGTACTCATTGGAGAAGTCGATCAATGTTCATGGATAGAAAGAATAAACAATTAATGTACGTAAGATGTTTTAAAATTGATCCCTAGATTCCGTGCAGTTTCAAACAGGGATTACATCTATTTCGGAGAGACTTTTAGACTGCACACAGTAGGCTCTTACCTGTATTACCTGGCTTTGCAGCTGTAGCAAAATCCTACAGAACACGAACTTAGAAACAGACATTTATTTCTCATAGTTCAGGATGCTGGAGGTCTGAGACCAGGGTGCCTGCATGGCCAGGTTCCGGGGAGGACCCTCTTCCTGGTTCACAGATGCCATCTTCTCACATGGTGGAGAGGGGGCCCAGGTGCCCTTCTTTTTCCTGTGAGGCCACCAGTCCTACCAGATCAGGACCCCACCCTTCATACCTCCTTTAACTTTTATTACCTTCTGAAAAGCACCGTCTCCAAATACAATCCTCATGGGAGTTAGACCACCCACCCTTGAACCTGGGGAGGATGAGACCAGAGGATTACCTATGAGAAGCAGCTCTCTCACACCACTGGTTATGGGTTTCCTAATATCCACAATAAATAAAATAGTCTCTACCCAAGACGGTTATGGTGAAAGTCACGGTAAGAAGTCAATGAATGACCTAGCAATGTTAGATGCTCTCATCCAGCTCTCTAATCCCTCCTTTTATGCCTCTAGAAGTCGGTATGTTTTTGTTTTAGGTACAATACAGTGAGCCATCACACAAGTCATTTTATTTTTATGACAGTAGATTTATACTATGGCAAGGCTGAAAATGGTAATTCTTTTTTAAAAACTGTATTAACTTTCATACCATTTAATATCAATGGTTGGCATCAAAAATACGTATTTTTAAAGAAAGGTAACAATTGAAAAGAAAATACTTCCAATTCCAGTGTCTCTAATCAAATTACAGGGTATTAGTAAATTCCAAAGCAATGCTAAGTGAGCGTTTTGCAAGATGTCTTTATATTTTTTAAAAAACAATGAGATGCAATAACCATATTGAAAACTTGAATTTTAAATAATATGGTTGAAATCTTGAAACTATAGATTGGTAATATCAAAATACTGATATAAAGCTTTACATCATACACTTTCCTGAAATGATTTAAAGAGAATGGTTTATATTTAAATTCCATATATACGAATTCTATCCTTAGTAGCTTAGGAGAAACATTAGTATAGTACTTTGTCCAAGACAATGAAAATGTCTAAGTTTTAAAATTCTGAGCTCCATTAATTGGTCTCACGTTCTCTATTTAGAAAGACAGAGTCTCAAGTGCCTGAAATGACCAGGCTGTGGAAATCATCAATGAAAACCCAAGGTAAGTGCCAAAGTATCTGCATATTTGAGTCATAATGAAAAGGTTATATAATTTAACAAATGCCTTATATGCCGAATACATAAAGACAAGCCAACAGAAAAAATGGATAATGACTTGAATACACAGTTCATAAAAAGAATATTAAAATGGCCTATGAATATATGAGAAGGTACTCAGTTACACCACTCACCCAGAGAAATGTAAGTTGTAACCATGATAAGATATCTCTGTATACACATACTGGAAAGGCTACAGTAGAATGAAGTGCTAAGGACAGAGTATGGGACAGGTGGAACCCTCGTTCACTGCGGGAGGGATTGTCATTTGGATTAACCAGCCTGGAATCTGTTGGACAGTGTCTAATAGAACTTCACTTACATGCCTGATATCCAGGCCAAAGACGTTTATACGAGTGCTTCTGACATCATTACACCCAAGAGCTCCAAACTGGAAACTACCTAAGTGTCCATGAGCAGAAAGGATAAGTGAAGTCAGGCTGTATTCACGCCAGGATGTCATATTAGTATTGAGAACAAAAAATTACGTAGTCAGAAAATCTGAGGGGCGCCTGGGTGGCGCAGTCGGTTGAGCGTCCGACTTCAGCCAGGTCACGATCTCGCGGTCTGTGAGTTCGAGCCCCGCGTCGGGCTCTGGGCTGATGGCTCAGAGCCTGGAGCCTGTTTCCGATTCTGTGTCTCCCTCTCTCTCTGCCCCTCCCCCGTTCATGCTCTGTCTCTCTCTGTCCCAAAAATAAATAAAACATTGAAAAAAAAAATTAAAAAAAAAAAAAGAAAATCTGGTATGAATATAACAAGTGTTGAAAACAGTTAAACACCTAAAAAAGGAATACTGTATGTTTCCATCCGTGAAAGGGTTGAAGCAAAAATAATAATGTATGAAGTTAGACATTAGGAGACTGGCAATTCTTGACAGAGTTGGTAACTGAATGGAGACACAAGGGATTCTTCTAGAACACTGGCCTTCTCCGTACCTCTGTCTGGGGTATGTTTCTGCAGGCGCATTCAATTTGTAAGTATTTATCAAGCTACCCACTTACGATCTGTGCATTTACCCATACGTAGTTTACACTCAAATAAAAAGACTTATTTAGAGGAGATCGTGTTCCCTGTGAGATAAACTACATCCAAAACAATTGAACCACTTGTCAGATACCATCTGAAAGTCAAGGAACATTTCCTACCTAATAACAGTGTAGCCAATGATTGTTTCCAACCTGATGTCTCGTGGCAAAGGGTGTCTCCGTCTCCTATAACACAGGGACAAAAGCCCCTCTCCCTTTTCCCACATAAGGACAACACGTAGCCCTGACCCACTGAGCTTTTGTAGTTGCGAGGGAAGAAGTTAAAATGCATTGTGATTCTTTTTATTACTTGTTTAACTTGATTTCCAGGAAGGCTACCTTAGAAGTCACCACATAGACTGGTGACAACATCACAGTTTTGGTGCAAAGTCACATGCCAGCAAAAAGCCCGTTCCGCAACTTAATGCACGCTTTCCTCAAATCGGTGTTTTGGAAGAAATCAAGTGATCTCTCACCTGTATCCTTACAAACTGGTCTTCCTTCCTTACCGCCCGTGCAGGCTGATGACAAGGAACTTTACCAACCATCACTTCTCATCCAGCACAGAGGACGTGGTTCTTTCTTTATGCTCACTATTCTTAAAGATTCTGAGGTGGTTTGCCCTGCACACTTTCCAGCTCTGCTTGAGAGTTTACCTCGCTGGTCACACATTTTGCGGACCTATGTCTATCCTTTGCTTAACTTCATGTGTTAATGCAGCAAATAAGGCATCATCCTTACCGTGCTCAACGTAACCATTCCTCCGAGACAAGACCGTCTCTCTCACTGTAGACTTGTTCGCTCACGTCCTTAATTTGCCCAGTTCCGTCACGTACTCAAAGCTGAAACCATGAAAACAGAGCAACTATATGGTGACTAATTACGCTTGTCCAGTTGGCAGTAATGACTTGTGAAGGGCATTTACTTAACATGCCCCCTCCGAAGCTTTAGGACGTGATTGCAAATGGCACATGTGACATGCAGTAGTTTTGTTTTTGTTTCCAAAATGTTTGCAAGTTACACTGGGAAGTGAGAACACGGAGGCAAAGTGACAGCTCCCGTCACTTAATGAGACGTTTATTAAGAAACCAGGACTGATGATAAGCTGCAAATTAGCCATAATATAAGTAATCAGCAGAGATGTCACATTGGTGGAGGAAAAATGATAAACAGCCAAATGCTCATCCCTGCGCTCATCAAAAAGTACCTGCAGTTCATTACAGACGGTAATTTGCTGGAATCCCAAGATGTAGGTAGAGGAAGTGAGTGTTTTTTCTAAAGTGCATTCATCAGTGCTAGTCTGTGGTTTCAATGCGGATTTCAGAGATTCCTCAAATCACACCTTTGAGCTTTATAATTTTACCTAAGTACGATCCGTGTGAGTTAGTCTACTCTCAGTAGACTCTGAGACTTCAGGATGTGTCAATAAAATTTAAAGAAATAATATTCCAGGAAAATAATTCAATAATATAAATATTTTCAAGTACTCCCAGTGGGCACGTAAACATATTGGAAAAGAAATCACTAATTGCAATTATAATGGATTTCTAGGCTATGTTTTTGCCCCAAAGAAGGATATAGAAGGAAGAGACGTATAAAATGGGTCATTAAAATCCTTATTAAAGGACTCAAGATGAAAGTGTTCTAGAATGATGGAAGATGTCACAGGTAACATTTCTTAATTTCCTAAAAACTTGATCAATACCTTTGAAACACTTGCTGGAGCCATCCCCAAACAGCTTCCGCCTGGAAAAATCATGTTATCCATACCAGGCACGTTTCATTTTGTTTGCATTATAAAGTTACCCCAAATGAGTATTCATCCTTCCACCCCTCCAACCTAACCACCTGGCGCAGAGCCACAAACGCAGAAAACAACTAACAAATACGCTGATATTTCCTATGTTGGCATAATGCTATGGATATGGAGACTGGACAATCACTGTATCCAGCTTTTTACCAAGTGAAATTTATGTTCCTAGAAAGCTATTTATTCAAGCTGAACACTCCTCACTGTTTCAACCCAAACATATCAAATAAATATTAATTTACTCAAAGAATAAACAAAGGAAAGAAAGTGGGGGGAAAGGAGGAAGGAGCAGATAAATAAACATTAACTAGGTGAAGTCAGAACCACAGAACAGTATTCTGTCTTACCAGTAATTGCTGAACCCCAGTGGTCCCTGCAGTGCAAGAATCTGAAACCAGTGGATGTATTCAAGTCTTCTGCGTGTGTCTTTTTAGCTTCCATCCCTAGCCATTACTGAATTATCACGTACTATGTAGTCCCCCAAAACACAATTTTCAAAACTCCGTTTGAATTTGTTAAGTGCTTACTGATCAGTATTTGCTTCTTAGACCAACCTGAGCAAAACCTCCAAAAGCTTTCATAGTAAAGTTCATCATTTCTTCTAGTGTTTTTAAATGTCCGTACAAATGGGAGGGGATTATATAATAAAACAGAGAAGAATATTTACATATTATGTACACTCTCAAATACTTCCATGTAAATAGCATCATGTAATATCATCTATACTACGATGTGTTGTAATTAAATTGTTATAATTAAATTGTTTTCATCGGAACTCATACTGAAATCATTTCCAGATTGATTTCTTTCACTTAGTGATATGCATTTAAATTTCCCCCATGTTTTTTCATGGCTTGATAGCTCACTTCTCTTTAGCGCTGAATAATATTCCGTTGTCTGAATGGACCACAGTTTATTTATCCATTCATCTACTGAAGGACATCTTGGTGGTTTCCAAGTTTGGGCAATTATGTATAAAGCTACCGTAGACATCCATGTGTGGCTTTTTGTGTGGACATGTTTTCAACTTCTTTGGGTATATATTAAGGAGCATGATTGCTGCCTTATACAGTAAGAGTTATAAGACTTTTGTCTTATAAAAGGCAAAAGACAAAAGAGTTTTGTAAGAGTTCATTTAAGACTTTTGTGAGTAACCTGATGACTGTCTTCCACAGCGGGTCAGCCATCTTGCATTCCCATCAGCAATGGATGACATCCCTGCTGCCCCACGGCCTCATCAGCATTTGGAGTTGTCAGTGCCCTGGATTTGGGGCATCCTAATAGTTGTGCAGAGGTGTCTCATTGTTGGCATTTCCCTGATGCCCTGGAATGTGGAGCATCTTTCCATACTTGTCAACTCTACACCTTCCTTGGCAAGTTTTCTGCTGAGATCTTTTGCTCGTAATTTAACCGGGTTACTCGTTTTCTTACTCTTCAGTTTTAAGAACGCTTTATTGTCAGTTACGTCCTTGCAAACTGTTTCTAGAAGCCTGTGGCTTGTCTTCTGCTTCTCTTCACAGTGTCTCGTGTGAGAATGAAGTTCAGTTTAACAATTCTTTTTCTCATGGATTGTATCATCATACCCACAGTTCTCTAGATTTCCTCCTATATTATCCCTAAAGGATGCTATGCTTTTGTGTTTTACATTCAGGTCTGTGATCCATTTGGAGTTAATTGAGGCAAGGGGTGTAAGGTCTGCACCTGCATCTGAATTCCGTTTTGGTTTTTTTGTTTGTTTGTTTGTTTGTTTTGACATGGTGACGCACACTTGCTCCAGCGCCATTTGTCAAAAAGACTGTCTTTTCCCCATTGTGGTGTTTTTGCTTCTTGGTCAATGATCTAATTTTACTAATAATGGGCCAGTATTGGCTCAGCAGTTGGAACAAATGAGCCACACCAATAAGAGAGGACAGTAACGGGGGAGTCTGTGGGGAAGGGTAATATGGCGATTGTCTGTACCTGCAGCCACTTCTTCTATGAAACTAAAACTGCTCTTGGAAAAAGCCTTAATTTCACAAAATGCTGGTGGCAGCATCCGTGCTCTGTCTTCTCTAAGGTCACGTAGACACGGAGAGTGAGAGTGGGCAGAAGTAGCAATGAGGAAGGAGGCGTGAGCTATATCACGTGGCCAAACTTGTGCCACGTTTTCCCCAAGGAAATAGCTAATAACCTGGAAAAAATGATGAGAAGATACGGCATTGTCACACTTCAGTGGCTTCGGACGGGCACGCTGGAATTAGCACAGCCTCCGAAGCACTGCTCCAGAAAAGCCTTAGGGGAGAGCGACGCCGTCCAGACCACTTGCTGTGGTGTTCTGTTTACAGTACTCCTCTGTCTCACTCCTGGCTGTAATCCATGCAAAACACCAGCCCTCCACCACAGAAAAATAAAGTAGTAAGTGGCACCCGATTCACTGAACTTCAAAGGTGTTACAGAGTTAATAAGCAAATTAATTTATCATCTTCAACCAGAAGAGTAATTAAACTCCAGAAGAAATCTGACTCATAATTGAAAATGAGTAATGAGCAAGCAGGATGTGAAGAAAAATAAATAAGCAAAGTCATTAAGGGAGGAAGTTAGTCTAACAAGGGGGCATGATGTCGAGTATTTGTTACCTACAGCATGGAACATCCTGCAGCGGTGGGGTGGGGACGCGTGGAGGACGTGGCCCAGGGCTGGACGGGGCTGGGGCTCTGTCGGAAGGGGCAAGATGCTGTGGTGTGCAGAAGGCAGGTGCCTGGACACCGGCCACACTCAGCCCTGGACGCCAGTGGGACATTCTCGTCAACAGCCGTGAGGCATTTTGTTAGAAAATTACACGCAGCTACTATGCCCAGAAACTGTAACAGAGTTCCTGAACTTAATTACTTGCGACCAGTGACCTCAGCCCACCAAAGTTTCCGCCAGACTTGCTGAGGATGATCTCATGAAAGGCAAGTTTTTGTAAATTTAAAGCTGAATCTGGCATTTTTGGAATTTTGACCAGATTTTGAATACCCAGGGATGAAAAGATATAATCCGAAAATGTCCTGCCTTCTTTTTGTCAGTTCATGTCAATGGAGCAAATTGGGTCTGGTGTACGTGTCCAGCACTGTCCAAGAACCTTGTAATTCTAAGTAATTGCAATGAAATGGGAGACACAGTTGGGGTAATTAGAAAATACGATTAAATAAAGCACCAAAACAGTTAAGTAGATAACACCGTAAGCACTTGCCAGGTAGAGGCCGATTGGGTCAACAAGGATTATTTGGATAAGCTCTTTAGACAAGAGACCGGCGTGAGAGATGCTTTAAGGGGTGGGGGCAGTCAAGCCACCACACAGGAAATGCATTTTAATAGGAGCAGGTGTGCCTAAGCAGCCACGGCGGCTGGTGGTTTGTGTGGACAAGCCGGGTCTGGAGACGGGCAGGTGCACTTTATAGGTGGAAGAGACACTGAGCAGGAGAAGGAGATGAGAAAATGGGAATCTGGCTTCCCTGCGACCGACAGAAGAGGCGATTCCACCTTTCGACCACTGCTGCTTCTTTCCACGTCTTCCCTAACCCCGCAAGAATGTGACTTGTCCGTCTTAATCACTGACTTCTGATTGGGTTACGATCAGTTACCGAATTAGTTCCGAGATGGGTAAATGTCTGAAACACCATCCCATTTACTCTCTTGACCAGCGATACATGAGTTTCTCATGCCGGGGTTTCTGTTCTTCTGAAGCAAGCCGTTGGCATCAGGGAACCAGCAGCAGGGTATTTCTTTCTCCAATTATGCCTCTGAGACTCTGCGAAGGGGCTAATCCTCTTAATCGCATGGTAACTTTGACCTGCTTGTACACAGCCTCTCCTTTTCCCAGCCTTTTGTGTGGAACTTGGCTGTGCTTTGAAAAGTTATTAAATTACTCACTTAAATTTTTTTTTTTTATTCACCACCCACTGCCCTACGCTCTTTTTTGGAAAACGTAGATTTTTATTTTTTATTTTTTGATTTTTTTAAATGTTTATTTATTTTTTGAAGGAGAGAGAGAGAGACAGAGCATGAACAGGGGAGGGGCAGAGAGAGAGGGAGACACAGAATCTGAAGCAGGATCCAGGCTCTGAGCTGCCAGCACAGAGCCTGACGTCAGGCTCGACCCACGAACCGTGAGATCGTGACCTGAGCTGAAGTCGGATGCTCAAACGACTGAGCACCCAGGCTCCCCAAATTTTTAAATATACTCTTCCTAGAATTGCTTTAGATGTACAGAAAAATTGCAGTGATAGTAAAGATTCACCCTACAAGCCAAACCCATTTTCCCGTTAGTAACGTCTTGCATCGGCAGGGCACGCTTGCCATGATTAATGAAACAATATTGAATGTTATTACCAACTCCAGTCCATATTCTATTCTGATTTCCCTGATTTCCCTCATGTCCTATTTGGGCTCCACGATCCCATCCAGGAGCCACAATACATTTAGCCTCCGTGTCTTCTGAGGCTTCTCTTGGCTGTGACCTGCCAAATACTGAGAAGTACTAAGATTCCGTACAGAATGTGTACCTGTTGGGGTGGATCTCACATTTTCTCCTGATGAGACTAAAGTTACGGGCTTTGGGGCACAAAAGAATGGAGGCGAACTGCCATTTTCATCATGTCACATCAAGGTCTACACTGTCAACACCGGCCATCACTGTTGACGTCGTCCTTGCTCCCCTGGCTGAGGCCGCACGTCTGGAAGCTTCCTCTGTTGCAAAGTTACACCCACACCCCCTTCCAGACAGCCGGTAGGGCGGGAAGGCAACAAGGTCAGGCCACACTCAGCGAGCCAGGAGTTATGTTCCAGCTCCAGGAGATTTGGATTATCTATATAAAAGCTTTAGGGTTCTTCTGCATGGAACGTCTGTTTCATCACGGCCATTTACTTATTCAATTATTTACTGGCATCAGTATGGGCACAAAGCTGTTTATTTTGTGTTCTGCAAAGGAATCCAATGCTACTTTATGAACTTGGTGTTTCCCGTTATTCCACCATCAGCCTTTGGGAGCTCGGTCCATGGTCATTAGAGATTTCACTATCACTGCTTTTTTAATTCCAGTTTGTTTCTTTTCTCACTTTTTCACTTTCAGACACTGCAAGAACCTCCAGGTTCATCTTCTATATTAAATAGTGATATTATTAATGAAGGCTCAGAGTTTGCTCAGGTTTTCTTTGTTTTTATGGGACGGCCTTTGTCCGACCCCCCCGGGACCCGTGCTGCCTTAGGCAGAATGTCGTCTTTCTGTGTGTTTCCTTTTGCTTTCCTCATAAAGGCTCATCTCCAGGTGACCTTCCCTGCGCTGCCTGCCATCACCCCTCAGGGAGGGTGATGTGTGCATCTGCATTACAATTATGTTTTCTTGTCATAGTGCATATTCACTCCTGGAGCTCCCCAACCTCCAGATTTTTCTTAGTCTGTGTATGCTAAGATTCCCTTTCTGTGCTATAAAGTTCTAGGAGTCTGATAAATGTGTAACGCCATGCACCCACAACTGTAGTGTTACACAGAATTGTTTCCCTGCCTCCCCTTCACCTTCCCTTTCCACCACATGACTGCTATCACTGGCCATTTTGCCGTGTTTGTATTTTTACCTATTCTCTAACGTCATGTACTTGGTATCATGCACCACGTAGCTTTTCCAGGCTGGCTTCTTGCACGCAGCAATATGCATTTAAGTTTCCCTTCCATCTTTCTGTGGCTTCATAACTCATTTATTTTTATCACTGAATCACATCTCGATGTATACACATGTCACGATTTGTTTATCCAGTCGCCTATTGAAAGGCATCTTGATTATTTCCAGTTTTCGGTGATCATGAAGAAAGTGTCAGAAAATACCCAAGAGCAGCTTTTGTGGAGACATACATTTTCAGGTCACTCCGGTAAACAGTGAGGAGCGCTGAAGAATTGTACACTGAGACTAAGTCCTCCAGAGTGGCTGCACAGTCCCCCGTTCCCACGGGCAGTGAGTGAGAGTCCCTGTCGTTCCCCACGGTCACCAAGGCTTGGTGTTGTCAGTGTTCAAATTGAAGTCGTTCTAATAAGTGTGCAGCACTCTCTCGTGGTTTTAATGTGCAGTTGCCTAGTGGCTCACGACACGGGCCGTCTTCTCATAAGCGTGTTTGCCATCTGTGTCTACCGCGAGGTGTCTGTGCATGTCTTGTGCCCACACTTCCTTTATTGTAACTTAACCTAAACTTTACACCTGTTAACAACTCCCCCACTCTGCAAACACCATTCCAGTCTTTGACTGCATGAATGCGACTATTTTATACACCTCGTCCAGGTGGAGTCATGCAGCCCTTGTCTTTCTGTACTGGGTTATCTCACTTAGCGTAATGCTCCAGAGGGCCATCCATGCTGGCTTCTTTGGCAGAACGTCCTTCTTTTTTAAAGCTGGATGTTGCTTCACTGTCTTTGTGTTTGATTTCCTGCACTTTTCTGAATGTCGAATATGATGTGACCTGATGGTTTTGTTTTGTTTTGTTTTGTTTTTGATACTTTCACAAGTGGCTAGCTGGGCATCACTAAGTTAGGGCTGCGGACCATTCTTCTGTGAATCTCACCTAATTCCTTAACCGTGTTTCTTTTCTTTCTTCTTTCTTTCTTTCTTTCTTTCTTTCTTTCTTTCTTTCTTTCTTTCTTTTTTGTTTTTTGCTTTTTATTCACCCAAGACAAAGATGGCAGAACAGCGTTCTACAGTGTATAGGGTCTGGTACGTTGTAAATGCTAAATTTGTGATCATTACAGCCCTGATTCCCACTATTACCATTAGTGAATAAGTCAATGGCAGATTTGTAATTCGCCATTAATTGCTTTCAGGCAAAATAATTTTAGATCCATTTTACTTACAAACGGACGTGTTTGATGTTTTGATGCCCTGAGAATAACGCAGTATCACTTTTGTCCAAAATACGTGACCTCATTCTAATCATGAGGCTGCTTGAAACAAATACAAATTGAAGGGTGTTCTCCCAAATAACTAGCCTGTGCTCTTGTAAAATGTCACGCTCACAACAGAAGACAGCAGAGTGTGCAGTGAAGATAGATTAAGGGGGATGAAAGTGTCATGGACACCGAATGCGATGTGTGCTCTGGGACGGATCACTGATGCTTTTCTTCTATGAAGACAATTATTGAGGAAATTGGCAAAATGTAATTAAGGTCTGTAATTAGAAAATAGTGTTACACTAATGTTAATTTCCTGATGTAGCTCATTGTATAAGTCTGCAACTTACTCTTCGTGATTCACAAAAATAATACAGATGTATAGGAAGAACAACGATCAAGCGGACGGGGTAAGTGAACATAGTAACAATTGTGGGATCCAAGCAAAGGGGTCTGGGAGTTCTTGGTATTATTCTTGGAGCTTCCTGTGACTGATGTGATTTGAAAATAAATAATAATATAAAAATATACCGTAACACTGATGTGCTGTTGTCTTGAATTCTGAAATCAGCGATCTTCAGTTAATTACAGCTAGCGTGACGAGGTTCTTCACGCTCTGTAACCACCTTTTCCTTTTTTATATGAATACTGTTCACCTGTGAGTTTCTGAACATTTCATTTGCAAAAAAAAGAAGGAAGTTCTACAGCTTAATTTTTTCAATGAAAACAAATCCTCAAAAATTTTTCTGTTAAATTTGCAGACAATGAGATCGTGGTTCTTTATTTACAGAAAGAGTCAATAATTTTATTCTGTTTGATGAACCGTCAAACAGGTTGGCTTTGGTGAGAAGACAATTATTATTATTATTACTACTATTATTATTTGTAATATACAACGGCACCCTTGAACTCTGCTTTTGTGAAATCTTTTTTGCGGCAAAGGCACAGACACTGGCACACAGACATCCTTTTCTGGTCTTTGTGCCTCTCTCTCTTTCTCTCAACCGAAACACTTCCAGATTGCTGCTGTGGTTGCTGCCTCTTCCCTTGAGTGCCTTTGTCTGGGACAGGACAGCTCATCATGAAGACAGTATATTCCAAATTCCTGCATAAACACAAAAGGTGAAACTTACTGCCCTTTGGGCCAGTTGGAAATTTTTAAAAATAGATTTTTTTCCCCTTGTATCTGATGACCTACAAGATTTGTATTAGTCAGGTAGGCTGAAGCTTCATAAGGGTAGAGCCAACTGCCTACAGTCGCTCAGGCTGAAAATTCACGGTTTGCTAACCCCCTAAATTACCTGGCACCCCGTGTTCCTGGTCTCCGCTACACATGGGAAAGAAGCAGACTTTAGAAAGGCAGTGTGGATTTCCAGCAGTCTGAAAATGCAACAGAAACTGCTTTGAAAATCAGATTAATCCTTCAGATCATATCAACGTGCTGGCAAGCCCCAACTTTTCTGGGCTACAATACAATTTTAAATGCATAAATAACGGTGCTGGAGACGGTCTTTATGTAAAGGATTTGCATTACGCTGCACGAGTAAGGAAGACAGATACGTACATCATACTTTACCATTGGGAGGACACAACTGTCTTTTCAAAGTGGCAAGTGAGTACTTAGCAAACAAACCCGCGTTTAGTTTTCTGTGTCCGTTACTGAGGGGATTGCAGTGAAAATGTAGGTCGCTAATAAATCTGAGAAATTGCATTTAGTATAAAAAGTAAGGAATTTGGAACATGACTGAATCCCAGTTTTGTCACTTCCCGGCTACCTCACCTCGCCTAAGTTACGTAACCTCTCTACCTACCATGTTGAACGCATATGAAATGAAAATCCTATAAACACACACACATAAAACACTTCCAGATGAAAGTATCTTACACACTGGAAACAGTAACCTGGTGCCAATCAGTATCACCCAAACAAGGAAAGTACTGACCACCCCACCCCTGGAGCTTCCTGCTTTATGCGTTTCCAAAAACCATAAATAATGTTAAAAACGTTCAGATTTTACAGTGGAGCAGGACCGGGAGGAATAGGAGAGTGTAGATTTTCATTCCTCTGTTGGGCCGTAAAGATTCTTGATTAGGGACTGTCACTGCGAAGGCTCTTCCTGCGGCTGCTGTCCCCCCGCCCCCACCCCGCCCCGCTCACCTGCTGAACAAGCAGCAGCTCTAATTAGCTGGCGCCCGCCCCGCTGGCCCGGCCAGAAAGGCTCTCTCCCGAACTGGGACTTTTGAAATTCACTACCATGCTTTGGGAACACTTCATCTCGGGAGCTGACAGGAGTGTGTGAGAAGATGCCAACAGATTAATAGCAGGAGGCAGCTGAAAGAAAACGAGCCTCGTGGCCACCGAGCATCTTTGAGAGCAAAGCAGAATCAAGACAAAACACCTTTTTCTTGGCTGTAAGGGACAACTTGCTCTTAGGTTTTCTACCCATCTCATCTCTTCCACGGCGTGAAATGGATTTCATGGAAATGCTCTTCGTAAATAATTTTGAGTGGCAAGGTATCTACAGAGTCCCTCCTGTGTCCGGGAGCTTCCGGTTTCCTCAGTCCTTTGACCTGTTTCACTACAGCCTGCCTGCGAGGTCACTGGGACAGACCGGAGTAAACCAAGTTAAAAGGGTGAGCTGTGACCTCTGACAATGTGGAGACTCATGTTCTATTTTACGGGAAAGCTGTCACCACGCGGATGACGGCGGTATTAACGCGGACGTGGTGGCCACCATAGGAAGGTCTTTCAAACTTTCAAATGCAATCGGAACACTCGTTTTTATGTGGACCCATCCTGCTGGCATGTTAGAGGCTGGTTCCTTACACCTGTGTGCAGTAGCAGAACCCCCCGATGATTCCCCCGATGCAATTCACCCGATGATTTTAAGTAAACTACTATTTGCAATAGCTATACAAAAATATAAAACTTCCAGGCATAAGTTTGAAAAACATGCCAGACTGTGCATTGAAAATTATGAAATCTGGCTAAAAACAGTGAAGCCTAAATATAGGTACTTATATACTACATGCTGGGTACAAAACGATAACTTCCTAAAGTTGTCTTTTCCCCAAACTGACATGTAGACTTCTTACAATTCCACTGTGAATTCAGCTCAGTCGAGTTTGTGTGTGCATATGTCCTGGTCTGCACACATGTGTTGGTGTGAAACTTGACAAGTTGCCCCTTAAATTTATATAGAAAGCCTAACATCAAGAGTAGCAAGATTTTCCAAAGGAGATGAATCCAATCCTGACCCAACTCCCTGAAAACTCCCGTAAACATGCCCTGGGAACATCTTCATCGAGGCCAGCTCTAGACCCTTTTCCCTCCCCGCTGCGTGCGAGCTGGGATCTGGCTTCTGCTCTCCGCTGAGGGCAGCCCTGCCCTGCGGCCTATGTCAAGGGTACATCTCCCACACGTGTCTGTAAGGGTCTGGTAGCCCCCAGACCTCGTCATGTCCACGCCGCAAAGTACCCACGTCGTTCCGGTTCTTGTTTTCTTTCGTTCGAGAGCGGCATCCACTCTCCCTTTGAGGAAATGTCTGTCCTCCAGCCACATTATTGGGAAGAAAAATCCCTTCTCCTTTAAAAAACAATGTTCCACATTATTTTGAAGAAAAAATAATTCCTTTGTTCTCAACATCTTTTTGTACATAAAGGCCTAATATCTTTTTTCAAAGGTGCAAATATAAAATATTTTATTCCGGGAACATCCATTTTATTGTTTATCGGTGTTTGGCTCCTAACGTTCTGGAGAACATGATTTGAAATTGTCTAAAGTTGCCTAGAAAACGATAATTCAGAGGAATATTTCAATGTACATAAATTTTCTAGAATAACTGGGATATTTATAATTTGCCTCATACTATTTATCATCAGTTTTGCAGAGCATAACTTCTTCAATATCAGTTCTAATAAAGAACCTCAGAAGTAGAATATTAAGAGATAGTGTATTCTGGTGTTATTCTGTTACTTAATAAAAATATTTGTCTGTTGATGGACTCATTCTGGTGGTCCTGATGCAGGAGAGTGTAAACAGGAGGAAGATGTAGGTGTAGATATCAGACTCAGAGGGAGGAGCCATGGAGACACATTCCCGAAATCTCGTCCTGGAATCTGATGGAGGCATCATCCCAACATGGGCCTGGCTGGATTTCAGTGCTACTAGGGGCCGGGGACTCCTTTCCACTTTCCTTTGGCCCCCATTTTGAGCTGAGCTGCTATCTGACACCTGTCCCCCCCTCCCCCCACTGAGGAATGGGTGGGATGGGAAGATAACTTTGTCTCCAGTGTCACATTCAAAGGACAGAGACTGTGTGCCCCAAGAGCTGTACTTGACAGATGACAGCCAGAAGCCTCATCTGCCCTGAGACCTGGTTTTGATGATGAGATTTTGAATTTTGAGCGAATACTGTAATGGGATAAACTGCTGAGGAGGCCAACACACTTGCATGTGAGAAGGACGTGAATCACTGCGGGTGGAAAGTGGGCTGTGGCAGGCAGACTTCAATATGGCACCCACGATGCCCACCTCTTCGTGTTGACAACCTCATAGAATCTCGCCTCCTTGAGTCCGGAAGCAACGTGCAACTTGCTTTCAGCCAATAGAATATGACAAAGGTGATGGGATGTCATGGGCGTGATGACACTATTTTATTATTATTAATTTTTAATTTTTATTTATTTTTGAGAGAGAGAGAGACAGAGACAGAGTGTGAGCAGGGGAGGGGCAGAGGGAGAGGGAGACCCAGAATCTGAAGCAGGCTCCAGGCTCTGAGCTGTCAGCACGGAGCCCAATGTGGGGCTAGAACTCATGAACCACAAGATCACGACCTGAGCCGAAGGCAGACGCTCAACCGACTGAGCCACCCAGGCGTTCTGTTTTTAGATGGGACTCCATCTAAAAAGCCTTATCTTTCTGGCTTTGAAGAAGAAAGCAGCCATGAGTCCCATAGTCCCAAGGACATAAATTCTGCCGAAAAGACAGAGCAAACTTGGAAGGGGACCCTTTCCTGGTCGAGCTTAGATGAGAACCCCGTCGTGACTGACACCTTGATGGTGGTCTCGTGGAGGACTCAGTTGAGCTGTGTCAGGACTCCTGACCCAGAGAAACCGTAGGATAGTAAATGCGTGTTGTTCCAGGGAACTACATTTGTGGTAATCTGTTACACAGCCCTGAACACTAATGCGATATCTGTGGTGGTGCTAGAGAGAATAATACTGTCCACAGTTTCTCACTTGAGTCTGGTGGACATTCATTGCCCACGGCTAACCACAGTTAAGAGGCACTATTTTGTTTCTGATAAGTTTTCTATATTCCTTGGAGAGAAATAAAGCGCTGTTCTGATTGATTTCTGGCCATGAGTTTGGGCTTAATATAAAGAATCTCCAGGAAGTCATTGAAGCAATCAACACATGCAAAATGGTGGCAAAAACACATTAGATTAACAGCTCATCCCCTCCAAGGATGCTATCAGAGAAAACAGCTGTAAACATGGCATAAATTCGATTCAAGTTAAGCACAGCAATCTAGTGCAGGCTATTGATCTTGTCCCTAATAAATTAGTGGGTGAATGCCTGGGTGGGCAGAACAAAGGTTGTTGAAAATTCCTTACCTATAAACACTCCTGAATGATTCCGAACCCTGTTTTCCCGACCTGATTTTATCAAATAGAGCTTAGGAACTAATTCCCAGTTATTCAGGCAAAGGTTTGGTGTTAAAAGAAAGCAGTGCTTCTAACACCAATTAATGCACGGTTTATAGGGTCCCATATGGCACACATATTGGTGGAAGAAATGCCTGGATTAAACCAGAGATGAGAGTAAGCGAAAGCAATAAGTAAGCAAGCCTTTGCCAAATGAAAATGTGTGTGTGCTTGCTGAAATACTTCGAGGCAGGGACAAGATTGTAGAAATATAGGTGGGCTGCTGGTTTATTTATTATAAAAATAAATTTGGTCAACTATCATCAATGAAATGACCCGGTAGGTAAAAAAAATACCTTCTGGTCTATACTAGATTCTTCTAGAAAATGAACAAACACAGCTGTAAATAAAAGAACAATACATAAAGTTAGATGTACAACAGTACTTACTCTCCAAATGTGGCCTTCAGCAATTTATTGACTACTGAAAAAAACATATGACAGCATGAAGCCAGCAGGCCGCAGATAATAGACTATCTGGAAAGAGGATCCTTTATTCTACACACAGCAGTAGGTGATAAATGGCTCTAATGCCAGTGCTTACCATTTTCTTGTCTCCCCCAGCCCCGACCCAGCGTATCTGAGATCAGAGACTAATAGCCCCCCAGGAGGAGGTGTCTTGACACAGCCCTTTTCATGGGTGAAAACGGCACTAATCAAACAACCATCAGTAACTTCCAATGGGGCCAGGCTGAGACGTGTTGTTTGTCTACCAAACACTTGCTATTTCCAGCTAGAAAACAGGGGAAAGGAACGTCGTGTAATTTTTTTTTAAATTTTTTAATGTTTATTTATTTGAGAGAGAGAGAGAGAGAGAGAGAGAGAGAGCAGAGGAGGGGAAGAGTGAGGGGGAGACACAGAATCTGAAGCAGGCTCCAGGCTTTGAGCTGTCAGCACAGAGTCTGACGCGGGGCTGGAACTCACAAACCATGAGGTCATGACCTGAGCCGAAGTCAGGTGCTCAATCGACTGAGCCACCCAGGTGCTCCCATTTTCTAGTTTCTTTTTTTTTTTTATTTTTTAAAATGTTTTCATTTATTTTTGAGACAGAGAGAGAGCACGAGCAGGGAGAGGCAGAGAGAGAGGGAGACACAGAATCTGAAGCAGCTCCAGGCTCTGAGCTGTCAGCACAGAGCCCGACGTGGGGCTCGAACCCACAAACCGCGAGATCATGACCTGAGCCCAAGTAGGACACTCAACCAACCGAGCCACCCAGGTGCACCTTCGTCATTTCTTTGTGTAAAGGGGAGAGGGTTAATGATCCTGCAGTCAGAGTACAGCCAGAAGCCCCTGTAGTGTTAACTGTTCCTGTTCACAAGGACCCACACACAGTCACGTCTGTCCTAAGGGGGGCCGGGGCAAGTGGGAAACTTACTTCTGAACTAGCTCACGGCAGGCTCATTAGAAAAGGAAGCCACATCACTCTTGATTCACAATGACACCGCATCGAGGGGACTTCCTTGTGTTCCAGGAGGTTCCATGTGTGTCTGAGTATTTTACCCGAGCGGGTCCTTACGTCTCTTTGAGACGGTTGCCCTCCAGTGCTCACCACCCCGTGCATGGCTTCCTCCTGCGCACGTCTGCCTGGGGCCAGCGGGCACACCTGTGAGTGGGCTGGGGGTGGGGCCGTCCCTGAAGGTCATCCCGGTGGCCTGGAAAGTGCTCCCCGCCCCCTTGTCCAGAAAACGCCTAAGGGTCATTGGAACTGGCTCCTGTGTGTTTGCTGGCCGTGGGGAGAGGAGTTTCTGTCCTGTTTCAGAAGGTAATGGCCAGAGCAGGGGGGGTGGGGCTTTCTCAAGAAGCTCTGTGGCCATTGTTCGGAGGGAAGCTGTGAAGCCGTGTTGAGGAAGGGATTTTAGCGCCCTAATGAAGACGGATGGCAATTAAGGGCTCTTGAATCATTTAATAAAGAGAAGAGATTAAGGAAGCCTGGGACCCCTAGGAAATCAGCGAAGAGCGGCGAGGTGGTTAATTAGCGGCGCGGCCTGCACTTGGGTGGACCCGGGGAAGTGCGGCCCAGATTCGTTTTGGGGAACGATGGGCTCTTCATTACCTGCAGCGGGGAGTGATGCGGGCACACGGCCATCCAGTGCCAGGCTCCACCGCCGTCTCCCAGGCGAGGAGGGTCGGCAAGACCAAGCCTCTTGTGGGCCGGAGCAAAGTCGGGGCCCCTTCCTCTGGCCCAGGATGGTGTGTGTGCAGGGCCATCCCCTCCCCAGAAGCTGGCTTGGCCGGGGCTCCACCGAGTCCTTCGGACCGTGATGAGAAGGGGCGGCCAGCCCCGGTTGACTTCACCGGTAGCTTCCAGAAAAGCGCACGCGGCACTGAGCCGGGAGGGGAGCACGTCAGAGTTTATGTACTGGGACACTCGTACCCAGAGAGAGGACAGAGCACCCCGGCAGGGACCCGAGAGACCCGGGAGCCGGGGTGTCTCTGCTGCATCCCACGCAGAGGTGGGCAGAGTGGGCCTGGCTGAGCGGAGAGGCCGCGGGCAGAAAACACAGCGCAGGCCTGGAGGTCGCACCGTGGAGCGGGGCAGTGAGGACCCACCAATGAAAGTGTCCCGGGAGGGTCTCTCCCGCAGGCCAGGGCCCATGGTGGGTGATCCGGTCACACCGCTGGCTTACACGGAGCAGCAGGGACGGCCCGTGATTGGTGGCGCTCCACCATCACAAGCCAAATCGAGCAGTTAAAATGACCAGCAAGGTTGGAATGGCAACCAGGGAGTTTCCACCCACAGAAGGTTATGAAGATTGTTTCTTTTGTCTTTTTTAAACTTATTTATTTATTTACTTACTTACTTTTGGCGGGGGAAATGGCAGATGGAGAGGGAGAGAGATAGAGCATCCCAAGCGGGCTGTCAGCACGGAGCCTGACACAGACATAGGGCTTAAACTCACGGACCGTGAGATCAGGACCTGAACCGAAATTAAGAGTCAGGCGGTTAACCGGCTGAGGCACACAGGTGCCCCGTTAAGAAGATTGCTAATAACATACAGTGTCCCTGGTGGCACCCTCCTCTGTCTGTACAATCAATATAATTAAAGGAGGGGCGATCGGGATGCTGAGGGCAGTCACCTTAATAAAAGGCATAGTCCTTTGCCATTTTCCAAGTGAACCCCAGTTTTCAGGCACAGAACCCACTGCCTGAAGCAGAGGTTAAGGTTTTGCAACTGCAAAATGAGCATTGTGACAATGTCATCAAATCCTTTTGGTGTCTTTGCCTGGGAGACGGCGCCCTGGGGAGCGGGATAGCCAAACATTTTGAGCACTGTTTTATGCAAATTCTTGTCACCCTTGGTACCTTTAGAACATTATAGAGTGGGGGCACCTCAAGGACATTTAGCAAATGGAGCACTGACTCATGTCCAGCTTGCATTGGTCCCCACTGGGTCATATCCACCTGGTGGTCATTTCCCTGGCTCCCAAATGTGCTTGAAACAACTTCCACACCTGTGCCTTGACTTGTGGGGTGATGGATAGTAAATGTAGGAAGACCAAGTGGGAGCCTCTAGAACTTTCTTCTCCCGGTCAAAATACTGCATCAAAGATAGTGTTATTAGACGGTGGCTATACTCGCAGTCAGCATAGTGTAACGAATTTAGCGACTTGTCCAATCACTAGGTCATACACCTGAAACCAATGTAACATTGTATGTCAACTTTACTTCAATCAAAAAAAAAAAAAAACAAAAAACAAACAAAAAAAACAGGATTATATCCTGGAGGGAGAGAGTAGAAAATTACTGCCACCACTAAAAACTTAAAAGCTACATGTGTAGTGGATGCCAAGATATCTCCATTTACTTCACCAGGATGGCCTCTGCAGAAACCCACACAGCACCTCGTAGGCATCTGAAAGCATGAGGTCACAGAGGTGGGTAACCAAGGGCGAGGGGCATCCAGAATGGAGAGTCGAGAAGGAGCAGAGTTGTAATCCTCCGAGCCATGACATTCAGGGGCCACAGTTCTTCCCATCGACCCTCCCTCTCCCATACTTCCCCAGGAGAAGAGACCCACCCGAACCCTCAGGAATGTCTCCAAGAGTCCACACAGAGCCTGTGGCTTGTGCCCATGGTGGACGATGGCTATGTGCCCTGAAGAGCCCCCTTAAGGAACGGAGCGTCATTACCCCCACTGCTTACAATGCATCCGGAAGACCTCCCTCAGCTGCTGCCCATTTCCAGGGACAGCCTGTGCCCCACAACTGCCTTCCCAGTGTGGTTCAGACCCCTTCGGTCATGGTGGTCCGAGACCGGTCATGAGAAAGAGCGTTAGTCTCTCCCTTCAACTTGGAAAACTCTGGGTTTGTGGGTTGATCTCATCTCCAGATCCTCTGTTGGATGGGCTGAGGCTGCTCTTAAGACTGATTCACAGCTCAGCCTTCCCTCTCCTCCTCATCTTCCCCCACAGAACTCAGTAGGTAACACCCTTCTGTGTGCAAACCTGTCTTAGGATCTGTTTTCCAACCTGTAGGTATATGATGTGCTGGAGGAATTAGTCCAGTTCCTAAATGTAGTGACGGATTCCTGACCCATTTCCTGTCTCAAGTAATAGCACTTTCTTCATAGAGCACAGAAGTTAAGAAGATCTGAGTGATGGAGAAATCCTTGAGGCCTTGGTTTCAATGGACTGGCAAGGCTGAGAGAATGTAGGGCTGTGTCTACATGAGCAGAAGCGTGTTCTTATTTATCTAAACCAGACGACAAGGTCAATGTGTCCCTTTGCCTAAACTGTTAATCCCCACTTGCCCGGGAGTTTAAGACACATTGTGGATCTACACCCCAAAGCAAGTTTATGACGCGCATAATTGTTTTAGAATAAACTCTTTCCAAAGAGGAACGTTAACTTTTCCCAAAGAATGACATTATCTCAGTCCCAGATAAATTTGTACGAATCAGGTGGACTGAAATATCAATTCTCACTCAAACTGGATTTATATGTAACAGAAATATTTGTTATTATCTTGAAGACTAAACTTTGACTCCCCTCGCATGGTATTTTTTGCCTCGGTCCCAATTTTTCTTTCTTGATAGTACACCTTGCTTCTATTACTTTATAAACTGTGGATGGCATCATTCATTTTAATTCTCAAAACAGAGTTCAAGGGGCACCTGGGTGGCTCAGTTGGTTGAGCGTTTGAGTCTTGATTTCGGTTCGGGTCGTGATCTCACAGTTCATGGGATCAAGCCCCACATCAGGCTCTGCACTGACAGCACCGAGCGTGCTTGGGGTTCTCTCTCTCTCTCTTCTCTCTGTGCCTCCCCTACTTGCTCTTTCTTTCTCTCTCTCTTTAAATAAATAAAATGAAATTAAAAAATAAATAAATGCAACACAGTTCAATTTAGGGAGTACGGATTGAGCACCGACTAAACAGAATTAACAAAACTGGCCTTTTACTTCAAAAAATTGTGAGATGAGATGTTAGTTGATGGGAATTTCAGGTTGTGTGTAACAAATTCTCATTTTCACCTCACTGCCTCTTTCCAAATATTCAGATGAGGGATCACCGGTGCATTTGGTTTCCATTCTTGGCAGCTTCCTGGTAGCATTTCATGGTGGTGGACAGACTGGAATGTTGTTCCCACTGTACTTTCTAACAGGCGCTTGCAAATCAGAGCTGCACCCAGAGCCCCAGAACTCATGCCATATCTGTTTATTGCAACGTCAACCTCTCTGGGGGGTAAGAGGTTATCTCCAACACTAGCCATTGAGTGAGTCCTCAGATCACAGTTTGATTTGGTTTGATGTTGGAGGCCCTTACATCTCTAAGCTTTGTACACATTTAAAAAATCGCAATTCAGATTTATTTATATATTTTCAAACAGAGCTGTTTAAGCACCCACTGCCTGCTCCATTCCAATCTCTGTGAGAGATTTAATTAATGCACATTAGCAGAGAAAAGCTTTAAAAATGGGCCATTTTCTAAAGACCGTGAAAAGCAATCTTATATTTCAGGTGATTTATTTCAATTTTATTTTAAATCATAATACTTACATTGGAAAGAAGAACGAAATAACTTATGTGCACATGTGTATCATTTTATTTCAGATAGTTCAAATACATTTAAACCTACAATATTAGCTATTTCCCTGGAGTTGAATCCTGAATGATCACAAATTTATGTTACAGCTATTTCACATGCATTTTTCTACTATCTTGTGCCTCACTTTCAATTTTGCACTGATCACAAAATTTCTGAAGCTTGAAAACTTCTGAGTTATATATATATCTTCCCCCCCTCCCCAAATCTAGAATCACAATTTTTTGTTTAAAACATCTTTCAGCCAACAGAAAGAGAGGGAGAGAGAGAGAAAGCAAAGGAAAGACAAAAACATCAATGATGATAAAACCTTCTTTCAGCCCCACTGTTTCTCGGTCACCGCCACATCGCTGTGTTCACCAAACTCCTAGTCTGAGTATTTCCCTCCAGTTGTTACAAAGCCATTCTGGTGAGATCGGTGCCCCACACTTCAAAAACTCGAGCTTTGTTAAAGCATCCAACGGCCTACACTTTTAGGGAACTAAGGGTCCAATCTCCACTCTTATCCTTCCTGCTCATCAGTAATACTTTGCATAGTTGGTGATTCACTTCCTTTGTGAATGCTTCCCTCCCCGGCCTCCAGGAAACCACATCCCCTGGTTTTCCTTTGGATTCATGGAATGTCCCAGTTCATTCCTGGATTGCTTCTCTTTTCATTTCCTTGGCGATCACATCCGGAGGGAAGGAGGGATGATTGCTTCCTTTCATTAAACTTTCCAAAGATGGCCTGTTAACCTTATGAAATAGATATTATACTAGGCAGTGTTTAGAATGAAAAAGATGTGTGCAAATTATTTCAGGCCACTTTGTCGCTTGATATTAGAAACAGGAGAACAGAACATATGCAGAGACTAATTTCAAACTGTGCAATGTTTTAGTGTAATTCGTCTGACCTGTATAATTAGCAGAATGGGAAGTGTTCCAGCCTGAGTCCATGGCAAGCAGATAGTTCATGCTAGATGATGAAGCACTCTTCTGGGCTTTAATCCTAAATAAAAATCTTTAGTGACAGAAGTCTCTAGGTTGATATAAAAGGCACATATTTAAGTCCAATTGGCCAAGGCAGGAAGATCATGAAAATGCCGCAGAGTAAGTGGACTTCACTTTTAAGGGCCACATTTCTCTGGGAATCTATGTGTCATTCTACATGAGAAAGTTTGTCGTCTGACGATGAATAAATCAATCATCAATATGTAGTGAATGAGTAGCCCTAGCGTGTTTTCAAATTTGCAGCACAACTGGGAGAGTATTGAACGAAGTCAGGTTCCACAAACACTCCACACGGGGCACTCATGCTCTCTTGGGGAGAAGGGGAACCGCCAATAAAGCTGAAACTGGATGGGTCCTTGCCTGCAGGCATTACCCGTATCAGCCTATCTCTGAAGGAAAACTTACAGTACTGGCTAATATCATAGAACTCACTCAAAAATTTTAGAACTTGAAAAAGGAAGACTGAAAAGTGTCTCCAGATCAGTCAATATGTGCTTCAAATGAGCTGTAAGAAGCCTGATTTTTGCACTTGCTTTGTTTCCCAGTGAATGGCCCCGGAATGCCACCTACTTAAGTAAGGGGAAAGTCATGAATGAAAATATCATCTGCAAACCAGGAGCGCCCTATGTTTAAATGTGTTATAAAGCTTTGAAATGGAAAGTTGCTGAACAGCTGTCTGTATGGCCAGTCCTGATAATGAAAGAACTGTGACTCTACTTGAACATGTTTGTTTTAATTGTAAAGAAGGATACAAAGCCCTTCCAGGTGGAGCCCAGCCCTTTGTGTAACTCTCCATTTCCTCCCTCCTTGGAGATAACCTTCATGCTGATCCGGATAAGGCGTCCGGAACACGCTTCTGTGCCTGGGCTGCTGTGTCTGTAACCGTAAGGGACACGTGATACGCCTGTTGCAGACACACTCCTTGTACAAAGGGAATCCTACTGTATAGTATTTCTGCAATGTCGTGCTTTTCCTCAACATTTCACATGTGAAATGTATCCCTGTGTAGAGGGATGAATACACTCAGTTAGTTAATTCAAACGACTACCGTTGACATAAAAATCACACAGTTCCTTCTATTCTCCTGAAGGATATGGATCTCGTTTCCGATCATTCCTATTACAAACAAATCTAAAGCGCCATTTCTCAATTCTATTATGCCCATGTAAAATGTTCTCTAGGAACTTAGAATTTTCTAGAAACATTGAAGTGGATTTCCTATAGCGTCCAATTTAATATTGCTGCACGATGCTCTCCAAAGTAATTTCGCAGAGGCACGTTACCGCCGGCGACGGTAAAGAGCTCCTTTTCCCTGGTCCTTTGTGCTCTCTCTATATCTCGTATTCTTTCTTGCAGATCTGATTAATAAGAAATGGACTGTCAGTTTTCTTAATTTGCGTCTCTTTGATTAGCACTGTGGTTTTAATTCCCAACGACTTCCAAACTCACAGGGGTCGGCCTTGCCGTGGAGGGTTGTTGGGGTTTTAGCTTGAATATCTTCACGGCAAACCTATGCCACCACGAGACTATCAATTTCCAGCACCGCTGACATACGTTACCGCTTCTAACATCAATTTTAAATCTGCTTTTGTACCTTTGGTCTTCTTATCTTTTTCTTCATAAACAGTGTATGTTGATTCAGCCTGGTTCTCTGTGCTGCTTCGCTTCTGGTAGAACTATCCTCTCTCCATGCACCACGGGGCTGGTGGACGTCTTCAGCCACGAGCGAGTCTGGCACCATTCATTCAAGATCAGTGGTAGGAAGACCTTCTTCCTTTCCAAGCGTCTGGCCACCTTTCTAAGAGGAGGGCAAACAACACCTTCCTATGCTGAAGCCATCGGTATTTCTTCCTCTGTTTCACACAGGGCACAAGAGATCATTCTCCTAACGCAAAGGATCCTGTTCTCACAGATGTACATTTAGAAGCCCCTGTTATTATTGGTTTACATCTGTAGAAGCAGAATGGCCAGACTCCCCAGTTGGTGGAGGAGGTCATCAAGGGGACGTGAAGGCCAGTTGACCCATGAGGTGGCTCTGGGTAATCGTAGCCTCCTCACCGCCTCCCCGTCCTTGGAATGTATGCTCTGCCCAAAAGTCACAGCCTTGAGAAAGTAAGGGGCTGCTGAGACTATCTGGACTGAATACCTGCCTGAGCCCAGTTACAGCCTCCATAGAAACTTTTAAGATTCTGGCAGTGGGCGTGGGGATCTGCTCGTCTGGAGCCACCCAAGACAGCCTCCCAAGTTCACTGGCTTATTACTCTTAGCACCCACCAATCCAAAACAGCTGCCTCTTTCTTCTGTCTTTCCCTGCCTAACCAACACCAGTGGGGCTCACGGTTCTCGTCGGTCACTTGGCACAAAAGTCGGCATCGTTTGATGTAATATGAGGCACGGGTGGGAAATGAAAGACACAGACTGCCCTGGAAAAACAACAACAACAACAACAACAAAAACCCTGTGAAATAGAGAGCCAGCTGGCATACTCCTGAGTGATGAAAGCCGACTGCCTCCAAATGGGAAATACGCGATAAAGCAAGGGCCATTCCTTTCCTCCTTGTCCCTGCCAGGTGGTATCAGACGTGTGTGTACCCATTATGGTGGAATTCAGGGACACAAGAAACACTCCCCACCATTCCTAAGGGGCGGCTTTTTTTTGTGCTCTAATTTTGCTTCTCTTGGACTTTTCATGAGTATTGATATTGGAAGATGGAGTAAAGCCAGACACAGCTAGCTAGCCTCCATCTGAAACTTAAAGCAAACAAGTGGGCACTATTAAGTTGAATAATGTCAGCTTATGCCATGAAAAATTCCAAATTACTACTGGAAAGCCACACGCATTCACGTTGAGAAATAATAATAATATGGCCGACAGGCACAAAAATGATGAAGAGATATTGCCAATGTGAGAATCCCAGCCCCTTACCAGTCTTGTGACATAGAGCCCATTATTTAAGCTGCCATTACTTTGTTTCTTCTTCTATGCAAATAGAAGACTCCAACAGCCAGGTGCATTTCTATGCTTAATATAAGTGATTTCTTTTCTAATCTAGAAATAGCTGAAGAGAGGTAACCTCAAGAGATACTTTTGGCTGCCTTTGAAAAAAATGGTCATTTCTTGAATATGGATTAAGGTTAGATTGATATTAAAGTTTAGCAGAGAATACTAGTAATGAAAGAAAAAAATTGGATGATGTGATGAAAACCAGATCCTTTTTGAACCATTGCATTTCAGTAATGTCCCCATACTTAATTCTGAAAGGGTTTGTAAACTTAATGCTAAGACATTTTTCGTTCCCCTGGAATTATGAGCATTTAGTCTTAAGTAGTGTGCAAAGATTTCAAGCTAATGGTTTCTTTTACTGGTTCTGAAGACCAATATTACAAAGTTTCACTGTGACCCTGGTTAACAGAATAAAGTATCCGAAAGAACAAAGAGTTTTATGGGAAAAAAAAAAGTTGAAAAGCAATAAATTCTCATTTTAGCTCTGTCATGATAAAAATGTTGGCCCTGAGCCTTTTCCCCTAAGATCTCAACTTACCTTTTATAAAACAAAAGTAGTCATAATATCCAGAAAAACTTTCTACATAGCAATTGTTAAGATCAAATGAGAAAACATACGATGAGATACTTAATGAACATGAATCACAGTGGAAATATGTTATCATTGTATTCCTTTTACTATGGTCTTAAATGCCCATTTGTAACGTAAAGCCCATATTCAGGACTTTCTACTTCAGTTTTTCAGGGTTTGGATTGGGTGACTGTCTCTTTTTTTATTCAATTTTAACTTTTTTTTTTTTTTTTTTTTTTTTTTTTTGCCTACAGTTGACTACCTTTTTGGCTAAGTGACACATTTGTTTTGATTTTAATTAGAACTACAGTTTTACTTTGTATACAGATATTCCTGGGAGTATAAATTCCAGGCATGATCAATTAACCTTAAAAAAATCACCAAATAAGGTTTAATCGATGAATCTCCAAAAGATGAAATGTGCATCAAGTTAAATCACTCAAAATTATATTTAGAAAATGTAATGAAAACATGTTTATTTAGGTGTGTGGCTTATGTAAACTCTTGTTTCTAAAGGATACACTTTATCCCTGGGAAAATTATGAAGGACACTGCTTATAAAATAATTACCACAGGTTTTAAACCTTTAATTGTTGAAATGTCTTTACCACCAAATGCACTATGATCAATTTAGTTTTGCATTTCATAAGTTCTCTTCAAAAAAAATATTAGAAATAAAAATTTGCATTTTATGTTTATTTAAGAGGAAACATGACCATAAAGTCCTTTCTACTCAACAGCAGATCAGTGGCCTAAGAATCTGAACTGCTAGAAGCTTAAGAAATAAAGCTTTTCTTTTATTTTTCTTTTCTTTTTTCTCTTTTGGTCTGTTCTTTGTCTTTTTTACCTCAACCTACCAAGTAGCACTTATTTGTGTATATATATATTATCCTTGTGTTAAATTTTGTTAAACCAAGATAAGCAATTTTGAACTTCAAGTATTCTTAATTAGACATTATTTTGAGGAATAAATGAATGTCTTTTATTTTGAAATTTCATAAGTCAGAATTTCAGGCTGATGTTAATTTTGTTCTTCTTCCCTCTTCCCCTTACATACCTAGATAGTTCACATTGTTATTTATTAATGCAATCTGTTCTTAGTGAATAAACATTTTTTTGCAGAGACTTCCCTGCCGCATAGCCTAGCTGATGACCATGAAATTTAGGAAATGTATATACATCTCGCTGATCAGAGAAAGAAAGGAGCAATGGCAAGAAAGAAGAAAGAAAACATCTCTTTTCCTCCCAAATGGCTAACTGTGAGTAACAAGGTCAAATAAAGGACGGATGAACAGAGGTTAAGGGAGAAGGTGCCACAGTGAGGGGCAGGTGGAGGCAGACAGACCGGGTACCCAAGATCTTCTTGTTTAAGGCAGGACTCCCCAACACCCTCATCTGATTGGAGCCAGGGTCACCCATTTGTCTACTCCATTCCCAAATGGTTTTCATGAAAAACGAATAAAAGTTCAGGAAATTCAAACATGCTTAGAGCTAGAAAGCAAGTCTTTTTTTTTTTTTTTCAACATTTATTTATTTTTGGGACAGAGAGAGACAGAGCATGAACGGGGGAGGGGCAGAGAGAGAGGGAGACACAGAATCGGAAACAGGCTCCAGGCTCTGAGCCATCAGCCCAGAGCCCGACGCGGGGCTCGAACTCACGGACCGCGAGATCGTGACCTGGCTGAAGTCGGACGCTTAACCGACTGCGCCACCCAGGCGCCCCTGAAAGCAAGTCTTAATATACATAGGGACCAACCTTGCTCTCAATTCACTTAGGATCCTGTGAACTTTTCAGCTACCAGAGATTGAAAACTTCTGACAGCTGAGGTTATAATATAGCAAAAGGAAATTTGAATTGAATACTGTGTTAGAGTCTAAAACTTTATGTTTAATACATCTTATCTTGAAAAAAAAAGATAAACAATGGCTGGCATTTTTTGAGATAAACGCAGGTCCAGCCAGAGGGACAGGAAGAAAGTTAACCTGGGTTAGCAGTTTTGCGACAAAATGTGCCCAATGGCAAACCTGTAGAATCTGCCGTGGGCGTGAATGCCGTCTTCTGCATACGAGCGAAATGAACTCATCTCAGTGTATCCCAGAGATCAGCTTTTTGATTCACGCAAGAAGTGCGATACGTGTGGTCTGTGTAATTTCTCTGACTTGGGCTCACTACGAACAAAAGCGGGAGAAAAGAAGTCCCTTCTGAACCATGAAAGTAGCTATCTATACATCATTGGAAAGTCACTTCATCTGCTTGGACTCAGATGCCTTATCTGCAAAATGAGAGGGGTTGGGGCCAAATGCCCAACCGTCTCTATTACCTAAGATCAGAAGTGAATAAAACTGGCTACTTTGAAGAATGATATTTAATAATGCAGAAGCTAATTATGCAACATTAGAATAGTTGCAGAAACAACATAATATATGTTGTGCCTTGGTTTTGGCTTTGCTAACTCTTTCTTCCGAGAAAAGATTATTGCAATAAATCTAAATAAATATTATTCAGTATTAAAATTTAAATTAACTTGGGGCGCCTGCGTGGCGCAGTCGGTTAAGCGTCCGACTTCAGCCAGGTCACGATCTCGCGGTCCGTGAGTTCGAGCCCCGCGTCGGGCTCTGGGCTGATGGCTCAGAGCCTGGAGCCTGTTTCCGATTCTGTGTCTCCCTCTCTCTCTGCCCCTCCCCCGTTCATGCTCTGTCTCTCTCTGTCCCAAAAATAAATAAACGTTGAAAAAAAAAATTAAAAAAAAAAATAAGTAAATAAATAAATTAACTGTTCCTTGGAATTTAAGTTTTTTTTAATGTGTTCACCAAGGCAAGAAAACCTTTAAGGAGCTGAGAGTGCCTGAATACAGGGAAAGAGTGGAGGCCTTCCCATGTAATACCTCTGCTCTCACGGGTAATGGGTCTGTGAGGCCATTTCTCCCAGATGCAAAGCAATTCAGAAAAGAAGATGTTTATTCCAAAAATGTAGCTTTACTATATTCTTTAGTGCTATGGCTGTATATTGAGTATATCATTAAATGACTGTATTTACATGAATGCAAAAATCCAGAAGAAGGCATAGCCTGATGGAAATCACCACCACAAGACTGTACATAGAAGAATGTCATGGAAGAAATGGAACGATCATCAAGGCAATCACACTTCCTGAATTTTTGAGCCCCAGAACAAGTGGCACTATGCAAGGGGGGGAGGGGGCAAGAGGGAAGACTTACCATTTGTCCAGAACCTACTCTGGCCCATCGGCTTCTCTCTACCTCACTCTCTAGATTTGCGCTGTTAATACAATAGTGTTGCGAAATTTTCACAGATAAAAATGTATGAGGGTCAGAGACTTTTAACAGGGCCTCGTAATGCCAGGATGTGCCAAAGGTTCTAATCCATATCATCCTTCTGTAAGTCAGGGATGCATGTGGGGACATCTGGGGTCATCATTTAAAAGAATGAACACACAAGGGTGTCCATCTAACTGGACAACAGAGCAGGAAAATGGAATAGTAAAAAAAAATAAATAAATAATCCAGGACAAGGGGAGAAAAGAGTAACGGGAACATAGAAAACATGGAAGAAATAGAACACGGACGTGAAATGGTTGCTATAAATCCAAACGCATGAGCGCATTTGCTAAATTTAAATAAATGGAAGCTTCCAGTTAAAAGGTGGTGATTCTGTTTGAATCAAGCCTGGGAGGCTGCTCCTGGGCCCCTCCTGCTCCCAGGTGGTGGGACTCCTTGGTGGGCCTTGGAGGCCACGGGTCTGATGTGGAGGGCATCCCTGGGCTGGAACCAGTGAGGTCTTTGATGAAATTGAGTCACGAAGCTGAAACCACTGAATTGGCAAATGGGACACTGGCCCCCAGGGGACCAGTTGCAGGGTGGAAGTCAGCGTGAGCACAGGCCTCTGAGCTGTGAATGTGGCCCTGAAGGACACAAGGGGCACAGCAGAAGCACCGTGTTCCCTGCGAGATGGTGTCTGTCGCTTTCTCCCACCACATGCTCGCCTCTGGCTGTGATCTTGGGGAACCTTGTCTCTACGCAGGACGTCAGCAAGGAGGCCCAGTCAGAGCAGACTGGGGCCGGGAGGGAACCACGGGCCACAGGGGGTCGTGACTCTGAAGACCATGGCACCGGAATGGTGAGCTATCTGGACACCTTTTTCTGCAGGTGTGGTTTATGTCAGCTTTTAACAGACAAGATAATGATTGTGGGGGCGGGGTTGTCAAAAATACCTACATGGTCTGCACGGAAGCCGTATGCATCTAGGCATACGGAATGGCTGAAAGAGGACAGGAAGAAGTTGTGATAGGCGCCCGCCAGTACGAGACCAGCTGATGTGCCTATAAGATTATCAGACAAACTGGAATTGAAGTCAGGAAGTGTTACCAGACACGTTATGATGAAAGGTTGACATAACAATTCAGATTGTCTTTGCAGCTAATGGTATAGCTTCAAAATATATAAAATGTAGAAAGCCAATATGACAAAGAACTTTTCAGAAAGCACATCAAAAATCCCTAGAGAAGCAAGAGGAGGAATGGAATCCCACAACAAAAAAGAAATTTTATAAAAGAAACTCTCCAATAAGACAATGCAGAGCTCTTAGAAAGTCAGCTGTAACTACTGTTGAATATGGGCACATCAAAAAATGTAAATGAGGACTTTTCTCAGTAGTATTAAGAACTGTTGGAATGATAGCTACTAGGAAGGAAAATTTAAGACAGGTAGAGATCAATCCAGGGGACCCAGTATCCAATTTACAGGAATTCCAGAAAGACAGATCCAAGAAAGAATCTAGGCAAGTTTCCAATTATTATTGACATCAGAGAACATTTCTTTACACTAAAATACTTCATTTTCCACGCTGATGTTGCACACCCCATAATCTATTAGGATGAACGAATAAAGACCTAATCTGAAATTAGGAGAATACTTGAAAACCTTCAAACAGAGAAGAATACGATTGTTCAAATGTCAAAAACCAGAACAGCCTCAGACTTCCCACAGTGGTCCTGGAAGCTGGGAGATAACAGAGTAATGCCTTCAAAATGTCAAAGGGGGTGCTTTTCCCATTCAGAGTTTCTACCCAGCCAAAACATCACTCAGTTGTGCAGGTAGAAGGAGGGTATTTCAAGACGTGGGAGTTCTCAGAAAATGTATCTCCCACGGATCCTTTCTCTTGTAATGACTAGGAACCACGTTATGGTAAACGTAGAGGTGAGTCACAAGAAGAAAGACAAGTCCAGGAAACAGTGCTCCACACGGAGGACATCCGAGTCCGGAGATGGACCAGTTAGGGCTGGAAGGGTCTCTGAAGCCCCCGGAAGGGTGCATTGCAGCAGGAAGGAGCCCCAGAGACAGAGGCTTTTGTGTTTGGCCGCGCTTGGAGTGTCTTCTCAGTGGAGAACTGGGAAGGGATGCTGGAAACAGGCAGAGGGGAAAAAGGGAAGGAAATTCTGTGCACTCCAGGAAAAACAAAAGATTTGTAACCACAGAAAAAGGAACAAGATGGGGGCTCCTGGGTGGCTCAGTCGGTTAAGCCTCCAGCTTCGGTTCAGGTCATGATCTCGCAGTTGTTGAGTTCGAGCCCCATGTCGGGCTCTGTGCTGACAGCTCGGAGCCTGGAGCCTGCTTCGGATTCTGTGTCTCCCTCTCTCTCTGCCCCTCCCCTACTCGCGCACTGTTTCTCTCTCAAATATAAATAAACATTAAAAACAAATTAAAAGGGAAAGGAAGGAGATGTAATCGCAACATACTGCCAGGTGAGTGGTGAAAACCAGTCACAAGGACCACATCAGTTGCAGTGAGTGTGAATTTCAGCGGCCGCCCTGTTTCCATGGATTCGAATGATGGAGACGTGAGCGGGGAGGGAGGAGTATGAGGTAAACCACCTTTTCTGTGAGAAGAATGGAAAAATGAAATGGTCGATGGGGATACATTGCAGAAACAAACACTCAGTGTAAAGCATCCTTGTCCGAGAGGAGACAGGCTCAGATGTGCTGGGTGCCCCGCGGGAACCCCACCGCGCCTTTTGCCTCTTTAATGCCTCTGCTGCTTCCTCCCTGGGATGGCAGTAACAGAGCCACAGACCCCACCTTAAACAGAAGAATTCACTGTCTCATATCCTGGAGGTGGGGAGGCGGAGATCCCAGCTGGACAGGGCTGGGGCCTCTCTCCTGGACCTGTAGATGCTGACCTGTCCCGTGTCCTCACGTGGTCAGCCCTGTGTGTGTGTGTGTGTGTGTGTGTGTGTGAGAGAGAGAGAGAGAGAGAGAGTCCTGATCTCCTATTCTCATGAGGACACCCGTCAGATTGGATTAGGATCCACCCAGTGACCTCAATTCTGCCTTAACGGCCTCTTCAAAGACCCTGTCTCCAAATACAGTCACTTCTGAAATCCTAGGATTAGGACTTCCACATGTGACTTCGGGGGGACACAATTCAGCCTGTGCACAACTTTAATGAAGTAAAAATACGAGTTAGAGTAGATGCATAGCAAGTGTATGTATTTACTAAAACACATCAAGTTAGACTCTTAAGTGCATGTAATGCATTATTTGGAAAACATACTTCAGTAAAATTAGTTTTAAGAGAATGTGCATGAGAGATTTGGAGTAAATTTTATTTGAACTAAGTGCTTTTTAAAAATTTTTTAATGTTTATTTTTTTGAGAGACAGGGCATGAGCAGAGGAGGGGCCGAGAGATGGGGAGACACAGAATCTTTAGCAGGCTCCGGCTCTGAGCTGTCAGCACAGAGCCCGACGTGGGGCTTGAACCCACAAACTGCGAGATCATGACCTGAGCCGAAGTTGGATTCTTAACCAACTGAGCCACCCAGGTTCCTCCTGAACAAAGTGCTATTTAAGCAGCTTTTAGAGATACCTCCTTTTAGGGTTGTCCCTGTTTAAATTATCTAGACTAAGAAAATTAACTCTATATTCTGGGTTAAATAACCAAAATTTTAAGGACCCTGTTTATCCGTTTTTATTCATCCCTGGTTTACCAGGCACACGCGTGTGTGCGCACACACACACACACACACTGAGTAGAAAGGAAGGAGAAACACACCGTTGTGAGTTTATCATCTGGAAAGTCCATCCCCAAGGAGACAGACAGATGGAAAGAGTCCGGGCGGCGGCTGGGGCAGCCCCTCCTCGCCAGTCCTGACCCATCCATTACCTGCCACCCACCCATCCCTACCAGTCACTGTTGCTGTCTCCCAGAACGAGTCACAGAAGAAATGGGATGAGTCTCCTTCTCCCTCTCCATCAAGCATCAGTGATGGGGGTCACATCAGTTATGATTCTTCGGAGTGTCCTTTTCATATTTCCTGCTTTCTAACTTCTCTCCTGGGATAATAGCCTAAAACTAAACTCCATGCAGCTCCCTCCAGATCACCCCTTGGATAACCCAGTATTGCCATGTGGTATTAAAAATATGACAGGTTTCACTTATCAAAAATGCGTCTTCACAATGTTGATGGCCTGAAGTGAGGAAACAGCATCAACACTGACACCCGAGTTCAGCCTCTACACTGACGTACCCTGCAGCGTCTGTGAGTCTGGCTTTTTTCAACTGGAAAGTAAGTAATGAAAGAGCGTGTGGCTACAGGAGCTCAGTGTCAGAAGGAGAACAAATGTCAGAGCATGTTCTTTTTCCTAGCCTAGTCATATTGAGTGAACTTGAACCAGTGCTCCGACATTCGTTTAAGTGTGTTTGTACACCAGCCAGGAGAAAAACGTGTGTAACGGGTCTGGTACAGGTCTGTTCACCGAGGTGCCACTGAGGAAGGGCTTTGAGACGAATGTACTCTCCCGACTTAATCCTTTACTAACGTTGACTGAAGAAGTTACAGCTTTGAGTATTTACTGTCTGGTAAGTTCAAGAAACATCTACCAAAAACCCATGGAATGGCTATATTTGGTTACAGTTATTTTACTCATCTTATAAAAGAATATTCATTGGCCGTTGGCTGTTTGGAAAGCACTGTGTTCGACATTCGAGACGCAACAGGGATACTAAGGTCTCTTTAACCTTATATACATTCTAGTTAACAATATCCTTACATACATGTGACACGATCATAAGGCAAAAAAAAAATGAAACTGGCAAATATCAGGATAGGAACACAGGCAACATGCCGGGAAGCCTTCACATAGTGAGTGACACTCTCTATTTATATGACCAAGATCTGAAATGGTTCACAATCCCGGGACTGAGTCCTCAGCTCGTGTGGGCTCGGGCACGTTCAGAAACGACCCAGGCCAAGCTCTGTCAACACACCTGTGTGCACGAACACGCTGACTTCATCTAAAAAAACAGGGACGCTTTGGTCTTCCCACTCCCCAAAAGCTAGTTACTATTTCCTTTGGAGGTGTTCGATCAAACCTGCTAGGGGGGGGACATATTTTTTTCCTTTTTTTTCTTTTTTCTTTTTTCCATTTAGAAAAATGACCACCAAAGCTCTCTGGACAACGCACTTTGTGACGTGTGTTAAATGAGGCCGGTGAATTGGCAGGTGCCCACTCTGCATGTGGCAGGGATGTGGCTGAGCCAGCAGGGGCCCCCTGCGTTGAGGACCCTCATTTGCACAGCAGCCAGGGCCTCCGTGAGGAGCACAGCTCCCTGAGAAACCGTGCCGTTGCAGTCGAGACGCCTGTCTGGTGTGCCTGGTGCCTCCTTTCTGTTCGTGCACTGAAAGCGACAGGAGGACAGCTGAGGACTTCCCGTCTCGTGCACGGAGCAGGCGATGGGGGCTAATTGGGCAGCCAGTCACATGATCCCCGGCTTGTAACGCCATTCAGCAGGGCCAGCCGCCTGGAAATTGCGCATGAGGCTCCTGTGTGCCACTGCAGTCTAAGGATCTGTGGGGCTCGTCCCTTCTGGAGGTGACCCGTCCCGCCCTGAACTCTACAACCTGTTTCTCAGACCGGTCTTGCTCTTACCCGGCATTTCCTGTGGCACAAAAGGAGAAAGAAATGGCCCCTTCAAGAAGGCACTATAAGCTGTGTTCCTAGAAGAAAGACCTTAGGTCAGTGAGGTGCGCTTCCTATAACAGCAAAGACCGTCAGGACCCTGCCCCCCACGTCCATGCGTCTCCGTGAAAGGCAGGTGCTTCCACGCTTTTCGGTCTCCCTCTGTCACCATGGCTCCTAGTTCCCGTTTATGTTCCTTCATGCTCTACCCATGTTTCTACCCACATCCCGCCTTCTGGACACGTGCTTTTCTCCAGCTAGCAGTGTCTGTGCTTTGACGTGTAACTGATCCACCATTCTGACTTTTCCATTGCTGCACTTTTCCCGCTATTACGACCAATACCAGGGACGCTCAAAGGGTGAGCATACAAACACAGAGGAGGGCCAGACCGGGTGTCTCTCCCAAATGTAATTGTAATATTTAACATCCGAATACACAACTGTTGTGTATTGCTTCAAATAAATGTCAAGTCAATTTGTGCAAACATTACAATTTCCAGTGTACAGAAAGGGAAATGAAAATAGAAACATTTTAAGATTTTTATCTAAGAATGATGTCATTGGAAAGGGCAGACCCAAAATATCAACTTACGGCTCCCAGTTGTAAAGCTTTCTCGGATTGTGGCATTCTGGCAACCAACTTGCGGGATTCATTTCTCTAAGGATAGAGTTATTGTATGATCACATGTAAAATAAATATTAAGTGCCAAAAGAAATGCTAATCAGCCAATTAAGGAGCAAGTTATTCATAGATCTGTTATAGTTTCCAAACTTTGGGGCACTTACAATGTTTAGATATTACAAGATTTACTTTACATTCTTAAATAAGGACTTTTGGAATGTAGCAAATGGTGTAAATTATTTTATAAGGTAGAAGAAATATCTTACAACTGAATCAAAACATGTGTTTTATACTCTAAGTTATTAGGAAAGAAATCTAGGGGTGCCTGGGTGGCTCAGTCGGTTAAGCGGCCAACTTCGGCTCAGGTCATGATCTCACCGTCTGTGAGTTCGAGCCCCATATCGGGCTCTGTGCTGACAGCTCAGAGCCTGGAGCCTGCTTCAGATTCTGTGTCTCCCTCTCTCTCTGACCCTCCCCCATTCATGCTCTGTCTCAAAAATAAAAATAAACATTAAAAAAAACTTTTTTTAAAAAAAAAAAGGAAAGAAATCTAATATATTAGAAAGAATCTTTTATTCTGTAGGATTTTTTTTAATTACAAAACGTTTTGAAATAAGCATTTTAAATTAGAAGATTTTTAATGTTACAGAAAAAATGCAAACATAATACAGAGCATTCTTACCTACGAAACACTTTATTTCTTCTGTTAATACCGTCCTATGTTAGTACGGTATGTTTGTTACAACGAATGGACTGCTGTTGGTATACTGTGATTATCTAAAGCCTCTGATTTATTCAGATTTCCTTAGCTTTTACCTAGAATCCTTTTTTCTGTTCTGGGGTCCCATGTAGGATACCACATTACATTTAGTCTGCACATCTCCTTCAGCTCCTTTTGGCTGGGACAATTTCTCAGACTCTCCTTGTTTTTGATGACCTTGACAGTTTCAAACAGGACTGGTATTTCATAGAATGTTCCTCATTTGTGGTTTCCGGGATGTTTTCTTGTGATTAGAACAGGGTAAGGAGTTCCTGGGCGCAAAGCCACAGAAGTGAGTGCCATTCTCATCAAATCATACCAGAGTATATACGGTCACACTCATCTGTCGTGGCTGGTGACACTGATCCCCTGGCTGCGGTGGTTTCCTGCCAGGTGTCTCCACTGTAAAGTTACTCTATTTTCCCCTTTCCTACACTTACTGAGTGGGCGGTAATAATTCATCCCGAGGGTGGAATTTCCACACAAAGTATTCAAAATTAATCTGAATGGGATATCTATTTAACCCCATGTGTTTATTCAGTTAACAATTAATTTATAACCGTGTGGACTCATGGATGTATACAGTTGGCCATGGGCAACTCCTTCAGTTGACTCCTGAGTCCCTTTGACATACCGTGTTATTGTGATCATTATTATTATTTGTTTGGCCTTTGGTGGGTGCTGGGAGGGCTTGTTGTTACTGGACTGTTGTAGTTTTGGGCTCTGTCTGCTGACAGAACAAGGAAATACATCTTATGTGTGCTAAGTTGTGTTTATGCACATGCCTATGAATATTTCTGTATGTAACCCTCTGTGTCTATATTAAGCTGTATGTGAGTTCACGTGACGCCTCCACCAGGAATCCATCACCGCCTGGATCATTCTACCCTCCTCCCTGCTCATCTGTCACCTGCCTCCCCAACAATGAGGAACGTGGCTCCCACCATCCACCATCTAGGCACAGAATTCTTCATTTCCAATGTACATGCACAGTGATGTGAGAGCACTTAACACACAGCCCTACGCGAAGCCTCCTTAACAACTAGAGTACAGCGTTCGGGTGCACTTTCTTTTGTTTTAGGTCTTAAAAGTTGCCTGGGGCAGCACCCCAAAAGTTGCTTGGGGCAGCACCCCAAAAGTTGCTTGGGGCAGCAAATGTTCCCGGTCCCTCTCAAGAGAGGGTCTTTTATATTCATTGTCATTCAGTTAGAATGTTTTTGTCACATTCTGGATTCCATTCTGGGATTCCCCCAACCTCCTAAATTTTTTTTTTTCTTTAGTGGACATTAAGGTTCATTCTGGGTGCTGATAGGGTCTACGGATTTTGAAACACGCATAATGTCACGTATCCACCATTACGGTATCATACAGAATTGCTTTTGTGCCTTAAAACGTCCACTCTCTTCACCTGTTCAACTGTCCCCTTTCCCCAAACCCCTGGCAAGCTTTTTTTGCCTTTTTAAATCTTTTTTTTCAATATTCTTATAATATCCATAGTTTTGCTTTTCCAAAATGTCATAATTGAAATCATAGGGTTTGTTGTCTTATCGGACTGGCTTCTGTCACTTAGTAATAGAGGAGTCATTCGTGTCTCATTATGGGTTTGATACCTTGTTTCTTTTTACTGTTGAATAACACCCACTGTATGGATGCATTACAATTTCATTACTCATTCACCTATTTTAGAACATCTCGATTTGCTTCCACTTTGTGGAGGTACTGAATGAAGTCTCTGAAAATAAGTTTACGTGTGAACAAAGTCTTCGGCAGTTGGGTAAATGCCTAGGAACTCAATCAGCAGATTGATTTAAGAAACCCGTGAGCCTGTCGCGGGAGGGACTGTGTCACCCTGCCGTCCCAGCTGCCAAGCACGGACTTCCTCTTGTTCCACCGCACCCCAGCTTCCTCTGGAAGGTGTGTGGCAGTATCTCATGGTTACTTGCCATTCTCTCATGGCAAGTGATGTCAAACATCTTCTCATGTGCTTATTTGCATTATCATGTTGTCTCTAGTGAGTGTCTGATCAGATCTTTAGTTCTTTTACTGAATTGGTTTCTTATTAGTGATTTAAAATTTGTTTTGGTACACTTGTAAACAAGTACTGTAGCAGATATATATGTGTTTTGCAGATGTGTTTCCCAATCTTGGCTTATCTTTTTATTCTCTTAACAGTGTCTTTCATGAGCAATTGTTTTTAATTTGAGTCAAGTCTGTCTGCTCTGTTTGTACTGACAAAATCACTCTTCTGATATCGTATCTGAAAGCACATAACCAAGGGTGCCTGGGGGGTTCGGTTGGTTGAGCATCCGAGTCTCGATTTTGGCACAGGTCGTGATCTCAGGGTCATGGGATCGAGCCCCACATCGGGCTTTGCGCTGAGCTTGGAGTCTGCTTGTGATACTCTCTGTCCCTCTGCCCCTCACCCCCTGTTCGTCCTCTTTCTCTATCTAAATAATAATAATAAATTAAATAAATGAATAAATAAATACAATAAGTAAAAAAATAAAAACACATAACCAACACAATGCCACCTAATTCCCCCCTGTGTGTTTTTCTAGCAGTTTTATAGTTGTTCCTCATACATTGAGAGCTAAGCTCCATTTTGAGTTAATTTCTTTGAAATTGTAAGATCTGGGTCCAAGGTCACTTTTTTCTTCATAGGGATGCCCTCTTCTGCAGGCACCATTAAAAATGAAACAAAACAAACAAACTTCATATTTTCGATGCTTATCCTGTAGATACATAAGCCTTGTTGTTGTTATTGCTGTTTTTATCCACTCCTATCATCTCCGTCATTGGTATATTTAAACCATTCACATTTAAGGTGATCACTGACTTGGTGGGTTAATATGCCAATGAAAGACATAGAATCCTCAGTCCATTCCTCCCACCCTCTGAGACAGGGTCTCACTCACTTCACTTATCCATATGCTATAATCAGTTTTGCTTACTTATACAATTACCTTTTATACCAATAACAAATAGGAAAGCGCAGTGTTTAATTTTATTCTCGCTAACTCTCTCTTTGATGCTCTTTCTTTTTTCACGTAGATCTGAATTTCTGACCTGTATGACTTTGCTTCTGCCTGAATAACTGTTTTTAACAATTCTTACAGAACAGATCTGTGGCAACAACTCCCTTATATTGAGTTTGTCTTGGAAAGTGTTTATTTCTCCTTCACTTTTACTGGATGATTTTTGTCAAATATGGGAATTCTCGGTTGATGGTTTTCTTTTTTTTTTTTTTTAACATCTCACTCCACTGTCTACTTGCTCCCATGGTTTCCGAGGACAAGTTGGCCATACTTCTAACCCTTGGTCATTTACAGCAAAAGTTGTCCCTCGACTGTCCATAGCTGCACCTTCTCCAGAACTCCATGTAGTTGGCACCTTACCGTACGGAGCCTTTCCAGATTGGCTTTGTTCACTTTGTAAGACGCATTTAAGGTTCCTCGATGTCTTTTCATGGCTTGATAGATGGATGATTCTTTTCAGCACTGGATAATATTCCACTGTTTGGACAATGCTTTACTCATGCATTCACCTACTGAAGCACTCTCTCTCTCTTTCTGCTTTTGTATTGTGGAAAATTTCCTCAGCACTAAATTCTAATTAATTAATTTTCTCCTTAACTGATGAATTTGCTATTTAACTTCTCTGCGTCAATGATTATATTTTTTTCACTAAAAATTCAATTTGGTTGTTGTATAAATCCTTTTTTATAATATCCAAGTTAGCTCATTATTTCTTATTTTAATTCATTATATTAATTTAAATCAATTATCTCTCTTCTGTTAGTTTCCTATTTCAGATATTTAAGCTTTTATTAAATTTCTTTTTTTCATATGGTGGATTTAATCCTGGTGGCTTGTTTCCTCACGTAACTTCAAAATTTTACCATGGGTTTATCTTGTCAATCATTTTCTGCACACTGGGTTATTTCCTTGCCCTTTGGACAGTAAAGGTGTTATGCTAAAATTAGTTTTTTGAATGAACCACCCTGAGGATGGGAGGATATTGATAATGAGAGGCGATACACGTGTAGGGGTCAGGGGAGAATGAGAAATCTCTGTACTGTCCACTCAATTTTACTATGAACCTAAAATTGCTCTTTAAAAAAGATGAAGACAAAAAAAAAAAAAAAGAAAAAGAAAAAAAGTGATGTGTATGTTGGCACTTCAGAGAGTTCACTAACTCATAATCTAGTTTGCATATATATTTTTTTGCATTTGGAGATTTCAACAGAGATAGAATGTGGAGACTTTATTTTTTAATCACGTGAAGCTATTACTAAACACAAACTTTCTTTTTCCTTCCTTTGTTCAGGGGCTGGAGACAGAATTGAACTGCTCCCTTTTTGCTCTGGAACACGGATTCCATAAAGGTCTGTCAGTTCCACATCTATCTCTCAGGAGAGACTGTCCAGTGTGTGAACTTCAACTGTCATCACTGTGTTCTAGGCTGTGTCTTCAATATTATCTCATTAGAAACCCAGGGCTGGTACTGTATCAACTTCCAGATCTCTAGGGGAAATACAGTAAGAACAGGGCAAGATCTTCTTTCTTCTTGGGTCAGAGAATGCTGCTGGGGACATAGCGTTCTGGGAGTATAGATTTTGTGGCAGCATGCGGTAATAGAGATAGAAATAAGAATGGAAATAGACAAAGAGAAGTATCTCTCTGTATTAACAGTAATAAATTTCAATAAGACTTACAATACATTACAAGAATTGCCATCACCTAATGACCTTGATTCCTTTAGATATTTGAGAGAGAAATGATCTTTAAATGTCACACTGGCAGTGAATCGTGTTATTGGTGTGAGGGGAAGTTTCATGACTCTCAGTATTGCAGTAAGTTTTGTAGGAAGTTGAGGCTGAGAAGACAAGTGATTGGGAGGCTCTCTCTGAATTCTTCAGACCATGAGAGCTGGGTGGGTTCTACCCGAAGATTTTCGGAGACAAAGACCCTGGAGATACCTTCACGCTGCTGGGAGAAATGATGTCAGAGTTCACTCTGACAAAGACTTATTTGAACGCCATCTTTTAAAATATATTTAATCATAATATTTCAAATGTTGTTTCATGTCTCCAGGGCCTCTAGAAACATTAGATGTACAAATAATTTACATAAGCAGTGACCTTACTCTTAAAAAATAACAGCACATCGATAATGAATGGACTCAAATATACTCTGGTGAAAACATACATTAAGAATATGAAATGAAGTCTCATAAGGTTATGAAAAGACCTGGTCATCAACCACAATCATTTCCACAAAGGGATTTTTTTTTAAAGAAAGATATGCTTTTATTCTGGCAAAAATAAAATTAGACTCCAAGAAGAGTATACATAAAATGTGATCTTGAGACTCTAGGCAAGCCTGCCTCAGAGTTGATGGAATTGGGCTTTAGAGTGTGGATTTGTTTTGCCCATTAGTGTAGGGTTGGCAACTGAATTGAAAGCCCTGAACCGGAACAGAGGTATGATCTATGTGGACCATCACAAAGGAGAATGGGCCAAGAGGCAGTGATATGAGCCTCAGGCAGTGGGACAGGTAAAGGCAGAGTGAGGGACAGAACACATTACAGAAGAGGGTCTATAACATTACTATGGAACACATTTAGCATGTCTTCAAAATGGGCATTTGTTCATTGGTGTTACTGCTGGTTTGCCCATTAATTTATTCCTTCCTCCCCTCATCTTCCAGGCACTGTTTTAGGCACCACAAAACCGTGGACAAAACCAGACACAGCCTCCATCCAGGAGAGTGGGTGGGAACCAACACTTATGCAGTGTCACGGGTGAACGTCCTAACAGGTATAGAGACTTTCCTTGGGGACACAGTGGAGTACCTAACCCCCGGGTTCCTATCATCATGTCTTTAAGTCCCTCAACCCTCTCTTCTGTACTAATCATCCAGGATATTTCTTACCTCCGATGTTAGTTTTCACCACTAGATATTCCATCTGGGTCATTGTCTATTTCCTATGTCTCCACATGCTCAACCTTTCCCGGGTACTTGCAGGTATGAAATACAGGTACACAAATGACTTCCAATGTCTTTAGTTAGTAATTCTATGATTGGTGCCATCTCTGGGTTGGTTTCCAGTGATAGGTTATTCTTTTCAGTATGGGTTATATTCCCCTGCCTTTGCTCATGCCTGGTAAATTTTTTTAAAAATATTCATATATATTTGAGAGAGAGAGAGCCCGAGCAGGAGAGGGGCAGAGAGAGATGGGACAGAAGATCCAAAGTTGTCAGCGCAGAGCCCGATGTGGGGCTTGGACTCACAAATGGTGAGATCATGATTCAAGCTGAAGTTGGACGCTCAAATGATTGACCACCCCCGCCCCCCCTCCGGTGCCCCCGTGCCTGGTAAATTTTAATTGCTTGCGGGACTTTGTGAATTTTTTTTTACCTTGTGGGGTGTTAGATATGTTTGTGTTCCCACAAATATTCTACAGTTTTGTTCTGGGATGCAGTTAAGTGATTAGAAACTGTTTGACCCTATCGGGTTCTGTTGTTAAGCTTTGCTAAGTGGGACCAGAGCAGTGTTACCTCTAGGGCTGATTGTCCCTACTACTTATGCAACTGTACTCAGTCCTCCTCAAGACAGAAGACTTTCCAGTCTTGCCGGTGGAATGTGATTGCAGGCCATTGTTCCTCGAAATCCTTTCAAGCAGTTCTTTCCCCAGGGGTCTGCCTCCTGGCCCACATACGGATCCACCCCCGGGTGAAGATGCAGAGGAGAGACTGCATCCATGGCTCCTGCTCTGTGACCCTCCTCTTCTCCAGTGCTCTGCTCTGTAGACCCTATCAGCCTCGGTCTCCCCCCAACTCCTGTCCCCCCTCCCTGCATGTGGCCTGTAAACCCTCACGAAGCGCCAAGACTGGGGAAGCATGCACTCACCTCCTTCCTTCCCATCTCTCAGGCCACTGCTCCCTCACTGCCTGATGGCCGATAACTTGAATCCTGTTGCCGCATACATTTTGTCTATTTGTTTTGTACTAATTTCAGGGGAAAGGGTCCCTGTTACCTCATTTTAGTTGGTAGACTCCCATTCATGCATTTTTTGGTGGTAGAACATTGAAGATATAATTCTAACTTAAGATGATCATATAGCATATGATAAAATGCAGAAAACATGACCTGAGATAGAAAGTGCTATTTCCTTTAGAAAAAAAAGTTGAGTGTTACATCTATCATGAGACAAAAGTTTGATACGTTTCTTCCTTTCTGCTGAATACATAACCAACATTAATCTAGTTATATTTATATTGCAAATGCATTATGTTTATCTTCTCTGGACTCTATATATGAGAATGCTAATTAAAAAAATTTTTTAATGTTTGCTTATTTGTGAGAGAGAGCATGAGCAGAGGGGGAAGAGAGAGAGAGAGACACAGGCACAGAATCCGAAGCAGACTCCAGGCTCCAAGCTGTCAGCACAGAGCCCGACGTGGGGCTTGAACTCACAAACTGCAAGATCATGACCTGAGCCAAAGTCGGATGCTCAACCAACTGAGCCACCCACGTGCCCCTGTTTTCTAGTTTCTTTCTTTTTTTTTTTTAATTTTTAAAATGTTTTTATTTATTTTTGAGACAGAGAGAGACAGGGCATGAGCAGGGGAGGGGCAGAGAGAGAGGGAGACACAGACACAGAATCTGAAGCAAGCTCCAGGCTCCGAGCTGTCAGCACAGAGCCCGATGTGGGGCTTGAACTCACAAACTGCGAGATCATGATCTGAGCCAAAGTTGGACACTTAACTGACTGAGCCACCCAGGTGCCCCTAGAGTGCTAATTTTCATTAACATCTATGCACCCTATACAATACTGGGTTTATATATAAAAATACAATGTATACATGTATTTTTAATTGCCCCATTCAAAAGATGCCCATTTTGGTATTATTTCAAAATAAAGAAGGAGAAAAGTAAAATTTAGGAAAAAAATGGTTTATTAAAATGATTACCTAAGGAGTACATAATCTGAGATACAAATCTATTGGTCTAACCCTTGAATATACTCTTATTTTACTAAAATATTATGCCTTAAATATCCTTACTTTTTTTCTTTTACAGATTTGTTTTAAAAGAAAGATAAATTTGAGTAATGAAAATGTTATCTTCCCTACTGACGTCTTACGTTAAATCTAAGAGGTGAAGCTTAGGTTATTTTATTTTATTGTATTTCTCAAATAAAAGCATTAACAACCTAATGATGTAATTAAAAATCATACCTACAAGCCCTCATTGATGGAACCACAAAGGGAACGTTTAAATTCATAACCCATGGTTAGTATTTGAAAGAGAAACTGTTTAAGATTCAAGCTTGACGATAAAGCAAGCCTGTTTCAGTAAAAGTTCTAAGAGAAAATTATGAGTCCGAACTCCTAAGGAGATTATGCTGCTATAGATTGGAACGTAAGTGCTCAAGAAGACAGATGATGAGTATCCTCTAAAGTCTGTGAATCTTTAAATGCAGGCTGGAAAAGCAAGGCTGCATTGAGTTTTTATGATAGTCTATGGTTCCCGGATAAAAGAAAGCACAAAATCAATACTTTCACACTGTATCCAGTTCTTATAATTTCTAGCTACAACTCGATAATTAAATAAATATAAGTGCTTTTCTTTCCAAGCTATTTGGAAAAATTATTTTTAAAAACCCTAAAACCCTAGGTAGATACTGATTTAGATGAATGGCATCATATACACAATCCTGTATAGTACGTTTTTTCCATTTGCAAAATTAATAGGAACTAAGATGAATACTAATTTGGAGACATTTGGTAGAATACAGTTCTTTCCTCCATTGATATATGATTAATAATTATCATATGTAATGTCTAAACACTGTCTAATGAGCCTGAAAACACTAAATTAAACAAACATATTAACCTTGTAGCATGAGTTGGTTAGCGGCCTATGGAACCAAACATTTCCCCATGACAAAGTCAATATTAATGGGAATCCAGGCCTTGGCTAAGACAAAAACCTTCTTTCTTTCTTCTTTTTCTATTTCTTTCACCAGTGGCTACAAGTGAACATTCAAATTTTTTTTCTTTTTTTTTTTAGTTTAATAGAAACTATTTTATTCTAAGCAAAAAGTATACATGACAGTTTTTGGAAGGACATCTCATGGCTGAGAGCCATTTTGACTGTTGACCTGCAGGGGCCACTGAGGGAGAGAATCAAAAGGAAAGTGAAGGTTTTTTCCCTTTAATCTTGGCCGAGGGTTGTTTTCAACCAAGTCTCACGCGCAATCTTTCAAACAAAGTTTTCATCTCTGAATGCTCATGTTCTTCATGAATCTCAAAGAAATTTGGAAATAATTCCACTTGGCAGACAGACACCAGTCTAGCAGGATAATCACTTTTCATTTTTGTACCTACACAGGGACAAACCATCTGGAGAGAGAACTGGAGTAAAGCCAGGCTGTTCTGCTGTTACATTTAATTTAGACAGTTTTTATGTGATGTGAACTGCATCTGAATCCCTGACCACCCTCAAGTCACTGACTAGCAGTCCTCAAGCACGTCACAGTTTAAGCACCGATGGAGTAAGTATGTGTACCTGCGGTTCTGACTGAAGTTGCTCATGTAATTCAATAGAAAGGAATAAATTCAGAGTAAATGCAACCAAATGGCAAGCATGGTCTGTGTCTACTGTATGTTGCAGAGTGCAAAAATAAAACACTTTTTCTGCCGCTGGCCCATTATAAACTAGTAAGAAGACAGATGTGCACACAGACACCGCCAATGCAGGGCAGAATACGATTCCGTGTCCGTCCTGAATGTGTCTTCTCCGGAATATGTCCGTCACGATGCTAGTGAACTCATTCCTACTGAGGACATTGCTAGGGCCTCTAAGCTGATCTCGCTGGAATTAGTGCCCCCTTCAAATCAGCTGCATGAATTATGCTCTTCGAACACAAACCTCATCTTGCCTTCCTACTGACTGTCAACCTCCACCGACTGTACCTGCTTCAGGGTAACACGCCATCTGCTGTAACAGCATCCTCGCATCCTACCACCTCTGCGATGGCCATTCTTCAGCCACTTCAAGCATCCTACCTATGTCAGACGTAGTCCTAACACACACACACACACACACACACACACTCCTCTCTAACGGAGCGTCCCTGATTTTCCAGGATAGAGTCACTTAATTATTTGTTCAAAGATCTCATTCATCTTTGTATGCTTTCCGGAGTCCACAACATTGTCTGGGGAAAAGTAAATGTTCAGTAGTTTATTATACAAATAATTGTCCTAATAAAAATGTAAACTGGTACAGAGGTACATAAAAATAAACTATTTTTGCAATGGTGGTTAAAGGGAAATTTATTGAAGGTGATGGTGTATTAACTTTGCCTTGAAAAATGAATAGGTGTTCTTAAAGTCAAAGATGGGGGTGTGGAATAAGACAAGGACTCGCTGAAGGAAACAGAGGCCAGGCCCCATTTCCTCTTCTTTCAGACCGAGATTCGCAGCCAGGCCTAAATACAAGCAGCAGTCCGGGCTCCGGTCCCGTGCTGTGTGGACCGCGGACCACCCCTCAGCTGCTCCCTGGCAACCTACCCTCTGCTCCTAACTTAAGAGGATCCCGATTTTGTCCGTGGCGGCAAGGCGGCTAGCTACAATTTTGTCTCCTACATTCTTCTGAGGCTACTGATGATCATTTAACCCACTTCCGGACAAAGAGACATGAGTAGAATTTTCTAGAATTTCTGAGGACGCGTTGCTTTCTGGACACAGATGCTGCCTTGCCTTTTATTTCATGTGTCTCCCCTCCTCTGGCTAAGCTGCGAGGGCCGGCGCTTTAGCCGTCGTTGTCGGAGCATGGCAAGAGATGATAAAAGATGTCACGAGCATGAGTTGACAGGATGATACAAACACCAATGTATTTGCAGATTTCTTGGTGTTATAATGTAAAATTGTAGCCAGATTTGCTTAATTTACTCTTTGCCTCTCACAGCCAAACACAGCCTTTAACGGAAACAGGCCTACAGTGGATGTTGCCATGGATTAAGCAAAAGGAAATGTGATTCTTCCCCATTGCCAGCTGTGCTGATAAAGTATTTAGAGATCCATGTGGCAATTTATAATCCTACTAATAGTCTTGTGACTGTCTTAGGTGCATACCCCGCATCTGTTAACATATGGGAAATACGTAGAAGTGTATTGACAAAACGTGCCACTGATTGGCTCTGGCCCCGACGTCAGACTAATTAGATATTTAAAATGCGGTATGCACAGAGTTGACCCTAAACACCTTTTCTCCAAAATCGGTAAGATGTGTATTGCTATAGGCTTTTGACACCCCTCTCTGAGTGGATGGACCAACACAGAAACTTAAACCTGGATTAATTATAAACCAACCAATCAGATCCTTCAACTTTGTGGCTTACACTTTTTGGAAAAAAACAATCAAAATCCACAATTATGACACTAATGTGATATTCATTTTTCAGTAGGAACTCCAGGCAAATTATAAAAAGTCCAGGAGATAATTTGAGATCGGAAAATCCCTGATTTCATACTTTATACTGGATCATTGAAGCTCATGTTTAAAATTACAACAGGGATTCCCTAACAGGAATTGTAGGCAAGACAAACTGATACGTTTGGGGGCGGTGGATTTTTTTACACGTTTTGCGAAGATTTAAATCTTTGGGCCTGAGGGTAGTTGTGGGAAACTGCACGTCTGCAGTCGCGGTCAAGACCGCTGGCCGACAGGGCAGTCTGGAGGGCTGTGTCTTTTATGTCACAATGCGGCTAACTTTACATAATTCCTTTGTTTAAAGTGAACAAAGTCTCTTCAGCATTACAGCTATAGATCTATCTGATTAAGGCACAAAGACTTAATACGTCTTTACTTAGTAAAACAAATACACTCATTTTGTCATATCCTCCAACAATCCAGAGAATTTTATATTCTAATCTCATCCTGCATCTGTCCCATGGGCAGCTTTATTTCTATGAATTCTATTTGGGGAGAAGTTAATTCAGCAATTATCATACAGAGATTGCTGTCGTGTTCGAAACCGAGCTTTTTCTCCCACAGACCGGATCAAAATTATGGTATGAGACACCTTGGTTTTCACGGAAACTGTGTCTCTTGGAAGCGGAGTGTTCTGGCGATTACAGTGCCTTGCTGATTTTCACGACTATAAAAGAAACGCAGGAAATGTTTTTCCCAGAAATGTCTATGTTCTTGTGATACTAACACATTTTTTAAAAATCTGGCTTATAATGTAATAAATGTTGCAAAGTCTCAGGGGCTCTAGGAGGGGTACAAGGACTAAAGCTGGAGTTTTGACCAGGTCCGGCAGAAAGGGACAACATATGACAACACTTATACTGTGACGCGCCTGCCCAGTCGTTAAGTGGCTGACGGCAGAGTCACCCTGGACGAACACACAGAGCAGAAGAGGCTGAGAACTCACTTAATCCCAGAGGAAGGAGGGAAGTATTAGGCAAGATTGACACTATCCCATTTCACATTTGAAGAGGTTAGTTTATTACTCCAGGTCACAGGATTCAAAGTCAAGTCTTTTGATTCCACATCACCAGCTCTTTAGACTACCTACACCATACGGCCGTCGAAGTTTCCTTCGTAAACCCCTTGCTTTCCTTAACCTCCTGTCCTCGTCCAGAGCACCGTATTCCTACCTCAGCTATCGTGATTTATTTCATCACGTTCTATTTATTTTGTCACATTCTATTTATGTTTATTCATGTGGCTTATTTGGGTTCTCCCACCAGAAGAAAAGCATATTTCTTTTGTTCCTAAAACCTCTGTTCATTCTCGTGAGCCACAGACAACATGACAAACACATCCCTCATCGAGAGGATTCCGTCACGGTGGCACCTGTTTAGAGATATCTGTAGACATGAATCTTCCTGACGGCCCTGAAACGTCGCCTGTACAGTGATGCTCGCTAAGTGTCCGCGGCATCGCCCTGCGGGCAGTTCCAGGGTGTCGGGGATGGAGGGCTCTGTCTTCAGAATGACACCCAGCATAAGCATCTGAACCAAAAGAAGATTAAATCGATAAGCATTCTGCATGGGAAACAGGCAGTCCAGGCCAGTGCTTGATTTGAATGTGCGAAGCACTCAGCGCAGAGGGAAAACGTTAAGTACGTTTTTAAAAAGCTGTCGCCGTGTCATCAGAAGAACAGGCAATCCCATGCTTCTAAATGCAATCAAATTGGACTCAAGAACACATATCAATAAACCGCTAAACTTGAAGACCAGTGTGTTAGACACTCCACGCACGTCTGCACTCAAATGCCAAGTGGGTGTGGCCGCGTGTACTCCATTCTCCCAGTGACTTCTAGTCCCGAGAGCCCCGGTGTGCTTTGTCCATCTGCGGAGGGGTGCGCTCTGCCTGTGGGTGGGCTCCGCTTGTCCGGGACCGTGCCAGCGCCCCTCGCTCTCCTCTCCCCTCTGGTACAAGAGTTCAAGACCCAGCAACTACTTTCTCTGCGGCTTCTGCTGGCTGAGCTTATGACCGTATCCATCAACGAAGCTTTGCGTCAGATTTCCCGAGATGGAAGAGAATCAGAAACCATATTATGTCTCTTTCAAAAACAGGAGTGCAAAGGACAGGATTCAGCAGCCCTGAAATTAAGCAGCAAGATTGGGTTTTTCCCTGCAGAGATGATCTTCCCGAGTGCACAGTGGCTGCCGTTTTCTGGCCCTGTGGCCACATCCTAGGGCGGTACCTTCCATACTTTCTGATTTAGGTCTCTTCTGTGGGTTTCACAATCGCAGCATCGCTCCCGCTGGCCCTGATACAACCACAAGCAATGGAACCATTGACCTTGAACTCCCTTGAATACCCTTGGGATGATCATTGTTGACGGTTGATTGTGTCATCTCCTCGGTGAAATTCCTTAATTTGGGTTAATCCTAAAACATTTTTATCTTTCAGCAAAGTTCTCCTGGCTGGATAACGATCCTTCACGGGACGAAATTATTTTTTATGTAACCGAACAGCATAGTAAAGGTAAATACAAACAGTATTTTACAAAGACTCACTCAAAGTCATCATTCATCCGTCATCAGAAAGGAGGTACTGGTGACACGATTCGACCCACACACGCCTGACTTAGCTTCTCCCAGGTGATCATCCACACAATGGGTGAATTTGCAACCGGGATGGCATTCCACCGTCCCCATGCATCCTTTTATGCCTGTTGTACCGCACTCTGCCTCTGATTCAGCTCCACACAGTTTGGCTGAAGGCTGAGGACAGGTCCCTGAGAGGTAGTTTGCAGTGGAGATGCTTGTGTACGTCCTCCACGAGGGGGTTCTCTCGGGAGGCACCCATGTGGACTGAGGGAAACAGGAGTGAGTAGAGGAGGGAAATCATCACATGCTGGTTAGACGGCAGTCTAGCCTCTCTCTGTCTGAGCCCACAGGGAGCCCCAGGGTGACAGGGCAACACTGTCCTCCCAGAGGCAGATACACCTTCGTATCAGCTCACTATGGGCCCTGGGATGCCCCTGATTGGACTCTCCCGGGCATTTCTGGGGAGGCAGCTCAGGCCGGGGTGAGGGTGACTTTCTGGAAAAGGGTGCCGCTGCAAGCCACGAGCGGGCTCCACTGGCTCCGCCGAGGGTTCAAGGTCGCAGGCTGCTAACAGGGGTCAGAGCAGGTCACCGACAGGATCTGCTATGGAGCTCACTTGTGTGCTGTGTTCGAAGAGATCGCTAATATTTGAATGGCCTCAAAGCCAACAAACTGGATGTAAAAGACGTGCACTGATGAGTCTCCCGGATTCCTCTTTCCCCATCTTCCTCGTTATTTTTAAGATATAAAGAAAGACAAATATGTGTGAGTTTGGACTGTGCCCTTTTCGTAGATCTGCACGATATACAGCAGCGTATGAGGTGAGAATCCACCGTTCACCGCTCTTTACTTCGCTTACCTCACAGATATGTTGGCACACAGATATCATCCTTTTTCCTCCAGCTGCGGAGAAATGCATGTTTGGGTGAAATATGACTCTTCCATGCAGTAAGCTCTTAGCAGGCCCTCACTAGAGAGGCGTTAGCTAGTGCGTGTTGGTAGAGCTCTATTTCTTTGGATAAGCCGTCATCGATGCTCCTTTATTAGAGATGTGGTATCCGTGAATCGGTCAGTGTGTGGCGTAACCTTGTACGTATGTGAGGTGTTAACATCTGATCACTCTGGATGTACGCCAGGAAGGGGCTGATGTGCATGCCGCGGCTGTACCTGTGAACACCCTCCTTTTAAACTCATTTATTGATGAAACTCCTATGAATGCCGATGAGCTTACACAATTTACAAATAGTCCAACAGATGGACTAAGCGACAAAGGAATAAAAAGAACTGCAAAGTCATAAAATGTCTCCTTCTCTACCATGAGTAACAAGAGTTCCAAAGCACTGCGGCAAGCTCATCTCATAAAAAGTTATTTGATTTATGTCAGTTTCACGCAATCGTAGTCTCATTGCCTGCATTGCATTATATTAAACTTAATTTGTATCGATTTCAGACCTCTGATAAATCAGCTCTTAACAAAAGTCTAAGAATTAAGGGATATTTTATGATATATCATAACAGAACAGCTGAACTCATTGGTTTCTTATTGGGCCACCATAAACCAAATTCCTGTTGATAACTGTACAGGTGAAATTCTACCGCATGATTTTTCCACCCTTTATTCCACAATGAATAGAACATCTTGGCCTCAGAAACTGCTATGTAGAATCTAAGCAAAAGAAGTAATAACAATGATAACCATAATTATAGTTACCAAACGATAAAGAAAACACCATGTTTACGCAAAATATAACTAACTGATAAGTGCTTCAGTGGAAAATGCAAGTCAAAAGGGCCACTTAGCTCGGTGCATTACAGTGTCTGAAGGACTTTTGTTGGTGGCACTTTAAACTACGCATCCTCCTCATGACCTCAACCGAGAGACCTTCGTGTATGCTTGTCTTTCGCCCAAGTAGATTAATGAATTCAGGGTAGAAGAGATCCCTGGAGTGATTTGCATGTATTGATTAAATGTCATGAATGTAGTGCAGGAGGGGAAATTACTAGAGACACAGGAAATGGGGAAAGCACAATTGTGACCGCTGTTTAAGTAAATGACTTGGTGATTCTTCCTGGCATGTGATTATATTCTTTATATTTACCCCAACAGCTGTGGGAGTGGTGAGAGGACGCCCTCCAAGCGCTGTGCTTCTGATGGACTCCAGCGCCACAGGGAACCCCAGCTCCAGAAATTGCCTCGTTCCCTTCACAAACTCTGTGATGACTGAATGGTCCCCAGCTGTATGCTTAAAGCACATTCGATAAAAATCACATGCAGTGAAACCTTGGTTTGTGAGCAACATTCGTTCTGGAAACTTGCTTATAATTCAAAGCGCTTGTATATCAAAGCGTATTTCCCCATAAGAAACAATGGAAACGCAGGTGATTTGTTCCACAAGCCAAAAATATTCATATAAAAACGATGACAATACTGTAATAGAATACAAAATAATAAAGAAAATACAAAATATAAAGAAAAATAAACAAATTAACCTGCACTTACCTTTGAAAACCTTCGTGGCTGGTGTGCGAGAGACAAGAGAGAGGAGGGTTATTGTGTAGGATGACTTTCGCTATCACTAACAGAATCACTGCTATCTATTGGCTCCATGGAATCTTTTTCTTTTCCTGCAATTTTAACACGGAACCTATCCAATGACACTTGCTTTTGTCTGCTTTTGAGGATTTAGCAGAAAAGTGACATTGCATTGTCATTAAACAGATTCGTCACTTGCACTGCTACAGCCTTACCGGGTAGTGATTTTCTACAAAATTTTGCGTGGTTTCCCACATTTTAAACATCTTCCTAATCTCATTTGAAGTGAGGAATTCCTCTTTTTCTCCTCCTCCTTGTCAGATGAGATGCAGACGTAGAGTTCTTATAAAATCTTGCAATTTCGGCCACTCGCATACCTCGTTTGTACTTGTCCATGATTTCCTTCTTAACTCCTATCATAATCATCTCCTTCTCACCACCTTTCTTTGCAACCTTTTTCTGCATGGGGTCCATTTTATATGTTCACACGGATGTTGTCTACAGTACAGTATTAATAAACTCTTGTCATAGACTGTATTTAATGTAAATGGCAATAAGGCAGCAGAGGAAAGTGTCTATATCTGTAGGCAGCCTGACCTAGAATGAAGCAAAGCGTTCCTAAGCTCACTCGTGGATGGAAAAGCAAAGAACGGTCCAGAAGTGCTTGGAAGTGACAAAAATACACTAGAGCCAGTTGTGGGCACTTTCCAACATTCTGAAAAATCACTGATTTCTGCCAAACGCTGTGGCCTGAGACCGAGCATCTGAGCATGGGAGACGATCACCCACAATCCCGCAGAGAGAGAGAGAGAGACAGAGAGAGAGACAGAGAGAAACTATTGGCTCAGTTGTGATCATGTGACATTCGGCATCACGTACTACTTGTATTGCAAGACACTGCTCATTTATCAAGCTAAAATTTAGTAAATATGTTTGCTTGGCTTGTGGAACACTCGCAGAACAAGTTACTCACAATCCAGGGTTTTACTGTATTTCAAAATGGAGACCGGCACTGATGTTCACAAACAAAACAGAAGCACCATGAGAAGATGTGGGTCCAGGCGGCACAGGAACATCAGGAGGACAACTAGGAAAAGACCCACACACAGCCCGAGAGGTCATCAGAAAGGAAACATTCAGACTGCACCTAAGTGATGCCCAGTGTTTGCTTTGCTTAGCAAAAGAATACATCTCCATAAGTCAAGGTAAAGAACAGTGATATTAAACATGAGGTACGGGGGACCACCTACCTGTGCCTCTCTGAGAGTTCCTTACGAGGACAGGGTCCGGGTCCTGCCAAGTCACAAGAGCTCTGGATCCTTTCGTTTATCCCAAATCACCCAGGAAACACACCAGTTACTTCCCAGCACCAGCCCCTGCCTTTCCCCCGGCGTCTGCCCACCTTATGGCTATCACAACATGCGGTCTTAACTTCTTATTTCTTATTCAGGAAAATATTCCATGGTCCCAGACTTCCCAGCACAAGGGCCTTGCGTATGTCAGAGGGCCGAGGCCTTTCTAAGGATCAGATCTGCTCATGGACTAACACGCCAGGACATATCATCCTATGATTCTTTCTGTAAGGCCATGTATAAAGGAGGAGATGCCAGAAGCACCCATGAGGAACACATCAAAGCCATCACCAAGCAGACAACGGGGACGTCAGGAAAAGAAGTCTGGTGTTACACTCCCAGCAGCAATGGCCTGCCCAGGAGACGGTATGAAAATGCACTTGAGTTCTATGGAGTATTTTCAATATGGAATTCCGTAGAGGAGAGGCTCCTGAATTTTGATTACGATAAATGAAAACAACAAAAACACAATTCCATTGCCAGCCTGACTCTCTGTGATTTGATGTGCTGCTGGATGGGACATTTGGAAGGCATTTAAGTGAAGTCAGGGACACGAGAGACCGATTGTACCCTGAGTGCTGTCTAGCACATCGGCCCACACCAATTTCATAAATATCAACAGCACGGCATTACCTTCATTTGTCTGGGCTGCTACAACAAAATACCAGAGTCTGGGTGACTTGTAAACAATGGGTGTCTACTTCTCATCCAGCTGGAGGCTGGTCATCAGCAACTGGAACAGTGCTCTCACGGGACCTCGACTATAGTGGCCCCCTGACCTCAGACTTCCAGCCAGTGATGGGATATGTAGAGGGGCAAGGGGGCTGTCTGGGATCTCTTATAAAGGCACCAGTTCCATTAATGAGAGCCCTACCCTATGGCCTGAGCACCTCCAAGAGGCTTCACCTTCTAACACACTTTTGGGGGTTAGGTTTCAACATATAAACTTGGAGGACACAGACCATAGCAGACATGAAACTCCTGGATCAGAGACAAAGGATGTTGTTGCTCATGACACAGCAGGCAGCCTGAGCTTCATGTTCAAAGAGGTGCCCTTTGTTCCCAAGTCAAATACCAGCAAAGACGAGGGACCAGGTGGGTGCTGCACACATGGGAGGTCCATGACACAGTTGGTGACCTAAGCAGAAGCTTCCAGAAGGAAGTATAAACTATATTAGGGAACTTCCCCCAAGTCTAGTATAGTTGAAGTCTCAAAAGCAAAAATGAGGCTATGGTAGTACACAGAATGTGACTTGTAAAAGTCAAGAAAAGCTTAAATAGTGCATTAGTAAAGGTCACAGGCCAACCATATATGAAATATGTCATCCAAGGTAGGAGACAAAGCCAACAGAATTCAGGTGAAAATGTAGACTAGAATCATAGTGACAGAATGAATACGGCATCACTGTTTTGTTTATTTATTTACTCATTTATTTATTTTACACATTGACTAGAAACATATTAAGTGAAGAAGGTAATTGGTATATGGTTATTCACTCAATGGGACATAGGTAAGAAGCCATGGACCGGAAACCCCTAACCCAATAATCTTTCCAAAGAGTTATGGTTCAAATACGGAGCAAACTGAACTGTGGGTTTGAGCCATCAGTCCTGCTCAAGAGAGAAAAGTGTACTTGAAGCCTCTCTCCCGGGGCTGGAAGCTCAAATATCAACCAAAACTTAGGCTGTGCTAATGATATAAAGGCTGTCCATTGATGTTTTCATTTGATATTTATCTACAGACAAAACATGCAATCTGTTATTTGTCATAAAAAATAATACAAATGAAAGTAATTCTGTGAAAGTAAAAAAAAAAAAAATGGCTGGGGCGCCTGGGTGGCGCAGTCGGTTAAGCGTCCGACTTCAGCCAGGTCACGATCTCACGGTCCGTGAGTTCGAGCCCCGCGTCGGGCTCTGGGCTGATGGCTCAGAGCCTGGAGCCTGTTTCCGATTCTGTGTCTCCCTCTCTCTCTGCCCCTCCCCCGTTCATGCTCTGTCTCTCTCTGTCCCAAAAAAATAAATAAACGTTGAAAAAAAAAATGGCAGACAGTTGAAAGCAAGAAGGAGGGAAAAGTTGATGATATTGTCATCTTACTAAGTTAGGAATCAGAGCTATTGTGTGATGTTTGTGAGATAAGATGTGGAGGTGTAGGAATAAATTATAAATTATGAGCAGATTCAGTATGAACTGAGGGTAATTATGTAGTTAAGTCATGAGGCATGGAAGAGAAAGGGGACAAGACAGTGGTGTAGGTAAACTACCTTGTCATCAACCAGAGAAAGAAATCTATAAGTAGAACTGAATTAAATAATCACCAAGACCTCGTAAGATGGTAACCCATGTGTGAAAAATAAAGGAGACTGCTCCGGCAGCTAGGTCAGTAGTGGGGAAACGGGACGGAAGTGTGGGTTTCAGTATGCACCCTCTGTATTCTTTGATATTCTGTTTTTTCTTACAGAACAGATTTAGAAGATGAGACCCAGCTAATTGTTTAGAAAAGGGCTAGAAATGGGGCGGAGGTCTCAAAGTCAGGATGGGCTTTCTCCATTGTGGTCATCTGAGGAACTTGTTGCACGTGAGAGATCCCCCCGGTCTCACCTGCCCAGTGCCTCCTCAGGAGCCCTGCGATTCTGTCCGCAATCTGCCTTTTGAACACCCTTCGGGGTGGTTTTGCTTTCATAGATCATATGGTAGCCATGCCACATGTCTCCTACCCACAGCTATAACTGTACCAAAATTCACTAATTGCACAGTCGGTGAGAAGTGGGCCCCTCACACTGCTTTAACAACCGCCGTGACATGAATATTGACGTGGACTGACATGCCTGGAGATGCATTCCTTCAGGAAGGTCGTGTCTCGTGTATTTTCTGTGACCGAGGTTGGGTCTGGGAAGGAAGCAGAAAGGGTTAGGTGGTGGGCTTATTGCTCTGTCGCTCCATAACTGCTCTTCGGTCCATTGTATTGATAATAAGCAGCACTGACAATAATAATCGCACAGAAGTGAAAGTAATCCATACTAATCTGTGCCACATGGATACACTTTTTTTTATCAGCCATCGATGACAAGATCATTCAGAAGAAGCTTTAGTAGTCAGATTTCATCGGCTGCACAGACACAAATAAATGGATTCCCCAAAGGTTTAGCCTACATGATTAATTTTCCCGCCCGAAGTGTGTGTCTGTGTGTGTGGGGAGGGAGTCACTTCCCTCTTGGCTCTGATGTAATCCTTCTTTCTCCTCCTCTGCTTTTGTTTCTTCTCAAGGTCGACCTTAACAATCCTAGAGGTTTGCTCTCTCCAGGTGGTACTTTGTTCCTGCCCTTGGTCCTTGAAGGACTGTTGAATCCTTGTTGGTTATTTCCAGCTTGCTGGACGCGTTCCAACCTCCAACTTGACAAATAAGGAGTTCTTTTATGTTTCATGGTAGAAATCAATAAGTGGTGCTTTAATTGCTCAAAGGAAAAGGAAACTAAAGGAAAATTGCAAAGGAAGTTACAAAAGGGTTAATTTCTGTCTGTTTGGAGGAGAATGAGAAAGAGACTCCCCCAGGGTTTCTGCTTCATCTTAGTGGTATTGAAATGTAAGCTGCAACTAACAGTCTGGTTAATAACAATTCACGCCACTGTCAATCTTTTTGACCGATGTCATCAATATTTTACACCGCAAAATAACAACAATTAAGAATCAGGAGCAGGAGAAGCACCCGGGGGCAAACGTGTTTCAAAGGCGACAGTGAAATTGACGATGTCGAGCCAGCGCTTCCAAGAGACGGTCTGAGAAAGGTTTGCTGCGATTGTGTTTTCCGAACAGTGTGAACAACCACTCGTTGCTACAAAGGGATGTGATGCACAGAAAGGGTCCTGCAATTCCAGTCGGCAAAACTCCGATGAAAGTGATTCAGGGTCAGGTATGAACACCAGGCGTAGTTTGCAGGTACTTGGGACTAACACAGGTGAGGCACTAAAGAAACAACGAGTTCGCAAGTAAACACTGACTTCAAACAATGAGTCTTGGAAAATTTCTACCTGATACACAAGCCAGCTTGCAAGGCATACCAAAATAAATAAAGAAATAAAATAATAAACTCAAATCTCTATTTTTCCTCCTCTCGATGCAACTTTGGTAAGTTTTAAGAGAGGTGAAATTGGACTTTGTTTATCCAATTTACTAATGAAAAGGAAAGCAAGAAGGCATCAAATTAAAATTCCATTTTATTTATGACACGAGCTTGAGTTGAGCTTTTACCCATTTTATGTCATTTCAGATTCAGATTTTAAGGGTTAGTTTTGTTTTTTTTTTTTTTAAGTTTATTTTTCTATTTTGAGAAAGAGATTGTGAGCAGGGGAGGGGCAGGGAGAGGGAGAGATAAGAGAATCCCCAACAGGCTCAGCACTGTCAGTGCGGAGCCTGACCTGGGGCTTGAACTCACCAATTGTGAGATCATGACCTGAGCCCAGGTCAAGAGTCGGATGCCTCACCGACTGAGCCGCCCAGGCACCCCCAGGCATTAGTTTCGAAGTTTACAAATGAGACACAGCCAAAAACACATCTGTAGTCTGAGCAGAGTCAGGGTCCCTTACCCAGCTGCAGCTCCAGGAAAGGGCCCTGTAGGAATTCAAGAGGGTCTCAGAAGATTCGGACAGAGCCTCCTGTAGGATAGCGGTAAGGGGGTCTGGGAGGCGGGACGTTCTGGGCTGGATATCCTTACGGGTGCCGCCGTGGGTGATGGCTGTCTGTATACACCTCTGTCCCGGGTCGGGAATCATCACGAAGCCCAGGGTCATGTTGGTCAAGAAGCGCTGACCACTCAGGACGTATTGACTGTTTTCACGGCTCTGGTTCTATCTCGTTCATGTTCTGATAAAAGCACTGCTTCTGCCAAAGGAAAAAACAAAACAAAACATATTCACCAGGCCCCTTCTCCTCGTGTGGGTTCTCCTGTGGGCACTTTGTCCAAGTTCTCTCAGGAGCTCTTACGTGAAACCACTGATAAAAGAGACATCATGTATGAAAAAGGCTCGAGGAGACGGTCACTGGTTTAACAGTTCATAAAACACGTGTGTTTCAGAATCCTCATTTCATTAACGTGCCCCTGCTATGCTGTCCAACAGTGTTGTCAGGGACATAGTTCAGTGCTCAGGGTTCTCTCTCAAATTCATTTACACTGCTATCTGCTAGGAAATCGAGAATGGTTTTCAATCTCCTACTGATTTTGGCACCTACAGATGGGCCCCACATGTCACACCTTCTCTCAGATTATGCACCACGTGGTTACAAAACTGTGTTTCATGGCGTGTGTGTGCATCACATTTCCATTCCTAGCAGTATGGTGGGAACATTGCATGGAGGAACCTCACTGTTTTCGTTTCACTTTCTGGCATGCACTTGGTACCAACACCTTCTCTACGTCGGTCTCACTGATGAGTAAGAGAGGAAGGAAAGACCAGCCAGGGGAGCTGCCCCCTCCTCCAGCTCCGTCATGGGCATCATTGGCAGCTTGTGCGGGTGGCTGATGGGCAAGCTAACAGGAGCAGGAAAGGAAGGAATGGTTCCTGGGTTGTTGGTGTTTGGGAATGCCATCACCTTCCTTCTGATCCAGAGGCATCTTTGTCCTGAAGGAAAGCGTGACCGTGGGGACGACAGCGACCCTATTTTGTCCTACATGGAACACACATGCCCGTTCTCCCCATGGTCTTGCAGAGTCCCAGGCACTGTTGGTGCCCCTGGGACATTCTGGGCGCTGAATGTGGATGGGAAGGCCAGGGAAGGGCAGAGCACCTGTCTCCTTCGCCCCAAGAATGCTCGTCATTTACTGGACTTCACTTCCTAAACCAAGTTCAAAGATGAATTGTTAAGAACGCAAGATGGCGTCAGCAGAGCATGAGCCTGAGTGGGGCCCCCCCACACACCCATGACGCTGGCCCTCCCATCAGTGCGTAGGCACACTCCTCTTCCTCCCACAGGGGAAACAGACAGACAAGAAGACCCTTGACTCCACTTCCCCTGCAGCTACCGCTCAGTTTCACTTCTTCTCTTACAGAAAAACCTTTGAAAGAGTTCCCCTCGCAGCTAACCTCCAGTCTCTCTGCTCCCATTCTCTACTGAGTCCACTGACCCTGGGTTTTGCCCACACCATGGCCACAAAGCTGCTCTTCCCAGGGTCACTAATGAGCCAAGTCTAGCGCCAACTTGGAGTCCTAATCTTGATGTGCAAGCATGTCTTTACCGCCATTCTGTCCCCTGATTTCCTGGATGCCACTCTCCACCAGGTCCTTGTATTCTCCCGTGGCAGCTGCCTCTTCACCTGCCTTCTGAGCCCCCCATGCCCGTAGCGCATGTTGACATGTCCAGAGAGTGTCCTTTAAGCAAGAGGTGCAGGGCACAGCCTTCTCTGCCCCTCTAACATCCCGCTACCTGGAAGTGAAGGCAGCCGCCGGAGATCGATTCAGTTGTCGTGGCTCACAAGGACTGTGGGCCAATAAAGCTGGAGCTCTGGGGAGGATGTTCGGGACGTCACCGGACTGTCATTTACCCATGGCTGGTCTTCCTGACTTCTCTACATGAGAAATATAATCGTGGTGCTTGGGGTCTTCTGTAACAGACAGCTGAATCTGTGATACACAATCTGATAAGTTACTCCTAACTGCCACCATTCTCTAGAATATACAGCTTGTTCTCAAGATAAGCAAAACATTCACAAGATGAAAATTCCTTAGGAAGGAGAGGGCCAGTAAAACCGAGTAGGAGTGGGAGATACAACCTACACATCCTTCTGCCCATTGCAAATAACTCCTATTTCTGAATCGTTGAGACAATGGGCGCTAAGTTTATATTTGAAAACTGATGAAATCTTGCGTAGAAGTCTAACTTGAGGTTATATGTAAGAATTGAGGGGCGCCTGGGTGGCGCAGTCGGTTAAGCGTCCGACTTCAGCCAGGTCACAATCTCGCGGTCCGTGAGTTCGAGCCCCGCGTCGGGCTCTGGGCTGATGGCTCAGAGCCTGGAGCCTGTTTCCGATTCAGTGTCTCCCTCTCTCTCTGCCCCTCCCCCGTTCATGCTCTGTCTCTCTCTGTCCCAAAAATAAATAAACGTTGAAAAAAAAAAAAAAAAGAGTTGAAATGTACTTTTTTATTATTCCCCAAACATTGGATTACTATTCTCATTTAGAGAAACAAGCCATTTGATATTGACCATTGTGTGTAAGGTGCTAGTTGTCCTCAGGATTTTTTTTCTCACATGTATCTTTTTTTGTTTGTTTGTTTTTGAAAAGCCTGTATTGTATCCATTTTCTTATAATGACAGCTTTGTCATAAATCACATGATTATAGGTCTGCTTCTGAAAGTTACATTTTGTCACTGACTACTGGCCAAATGGTCAAAACTTATACAATATCATACAGATTTGATTATTGTAGCTTTAAAATAAATCTTAGCACCCATTTGTTTATATTTTCCAGCTTTGTTCTTTTTTAAGGTTAGCATAATAAATTACAGCATGTTCCATTTCCACATAAATTTTAGAATAAGCTTGTCGATGTTCACGACAAACATGCAGCAATTATGACTGAGACTATTTTGCATCTACAGATTTACTTGGTATCACATACTCTTTCTTAATTTTCTATAGTGATTTGTAGAAATATGATGGAATTTAGTATGGTGACAGATGGTAAGTACATTTACTATGGTGAGCATAGCATAATGTATCGAATTGTCAGATCACCACATTTTACACCTGGAACTAATGTAACATTGTACATCGACTGTACTCCAAGAACAACAACAACAAAAATTGGTAAGTCAATCTGATAAGCTGATACAAGTCAGATCAAACTTGGACCTTCATTTGCAACTTTAGTGAAAGATGTCTTGTTTCTTTTACCTATAGAGATGTGAAGTGAGAAATAGTTCCCTCTCTTTTGGGATTCTTGCTGCCAATAATAAAAATAACCTTCCTTTGTGTGGTTAACAATGCTCTCAGTTGTGAGGCACCTGGGTGGCTCAGTCGTTAAATGTCCGACTTCGGCTCACGTTACGATCTCATGATGTTCATGGGTTCGAGCCTCATGTCGGACTCTGTGCTGACAGCCCAGAGTCTGGACCCTGCTTGGGATTCTGTGTCTCCTTCTCTCTCTGTCCCTCCCCCACTTGCACTCTGTCTCTGTCTCTCTCTCTCTCTCTCTAAAATAAATAAACCATTGAAAAATTTTCAAGAAAAAAAGAGAATGGGTTGGCCCTCATTCTTTAAGGCTGAAATTATTATCTCCATTACTAATAAGAAAGAAGGTCAGGAGTCTAAATCAGTTGTCGATGAAAAGACAGTGTCAGAGGTGGGTCTTGAACATAGATATTCTGACTCCAAATCCAGGGTCCTTTTTATGTAAAGATTGCTTGTTTAAGTAACATATATTTGTATCCAAACTCAGAAATGAACAAAGCAGGAGTCTAATGCCACTTTGACATCTGAATTCCAAGTTTGTTGATTTGTATCTGTCATCAATGTAATCTGGACCCTGGGGAGTATTAAGAACAAACTGAAACCCTCAAGTCATTACTGAGTGTGTCCCATTCGTAACAAACATTTATTTATTACTACCTCATGGACGAATCCCTCCTACTCCCTCCTGGACAAAGATGACAGTTACACAATGATAGCATGAACCGGGCTGTGGGATTTCGTCACACTTAGAGTGACTTAAATCCCATTGCCACACTTAGAGTGACTTAAATCCCATTGCCACACTTAGAGTGACTTACCCATTGCCATGAATGCCTTGACTTATTGGAACCCACTGGCAAAACGCACAGTATTCTGCTAGAATAAGATCTTTTCACCGCAGTCAAGCAGAATAACGCTGGTAGGGATGAGAATTGAATATATCAGAATCCCTATTTTTCATGATTGAGGCTAAGGAAAAGTGGAGGGCCAAATCAATTTTCTGACCTGGTAAAATGGCTTCATATCATTTCAGAAATTGAAGACATTATAAATGTAATCCATGTTAAACTTTTTACACCAGGCGTAAAGTAGAAAATACAATTCTTTACTGGAAGTTCCCACAAAGAATCATTGTCCTTTCAGTCATGACATGAAAATTAGCATGTTAGAAAATACTAATTTTCTTTTTTTTTTTTTTCAACGTTTATTTATTTTTGGGACAGAGAGAGACAGAGCATGAACGGGGGAGGGGCAGAGAGAGAGGGAGACACAGAATCCAAAACAGGCTCCAGGCTCCGAGCCGTCAGCCCAGAGCCCGACGCGGGGCTCGAACTCACGGACCGCGAGATCGTGACCTGGCTGAAGTCGGACGCTTAACCGACTGCGCCACCCAGGCGCCCCGAAAATACTAATTTTCAAAAACAAAGGCTGCTGGTTAAAATAACCCACTCCTTTTACATATTTACAAATATCTTGCATATTTACATTTCATACTTACATGTTTACATTTTATTTACATATTTACGTTCATGATACCTTGGATGAGGAAGAATACTGAACTGTAGGAAGGAAGAGACACGCTGACCAGCAGTTAGAATGAGTCCTGTTGTGAAGGCCTTAGCATCTGTTTGAGGGTAATCTCCTAGCGCTTTCATACAGATTTAGGACCAGGACTGGGGAGACAGGCTTCCAATCTGTGGATTTGAGCCAATCACACAAACTGTTCTGAAAAATAGCGGTCATAGCATTATCATAAGGTAGGATATTTTTCTTCTTTTATTGGAGAGATATCACTATTTTCACTCCAATCACTACTAAATTCAGAGCCATTACATTGATGAATATGTATATTCACGTTATATATATATTTGCGTATATATTTATATATATGGTGTGCATATAGATTGAATATAAAAAACCTTGACTTCAAAGAACTTTACTATTTAGAATTTACAGTTTTGTTGAGGAAAAGTGTGTGAAATAACATTGTCAGTGTCAGTTTAAAAAATTTTTTTAATGTTTATTTCTGAGACAGAGAGAGACAGAGCATGAGTGGCAGAGGGGCACAGAGAGAGGGGGACACAGAATCCGAAGCAGGCTCCATCCAGGCTCTGAGCTGTCAGCACACAGCCCGACGCGGGGCTCGAACTCACAGACCGCGAGACCATCACCTGAGCCAAAGTCGGACGCTCAACCGACTGAGCCACCCAGGTGCCCCAATGTCAGACGGTTTTCTTAATCAAAAGCCTGGGTTATCTACACACGACAATCTTGGTAGAAAAACGTGATATTCATCTCCACACTGTACTGAACTTACTAGAATCTAGGTTGTGGGAAATGCCCTTTATGGGGAATTTCTTAAAGCACTAGGAATCTATTTGTCTGGATCAGGGGCTAGTCATTTGGAGCACACATTACCAGACAATAATCAGATTCAGGTATCTGCTTTAAGCCAGAACCATGGTGCCCAGAAACGCTCTATAAATTTTGGGTGTATTGAATCTCCCTTCTCTGGGGAGACACTTCATGCCTTTCCCAGGTCCTCAAAGATTAGAAAAATATAGATGATGCCATTTGGGCTCATAAAATCCCTTTCACCGAATTCTATTTTGGTCTTGTAGTCTATCATGAACCTTACATGCAGAACTCTCCATGCAACGACCACACCGGTGAAACCACTATATTTTACTGTTGGGATTTCGTTTCATGAAGTTGTGTCCACGACGTGACCACAAAGGAGAATTGTGTCTCACGGTGGAGTGCCAGGGACAGCTGGGACCTTTTTCCTCCTCCGAGAAATGTGTCCCTCTTGCCTCATGGACACTCGTTGCTTCAACGTGTCCTCATCAGATGCAGGCGGCAGCAGAAACTGCCGTAGGACTGGGGGCCTCGTCCTAGACAAAACGATGAAAGCTCTCTTCTTCAGAGAATATCCTTCTTGTGGCTTCATGTATTTTACTTTCCAGGGACTTACGTGGACCCGAGCCACTTTGAAATACAAAACTGATGCATTTCTTTCCACACCGTGGCTGTGAGGAAGTCCTCCGGCCTCTTACAGGCCTGATGTAGTAATTCTATAGGATTTTATGGCGCGAATTTCCACAAACTCACTTTCTTCCTTTATTCTATTTCCCTTCATCCCAATGTCTTTATATGTTTTGAAACCACTTTACACTTTGGGGGTACCTGGGTGGCTCAGTCAGTTAAGCATCTGACTGTAGGTTTCAGCTCATGTCATGATCTCACAGCCTGTGGGTTCAAACCCTGCATCCGGCCGTGCAGTGACAGCTTGGAGCCTGCTTGGGATTCTCTCTCTCTCTCTCTCTCTCTCTCTCTCTCTCTCTCTCACCCTGCACCTTCCCTACTTTCTCTCTCTCTCTCTCTCTCTCTCTCTCTCTCTCACCCTGCACCTTCCCTACTTTCTCTCTCTCTCTCTCTCTCTCTCTCTCTCTCTCACCCTGCACCTTCCCTACTTTCTCTCTCTCTCTCTCTCTCAAAATGAATCAGTAAACATTAAAAAAAAAAAACCTTTAAATTTTCTTGAAAATGCAGCAACAAAATTTAAAAGTAAAACAGTTCTGGTTAATTATCAAGTGATGATTTAAAGCAGAGTCTATATTCTTACTTTAATAAAAAAGATTTCTACTTGCATTTCAGGGAATTTGGATGTTGTATTTGCTTCATTTCTCTAGGAATCTTGAATAACCCAGAATAAAGCCCCAGGTTAAGCAAAATAATTCATGAAAAATCTGAGACTTTTTGTAAAGTTTTTAAAGGATCTCTGCAGCAAACCCAAGTGCTTTACCAACAATTGATTTTATGCAGGACCAGTTACATAATTTCTGACCCCCAGTGCAAGAGGGAAATGCAGGGGCCCTTGCTCACAGCATACTAACAATTTTTAGACAGTGCCAGCAGAACATAAACTAAGGTCAGACTGTTCTGGATGAGGGGCCCCGTGTGACATCACGAATCCTACACCCATGAATCTGATCATGTCATGGATGTTAAGGTCTAGTTTGTGGTGAAGCTTTTTGTGGTGAAGCTTAATTTTCCTTTTTTTTTTTTTTTTTTTTTTTAGTGCAAGGTACGAGAAGTGCACCTTGAGAGAACTATTTCACAATGGGAACGTGAAGACAGAAGTCATAGTGTCAGTTGGCTTAATTCCCACCCTGGGGGAGATCTCCAGGTGCGCCATGCTGCCACAATGTTAGCGTGCCACACACTGAGTGCATGACCACCCGAACGCACAGAGGGAATGATTACTCTGCTTTACAAAGAATGGCTGGCAGAGACACAAAGAGGTCCATCGCCGTGTCTTTCAGCATCGAAGGAGCCAGGAAAGCACCTATTCTAATACACTTGATGGAATGACATTAACTTGAACTTGGAACAGGCATTTCATCTCTTGGTGAAAAGTTCATAATCCTTTTATTCAAATATCATTGCTATTCTAAAGAGTATCATAGGCTGATGAAATACATTTGCAGAAAGTTAGGAAGATCTGAAGAAATTGACCAAAGTTAAAAAAAAAAAAAAATGCTTGGGGCACCTGGGTGGCTCAGTCCGTTAAGCATCCGACTTTGACTCAGGCCATGATCTCACAGTTCATGAGTTTGAGCCCCGTGTTGGGCTCTGTGCTGTCAGCACAGAATCCCCTTCAGATCCTCTGTCTCCCTCTGTCTTTTCCCTGCTTGTGTGCACGCTCTTGTGTGCTCTCTCTCTCTCAAAAATAAATATAAACATTAAAAAATAATTCCTGGAACTAACGAGATATTATAGCAAGGAAACCTCTCTCTCTCTCTCAAAAATAAATACTAACATTTAAAAAAAATTCCAGGAACTAATGAGATGTAGCAAGGAAGCAGAACACAAGGTTCACATACAAATGTCAATCACTTTCTTATATACAGCAATGAAGAAATGGAATTTAAAATAAAAAATACAATACCACTTACATTAGCACTCCAGAAATAAAATACTTAGGTATAAATCTAACAAAATACTTATATGAGGACAACTACTCTGATGAATGAAATCAAACAACTAAATAAATGGAGAGATATTCCACGTCTGTGGATGGGAAGAGTCAATTTTGTCAAGATGTTAGTTCTTCTCACTTGACTGTAGATTTCACACAATCCCCAATCAAGATCTCAGTGGGTTATCATGTGGATGTCAACAAACTAACTCTAAAGTTTACAGGTAAAGGCAAATAGCCCAGAGGAGCCAACACCAAAGAGGAGGAGCTAAGTTGGAGACTGCCATGTCTCAATGTCAAGACTTACTAGAAAACTGCCATCAAGACAGTGTGGTAGTGGTTAAAAAACAGACAAATAGATCCACGGAACAGTGCAGATCCACAAATAGAGTAAACTAAGTTTTGACAAAGGAGCAAAAGCCATGGAGCAAAGATAGTCTTTTCCACAAATGGTGCTGAAACACCTGGACCTCCACGGGCAAAAAATTGATGTAGACGCAGACCTCGCACCCTCCACAAAATGAAGTCAGAATGGATCATAGATGCAACGTCCTAGGAGATGATGTGGGAGAAAAGCTGGATGACTTTGGGTTTGGGCATGACTTTTTTGATATAATGAAAGGCACGATCCATGAGAGAATAGATAAAATTAAAATCTGCTCTGCAAAAGACTCTGCCAAGAACATGAAGAGACGAGCCACAGACTGGGACAAAATTGTTGGAAAAGACACATTTGGTAAAATAGACAAAGAACTCTTAAAATCCAGCAATAAGAAAATGAAAACCTGATTTAAAAATGGGCAACTGATCTGAACAGACACCTCACCAAAGAAGGTATTTAAAGTATAGGAAAAAATGTTCCATGTCATATGTCATCAAGGAAAAGCAAATTAAAACAACAGTGAGATTCTACTACACAGCTATTAGAAAGGTCAACATCCAGTAATGCCGAAAATGCCAAATGTTCACGAGGATATGAAACAACAGAGACTCTCGTTCACTGCTGGTGGGAATCCACACTGGTACAAGCACTTCGCAAGATGGGTTGTGGTTTCTTTTTTTTTTTTTTTTCATTTTTTAAAAAAATTTTTTTTTTTAAATCATGAATTTCTTTTTTTTTTTTAACGTTTTATTTATTTTTGAGACAGAGAGAGACAGAGCATGAACAGGGGAGGGGCAGAGAGAGAGGGAGACACAGAATCGGAAGCAGGCTCCAGGCTCTGAGCCATCAGCCCAGAGCCCGACGCGGGGCTCGAACTCACGGACCGTGAGATCGTGACCTGAGCTGAAATCGGACGCTCAACCGACTGAGCCACCCAGGGCAGGGGCCCCTGGGTTGTGGTTTCTTACAACTAAACATACTCTTACCATAAAATCCAGCCATAATGTCCTTGGTATATACTTAAAGAAGTTGAAAGTACATCCACACAAAAACCTGCACACAGATGTTTACAGCAATTTCATTCATGATTTCCAAAACTTGGAAGTAAACAGGGTGTCCTTTAGTGGGTGAATAAACTGTGGTCATTCCAGACAATAGAAATTTATTCAGCACTAACAAGAAATGAGCTCTCAAGCAGAAACTTAACTTTTTTTTTTTTTTTTAATGTTTACTTAGTTTTGAGAGACAGGGGAGGGGCAGAGAGAGAGACACACATACAGAATCCGAAGCAGGCTCCAGGCTCTGAGCTGTCAGCACAGAGCCCGACATGGGGCCTGAACTCAAGAACCACAAGATCATGACCTGAGCCGATGTCGGACACTTAACCGATTGAGCCACCCAGGAGCCCCAAACACAGAAAAAACTTAAATGCATGTTAGTAAGCGAAAGAAACCAGTCTGAAAAGTCTACACACTATATGATTCCAACTCTATGACATTCTGGAAAAGGCAAAACTATGGAGACAGGAAATTATCAGTGATTGCCAGGAGTTGGAGGGAAAAGTGATGAATGAGTACAGCATATGGGATTTCTAGGGCTGTGAAGGGCTCTGTGTGACACTATAATGGTGGTGCCATTATACATTTGTCCGAACATACTGGAAGGCTGCCCTAATGTCCAGTATGGATGTGGGATGGTAATGATGTGTTAACGTAGGTTCATCAGTTGTAACATATATTCCACTCTGGTGCAGGGTGTTGATAACAGGGAGGCTGGGCATGTGTGGGAACAAGGGGTATTTAGAAACTCTCTGTACTTGCCACTAAAACTGCTCTAAAAAATAAAGCGAATTTAAAAAATCTAAAAACACACACAAATTCAGTGACCATTATCCTTAACAATGTGAAGTCATTGAAATACTTGTTTATTGTGAATCTGAAATGCAAAGGCCAAGAAGCAGACATAGCCTTGTGCAAAGAATCTGGTTCCAGGCAAAGCATTGTGGATTGGGGTATTTTTTAGGGTTACATTTTTATGTCTTAATCTCCCTAATTATAGATGCTAAGTCACCACATAAATCTGTTTCCCTTTTCTTCTGTCTTGGCTGCAACATCAATGTTGGACCCAAATGGTATTTTCTTAATTTTGCAATTTACCCTCCTTCTGGGACTGGGGAAGGTGCTCACTGTCCCAGGAGATCAGGCGTCAGGCCTGGAACCGTCACCCTCGCATGGAGGACTTTTGAACCAAGAGTAAATAATAATTGTCATCAAGCTCTCCCCGGATAATTGTCCAAAAGCTGAACCAAGGACCTGAGAGCCGCGGCTTTCAGCGCGATTTGTGCCCCTGATTTTTCAATTTGAAAGAGCTTGTCAGATTTCTTGACATTCCGAGAAGATGCTTTTCTCTTTCTACTGTGGATAAATGTTCATTATCCTTAATTGGCATTAAGTGTGAGCGTCTTGCTCGGGATTGCCCATCAGTCCACGGCTCCTATATCAGCCTCATTAGGTTTCCTGTTTACACTCACTATAAGGAAATAGGTTAGAAATATTATAGGCAGGGGCTGAAGGCATTCAAAAAATATTTGCATTGTGTCAAATTGCCAGTTTTTGCACAAGCTAACAATTTATTTTCTCCTCATAACCGTGAATGCTACAAATTTTGTGGCTTACACTGCAATTTCATTTAAAAGGCATTATAGCCTGCAATCTGAGTTCATTTGGTGCTAGTCTGGTAAATGGCCAACTCTCATATCAAAAATTTCAATCTAAGTACTGATCGGCGGGTTAATATTACAGAAAGTATGCCCCGGGGGGACATAAAGACATGGCTGGATTTTAGGGCCTGGTGAAATAGTTCTCTGCTCCAAAATGGGCACAGTTTAATCAACAACACGTCATGGAGTAAATATGCTCCTTCCTGGTGCCTCAGCGGGATGAATACTTCACCAAAATCTTACAATTTTTTATCATGTACTTTTGTTTGTTTCAGATGTTAATTTTAAGTTTTTTATGTTTATTGATTTTAGAGAGAGAGAAAAAGCGAGCAGTGGGGGAGGGGCAAAGAGAGAGGGGAAGACAAAGAATCTGAAACAGGCTCCAGGCTCTGAGCTGTCAGCACAGAGCCCGACTCAGGCTCGAACCCACAAACTGTGACCTGAGCCCAAGTCTGACGCTCAACAACTGAGTCACCCAGGCGCCCCTCAGACGTTAATTTTAAAAGTTGCATTGATTTTCTAGAAGCATAAATTGATACACACACACACACCCTGCCCTGCAAATAGATAAAATAAAACAAGTTGAAATATTTTTGCAAGTATTTAGAAACCCCGTGAGAGTGTTGCTGGGGTTCACTGTGGGGTGGATTATGGTGGACACTGTCTCCCAGTGTGGTCTACAGACCCACTCCCCCAACTTCTGTACGCATTAGGAGAGGTCCTTTAATCTCATGGTGGTATCAGATGCCTGTGTATTACTATTATTCACCATCAAGAGCATTTTCCTGCACAGTCATCTTTCACATAGTTGGAGGGACTGCTCCCCAGTGGGCCCACGGCAGCCACACGCCCAGCACATCGAATCCCCGCGTGGGAGCCCCCTCGAGAGCCGCAGGATAGGCCTGATTATCTCCCATGTGCAGTCAGGTGCGGCGGGGCTCAGGAGACAGTCATTTGCTGAGGGTTCTGGGGGAAGCAGTGATGAACCGTGGCACCAGCCCCGGGTGTCTTAGGACTCACGTTTCCTCCTGCCTTCACGGGCATCTCTCTGCGGTGATCTACTCTCATGGAGGGGACAGACCGGTTCTGATCTGGACTGGAGTGCGGTCACTGCTCGGAGAGTACAAAGTCGGCACCACGTGGCCCTGATGAAGCTCTGTGATGTGTTGTGAAGTCAGCCCGTGGTCCTTGTGGCATCACTGCCTTGTCCTTCGTTAGCACAAAAGAAGGGGTAGGACTGCCTTCCGAGGCTCCTTCCAAATCGCTGCCTGTGGTGACTTTAAATACTGGGGCGCGTGTGGCCGATGTGGTGGATGGAGAACTGAGAAAATAATACATAAATAGGTAAAAATAAAAACAGAGCATTCTCTACAATAAGCTCTCTGTGCTGGGTTTGCTGTCCACTCAACCGAACATTGTCAGACTCAACCAAACATTATTTTTGGCAACTCTTTCGAAATGTTTAGTAAGTTTTAGTATTTCTGATTGCTTAATTACATTGCAAAATCTTCAAGGTCAATACATCCAATACTACATAGATTTTGCATTACTCTTAATGAATAATAAGAATAAAGCAAAGTGGGATGAAAATGAATAATGAGACTCTTAGTCTCATGCTAGAAATGAGGCACAGACAAGTTAGGTAACCCTCCCAAGGTCACATAGCTGTGCCGTTGCGAACCAAAGAGTTAAAGGATCAGTCCTACTCTCCACGGAGTGTTTCTAACCACTACTCTCTGCTGCAAGCTTATTCTCTGCAGTGTCTGACCCACCTCTTACCAATGTATTTTGGGCCTGAAAAATGAGATAGTATTAGGGATTTTCTAATTCATGCTCAAATGAACATACAGATAAAAGCGTATCATTCTACATGAAGCTTCCTGGGATATTTTGTTGAAAAACACTACGCCAAAGTCAAAATACAATTTGAGAGAACGAAAGGGGGAGGTGTTTTGAGAAGCTGGAGGACAGACCGCCTCTTTAAGACTTCATCAAATTAATTTGAAAAACTGTTTTCCGAAATGTGTGAGCCACCACCCCCCTCCCCTGTTAAACCAGAACATGGGCGTGGCCCAGCCAGATACACTTTGCAGAAGAACAATGTTACAGGACATTCAGAAAATTTATATTATCTTATTATACATTTCTGCAAAAGATCCTGTGGTCATTAAATATTCCAGGCAAGCTGATACACAGTGTTGGGAATGCTGTTCTAGTTTGTCGTCAGCCGTTCGTCACACGACGTTCCCAAAGACGGCGGCTCGCGGTTGAAGGCAATGGTCAATACTTGAAAGCTACGGCGGCAGCATTTCGAATTATTTTCATGTGTTAGTATCAGAGACAGGAAAATACATCCCCGATTATGTGTTTGTAACGTAAGTCATGAGAAGAGATCAAATGCAAGGAATTAGTACAAATGCTGGTTTAATCCACACGTCTTCATGTGAGGCTTTCTGGGGTTTATCGATGGGGCTGCACAAGCTGATGGGTAATTTAGCATCCCCTGGGCCATCCCAGGCACCCGTCTTCATCCCGGGCACGGCTCCATCCGCCCACAGAGGCGATTGCCTTCCTTTATTTGCTGGGCAAGCCTGACTTGCATGTTTCATTTTGTCGCTCATTTGCGGCCAAGAGGACCTCCGGAGAAAACCCTTCCCCTGGAATGAAATATTGGCAGGATGTGGGAGAACTTGCTCATTATTTCCAAATTAAATATCTGTCTCTGAGACGCAGGACCAGCTCTGTGCCATGTTGCATATTAAATTCTAGACACACTTGGGAAGGAAGAAACCTCCGTGTTACAGATGGGTTTGTCACCACCGGGGCGAGCAGAAGTTCTCCGTGGCCCATCTTGTTTCTTATTCTTTTCCTTCTCCTCCCACTGCCCCTTCTCTTTCAAGGGAAGCTCTAAGGCATGTTGTAGAATCCTGACATAAATGCATGATGCCCTGTGTGCACACACCTACGACAGGCCCAGGTAGGTATTTTGGCTCCACATTTGGTCGAATAAATAAATCTTTGACGTTTGGTGCTCAGCCTCAGGAAATACCTCATCCTAGTCCATTTAGGCTTCTGTGACAAATGCCAGAATCTGGGGGCTTACACACAACAGTCATTTGTTTCTCCCAGCTCTGAAGGCTGGGGGCCCAGGGTCCAGGGTCCAGCAGATTTGGTGTCCAGTCAGAATCTGCTTCCTGGCTCGCTAAGTTTTCTGGCTGTGTCCTCACATGGTGGGAGGGGTGGGGGGTGGGGGCTCCCTGGGCTCTCTTATGTGAGGACACTAACCCCTTGGGGTGGGCAGGGGGTCTCACCTCCTAATACCATCACCTTGGGGATTCCCTTTCAACATAGAAATTTTGAGCGGAGGGGCACCTGGGTGGCTCAGTCAGTTAAGTGTCAGAGTTCAGCTTGGCTCAGGTCACGATCTCACGGTTCCTGGAACCTGCTTCAGATTCTGTGTCTCCCTCTCTCTCTAAAATAAATTAAAAAAAAAAAAAAGAAATTTTGAGGGGACACATTGAGACCATGGCACATCCTAAAGGGACCCAAGGAAGTAAAGGCCACCAGAAATTCACCATTCTCCTGGCAAGTCTTTTTCAAACTGGAAAAATATACAGATACTTTATAATTTTAGAAAATTACTGTTTTGATGTTAATTTAAATTTTTTACGATTTTTAAAAATTTTAAATGTTTATTTATTTAGAGAGAGAGAAGGTGAGCATATGTGGGGAGGGGAAGGGGCTGAGAGAGAGAGAGAGAGAGAGAGAGAATCCCAAGCAGGATCCATGCTGTCAGTACAGAGCCTGATGTGGGGCTCTATCACACAAAGCATGAGATCATGACCTGAGCCAAAATCAAGAATCAAACACCCAACCGACTGAGCCACCCAGGCACCCCTGTGATGATCTTTCTTGATTAGTCATACAAATGAACATATATATATATATATATATATATATATATATATATATATATGGGAGCTGTTACTGAACGACAAAAAAAGAAGTTAGAAATTGACTCTAAAAGATGTTCCCTCTTCCCTTCTGTTCATCTATTGAATAATTCTGACCTAAGCCACGAGGCAGGACAGACAGAAGCCTGGACACAGGGAGGGTCAGTGGGTAGCAGGGCTGGGGCTTGGGGGAAATCCATGACAAGCCAGAGCAGCACCCCACAACACGAGGAGGGAAAGGAGGGCCCCCGGGCGGGCAGCCACCTGTTCTGGGAGAAAGAGCCTGAGCGGGAAGAAGCCAGTGTGCTCCCCATGGGGTGAGCAGCCAGTGTGGACAGTGCCCCGGCAGGGGGGCCGCTTTCCTAGGGCCACTGTTACACTCTACCACAACCGGCTGCTGAAACCACACAGACGTTTCCTCCTTCCGCTCAGAGGCCAGGAGTCTGAAGTGAGTCTCTCTGGGCAGGCAGGGCACGCTCCCTCCTGAGGCTCCAGGGAATATCTGTGTGCTCCCTTTTCCGAACATCCCCTGGCCCCAGGGACCTTCCTCGGTCTCCAAGCCTGCAAGCAGCATCCCGCAGAATCATCCCACCTTCTCTTTCTGGGTAGAGTCTCCTTGATGACCCCCAGGGTGCCAGCGAATCTCTCCAAGTGGCGATCTGTCATCACGTCTGCAGAGTCCCCGTCACCACGTAAGGACCTTCATCTTCACAGGACCTTCTGTCTTTGGGGCTCGTGATTCAACCATACCAGCGAACAGCCGGGGTGCCCCCTGCCCCCTCCCACTGCATCTTAGCTGGTCATATAGGATTTCCCAATCATACCTCTAAAGATAGCAACATGTGCTTTTAAATTCATGGCTGATTGAAGATATCTTTCCTAATATCTGTAAAAGAAGAGCCTTCCTCCTCTGGACACACAGCCTGTAGCTACCTGGGCCAGTTTTTCGGGTGACGTGAAGGCGTCTGCTGTGTAGCACGATCCTTTGTCAGAGGTGCCCTGCAGATTTCTTCTTCAAGGGAGACAGGACAGAATAAAATGAAACACTCACTCTTAAAACTAAGGCAATGTCTGTTCAATAACACTTAGTGAGTGAGGAGACATATTTGCAGCATTAATTCCATTCTAAGCATCCGGAATTTCTTGGGATGCTCTCATCTATCTACTCCCAAATACCGGGGGACGCGCCAGTGTAGCAGAGGAAGAAAAGAAGCTGTGGCTCGGGCGGAGGAAAACACAGAGGAGGGGAAATCGGATTCCCGTGTCGGGGACTTCACTTAAGGCATGGCTCAACGGGGACGGTGATGACCTGTGTCACCCTTTCCTCGGGCCCTGCTGCCCACCATCTGGGGCGAGGAACACTTCATTTCTGGTCATGGATTGAACCTCCATGCCTTCTCAGATGGCATAAACTCAGGGCTTACAACAACGTACTCCTTACAGCCCTCTACAGTTTGCAAAGCTCTTGCAAACAAACGCATGGTCTCATCAGCGAGGTGTGTCTGAAGCACGGTATGTGGTAAAGCCGAGATTCAAGCACACGTGTTCGTCTCCAAATGTCGACACTATAAACCGTGCCAGAGAAGCAAGAGACACACAAACTCACATCCTGCTTAGAAACCCCACAGTATCCTGAACTAGACCGGGGGCCATACACAAAGTCACCTTAAGAAGAAAGCAAGCCCTCACAGAACCCAGCTGAGCATAATCTGATTAAGAGGATTAGCATATCAACAGAAAGAATGTGTCAATAAGAATTAAGAGATATGAACTGTGTCCATTCTTCCAATCCTTGGGTTCCTTCTGGCTGTGAAGTGATGGGTTTATGTGGCACATTCTAACCGCTGTGGGGAAGCGTCTCAGCCTAACCCAATCTCTTCTGTTGAAACGTCAAACAACACAGTTAACTCCCTGCGTCCTGATCCCATCCGAGGAAGAAATCGTCCAGCATTTTGACTTCCTGCAGCAATTTCCTCCAAGGATGGGGCATTCAGGCGGACTCCCTGCCCAGAAAGACCACCGCATTTTGCCTCGTAAATTAGCAAAACGACCCTGCTTTTCTGTCAGTCTTCGGACAAACCCGTCACCTTCTGACGTCTAGAGTTGCTTCCATTATCCCACAGCACCCCACGGTCTGATGTGCACCCACTTATTATAGTTATTATTATCATTTTAGTTTGGTCTTACAAGATTTAATTTTGTGCTTATGAAATTTTCCACTGATGTGATGGAATTGACTCAACCATTACCCTTCCAAACATACGTTAGACCCCACCTGGTTTACTGCCTTTCTAAGTGTAAAAAGACATCCTTTAACTTCTGTGACATCATTTCCAGAGGTAAGTCCCCAGGGGAGGGATGAAGGCATCCATCACGTACTACCCCATAGCTGCCATAACATCAGCTATTGCTGTATAAAGGATTGCACGGAGATAGATGTGTGGATACTCCATGGCCAATTCAGGCCCCTTCACCTTGCTGTCTTCAGGCATTATCATTTAGCAAATACAAACCCCTGCCACCAGTGGACTTTTATCTTAATTTCTTCAATTATTATAGACGATTCAGTTTTCAGTTTCACCTTGTGTGGATTTTCTGTAGCCTTTCAAATGGCCTCGTTACTTATTTGACCAGATTTCTGAGTACTTGGATAGAAGCATGGCTTGAGGCAGAAATGATGCAGCTGTTAGAAGTTCCACGACACAGTGAAGATGACAATGTGGTTCAGGGACTTTACTGAAGTCTTTACATCCTTCTCTGATCACAGATTGAAGTATTTGGAAGGTCTGTAGGTAAATCTCTCACGGTATTATTTAGGACGGCAATGTTTTTGCAGAAATGATCCTAATTCAATGTGCACTGAGACAAATGACCAGAAATGCCAGTAAAATGACATAAAACCACACCGATGACATTGCATATCCTTTTATTAATGTTTTATTAATTTATTTTGCATATATTGATGAGAACTTGGAACTCTACACTTACGTTGGTAATCCAGTATCTTCTTATAAACTGGAAAGGAAATTCTTTTTCATCTTTTTATGGCTACTTTTTCCGTAACTTAAAGTTAAGTCAACAACTTAACCCGCTTCCTTGAGTCTGCTCGCGTGCTTGGGAGCTTCACAGAGTGTTTCACGCACCTGACTGAGGTCTCAGAGAGTCACCCGTGGGCTGTGCCCTCCCTGGTGCCTCCTGACCTCCTAGGTAATTACCCACCCCCCTACACCCCCTCCACCGGACACGGTGTCCTATCCTCCGGGAGGGTTACCACACACACAGTGAAAAGTCTCTCTTGGGCACAGACAGATTACATGTACTGTCTCTCCTGTGCAGACCTGCCCCTTTGCTACGGAGGGAAATTAAACTGCTTCGGCACATCCACCCCTCCCTGAGCACAGCTGACTATTCTCCACCACCTCACTTTCTTCCAGGTGATTGCACACAGATTCCTTGAAGGTGTGTTCCAATTCCTTCCCAACTCTAGAAAATCTAAGCTGACCAGCTCATGATTATGAAGATAAAACTTCTTTAAATTTATGGGGTGCCTGGGTGGCTCAGTCAGTTGAGTGTCCGACTTCAGCTCAGATCATGATCTTGCAGTTTGTGAGTTCGAGCCCCGCGTCGGGCTCTGTGCTGATGGCTCAGAGCCTGGAGCCTGCTTCAGATTCTGTGTCTCCCTCTCTCTCTGCCCCTCCCCCGTTCATGCTCTGTCTCTCTCTGTCTCTCAAAGATGAATAAACATTAAAAAAAAACATTAAAAAAAACTTCTTTAAGTTTCTAGAATGAGCAGTGTCATCAGTGCCCCCTGTGGCTTCAGGGACTGTAATTGCTGTGGGTTATCAGACACCTGCTATTACCTGAGAGTCTGCGGTCAGGGCTCAGGGACTGGGTCCCCTCCCTGTAAACCCTCTCTCGTCACTTTCTCTCTGCTAGAGCCGACTGCAATCCAGCACGTGGCCCTCCATTGCTAGATTTTCTTGTCTTTGTTAAATGTATTGATGTTCGCACATAGAATCATCCATCTGAAACCAAAAAAAGAGGGGTCAATTGGAGGAGTTAAGAGCTTTTACAGCTGAAATTCTTTCAGGCACTGGGATAGAATATTCACGTTAGAATTGTGCATATTTTTTTCCAGCGCTGCCTGACTTCCCAGATGACTGCTCAATTGACTACATATGTTGAGATTCAGATCGCCAAATAATTATTCACAGATTGTAAGGAAAAGACTTGCAGGGTTTTTATAGAATCTGTGATGAGGTGTGATGATAGGATTTCAGTTGTGTGATAAAGCACTCTAAAGTCAACAAATGTGTTCAAAGTAGTTAGCCAAATATTCTTGATAAGAAGGCTCCTCTTGGATTTTTGATTAGGGACCTTGGGAAACCATATTATTTTTCCTGTCTGTTGCCATCCAGCGGCTGCACCAGGAATAATTTGCTGAATGGCACGTTTGCGTCCTGAACCAAGGGAAACAACTCACAAAAGCACAGGACATTCACTACTCCCCAGGAAGGGTGGGACCACTGATACCCTCCAGAGCCAATACAAGCTACTGATGTGGTTCCCAACACAGCACAGCCCTGGAGACCAAATGGTCTTCAAAACCTACATCCTTGCCAGAGTGGGATCTGAAAAAGAACACGAGTTTAGCGAGTAAAATCCTGCCTTATTCATTTCAAGGGCAAAATATTTCCATCATCTCTGAATCCAGTGTCTAACATGGTCACTGAGGCCTGGAAGACCTCCCTGAGAGCAAGAAAGCTGTGTTTGCACACAACTGGCTTCACCCAGGAATAGGCACCGCCATTTCTAAGAAAGCTGAGTTACAAGGCCAGGATGGGTGGAGACATTAGCACAGCAAACGGGGAGAAATCTTAAGCACAGTCGATCAGCAACTGCTCACTGTGTATGCCACTCCCTTCTTTCTGTGCATTTGGTGGGAATATATTACAAAAAACCCAAAAGCACTCTGTTGACTACGGAAAAGCTGAACGATCATGTTTTTTTTGCGGGGGCATTTGTCCAACCTCTCCTTTGATCCCCAGTTCCTGCCTCATTTGATGGGTTGGTGGTGAAGACTCAGCCTTCGACCCTGAGAGCAAACAAATTCAAACTAACCAACCCAGTGACCAACTACACGCCCGCAGGCACACACACACACACAACAAAATCAAGAGCAATGGACACTAAGAGCTAACAGGTGTTGGGTGGTCAGAGAAGCTGCTTTTGAGGATGCACTATTTCAGACTAACAGTAAAGTTTATGAGGAGTGGGCTGCTGAGTCGTGGAAGTGTCTGCGTAACTTGGACAGAACTGCTGACCGTTTTCCACTTCCGCTGTGCTCCTCAGCATCCCCACAAGCAACGTGGGAGAGATCCAACTGTTGCACATCCTTGGGTCATTTGCACTCAAAATTGTCAGGCATGTGCTGTGTTGTTTGTCATCTGCCCAGGTATACAGTGGTATTGCATTGAGGCTTCATTTGCATTTCCCTAAAGGCTGACAAAGATAAGCAGCTTTTCCAGTGCTTATTTGCCACGTGATTCTCTTCTCTGCTGCAGTGTCTGAATTGTTTGCCTTTGTTTTACTGGGTCATCCATTTCTTAGAGGTGGATACTGAGAGAGTTTTGTGTACTGTCCGCACAGGTCCTTCCTCAGATATGCATTCTGCAAACACTCCCAATTTGTAGCTTGGCGGATGGCATAGTGTGTGTTTTCATATGGTTCGCTGTATCTTTGAAGAACAAAAGTCTTTAATTTTGATGAACTCTTGTGTCATAGGAAATACTCAACAAATATCTATTAAATGGATAAATAACCCACTATTTCAAATCAACTCTTACCATTGATTTCCACCATTTACTTATTAAAGTTTTCCAGATACGGGTCGTGCTTTTTGTGTTATAGAAATTTTTGCCAAAATCCAAGGTCATAAAAATTTTGTCTTAGGTTCTCTTTTGAAAGTTTTAAAGAGTTTTTAGTATTTTGGGATTTAATATTGTGGAAAGTATGTGTTAAAGCTCACTTGTTTTGCAGATGGCTGTTTTGTTGTCATTGTCCCACACCATTTATTGACAGGGATATCCTTTCTTGATTAAATTGTGTATGCGTCTTTGTTGTAAATCAATTGAATACATATGTAAACGCACATGTAGCCATATTTGAAATTCATCTTTGTGTCTCTGCCTTCATCAATATCACATTCTCTTGACGACCGTGGCTTAATAGTAAGTCTTGAAACAAGGTATGAATGATCTACACATTTGTTACTGTTTTTCAAAGTTCTTATGACTATTCCAACGTCTTTGACTTTTTTTTCCATATACATTTTAGAACCAACCTCTCAGCATCTACTTGTCAATCATGCTGGAATTCTGACTGGTATTGCTGTGAACCAATAAATCAATCTAGGGAGAATTAATATCTTAACAATATTGAGTCTTCCAACCCATAAACATGACATCTATCCATGTACGCAGTCAGCTCTCGACATAGGAGTGATGTACATACTTTGTGGGATTATTATCTAAGCTTCAGGGGTTTTGGTGCTATTGTAAATGGTACTGTATTTTCATTTTAATTTTTTTCTAATTTCTCACTGTTTGTATATAGAAAAGATATTGGTTTCCATATATTGACCTTGTATCCAGTAACTTCATAAACTTACTAGTTCTATGAGAGTTTGCAGATTCTTTGGTAAGTACTATGTAGTCAATTATGTTGTTTGAAAATAGAAACAGTTTACCTCTTCTCCAGACTATTTAAATTTCTTACCTTTTTCTTGCCTTATTGCACTACTTAAAACTTTAGGCACACCATTAAGAGTGATGAAACAGACATCTTAGACTTGTTTGTGATGTGTGTTTTCATTTTTACAACACAAAATATTTTTTTAATTTTCTTTCTCTTTGACCCATTGGCTACCTAGAATTTATTTATTTATATATTTAATTTATTTTATTTATTTTTTTAGAATTATATATTTCTAAATTTCCAAATATTTGTGGGCTTCTCAGATACCTTTTGATTTCTTCATTTTTCTTGTCGGAGAAAATACTTTGAATGATTTCAAACATTTCATAGTCGCTCTGGGTTATTCTCTGTGACTCATGATAAGATACTTTGGTGAATGTTCTGTGTGTCCATAAAAATAATGTACATTCTAGTGGGGAGGGGCTGAGTGTTGTATACATGTAAATTATGTCAAGACAATAATTTTTTTGTTCAGATACTCTTAATCCTTGCTGATTTTTCATCTGCTATTACTTGGATTCCTGAGACAGGAGTGTTAAAGTGTTCGAGTGAAATAGTGGATTTCTCTATTTCTCCTTTCCATTGTGATGATGATTGCTTCTTTTTCAAAATAATTTGGGGATAACCATTTGCTTTGTTCCTTATTAAACAGGGATATTTTTACTGATGGAGAACCTGATTTATACCCACAATTCCTTCTGCGAAACCCTGGGGGCCAGATGACTTCTGAAGCTCAGAATTTTGGGTGTTTTAGAAAGACGATATGGTGCTGAAACAACTCTCTTGTAAGGCTTGGAATCAAACACATTAATATCCCTGCAGGGAAATACGCAGACATTGGCACTCAGTGGGTACAGAAAGACGTTCATAAACAGCCTCATTTAGCTCAGTCCATGAGTGTTCCCAATGAATTAAGACAAAACTTCCAGTTTTCAAAGATGTTGGATTTGGGAATTAGAGATAAGGGACTGTGGGACTGAAGCAGCTTATATTTATAGATATTAATACTATAAATTATAATTAGATTGCTTGCTATGTTTATTAAAAGCACAGGAAAAAAACAACACAAAATAAAGATTAATAATAAAATGATTGTATCAAGGTGGCTGATGGGAAATACTCATGAGCCTGTCATATCCATGTGCTTATAGCCAATATACATATATATACTTTTTTTTTTCCTTTCTTATACCTATATATCAAGTCAAACCTATTCATACCTCTTGTTTTAAAGTGAGAGTTGGGTATCCAATAATGGGGCTATTAAATCTGGTCAATATTAAATTTTCATCGATCATTAAATAACCAGAATTTCCTTTTAGGCTTTTAGGGGCAAAAATTATTTTTGTAATTGAGTTAGTCTTATGAAAACAACCAAAAATCTTTTATTGTTTTACCAGTCTGCCAGTTTATTATGGGGAAAAATTTGATTTAACTACATTTAATTGAAAACCACTTTCCAAAAGAAGAATTCTTCACGCTGTATGGAAAGGAGAATCAGGTCTCACCCATGCACCGCCCTCTTTAGATATTTGATGCTAATGACATTCCCTTACCCCCTTCCTTACTGTCAGTGCCAAGACTGGCTGTTTCTTGGCCTGGTCTACTGACCTTGTAATTTGCTTTATAAATGCAACTTCTGTTTCTTGCTATGTTTCTGTGACATTTGAAGAGTTGAAATGAGAATAGAAGCAAACTGATCTCGTGTAAATGCAATTAAGCATGTACAGATTCTCTGCTCTAATGAAAGTATATTGCCAAGTCAATCTCATGTTACGTTTTAACCTAAAAAGCAATATTTTCCCAAATCTGTTTAATCTTCAATTAATCATTCAGAGAGTCTGATAGACTTAAGGCTTAATCCACTCATACGCTTGTTACCTACAAAATGGCAGGTTCACAGGATCTTATTGATGACATCGTACAGGTTATTAACTAATTTAAAAGTTCTTAGAAGTTAAAAAGTTTCCCTGATCTTTGCTCATGTGGAAGGTAAACACTCAGAAGTTCAAAAAATGTTCTTGTTGCAACACACACACGCACGCACACACGTGGGTATGCACAGGGTCATATAGGCACACGCATGGACACACACACACACCATGAGGATTAAGTCCTTCATGTTTTCTTTGAAAATGAAATACCCACATTCTTCTGATTTCTATACAGGCGATTTGGAAAACAGTTTAAACAAACAGCTTTTTCAAGAATAAGAATCCCTGATGATTTAAAGCTTCCGAAATGCCAAGAAATGACTTAACACTCTTCCTGCACTTAACACGTATTAATTTTTTCTCAAGATTTTGGACTGTCACTTCTGTGACATTTTAATCAAGTTAATGTGAAACCGAAGGACCGAAGAATGCTTGCAGGAAAGTAGATCTAATATTAGTATTTGGAAACAATTTGTTTTCTGTTATTTCTTCACAACGGGTCCTAAGCCTCCATGAATTATTCCTTACCGCGTAGTTGTGACAACAGCACTGTGTCTGAGTGTCTGTTCGTCTGTGTCTCTGCAAGGGTGATGACAGACCCTTCTTTCTCTGACAACGTGGGAAAAGAAAGCTCAGCAGCTTCGAGAGAAAAAAGACAGGCGTGCTGAGCCACGTAGAAGTCGATCATTTCCTCACTTACACACAAAGCATTTTTGCCACCTGAAGGTAGCTGACCTCGCAAGTTTTCCGTTCTCCGATCTTCTCCACGTGCAGCTAGAAAGTAAATGCCTGATAAAACCAACCCCGATGACCCCATCCTCGCCTAGGGCGCAGATTCCCCGCCTCTGGGGCCAGGAAACCGAAGAGGGATTCAAGCGATGCTCTCCAGACCTCCAAGGGCCAGAGACACCTGCCAGACGAATTGTAATTTCCAGGCCAGAAATCTGCCTTGGGCTTCCGGAAAGTACACCAGTCGTTTCACAAAAAAGCATTTCAAAGCCATGATTTTTAAAAGTAAAAGGAGCATCTCGTGCCAAAGCCTGGGATTACAGAGATGAAGTAAAATAGTGTCGTAGAACAGTCGGCATGGAACCGCGCACGGGTAACCAGAAGCTGGTACCAGAACAAGGGTTGAGCATCGCGGCGGCGATGTAATCGCGACACTAATGACAGCGACAGTCGTGCGTGAGGGCGGTGGCTTCTCCCTGCCCTGACGCACGCAAGGGCGCACCTGTGGCTGGGGGGAGACACGCGGGAGCCCCATGCCCGCAGTCCGTGCTCCCCAGCTTCCAAGTTTCTACTCCTCAAGCCCTGGGTTGCTCGATTCTGGATTCAGCGGGTTGCTGTAAGTCTGGGCCTTTTTTTCAGCGTTCTAAAAAAAGTTATTTCTGACAGTTTCTGCTTGTTTTCTGAAATTTCTGTGGAAGGATGTGTGTCTGAGGCTGTGAGCTGTGCCACGGTGCTAGCATCCTCCTAAATTTATTTTTAATGCCTAGTTTATAAAAGGAAGCTTCTCCTGCACCCCAGGCCCTGCCACCCACTACCTCCAAGCGTGGTATTCACGTCCTAAGTGACACTTCCTTGGGCTCCCAGAGGAGGTGACACGATTCTCGGTTGGTGCCACACGAGCCTTTGCAAACCGCTTTGTGGCATCAGTCACGCTGCATCAGAATTACGGATTTCAAGTTCTGTTAGCAAGCATGCCCCTTCGGCTCTGGTCCTGTGTCTTATCCACACAGCCCTAACTGTGCCAGACGCAGAACACCTGCTCCCCAGATATGTCTTAGGCGATCAATACATGGAAATATGCTACATGTCCTTCAATCAAAAGCATCCTGATCTTAGTTACTTTTGCTTTTCTAAAAGATCCAAAGGAATCAACCAGAAATACGTTACCCGTAATGATATAATTCAACAAGTTGTCCATAATGAGTGTAAACATATGCAAACTGCTGTTTCCTCATAGGAAACTGAGGTTTAAAAAAGTTAAGAAATAACTCTTTATACATGCAAACAAAATATAAGAAACGTCTTGTTAAAATATATATTAAAACTATAACCCCAGGGGCACCTGGGTGGCTCAGCTGAGTGTCCGCCTCTTGATTTCAGCTCAGCTCATGATCCCACGGTTCATGAGTTTGAGCCCCACGTCGGGGCTCTGTGCTGACATTTGTGGAGCCTGCTTGGGATTCTCTCTCTGCTCCTCTTCTACTCACATGAGTGAGTGCACTCTCTCTAAAATAAAAAAATAAATAAACAAAAAAACCCTATCACCACACTAGTAATAGGATGATAAAGTACCTAAGGAATATGCTTCCTGATTTATAGGAAATACCTGTATGAAGACAGTTGTGCAACCTTACTGAAGAGAAATGAATGAAAAATGTTATGTCTTCCTTGAGGGTAGGACACAAAATTTAACAATAAAAATTCTTCCCCAATTCACGCATTAATTCCAATAAAATATAAGCATACCTTTCAATTAAAATACCATTTTTATAAAGAATGCAAGTTTGAGAAACATCTCTTAAATTGAGCTATAACTTAACAGCATGAGAACAGTATTATCTTTACAGTATTCAGAACTATTATTAATAAAGTTTTCACCACAAAGCAAGTGTGTTTCTTCAGTATACCCCAAAAGCAATCACTTAACATTTTAAAATTATTTTTGAAGTTGTTACCTTCCCTTCTGGAAATAATATCAATACTCTTTGGCATAGCAATCGTACATCACCTATGATAGAAAAGGAATCAATTAAATTCCCTTTCCCACCAATTTCAATCATTTTATTATTTTGTCAGCATTTCTGTTTGGTCTCTTGTATGATACCGCGAGCACCTATCACTTCTTTTATGAAATTTTGATTGTACCTATTGACTCTCTACTGTGTAATACAAGAACTTTATTATCCTTGGCCTTCCTTCCACATTCTCTATGTAACAAAAGTTGTCTGCTGTAACTGTTTTTACATTGTCACAGCAGATACCCTCTTACTGTAACAGCAGTAATTGGCACATAATAAGGCTCGATAAGTGGCATGTACTGTTATGTCAGAAAAGTTTAGCGGGGAAGACAGACCTTCATCCCGATGACGTAGGAAGTGTCGGATTGTAAACGGTTAAGAATTCCACAAAAGAAAGCAGGACAGGGACACACGTACAAGCAATTGTCTGGAAAAGCAATTGGTGGTGCCACAGCTGTGAGGAACAGTGTGGAGGGTCCTCACAACATTAAAAGGAGCACAGTCATAGGGCCGGCAAGCCCACTTCTGGGTGTCTGCACAAAGGAATGGAATCAGGATCTCAAAGACACACTGCCCCCACCCCCCCATGCTCATCACAGAACTAGTCACAGTAGCCAAGACATGGGACAACCTGAGTGCCCATGGGCACGTGGAAATGTGCAGAGGAGGAAAAGTCTCTCTCTCTCTCACACACACACACGAATAGTATTCAGTTGCAAAATCTTGCCATTTGCAATAACATGAATGGACGTAGAGGGCATTGTGTTCAGACACAGGAGAGATATGGCATGGCCTCACTTACATGTGGAGTCTAAACATGTCAAAGTCACAGAACCAGAGAGCAGTATGCTGGTGCCAGGGGCTGGGGGGAGATGCTGGCTGGTCAAAGGGTGCCAAGTTTCAGGTAGAGGATGGATAGATGCTGGGCAGGTACTGCAGAGAATGGAGACCAGGGTTAATAACACAGTGCTGTGCACGTGAAATGGGCTAAGATGGCGGATCTTAAGTGTTCTCACCACACACACCCACACACACCTACACACATGGAGAACCATGGAAGCTGACGGATGAGTTATCTAACTTGATTATGGTGATCATTTTCCAGTGTATACAGATAGCAAAATATCACATGGCATACCTTAAATATATACATTTTTTTTTGGTCAAGCAGATCTCAACAAACCATTAAAAAGAGAAAAATAAGGGTTTAGAAAAGTAGGGTGTGGGAGCAGGGGAATGAACATGTCCAAATGTCCTGAGGTAGTAGGAGGCATGAGGTGTTTGAGTAACGAATGTGATGATGCTTGGCTGGATGCCAGGGACAGTGGGGATGAAGGTGACAATGAGAGCCTGGAACAAACCAACCAAGTCATGGGAAGCCTTTGACGCTCACACGACGAGTACTGAGCGGACACAGGAGATCACAGCCAGGCTTGGTGGCAGAACAGCATGCGGGCTCTGCTGCGGTGTGCTTGGAGGAACAGGAACGTGGGCACTGGTGAGCAGGCAACCGCAAGTGAAAGGAGCTGAGATTTATCTAGAAGGAAAATGTTTTTCATGTTGTCAAGACCCGAGATCGACTCCAAGAAGCAGTAGACAATAGTGACTACATTGACTCTTCAGGTGAATCCTGTTTCATATGCAGCTGCTTGGTGAGGTCTGGTTTCCTTCATGAAATCGATGCCACTTAAGTTCCCACAAGTTGTTCAAAATCCTGATTCATCTCGCTTTTGTTTTTGTTTTATAAGACATAATGACCTGTTCTTTGTTTGTTTCTGGAGCTCTGTGCGGTCCCCTAATGACATGCCTTTTATGTTTATTCCCATTATCTTTGCAGTTCTTACTTACCATCACTGTTGCTTGGACTGTATTTCATTATTATTTTTGAACTTATTCTTTTTAGAGAACATTGACACTTTTTTTCTTATTTAGATCAATTGCCTTTCAGGCCCACACACTCCCTCATACCAAAGTTGCCTTTCATTGGATTCTTGTTATTTCTACAACTTTTTCTAGGTCACTTTTTTTTTTTTTATTGGTTTTCTTTTTCCACCTAGCAGGATCAAGTCAAATTTTTTGTTATTTATTCTTCAGAAGGGCAGCTTCTGAGCTCATATTCCGAGCCCTTACATGACTGAATACGAGTGTATCTTTTGAACTTGATAGGTTTGCTTGAGAGAAACTTCTAGAAGAAACTATTTGCTCTTGCACACTTGAGGGTCAAAGTCCTCCCTAGTCCAGAATTTATTATTATGTGTGAACACCTTATCCCTTTTCACTGGTAAGGATATTTTCCACCCCTAGATGCTTTTAGGGCACTTCAAACTTAGCGTTCTTTAAACTCATAATGATGGAGCCCAGGGATTTCTGTTTGCTATTACTACAAAAACGTTCTGTAGCAAATCTATCCAGAACTTCAGTGATTAAAAGGGCAATCATTATCCTCATGGTTTTGAACGTTGAGGGAAAAGTCCTGTAGCCTCTGCTTGGCTACATGGCTCTGCTCTATCCTCTTGGTGACTCTCTACCCAACCCCAAACCCCCGCCAGACAGGTGCCTTAATGCACCTGGAGGGGCACACAGTAGCAAGTGCAATCGCACAGCTGTTCTTCAAGTCATAAGACATGCCTCACACTCACCAGGGCTTGACCGGCCACAGCAACTCACATAGCCATGCCGAAAATTAAGAAGGAAAATACATTCATCCCCTTTAGCGGGAGGAACTGCAAAGTCAAATGGAAAATACCACGGACCCTGGTAAGGGTAAGGATTTGAGGCCATGACAATACCCCACTGGATGAGGTTTCCCCCACCTCCACCCATGAACCTAAAAACTACCCCATGAATCTGGAAAAGCAGATGTTTCTAACGTTCAGCGTTCTCAATTTCCACATTCATGGATGACTCCTTCAGCTTGGAGTAATTTTCTTGTATTTTTTTTTCTGTATCATAGGTATGATTTTTCTTCTCTGTTCTGTAAATGAAGTGTATCATAGTTATTGACATGCAGATATTGAATCATCCTTGCCTGCTAGGGATGAATCCCACTTGATCTTGGTATGTGATCCTTCTATTGTGCTGTGGGATTCAGTTTGCTAGTATTGTGCTAGGACTTTTGCATTTATGTTCAGCAGGACTATCAGCTGGTGGTTTTCTCGTGTCCTCGTCTGGCATTGGTATCAGGGTAATGCTAGCCTTGTATGATGGGTTTGGGATTGTCCTTCCTTTATCTTTTGAAAGAGTTTGAGATGCGTTGGTGTTAATTCTTCTTTATATGTTTGTTAGAATTCACCAGGGAAACCATCTGGTCCTGGGCTTTTCTCTGTTGGGAGATTGTGGATTACGGACTCAATCCCCTTACTCATTACTGGTTTGTTCAGATTTTCTTTTTCTTCATGAGCCTCCTTTCCATCCATGAATTAAAACATATTAACGATGTTGTTGTTTTATCTTGAAATATGCCTCATTTTGGAAAGTGCTATAAACCAGGTCTCAGAATCTCCTGGAATCACATGGCATCTCGCCTCTGTCCCGGATGCTAATCAGTCAGTGCACTGAGTTTCCAGAGAACATGTGTCTTTTTTGTCACTATGGTGATGTTGTCAGTGGCATGGAAAAATAAGATGAGAAAAATGAAATAAATGAGGAAGAGAGGATGCAGGGAGGAGGGGGGAAGGGGAGAGAGAGACAAAGCTACCGCCTGGTCTGGTCCACAACTGATGTTTATTCCAAGATGCTGGCACTAGTAGGAAGTCCCAGGGAGTGAGGAGGTGAGGGAATGCAAAAAGTAGACCCCTACAGATAAAATTTGACTAATAAAATTAGCTCAGAGCAAAACGGTTCTTTAGAGAAACCAAAACAGATGCATAATTAGAGATGGAAAAGTACTGCAAAGAGAGAAAATCAACTTGAAATAACATCATCTCTAATGGGTTGTGTTGATGTTTATAAATTGGATGCAAGCTATTTTAAAACACACACACACATTTTGTGACTTAGAGTAGCTAAGTGCCCTAAGGAATTGGGCACACAAATGGAAATATCTACAGTGCAAAATACTGAACACTAAAAGCCAATTACTTCACATTTAAAATAAACACATCTTAAACAGACTGCCTGCAAGCCTATCAGTTTGGTGCGTCTGACGAGTCATGTGTGGCGTGCAGTTAGTTACTGAGAGGATGTGAAGATTCATGGGGTAGTTTTTAGGTTCAGGCCACTTACCCGCTCTCTTCCCAGTTTTTGTACTTTGTTAAACAATGGAGAAAGTTCAGTCTTACACATTACAGAGCTGCATTAACTCATATAGCTAATAATCTCAACTTACCTTCTACAATCCTTTCTGCTCAGTGTTACGTGCACTTTGAGGAAACTTTCTGAATACTGCTTATGAAGGTGCAAAGGGCACATCAAGAATTTGAGACTAGGGGCGACTGGGTGGCTCAGGCAGTTAAGCGTACGACCCTTGAGGTGGGCTCAACTCATGATCTGAAAGTTTGCGTGTTTGAGCCCCATGCTGGGCTCTGTGCTGACAGCATGGAGCCTACTTGGGATTCTTGCGCTCTCCCTCTCTTCCTACCTCCCCCCACCCCCCGCTTGCGTGAGCTCTCTCAAACATTAAACAATTAAAAAAGGAATTTGAGAATAGAATTGAATTCCACATTCTGCTCTTCAAGAACCTCATAACATGATGTTAGTTTACTCATCCAAATTATTTCCTAATTTAAATTGTTTCCTCCTCAGTGCCAGGATGACCACAGGGGTGCTGTGCTGTTACACACCTCTTCTCCGGAACAACTGAGGCCCAGTCTTCAAGGCCTCACCTGTTTGGTAAACCTCTGGAGCCTCCGAGCCCCTAACGATTTCCACGTCCATGTTACAAAGATAAAGAGGCTGAGAAAGGCAACCCGCCCTCTGTAAGTGTAGGAACTATTCAGTTGGAGGACACACACAGAAAAGTAAAATAAATAGTATTGAGTGTACAATAAAAATATTTAAGAGCTTTGGGATTTCAGATATAGCCACCGTGTGCACACCTTCCCAGTACATTTTAAAGACTAACCCAAATAACGCAGTTAGTTTTGTCACCCTGTTTTACAAAGTAAAAGTGCATACTGGAAGATTTTTCATCTATTGATGAAAAAGGTGTATCACTTATTAAAACCCAGACACATGTCCTTACAAATGATCTTGCCCTCGGGGCGCCTGGGTGGCGCAGTCGGTTAAGCGTCCGACTTCAGCCAGGTCACGATCTCGCGGTCCGTGAGTTCGAGCCCCGCGTCGGGCTCTGGGCTGATGGCTCAGAGCCTGGAGCCTGTTTCCGATTCTGTGTCTCCCTCTCTCTCTGCCCCTCCCCTGTTCATGCTCTGTCTCTCTCTGTCCCAAAAATAAATAAACGTTGAAAAAAAAAAAAAATGATCTTGCCCTCTGGAGCGGCGCTCACGATACTGTTATAAGCCCAGGTGGGCTTTACAGAAGAATCGACACAGAAAAATGTCATACACGATCTCTTGTTTCCACAAGGCAGCACGCAGTTTGAAGAAACAACTGACACATGAGTAAAGCCTTTCGCATTTTTTTTTAACTTATTTTTAACTCAAACCAGTCCATTTCCCTGATAATCCAAAGGTGTGGGGAGAAAACAGCAAACGATGAGGTCACCAGACACCATGGTTAGCCTGGAACCCAAGTCCATAAAGCACTTGTTCTGAATTGCTTCGTTTTTCCCTGTGGAGGGTTTCAGAAACCACATACCGCTGCTTAATTAAATGTAGGGAATTTTAGTAGCTAATTTCTTCAGCTTACAGTACAGAGAAAATATATATTTACTTCATTGGTGACAACATGAAATTTGTGGGTGGAACCTCTTTACAAATTCAAATGTGCACTGTGGAAAGTTCAGTTGATTTAGCGTCTGAGATTAGGAAGACTCCGGAAGTTAGGGGAAGCTAGCATGCCTTCTCCTGCTGCGAGGGACCCTCCCCTACACACATGTGCAAGGAAGGGAGGGAGGGAAGGAAAGATAGAAGGAAAGGAGGGAGGGAGGGGGGAGGAAGGAAGACTAGGACTTTTTATTTTTTTTTAATATTTATTGTTGAGAGACATCAGAGGAGGGGCAGAAAGAGAGGGAGACACAGAATCTGAAGGAAGCTCCAGGCTCTGAACTGTTAGCACAGAGCCTGATGCAGGGCTCGAACTCACAAACTGTGAGATTATGATCTGAGCCAAAGTCGGATGCTCAACTGACTGAGCCACCCAGGCGCCCCAGGACAGGACAACTTTTAAGCAAATGCCGAAAACCTAGCCACTGCACCAAATCCACAATTACTGCATTTTTCTCATTGCTCTCCAGGCTTTGTCCTCTTGCCTGCATTTCATCACCCAGCTGCAAGGACGCCTTGTGATTTCTAGAGGCTGGTTTTCACTAGAGTTTGTGACATAACCATGACCTTCTCATGTTGCCCCATTCACTCAACCCTGGTACACGATGGTGAGGATTTATTCCCGTTTCCTCACCTGGCATAGCAGATCAGCACATTTTCAACTACATCTGTGGGTTCGTATGTATGGGTGGCATCCTGCTACTTTTAGGGTTCGAGACCTACTTCTTCCATGGGGTTGGCTGGAAGTTTGAACAGATAGAAGGAGAGAGGGTGGTGGAAGCTGCTAGCTGCTGCGAAAACCCCCATCGTCTCAGCATCCAAGCAGCCAGCTCTCGTTATGGAGCCTCACCAGGGGCTCCCAACGGCCATGGAATTGAGCTTCCGACCACAGACCATGAACTAGAATGATGGTCCCCATGTCCACCACACATGGGAGGAAACACCAGCCTGGACTTCTCTCCCCGTTCCCCACCCTGAGCCCCAAGAATGGCAATGACCAAAGCCAATGGAAAAGGCAGCAGTGAGTGTGGGTAGGTGGTGGTCCACCGGGACCTGTTGTATCTGCACAGGGAGGAGCCACCAGCTTCCTCATCAGAGTGTCCTTGCGCCTTGGGTCCCAGAAGCTCACTTCCATGTAACCGATGCACAGGGCCAATAAATGTCATCTTTGGGTTGAGTGTTTGACAAAAATTATTTGTAGTTCTTTCTTAGGATCTGCCTATGAATCCATCTAAATTTCAGACGGATGTGTCTATTGTCAAATCTGGTTGTGTTTTCCTCTCACCTGTGTATTATTCTCTATCCCCCAGGCACAGGCTAGAGAGAACATGAGGAGGAAAGACTGCTGTAGGTGGCTGAGCACCTCTCGGGTCCCAGGTGCCATGTTTGTCTGCAGGAATGGGCACAGAACAAGTGACTGCCTCCCCCACCTCCCTCATTCCTCAGGTTTGTAATATTCTTTTACCATATTTTATAAACAAATTGACACATATGCACATGTTTCTAATTATATAAACAAAGTCATATCAACTATGTATTTTTCATTTTTCTTTTTTGGTTGGGCTTCCCATCTGCTTCTTGCCCACACATTATCCTGAGATAACTCACGCTAATAACCAAGCGTTTATATTTCCCAATATTGTCTTTATGCTCATACAATTATGTAAAATCTTGTAACAATACAGATAAACACACGCATACATCCGCGGTTTTTGTTTTACGAAGTTTCTTATTTTATACACTTTTCTGCATCCGTTTTTTTTTTTTTTTTTTTTAACATTTTTGAGACAGAGCACGAATGGGGGAGGGTCAGAGAGAGAGGGAGACACACAATCTGAAACAGGCTGCAGGCTCTGAGCTGTCAGCACAGAGCCCGACGCAGGGCTCGAACTCATGGACTGCGAGATCATGGCCTGAGCCAAAGTCGGACGCTTAACTGACTGAGCCCCCCAGGCGCCCCTCTGCGTCCGCTTTCTTAACACTGTCCTGAAGGAGGAATTCTAGGAAATTTTAATAGGTCTAATCCATTCCTTTCAGTGACTGCAAACTATGTTACCCTATGAAAGCTCCATAACATGTTCAACCCACCGCTGTTGATGGGAATTTGCTGTAGCAGCTTAACGAGTGCAGGGCACTGGGGAAGTGGAATTTAGGAACAAAGTAAACGTGTCTAAAAGCTGGGCTGCTTCTATGATGACGACGTCTGCTACTTTCAACCAAGCTTGTGACAAGGACCTCCCCTTGCTGGAGGTGACAGCTGCCACCACTGAGACCTCATGGCTGATCCTCATTGATGACTAGGTTCAGAGCTGAATGGAGTGTGCTAATCACACATGGTCACTGACGAGTCATGCTGGCATGATCGCAGCAGAATGGGACTGTCAGGTCAAAAGCGTATGCATTTTCTATAGATCTGTTAGAACGTCCACATGCACTCGTTCCAACTTCTACCTTTGTTGCCTGAAGTGCACATCTCAGTGACCCCAACCAACAATGGGAATTGTTGTTTTAACTTGGGCCAGATGGACAAAAAATGACTAAAAATTTAAGAGCATTTAATTCCCTACCAATGAACTTGAACATGTTTTCACACATTCGACGGCCATTTATTTGGACTTGCTTGATGATTTTTTTGTAGGTGTCAAATTTACTTTTAAATTTCACATTTGGTTAACTATTAAGGTGTAACTGATATGCCAAACAACACATATTTAACGTGTACAGTTTGATGCATTTGTACATATGTGCATTTGTGAAGCCATCAGCACAATCAAGGTAATAAACCTATCCATCACTTCCAGAAGTGTCTCCTGTCCTTTCAGGGTGTGTGTGTGGTAAGAACACAACACGAATTCTACTCTTCTATTATGATAAAGCTTCCATAAACATTAATAAAAAGAGTGTCTAAGTGGACCAATGTTTTCATTTTTCTTGGGCAAGTGTCTAGAAGTCCAATTGCTGGTTCATACGTCAAATAAGTATGGAATATCGTAAGAAACCACCACGCTGTGTTCCAAGGTGTCTGATCTTTTCACCTTCCCTCTGGCAATGTGTGTCAACCCCACAGTGTGCAGCGGCATCCCACCAACATTTTGATCTGTGCTTCTAACGGGGTTAAAGATGCTGAGTATCTTTTCCTGCTTATTGGGCTTCTGTATATCATTTTTGCAAATCATCCATGTGTTGTGTGTACTCTGAACAAAAATCCTTTACCAGATACATGTCTTTGCAGACATGATCTCCCTATACGTGGTTTGCCTTTTCAGTTACTTGATATTATCCTTCAGAGAACAGTTTTTATTTTGATGATCAATATATAACATTTTAAAAATGAATCATGCATCTGTATAATACAAACCACAGGTTTGGCTCACTTTTTCATTTCACTATCCAATTGTTTCTACACAATTTGTCAAAACATTTTTCCCCACTAGGTTACTCCCATATCTTTGTAAGAAATAAATTGACTCTGTATGTTTGGGTTTATTTCTGGACTTTATGCTACTCATCTTAAGACCTAAATTTATGTCCTTTACAATCTTAATAGAGTTTTGTAGTGACTCTTGAAATTAGGAATTGTAATTCTTTCAATTGTGTTCATATCTTTCAAAATTGTATTGATTATTCTAGGTTTTTTGCAGATTCATATGGATTTTATAATAGGCTTCTCAGTTTCTATCAAAGGATTCTGAGATATTTTGATATTACATTGGATTTATAGATCAGTTTAGGGAGAACTGATATCTAGGTAGTACTGAGGCCGTTAATCCATGAACATGGTCTTTCCAATTTTTAAATTAAAATTTCAGCAAGGTTTTGTAATTATCAGAACATAGGTCTTATACATGTTTTGAATTGTGAAGTATTTTATGTGCATAGATACTATTGCAAGCAGATATAAAAATATATTTTCCAAATGGTTTTGATAATATTTATAATTGGTTTGCATATGTTGGGCATTGTGTCACAGTAAATTCACTTATTTTGGCAACTTGTTACTTTTAATTTTCTGTGGCCAATAATCATATAACTTGTAAATAAAGAAATCTTTCTTTTTCATGTCCAATCTATAGGACTTCTCTTTTTCTCTGCATGTCATAGGCTGGCCCATCCAGAGCAATATCCAGCAGATGTAATGAGTAGATAGGACTGTCTGGGTCCCGATCTTAATGGGAAAGCATGTAATCTTTCACTCTGTAAACTGTGAGGTTTTCATATAAGACTTTTATCATGCTGAGGACATTCTCTACCTTTCCCCATTTTTAAAGAAGCATGGCTGTTGAATCTTATAAAATTGCTTCTGTTGGGATGATTAAATGATTTGTATTTATTTTAATAGAGTGAATTATATTGATTGATTTTAAAATGTCAAAGCAATTTTACATCCCTAGTATTTCTCCCACTTGGTTATAATACACCTTTCTATTTATGTGTGGCTGGATTCTATCAATGAAGGTTTTGTGAGGGGGAATGCTGTTTGGACTCACAGAGGATGTTTATCCTTCCTTTGTGTGTTGTCTTTGTCCTATGGAGTCAGGATAACACCAAGCTCATAAAATGAATTAGGAAGTATCCCTTCTGCTTTTTTTCTGAAAGGGTTTTTTTGTTTTGTTTTGTTTTTTTTTAATGTACAATTTAGCAGGAAATCAATGATGTTGAGATTTTACTCGTGGGAAAATTTTTTTTTTTTCCAACGTTTATTTATTTTGGGGACAGAGAGAGACAGAGCATGAACGGGGGAGGGGCAGAGAGAGAGGGAGACACAGAATCTGAAACAGGCTCCAGGCTCCGAGCCATCAGCCCAGAGCCTGACACAGGGCTCGAACTCCCGGACCGTGAGATCGTGACCTGGCTGAAGTCGGACGCTTAACCGACTGCGCCACCCAGGTGCCCCATTTGTGGGAAAATTTTAATGATGAATTCAGTTTTTGTAATTGACTTGGGGCTGATCAAGTTTTGTATTTATTATCCACTTTTATTAATTTATATCATGCAAGAAAGCCTGCTGCATCTAAACTGTCAAATTTATAGAAAGAAAACTGTCTTAAATATTCCCTCAGTCTTTTTCCAAGTCTTTAATGTCTTTATGGAGGATTCTTCTTCCATTCGTGATCATGGCAATTTGAGTTTTCTTAATCTTTTCAATGTAACTGAAAGTTTCTCATTTTACGAAGTTTGTTCAACATTTGAGTTTACGTTTCCTTGATTTTATGTTTCCTGTTTCAATGTTTTCCAATTTTGTTATTATGTTCTCTCTCCTACTTACTTAGGGCTTAATCTTCATTTTATAGCACCGTTATGTGGAAGGTAATCTTATTGGGTTTCATTAGATCTTTCTTCTTTTTGAATGTAAATATTTGAACCAGGTTTCTCAAAGTGTGGTCTGGGGTTTCCTGACAACTCTCTGAGGGGTTCTGAGACACCAGAACTATTGTCATGACAATTATATCATCCGCCCCATCGTAGAATTATGGACTCTTGTACCTCCGGTCCAAAAAGAAACTGGCAGGTGAACTCTTGGTGCCTTAGCAGATCAGATGCTTTACGATAGCATCACTCAGTGCAATGCACCCACGTTTGAAGAATGACAGTATCAGTTAAGGTTGTTCTTGTAAGAGCAGTAAAATTACTTATTTTGTTAAATGCCAGCCCTAATACACGTCTTTCCAAATATTCTATGGCATGAAATGGGATGTTTGCATAAAGACTTGCTGCGTGCCAGAGTGAGATGGTCTTGAGAAAAGCAGTGTGTACTTGAATCTGGGGCCAGACGGGCAGAGATTTTTTTCACCGAGCTCCATTTGACTTCAACCCCTACAGAGCTATAGTTACTCAGGCTTGGCTATTTTGCATTTTTTTTTTTTCCAAAAAAGTGCAAAATGAATCTGTCACTCCAATAATAAAATTATTAGTGTCCAGTGATGAAATTTTAAAATTTGAGTGCTTGTCAGCTTCTCAATATTTAAAGTCTTTCCAAGAGAACATAAAGGGTATTAGCGACAATGTGTCAACATCTGGGAGATCTCGGTGACCCTGAACAGATGTTAACTGACCTGTGAATGAAGTTACAGGACCAGATGCTGGGAGAAGACTCATTTCTGGAGGTCGCGGGTCTCTCCCTGCCCCACCCACGTCACGGCAGCATGTTTAGTGCCCTTCACTGTGACTGCAACCTCGAAACCACAGGGTTCTCAGTCTGTGACACGCTACCAACTCCCGTGGTGCATCCGAAGGGGGCCTCCGTGGTCTGCATTCTCCCCCAAGCCCAGAGAAAAGTATTCTCTTGGTGTTATTTAAGTGACAAAGCAAAAACCCCTCCCTACATACACTTCTGGTTCCTGAAAAAAAAAATCTAGTGTTTGGCAGCTCAGGAGTAAAGATTTACAATCTGTTTAATGAAATCTTCTAATATAGGGTGTGTTGTGTCCATTTTTTTTCTTAAGTAAACAAGCAGATTAATTAGTTTTGTGATCAACAAAACGATAAATGCCAAGTAAGACCCTTACGGAAACAAATATATTATTCTGAAGGGGGCAGCCAGTTTTTTCCCCCCTATCATTTTAATTTAAAATTACATAATTATTCATTATTATAATCATTCACCCTCAATATGTCATCATTTCTTTTGTAAATCCTGTCATCAAAAACTCCTCCCGGTCAGACTTCCTACCAGGAGTGTATTTGTGTATGTAACTCATGTGACAGAAAGTTACTTTTCAGGAATATGGAAAATGAGAATTTGACAGTTATACGTGATTGTCCCTTCATCTTGTGCATATCGATTTCTTTCTTCTGCAAAAATACAAGAGAAAAAACATTTAAAACCTAATAAACACTGCCTATACTTACGTCTTGGCCATCTTTTACTGAAGAAATTTGGGAATTAAAAACTAAAGATCAAAATTGAGTTTTAAAACACAGCTCATCATTTTGCACAATTTATCCATATATACCCCCTTAATGTGCATAAACTATCTTCATATTGTATTTTTGTCACAGAAGACAATTCATTCAGTTGTCCTGAGTGCTAAGAAAGCCACCTCAATCCCTCTAAATGGCCTTTGCCACAATCATTCCTCCCTAATCATTCTCTTCTCTCTTTCCCGCATGGAAATTTGTCAGTTTACGTCAATGTATCCCACATCTCCTAAAAATGACCCTCGAGAAAGAAGAAACAACAAAGCAGAAAGGAGAGAGCGGGGTTACACGGGAAGGAGGTTTTGAAAGTGTATCGCAATTAGGAAAAAGCAAGTGTTTCATGGTGAACTTTGGAAAATTGCCAGGGCAGGCCCAAGGGACCTGGAAGGGCTTCTACGAGAAACACTCTTTTGTTTTTTTCAAGAGAGTATAAAACAAACATCTGGAGGCTATTAACAGAGAAGCGATGCTCCATCTGATTTTTTCTTGTCCTTCATTCACAGAAAACCAAAGTGGTATCCCTCGGGTGGGCACCGTGCTGAGGACAGATTTGTGGTCTGATGTTTCTGGTCCCGTCCATGCAGGAGAATATTGGGATTCACAAATACTTATGTGAACACGCTGCTGTCATCCCAGGGACTCTACAGATTTTCTTAGGTCTCTTGAGGAAAAGTCCAACCATGGCCAGGTTTCTCCCGGGTCCGTGGTGAGAGAGCACGTCTGTACCCTGGCAGAGTAGATGTAGTCAAGTGCCTTGTCTTATCCTGGAAGGTATGAGCAGAGCTGGACAACGTCAGAGCAGGTGCACGATCTTCCACACTTTCTCTTCCCCCTCTGAGGGTGACCAGCACTGCTGTGGATGGCATCTGTGACGGACTCGAGAAGTGAGGGAGAAATCAGTGCTGTGCTCGGAGACAGTGAGGTTTTAGGGCGTCCACTGCAGCACACCTAAGCCTATCCTGGTGGCCACAGAATCTGAATCAGGCGGAAGGTGCACAGACTCACGGCAAACTCGCATAAGATCTCGTCTTACCCATTAGTCTGAACACCTGAAGAGATCGAGTCACAGAAGAATGAAGTAGTTTTTCTCTCCCCCCCCCCCATTCATCCATTTTAATTCTGGTATTTGGGATTGTAAGCAGATTCTTTTGACTTCCATCCCAGCTTGCTTATTTCTCCTGGTGATACTTCTCACACTCTTGGTAGGAAGCTATAAGCACGAGCGGCCCGTCAGCTGTCCATCTGACACTCCATCAACTTCCCCACGACCCCAGTTCTCCCGGAGCTGGGTGGACTCTGACTAGTTTCAGCCAATGAACTCCAGTTAGAGCAACGTGTATTTTCCTGACCCTCTAGCCTTCTCTTCCCACTTCATGAGCACCCAGGTGCAGAAAGGAAGTGGAACATCAGTGAGCCTGGGTCCTTGAAAGACCATGTGGCATGGAGCAAAGGACCACGGGCCACTGACGCATCTGTGAGCGAGGCACGTGCCTTAGTTCTATCAACCCTTGGCCATCCGGTGTTATCACTGCAACTTAACCTAGTCACACCTGACAAACACGCTGTGTGAGGGTGTCTGAGAGGAGTCTGTGCACACGTGTGTGCTTGTGCCTGGTGTGGGGTACTTGCTGGAGGTGAGGGTGGGACAAAGTCTCAAAGTCGGGGATACAAATGAAGGACAAAATTTGCTCCCCAGAAGAAAATTATCTACACCCTCTAAGCAGACCAAGACTAGTGTATATGAACAGCAGGGCAACTGCAATGGTCTTGCAGACATTGGGACACTTACCACTATGGGGTGTTAGGTTCAAAAATTAAGATGTTTGAGGTACCTGGGGGCTCAGTCAGCTGAGTGTCCAAATCTTGATTTTGGCTCAGGGTATGATCTCAGGTTCCTGCAGAGCCTGCTTGGGATTCTCTCTTTCTGTGCTCACACATTCTTTTTCCAAATGAACAAACATTAAAGAAAAAAAATAAAGATGTTTAACAAAACCCATGTTCAAGTTGCCCTTTTGCAGGAATGAACATGGTCTTCACCATAGCAAATGTCTGATTATTTTTGAGAACAGTTTTGGAAGCCAGAGTTTTTAAGAATGTAGCTTCATTTTTTTTTTTTTTTTTTTTTTCCCCACTATGACTGGAAACCATGTTGTAGGTGAGGGCAGGTAAGCTTAGATTCAGGTGTGGTTCCTCAGGACTTTGTAAGTTAAGGGAAACACATAGAGAATCAACCATCCACGGAAGGGTATCCAAATGCCACATTCTGCTGGAGGAATCCAAAATAACTCTGGGGAAGGTCGTGGGCAAATGACAGGGAAGGGGCTGCGGGGAAAGGGCTGTCGGAGAGCTCTGCCTGATTGTGGTATGAGATGTATCTCTAGGAGAACCAGAAAGGGAAATCGCAGAGTGAGAGCACAAACAGCACAAAGAAAGCCCAATGGAACTCTCGTATGACCCGTGAGGAATGCCACAGCGCAATCTGAATGTAGGTTCCCCCTAAGTCCGGAGTGAGCCACGTTTCCATTCTCCTTGGTTGTGATTGCTGTAAGGCCGCAGCAACTTCCCTGAGCCTCCTGTGTCACGGCACACAGGAGTAGGACTGGTAACAAAACCTGAGAAATACCCCCTCAGGAGTGAACAGTCGATGGGGACTTAGCATGTTCTGTGATCTTCTGCAGGCTTATTAGTGGAAAGAAAACCTTCCCCCCGCCCCGTCAATTGCTTTGAGCCCAACTTGACATATTTCACTTTCAGACATTTCACTTCCCTTTGTACCACCACTTACAATTCACAAACGATGGTCTCGATTCAAAAATAGTACAAGTTGGATAACAGTGTTAACACATTGCACTAATTCCATGCCCGTGGCATGGTAGTGTGCAATTTATTCTGGTCTCGCAGATCGCTATTTACCCTCTGTTGTATTTGCAGATATACATTTAGTAGTAAATGCTAACTGGAAATGTCAGGATTTTTCAATCTAATTAGTATAATTGCTTACACAAGAGGAGAAGTCTTTACATTTTTTATGTAAATCCATTTTCAGTGATTGCCAAAAAGGCTAGTGTTGCTTCTGTTTCCTAGGTTACCGGTGAGAGTCGTGCTTGTCAAGCCTCTGAGTCTCTTGACATACGAAAGCATTTGCAGAGATGAAACTGAGGAAGATGCCAGGCGCTTGTCAAAGACCCCCCCCCTTTTTTTTTTCTTGTCTCATATGCTCCAAAAAGAATTTGTAAACTTGGACTTCAGATTTTTCTGCTCTAATTGTGAATCCAGTCATGTGTGAGTCAACCCCTGCTTAAACTGTGTTTAAACTCGGAGAGATTTTAAATCTGTCAGAAAGACACAGCTCAGGGTCCGCCGATCTCCATGTAGCAAGCACGCGGCAGTAGGAAAGACGGACATCACAGGTGTGTGTTATTTCTGGGGGTGCGGAAAAACCGAGTTGGCGGCGTGAAAGTCAAGCTGTCTTTTGAGAACTTCATTTCCAAATTGCCAGTAACGTGACAGAAGTTCACTCGGAGAATTTTTTTCTGCAAATAGTGTAGTTTTAGAAACAAACCTACAGAACCTGGTTCAGCTACATTTTTTCTTCCCGAGCACCGTGACCTGACACTGTGGATGACAAAAAGGACACGACAGATATCAGCCCCTCCTAATATTTCATCAGTCTGACCAGAGAAGACATTAACTAAAAGCAAAAGAGGAAGATAGGTATTTGATGAGTTTTCGGGCTATAGCGGCTTTGGCTGGCGCCGTTGTTCCCGTCCCGGGGAGAGGCACCCGCGTCCTGTCATGTGGCCACAGTGGAACGCACTCCCTTGTGGTCAGGCAGCACTGGGACCTGCCGGAAGTCCCTGTGACAGTCTCCATTCCTGAGCAGAAGCTCAAAATATGGTTTGTTGGGTTTGTCTTGACTTGTTGTTCTTGTGAAAGTCTCTTCGCCATGAGAATCGTGTGTTCTGGGTAAAGGATGCTTCCACCTGGGTTCTAGGAGGAGAAGGCTCAGGGACAGAGCAGCAGCCTTGGCAGATCTGAGAACCACACATGATCCCGGGGAGCCTTGCAGGTGATTTGGGACAAGACTCTGAGGTTGGGGGGTGGTTTTGAGCCTGGCAAAGTGGGCTGTTCCTGCCCAGAAGTCTTCAGAGACCCCCTCCCACCTCTGCTGCTGTCCGACCTGCATGGACTTACTCACCACTTACTCTCAAGAGCCATACTTTTGCTTTAAAAAAAAAATTTTTTTTAACATTTACTTATTTTTGAGAGAGAGACAAAGCATGAACGGGGGAGGGTCAGAGAGAGGGAGACACAGAATCTGAAACAGGCTCCAGGCTCTGAGCTGTCAGCAGAGCCCGACGCGGGGCTCAAACTCAGGACCGTGAGATCATGACCTGAGCCAAAGTCAGCCGCTTAACCGACTGAGCCACCCAGGCACCCCATGCTTTTGCTTTTTAATGCTTTATAATCTTCTGCTTTGAATCCTTTCCATGATCAAATCTTAGCTCAGACGTCCCTTTCTTAGCCAAGGTCCCTGCCTGTTTATAGGTAAGATGACCATGAAGTCGATTAGGATTCGGGGACCAGGCTCAGTGTCCAGGTCTGTCCTGGGACCCCTCACTAGTCAGCATCTTTATCTCCAGACTGTGCAAAGTGGAGCTGGATCCTCAGTTTATTTTCCACTCGTGAGTCTTTCCAACTCTTCCTTCCTGAACCTCACATTTAACACAGTCATCTTAGAAAAGCAAACTCCAACGAGACAATTCCATTTCTCTCATCATTCCTATTTTGCCAGGCTAGTCATGAAGGAAAGCTCTGAACTCCTTGGCCGTAGGAGCGTTTCCCTACTGGTCTGCTCCCTTTGCAAGTACAGTGCACCTACTGGGCGCCACTGTTGCTGCAATGAGCTGACAAAAGTCAAACGCTCCACGAACGTCTGAACTGGGACAGGCTCCTCGGACTCGCTTTCCACTCTGCTTCCCGCAGAGCTGACAAGACAGCCATGAGCAACCTGTTCTCGAAAGTGGTCGGTCTTAACTGCCTGGAAAGAGAGGGAAATGCTATCTCAGGGCTGGGGGCACCTCCGAGCCCGAAAACCCCACTGAGCGTGTGTCAGGGGAGAAAATAAAGTGAGGAAGGGTAAATCCAGCTTGGGAGGTGAGGTTCACAACTTGGCTAGAGACCCGTGTCGAATTTGTAACCATAATGCCATCAGCAGGATCTGGCCGTGGTTTCATTCAACTTGTAGTCTCTGAGCACGATTCAACAACTGATCAACATACTAAGAGAAGTGGTCACTAACTAGCTGGCTTGTCGTTGGGTAAACTTTGCTTCTCTGAACTTGGCCTCCCTCTGCGTGTATTGACTCACAGTTACATGTCATGTGGTCTGGCACATATCCATTGCTGCTTTCCACCAAAAGTTCATCATTTGAGGAACGATCGCATGTGGTAGATTTGGGTGGCTGCTTTTATTTCTACCATTTTCAAGTGCACTTGCAAGTTTTTCACACTGTAATGTTTTGGCATAGGTAGCACGGAACAACTCCATGAAATGAGGTCTTTTATCTGAGGAGCCAAGCCCAAGACAACAGGGAGGCAGGGGCTGTTTGCGCTGCCCTACAGAGTGAAGCCGCACAAACACAAGTTTGGAGAAGCAGCTCTGTGTCAACCTGCCAGCAGCCATGCCCAGTGGGGGAAGCTCGGTGGGTGGGGGGGGGGGGTAGAGGGGAGATGGGACGGGATGTCACGGGACTGCTGTTGGAGCAGGATGCTGCTGACAACTGGAAAAGTCACTAATAACCAGATGGAAAGACAAAGCTAGGGAAGGGCATAGAGGGGTCACCTGCCAGTCTCAGTGGCTGATGGGGGAACAGGGTCTATGTCACATGGAGGATGAGGTCAAGACCAGCGGGAAGACACTCACCTACAGCCACCTGTCCTTCTGTGAAAAGACAAATGGACTGTGAAGAAGCTTCAGAGAGCACCATGACTTCACGTTCTCGGAAACCACTTGACTTAGATTCGTCTCAAACACTTCCAATTCACCGGACGCAAGGCAGTAAAGCTGAAAGACATCTGGAAGCAGTGTGATGCGACAGTGTGTCCCCCCGGGTGCGAGGGTCGGGTGGGGATGGGGGACAGAGCCCTGTGGGTGAGATGGCTGTAGACCAGGAGTCAGGCTCCGGAAGGAGCTTCTCCTGCAGCTCGCTGGGGCCAGAGGTGGTTCTATCTGGGAGTATTTGTGACATATGCTATGTCCGAATTCTGCAATTTGCCTTCCAGAAACGTTTAGGTCACTTCTTGACCAGAAATTGAAAGGACACTCTTCACAAAGGATGGATCACGGTATGCCCGCACCTGAAATTCTGCACTGCCGGAAGCTGATGAGGAGTTTCCAGCCAACCCTGGTTCATACCGGCAGGGCCGTGGATACGCCTGGAAGCCTCCAGAACAAAGGTGGTAAACAAATCGTGCGTTAAAGGGTCACTTTCAGGAAGCACGTGGAAAAACTCAGGTGTTTTTGGCGATAGAGAGAGTGGGTTTTCATCCCTGCCCAGAACTATACACACGAGGCCGATCCCTGAAGCAGCAGGTCTCCTGAGGGGCCTGGCGTGAAATGCCAGCCTGATAAGTGTCACCATGAGTCACTCGGTTCACAGTATCTTTCAGGTCCAGTTGGCAAATGTGCTTGGGAGGAACGATCTTTGATTGAGGTACGCAAATTAGCATTTCTTCTTCTACAGGAAGGAGGGAGACGGCTCTGACACACGAAACAAGCGGAAGAATGTGTTGAAAAGAGGGATGACTCTGTCTTCAAATACACAGATTTTTTTTTTCCTGGCTTTTCCAGACCCCGGGGACGAATGTGCAAGAGGTACTCACATCAACAACGGTTTTGCATGAATCATACTTGTATTTAAAATACGATCACCTTTAAAACTAAGTGGGGGGGAGTCAGCTTACAAATAACACATAGCTCAGCAGTGCTCTGGGCAGAAGTTGGGCACATCCAAGCGTGAGAATATAATCTGTCTTTCTTGCATTTCTGCAGAGCAGAACGGCCTCTGACTGTTCAGACCCCTTCTGAAGAGTGCTTCTCTACCTTCCTTCACAAAGCGTTTTGGCAGGTTTGAGTTTCTGGCTGAGTGGTTCTGCTACTTTGCTTCCCATTCAGGATTTTCTATCAAGTTCTACTGTCTTGCTCATCAGAACCAGGATACTTTATGAGACTTGTATTTGTCACTTCACGTTTTAGAAGTTCAGAAAGGGTAGCAGGTGAATAAATCTTTTTCTAAAGGAAAAGAATATTAGATTTTTGGGGGGTTTCATTACTGATAAAAGCATGGAGGAAGTTTCTCTTTTTTTGAGTTAAAAATCGATTTCTCATGCCATTTACCTAAAATACCATATAGGGTTATGGGATGACAAAGCATCTGTCAAAGCGCAGCACTTATGTAAATAATAGGAGGAAATCTGGGAGTGAGATGTGTCTGCTTGGAGTTTCGTTGGAACGTCTGGCTCTTGTGCTGGGCGCCCGGCTTCACGTCCCCGGCTTCATTTCACTTGAGCCACATCCATCTGACAGCCTCTCCTGGACCCTCGCGCTGCTGAGAAATAAAATTCCATTTCACATTCACAGCGTCCATCACTCCATCAAGTAAAGCAAATACCATGGCCTTTGTAAGAACTTAACGCACAGACTTTTATGGATATGGGTCACATCATGTTTCCTACAACCTCCCGTCAGGGACCTGGTCTCCAGTGATTAGGCTGTGACACGTATTTAATCCTGCCCCCAGCACCAGCGACACACAGGAGAGACCCAGTATTTCAGCTTCCTCAAGGAGAACACAAACACAAGAACAACAAGGGAAACCATTTAAATTATTTAGAAGAAAGGTACTTCAGGGCTTTAAAACTACTAGTCGCAGAACTGAATTACTGTTAAAGAATAACGAACATTTAAGACTTCGTATAAAGCCGCGGTAATCAAGACGGTGGTATTTATGAAAGGACAAACAATACTGGAACAGAATAGACCCTCATAAATACAGGTGACTAGTCTTTGACAAAAAAGCAAAGGCAATACGTCAGAGCACAGTCTTTTCAACAAAGGGCACAGGAACAACTGGGTGTCCACATGCAAAGAAATGAGTCTAGACCTGGACCTTCCAGCCTTCACGAGAATTAACTCAAGATGGATGGCAGACCCAAACGTAAAATGCAAAACTATAAAACTCCTGGAATGTAGAAGGAAGTCCAGGGGACCTCAGCTTGGATGATGACATTTTAGATCCAACACCAAAGGTGCAATCCATGAGAGAGAATGGGACAGGCTGGACATCATTAAAATGAAAACCTTCTGTTCTGCCAAAGACACTGTCGAGAGAATGAGACAAGACACAGACTAGGAGAAAACATTTGCACAAGACACGTCTGGTAAAGGACTACCATCCAAATACAGACACACACACACAGACTTACAACTCAACCGTGAGAACACAACCAGATTAACAAATGGGCCAAAGACCTAAAGGACACCCCACCAAAGATGGCATTCATGTGGCAAGTAAGCATGTGAAAAGATGCTCTCCATCACATGTCGTCAGGGAAATGCAAAATAAAACGACTGATATCACCACACACATATGGCGACGTCCCAAGTCTGGGAAACTAAAACCACAACGTGCTGATGAGGACGTGAAGCAACAAGAATGCTCAGAGCCGGTGGGAACACAAGATGGCACAGTTTGGTGGTTTCTCGCGCGACATACTCTTGGCATACGGTCTGGCAATCACTCCCCTTAGCGTGCACGAAAGGAGCTCTACACTTGTGTGCACACAAACACTTGCACGGGGATTTTACAGCAGCTTTACTCATAACTGCCAAAATTTGGATGCAACCGAGAGGTCTTTCAGTAGGTGATGGATAAGTGAACTGTGGTCCATCCAATGATTATTCAAAAAGAAATGAGCTCTCAAGCCAAGACATGGAGGAAGCTTAAATACTTATTATTAAGTGAAAGAGTCCAATCTGAAAAGGCTCCACACTGTAGGATTCCTACCACAGGACATCCTGGGAAAGACAACTTTGGAGACAATAAAAAGTCAAAAGATCAGTGACTATCAGGGGCGGGGATGAGACTCTCAAGGCAGTGACACTGCTGTGTGTGATCTTGTAACAATGGATACTGTCATTGTACACTTGTCCAAACCCATAGAATGTACACCAGGCATGAGCTCTAATGTCAACTATGGACTTTGGGTGATAATGACGTGACATTGTAGGTTCATGGATTGTAACAAATGTATCATCAGGTGGGGGACGTTGACCAGGGGTGCTGGGGTTATATGGGAAATATTTGTATCTGCCTCTCAATTTTGCTGTGAACCTAAAACTGCTCTAAAAATTGTTTATTATTTTCTAATTGCAACCACTTAAGGTCCTGGTCTAGACTTTCACTGGACAATGGATCTCCATCCCATATAGATGCGGTCTCTCTTGAACAGGGGTTTACAACCTGGAGACCATGGTTTTCACTTCCAGGTGAGGCTGACATGATGAATCAGATTTTGGAAACTCACCTCAGAACAACGGGAAAGAAACCGGAGATACACCAGGAACTGGCAGAACTTATCTTTGAAAAATCATGCCTTTCAGGTTTTCATCACCGGTCAGACTACATCAGGCCTGCTACTGGGGAAAGGATCAGCGGACACGGTCCTGAGTTTTTCCAAAGCACTTTTGCTGGAGTTTTGGAGTAGTGCAGATGTGTGCCTCTGGGGTCCTTCCTCGGACCCTGCTTCAATCAGCCAAAACACCGTGGTGATGAGACACAAGGTTTACTACCTCGGACATGGTATGTGTTGGTATGTAAAACAGTGAGCTATGGATTTTCTGACCTTACAATTGCTGTCCTGTGATGGCATTGAGAAGAACAGTGCAGAGGGTGAAGGCTTAGTGGGTGTGTGAGTGCGTGGCTCTTCACAAATTAGAAGAATAAGAATTTTTATAGAAGTTGTGACTATAATAGAAGTCAGAGTTTGTAGGGGTACCTGGGTGGCTTGGTTGAGCGGCCGACTTCAGCTCAGGTCAGGCTCTCGCGGTTCGTGGGTTCGAGCCCCATGTCGGGCTCTGTGCTGACAGCTCAGAGACTGGAGCCTGGAGCCTGCTTCAGATTCTGTGTCTCCCTCTCTCTCTGCCCCTCCCCCATTCATACTGTCTCTCAAAAGAAATAAGCATTAAAAAAAATTAAGAAATGGGGCACCTGGGTGGCTCAGTCAGTTAAGTGTCTGACTTCGGCTCAGGTCATGATCTCAGTCCATGAGTTTGAGCCCCGCTGACAGCTCAGAGCCTGGAGCCTGCTTCGGATTCTGTGCCTCCCTCTCTCTCTGCCCCTCCCCTGCTTGTGCTGTCTCTCCTCTCTCAAAATAAACATTAAAAAAAATTCATTAAAGTCAGTTTGTAAATTGGAAGAGAAAAATCAGACTGAAATGCAGATATGTAGAGACTGTAGGTGATTTTAAATTTACATTTCTACTTTTATATTTAGTGTTATATATATATTTTTATGTTTCCTAAAATGACTATACTTTTTTATCGGGGGAAAAAAAACTTCATTGTATATAAACTACCTTTATATACAGTGTTGTTACACATAATATTCTTTATGTTTTCATTTTGCTAAAATGTACAAAGACACATTATAAACAGCACACAGGTATAACCGTACAAACATGCTGATAACATACTTATAAGCACAGAAATTGTTGATGTAAGCTGAACATCGAATGTTAGCATACATCATTTCCCTGAACATAATCACCCTGATGTGTATGTGAATCCAATAGAATCAAGATTAGAATTTTAATAAATTACATTAATAAACTCTGTCAAAATTATACAGGCCTTCTTTTAGCTTTATATTAATTTTTTTTTTTTAATGGAAATGCTTTCTAAAGCCTTTCTCACATCAGGCTGGTTTTATAATTTTGGGACTCTGGGTATAAAGTGGGAGACTGGGATTATAAGCTTGGATATACTTATTCTTACCCGCCTGTATTACTGGAATCCGACATCCAGATCAGCACAACAGCAGCATCTCTATGCCACAGACCCAGGTTGGAACAGTCCTCCTTGAGTAAAATCAAAAAGATGCCCAGTTTGCGTGTGGCCTCCAGCAAAAGGAGATCTTCAGGTAAGTGACACGTGACCTCTAGGACTAAGGTTTATGAAAAGAACTGGCAAAGATCAGTAGGGGCACAAGATGCGGAGAGCCAGGAGGGGGCAAAACCAGGCACTAGCTGGTTGGTGGTGAAGAGTCCTGACGAGGCCTGGCTGGTCCTCAAGAGTCTCACACGAACCCTCACGAGATCCCATTTTACACTGACACTTAGAGAAAGCTCAGGAAAGATGGAAAAACAGAAGTACAGTTCATCAGGGAACCGACCCGACGTAAATATTATAACCCACGCCATCTTGACTCTAAATAATTACCCGGGAGCTTTGGAACCAGCACAGGGAAGAAACGTCAGCCCTGCTCTCTCCTCCTGCCCCATTCCGAGGGGGGCTGCTAGGGAGGGCCATCTGGGGGGCTTCCTTCCTGGGCCTCTGCAGTCAGGCGGGGCCAAGTGACAGAGAGGGGCTTGTGCGTGGTGGACACGGGGATATACACCAGTGCGGGTGGGTCATGCCCTCGTCTCCCACCCCCGGCTGGGCATGAACACCGGGCTGGAAAGGTGAAGGAACAGCCACCAGCCTGGGCCTGAGTTATTCCGTGATCAGGTACCACTTGCCCAAAGTCGTTAACAGGCCCAGATTAACATCAGAGGCACTTAAGGCACCCGGGGGCTCAGACAGGTTGAGCGTCCGACTTCAGCTCAGGTCACAATCTCGCAGTTCATGAGTTCAAGTCCCGCATCAGGCTCTGTGCTGACAGTTGGGAGCCTGGAGCCTGCTTCGGATTGTCTCTCTACTCCTCCTCTGCTCAGGTTCTCTCTCAAAAATAAACATTTAAAAAAAAAAAAGCATTGGAGGCACTTACATTTCAAGGTTTACGACAGCATCCAGAATTCACTCATGTAAAAATGGGAAGTAGAGTGCCGACATGGAAAGACGCTGAGGGACACAGCGTTGATGTCAGCCAGAGGCGTAAGGCACTGGTTCGAGATCGGTGTTGCACTGTGGCCAAAGCATTTGGTGAGTCTGCACAACCAGAGGCCGGCCAGGCCCAAGACTCTCAGGAAGAGACCAGAAAACAACCGCATCAGCATGTGCCGGTTGGTGCTGGCTGCATTCAGTCTGAGTTAGAAAAATCAAATGAATTCAAACACAAATCAGCAGCTCCCCATCAGAAGTGAAGGAAACAGGGAGACCAAATGCTGGGGGCCCTGCAGGGTTGGAAAAGGTGGTTGCTTTGAGGACCCAGTGAAAGGACAAAGTGAGAAAGGTTTCCAGTGACCCCTCGTGGGCTACACCAGGCAGCGGAGATCAGACAGAAGGCGTAGCTGCCTCACCTGCTTGCCCCCTACCTCCCAGCCTCCTCTGCAGTGGGGTGGCTGTGTGATTCAGTTCCTCCACTGGAAGGTAGACAGATGGGTGCCAGCACCCCCAGACTGGAGCCAGCATGCTTTCATCCCACCCCCTGCTGCCGGAATGTCAACACCCAGTGTGGTCTGAGAAGGCAGAAGTGCCTCTGTCATCCTGGGTCCCTGAGTGTCTGTGTGGAGCAGAGATCCACCCCTGTCAGCCAGACTCCCATCTACTTGGCATTAACTCTGATTGTGTCAAGCCAGTAAATCAACTAACGCTCAAATTCCCAAGACTAACGACACGGATTTCACAAAGGTTTTTAAATTATAAAAACGGACAAGCAACATTGAGCTCGCCCATGTGCTGTTTAAATACGCATATGTCCGGGAGATCACTGAACACTTCATGCCAGCAGGGGGATACCATTTATTTACAATTGTTGGGACTAGTTCTTGTTTTGTGTTATTTTCTAAATTGTGAATAAAGCCATTTCAGAGTAATTTCCACAATGACAATTTGTAGTCAGTAAATACCGTTATTTAAAATAAAGATCCAGGGCGCCTGGGTGGCTCAGTCGGTTAACCGTCTGACTTTGGCTCAGGTCATGATCTCAGAGTCTGAGTTTGAGCCCTGTGTCGGGCTCTGTGCTGACAGCTCAGAGCCTGGAGCCTGCTTCGGATTCTGTGCCTCCCTCTCTCTCTGCCCCTCCCCCACTCACACTCTATCAAAAAATAAACATCAAAAAAATTTTTTAAGAGTCCTAGAGAACACAAAATGCCACACATACATATTTTTGTCTTTGTTCATTCTGCCACAGGTGAACCACTGTCTCCACAAGTTAACCAATCAGCAAAGTCCACGAAGTCCCACCATTTTGTTTCCTCTCCTGCTTTTCATGCCTTGGTTCCTTCAGATCCTCGTATTATCACTATTTTATTTTTTTCACCATAAGTGCACTCTTCCATCCCCATCACCTATTTCCCCATCCCTTCACCCACCTATCCTCTGGTGACCATTAGTCTGTTCTCTAGAGTTAAGAGTGTTCCTTGGTTTGCCTCTTTTTCCCAACATTCGTTTTCTTAAATTCCACATTTAATAAATCATATGGTATTTTTCTTGGACTTATTTCACTTAGCATTATGCTCTCTAGCTCCATCTGTGTGGTTGCAAACAGCAAGATTTCATTTTTTGGCTGAGTAGTATTCCTGTGTGTGTACAGGTTGTTTCATTTTAATTATAGATAATGCCACAGAAAACACAGGGTGCATGTATCTCTTTAAATTAGTGTTTCTGTATTTTTTTTTTTTTTTTTTTTGGTAAATACCCAGTAGTGCAATTCCTGGATCATAGGGTAGTTCTATTTTCAACTGTTCCCAATGGCTGCACTAGTTTGCATTCCCACCAAAAGTGCACAAGGGCTCGTTTCTCTCTACATTCATGCCAACACCTGTTTTGTTTCTTCTAGCCATTCTGACAGGTGTGAGGTGATAATCTCATTGTGGTTTTGATTTGCATTTCCCTGATGATGAGCGGTGTGGAGCATCTTTTTGTGTGTCTGTTGGCCATCCATAGGTCTTTGGAGAAATGCCTGTTCATGTCTTCTGCCCATTTTCAAACTGGGTTGGTTTTTGGGTGTTGAGTCAGTTCTTTATAGATTTTGGACAGTAGCTCTTTATTGTACATGTCATTTACAAATATCTTCTCCCATTCAGTAGGTTGCCTTTTAGTTCATAATATTTCAATAGTTACTTTTCGGTCTACACTACATAAAAGGTGAAGAACAACAGAGATGGATGACAGCAAGTCATGGTGTGAAGGCATCCTAGATGAAGAGAACAAAGTCTGTCTGGAATCTGTAAAGCACCCTTGTTGGTGAAATGGCTGCTTCAGCTAAGTCTTAGTCATTGCTTTCATTCTGGATGGTGACAGCATTATCTAGTCATTAACCTACAAACGTTTTTTTAATCTTTATTTTTGAGAAGGGGCAGGGGAGAGAGGGAGAGGGAAAGAGGGAGAGGGAGGGAGGGGGAATGCAAGCAGGGAGAAAATGGAGACAGACAGGAGAGAGAGAGGGAGACACAGGACCCAAAGCAGGCTCCAGGCTCTGAGCTGTCAGCACAGAGCCTGATGCAGGGCTCAAGCTCATGAACGGGAGATCATGACCTGAGCTGAAGTCAGATGCTCAACCAAACGAGCCACCCAGGTGCCCCTACATGCATACATTTTAAAACAGAAGAGTAAATTGGTGGCCTAAGGATCCTCCTGGCAACAGATGAGGCACCTAGCAAATATGGATAGTGGGACAGGACTGCTGGGCTTGTTGGTTTGGGGGGGAGGCTTGCCACCAGAGTGTAATGGATTTGCTTTGAGAGGGGCTACCCTGTCCCTGCTACATTCCAACCCCATCTGTCATCTCCTCGCCTTGCCCTCATGGCACCAGACCATCACAATGTTCTTTGCTGCTCATTCAAGCACATCAGAAATCCTGTGAAAGCAGGGCCTGGAAAGTGAGAAATCTGTCTGCCAGTGGGAAGGAGAAACAAACCGTTTTCTGGAGACGGAACCCAGGCTCAGTCAGGAAGGGGAATCAGGGAGAAGGGCACAGCACAGACACAGACACAGACCAAGACCAAGCCACGTCCGGGATGCACTTTTGGGTTCAGCCTTCGTGTCTTTTGCATTGGAATCCATTTGCTCCCAGTTTACAAGGCAATTTGGGCATCTGTCCCCTTGTTAGGGGAGGGCAATACCATCTGCTCAGACACTTTGAGAATTCTCGCTGTTGTGTACCTTGTGCAAAACCCCCACAGCAGCAGAGTGGATGTCTCGTTTCAGATAGATGACACCTTCCATGGTGGACGCGTGATTCTAATCCCAGCCACCCCCACGTGTCTCCTGGAACATGGCAACGTCACTGGACTTCCCTGTCTGGGGTCATGGCTCCTCTGGGTTCCCCATCTATGCAGCAGCAGGAGCTCCTACAGACAGAATTACTCAGTGGGACTCCCACTCCACACCATCCAACGGCTTCACAGCTCAGAACGAGGTAAGTATTCCCACCGTCTGCACCATCAGGATGCAGACCCCCACCCCCGACCTGTGGTTTCTTCAGCCCTTTGCCACTCATTTGCTTGAACTTGACCTGGGTCCCATTTCCTTACCTCAGGGATGGGCTCACTCCTCCCCCTAAGGTGTGTGCCTCCCTCTCGGGTTCCCACACCTGTGCTCTAGGCACCACATTGAACAAGCTGCCGACTTCTCCGAGGTGGCCACCTCACTCCTGTCATCCGCTACAGACTGTGCTTGGTTTTCCTCTGCCACACTGACTGCTTCCCCGACCTAGCGCAGGCAGACCAGTCTGTCGATCATTCACCCCAATAATGAAAACTACATCCCTATAAGCACAGACACATTCTTCTCTTTACTGCATTCTCAGCACCTACAACCAGGTCTGGCGAACAATGTTATTTGTCAAAGATTATGAAGAAATGCCTGTTCCACAGATTCAGGACAGGGAATTTTTTTTAGAAAGTATGGAACACGCTTACTGGCCAACAGAATGGAAGGTAGCCTGAGTCATATCAACAGGTGAAAAACATATGCTGCATTAGAAAGAGTCGTCTTCAAACTACCCAGGAAGAGCAGACTGGCTTCGAGATTCCTCAGGGACTCCGAACAGCCAGCAGGATTAGGCTCCACTCACACTCTCAATGACACGTACCTTCCAGCCTTGCTGAGGCCCGTCAGCCCTCCGAAGGAACTAAAAGGTGTTAATGCTGTGACAGTAGCATTCTGGGTGCCATCAGAGCAGAATTACAGGAGTTGAAGGCTGATTCCATTCATGGCAGCAGAGGGAATCCTCAGAAAGGGGGGGGGGGGGGGCTATGCATCTTCTTGCCGGGGTTTTTGGTGAGGAGCACCGGCCTTGGTGCCAGCTCACAGGAGGGGGGCCCCTCAGGTCAGCAGGGTGGGTGGGCTGGCCTCTGGCAAGGACAGGTTAGGGGTCCACTCCTGGAACCACATGTGTGGCTCCATCACAGACCTGGAAGAAATGAATGAGCAGACGTGGAACAGCTGGGAAAGTGGGTAATGGGCTCGAGAGGTTGTTTTGGTACAGGCGTTCGTAACGGACCGGTTCTCGAGACTCTGCCCTGGGCTCACAGGGCCTGTAGATGGTACCTGCTCCCTGTGTCCTCACCTGTGTGCTCTTCCGAGAAGAGGCTCTCGGTCCTCTTCCTCCTCTTTGGAGGGCACGATCTACAGGATGTTTCCCCCATGACCTTTGACCTGTGTCACCTCCTCACAGGCCCAGTGTCCAAACACAGTCACCCAGGGGAGGGCCTTCTGCACAGGAACATGGGGGCACACTCGGTCCATAGGAGGCATGTGGTCCCAACAGCGTGGAGAATGGCCTCTAGAGAAAGATACACGTGAAGGGAGAGCCCTGGCTGGAGTCCGTAGGAAGGAGTGACTGACTTGGGCTTCTGAGGTCCCGTCCCCTTCAGACGCTGCACCGTGGGTTTGTGTCACTCAGCAACACCAACTGTGCTGACTTGTGGCCTTTTTCTTTTTTCACGAAAGAGATTACCAAGGTTTTACATAGCCTTTCATTGTGACCAACGGGCTGGAAAAAACTCTTTCCATGCACACTCGTCTTCCTTCCCCATCTCGTAAGTTTTATGACCTCCTGATCACCTTCTAGGCCTCCTTCTGTGTCTGTCTTGTCTTCAGTCCCTGTTCACACCCTCTCCCCCAGACACACTTCTCTCACCTCATCGGGGGTCCTTTGTCAAACCAGGCACACAACGAAGACGGTCCTTTGTAGAAATGGACTGGCCCAGGAGAGCAGACACCTCGCTTCTGAGAATCGCAGACAGTGGACGCAGAGCTTTGGTTACTCGTCATGTAAAGACCAAACCCAAAACCCACATTCATTACAGTTGCTGATTTTCACAGCCAATTTACTCGCATTCATTCTTTTGACTTCCTTCTATGCAGAATTCAAATAAACTCCAAACTTACTAAGAGCAGTTTAACTTTTATATAGGACCATACAGCCCATCCTATCAGAACAGTGATCACTTGAGCATCAATGGCTTTTGGTAAGCCAATGCAAGTGACCAGTAAAAGTTATAGGTTTCTTCTGATATATAAAAATTTTTGCCCCTCATGTAAATGCTTCACCTATTTTGGGAAAGATAATGTTGATACTATCAAATGCACACTGTGCCCAACCTGCCCCTTATAAAACGAAGGACGCATCAAAATTTAAGGAAAATGGAAGCTAAAGGCCTTATAATCTGGGAAAAAAACAAAAGTTGAATGTAAACCTTATATTGGTAAAGTTTTAAGTGTGCAGAATAGTACATAAAGCATTCAAATATTTTTTAAACCCTAGAGAAAAATAGTACATATATAACTTAAAATCTGCCAAATCTCAGGGCTTTAAAAGGAAAAAATTATACGATATAGTAAAAAAAAAAAAAATCACAATGGATCTTCTGGTGGGGGGACTCAGTGGGAGCTCTATGCAGAGGTGGGGATCCCAGAAGATGTTACACACGTGTGTCCATTAGTCAAACATGTACTGTTAAGACTTGGGCATTCTGATGTATGTACATTTCATGTCAAAGGTTACAAAATACAACCCTCATCATCGTCTTCATCAAGTGAGGGGTGGGCAGCAGACAGAGCCATTAGAAGCTCGCAGAATGTGAGGGATCATGGAGACTGAGTGATGCATATTTTCTGCCTGCATTTGTTTCAAATTTCCCATAATAAAAATTTTTTGAACCGTCAAAACTCTGGTAGGAGGAAGATTTTCAAGGTTTTGCAATAATTGAAGAGGTCATAAAAATGTGCACTACAAAAATATAGTAGGTGGATGTGATAAATAAGTGAACAGGGAGAGAAAATCTGGGAAATAGGTTTAGAGCAACACACAGTAAAGTACGTATTTTCACTGCGTGACAAGTTCCTGTGAATTAAAACACACACCGAACCCTCACTCAGAAGGAGGAGCAAAAAATTAACGTACTTCACACGATAGAAACATACTGGTAAACAAACATTGATAGACCCCTGCAAATAAGCAAATGCCTGTAAATTAAAATTTTCCATCTATTTTGTGAAATTTGTTAAAAAGCTTAATACTTGGTGCTGGTAATGATGGAATAAAATGAGCATAATTTTGAGATGAAGATTCACAAAGTTTTGGAAGGAAGATGGGGATTTTGTTTTGTAAATGTCAAAAGTCCTAAATACATGAAACATTTTTACCCAATAATTCGAATGCTGGGAAATTAGTCTTAGAAAATAAAGCTTTTAGCCTAATTGTGGTTCCATCAATATGTTAAGATATTTAACTACAATTTGGTGTTAAACTCTGGTGCAGACACACTGACAGAACGTGACGTAACCATCAAAAAGACTTTAATAAAATCCAGTCACAACGTGAAGCATACTTAATCCCCAACAGTTTCAAAAGTTGAAGAAAGGGGACTCCACTCACAAGAAAGGAACAGAGTAGGAGACGGAGGGAGCAAATGACCAGACGGGTTCAGTGGCCAGGGAGTCCCCAACAGAGGGCATCCGAGGAGAGAAACAAGACACCACTGGGACCACACTATGGAGTCTTGAAGATCTCCATAACAGGAGCACCTTTGATTAAGACACCGTACTGATCTGGCACATCCTTGACATGTCGGAAGCCTGAAAAGCCATAACGGTTCTAGGAAAGAATTCTCCAAGACATGCTACTTCTAATTTCCATTCACTTGGGGCACCAGCTTACCAGCTGTTTACTGATACCCAAAACGTTCTTCAACTGGGGACTTCATGAAAAACCCCAAGAAGTGTTAAAAATGCCTGGCCCCGAACTTTAAATACCTATGAGGCTGCAGTGAAGATTACTTTGCTAACAATTAAAATCCTTGAAATCTACAACAGCAGTTAGCAGCCATCAAGTTTTTTTGTTTTTTTTTTTTTTGTTTTTTTTTAAAGATTTTAAGGTAATCTCTACATCTGACATGGGGCTCGAGCCCACAATCCTTAGATTGAGTTGCACTTTCCACTTACTGAGCCAGCCAGACGCCCCTATCAATATTCGGTCCTTTCTGATGTGGGTCTTGGTTACTAATATTATAGATAAAAGAGATAATAAATATGGCAGATGTACAGGCAAATGAACTAGATTATAGAATGATAATCTTTAATCTGGAATATTTCCTACACCTGTTTTTCACAACACTGACATTTTTAGGTGTAACAGGCACCCAATGAAATGCACAGATTTTAAGCATACAATTCAAATGAGCATTGAAACATCATACACCCTGGTTACGGCCACCCCAAGATGCCAAGATGCCCAGCACACCTCTTCCCACCCTCCCCAGGAAATCGCTGGTTTCTACCACCATGTTTCTTCCAGCTTTTCTTCAGCCTCATATAACTGGGACCCCACGCGTGCTCTTCCGTATCTGACTTCACTCAGTAAAACATTTTGAAATCCATCTACGTCATTGCGTGTGTCATAGCGCCTTCCTTGTTCCTGCTGGGGAAGTGTTTCTCCGTGCGAATAAACTGCTTCATTTATCCGTGCGACTGCTCAGTGGGCATCTGGGCTGTTCTCTGCTCTTAATTATAAACAATAAATGTTCCTATGTTTATTGCATGCACGTGCACTCGCGTCTCCACTTTTCTGAGATAGGTATCCAGGGATTGAAGCATCATGACGTACAGATGTGTTAAGCTTTACAAGAAACTGTTCCCAAGCAGTGTCCTCTCCTCCTGTCTGATGGAGGGCGTGGTGGTGGCACTAGAAGGGCACAGAGAAGCGGGCTCCCCGTGTTCTTCTCTGCGTGGCCCCTTCCTGTTTGGATTCTAGGCTCCGGGAACACAGTGGTGGAGCTATATCACCTGTTCGTAGGACTCTTCACAATTAAACCTAAACCTGTAACGTCGTCTCATCGTGCTCCGCTCTGGCATTTCCTGCCAAATGGCAAAAGTTCTTCCCCCATGTCTCTAGTTAATTATGTCAACAGAGAAGAAATGTAAACAAGAAATCGGTTAACTATGGCTGCAATTAAGAGTACTTAAAAAATTTGCATTAGATTTTTACTGGCCATACAGATTTATATAGAACACTTCTTCTAAACAACGATATGCAGGCATACCCTGCTTTGGGTGGTACATGTCATATCGGATGCGGATTTTCTTCGGTAACACTCTGCCCTGTGACAACTATGGGGACAAGAGAGGATTAGTATTTGCACACATTTAAAATTACACGTATAAAAAATTCATCACATGTATACCTCAATCCATCAGGACCCCCACATGGACCTTCAGGAAAAAAGGATTTCACCTGACTACTCATGTACTTGGGCACACATAATCTAGGGTTTGCCTAAACTGTGCTAATCCATCCATATGCTCATCTCTAGAAGTTCCGGATAAATTCCCAGAAGGCAGAAATTGATTCAATCTCCCTAGTAGGCTTCTAGCTGCTGCCTTGAACAAATCATCTCCGTATCTCTCTTGTACACTTGGATTCAATTTCCAAGAGCCTTCAGTTTAGCTATATGATGTCCAGTTAAGGGTCTGAACTGCAGACCCTTGGCAGAACTGCACACGTCATATTCAAGGTTTTTTAAGTTGCTAATAACTACTTGGAGACAACAAATCCCGTCAGATAATTAGAGCATCTGTTTCTCATTGTTAGTGCCTGTTCTTTGTCTGATCTCATTAGAGGTAAGATGTTCTGTTTCTTGGTGTGCAACTAATCTTCACTTGCACCCTGGACATTTCAGACATTGTGCTCAGAGACCCTGGGTGCTATTTAAATCTTCTCTCTTCTCAGGCCATTCATCCTATTTAAGTATAGAATACATGTCCTGGCTGCTTTGGGGACTATGGCTGAAAGGTCGACTCGCAAGGCTCTTCTACCATGCTGGTGCTTGTCCCTGTTCTTAGGCACCAAACCTTTGGCAGTGTTGGTTCAACTCCAGGGTGGCCTCAGACTTCATACGCTGTCTTAAAGGACCCTGTATCATCCTAATATTCCTCCCATTCGGGGGGGGGGGGGGGGCAGGGAGCAGCTCTACTCCCCACTGCCAAGCACGCATGGGCACAGGGCTCAACTCCGCTCCCTGTGAGATAGGAGCCCACTGGGGAAGGGCATGAGCAGGGCATTTCCCGATGCTCAGTTGGGGTAGGCTGGGCACCACTGAAGACCCATTCTGGGGTCCTAGCAGGTCCTTTGGCTAGACAACATGGGTGTTCCTTGGGCTTTTTCACCTCTACCCACTGGGTTTCAGGGTCAAGGCACCTAAGAGGCAGTGCTTCCCATGGTCAGAGGATCTAAAAAATAAAAATCCCTGCGTCTTTCTCACATCCCAATGCCCTTAGTCTAATTTTTACCCCACCTGTAAGAATTTTGTGACATTTGTTTTTTATGTTATTCAGAGTTTTTAGCTGTTTGGAAAAGGAGTGGAATGCACTTACTCCATCTTGCCTAGAACCGGAAATTGCCATTTTTTTTTTTTTCTGTATGTACAAACAAATCTTAAGACAAAAAGTATCGGGAATCCTAAAAGGGAAGGACGAGAGGTACTTAGAGTGTTTCTGGGTTTAAGGCTTTTATTCCAGCCTCTGCCTCTCTCATTGCAGACAGGGGGCTTCAGGAAAGCCAGATGCTTAGGGTAAACGTTCCGGACTGTTGTCTCCGTGTGACACTAAGGCAGCTCAGGGACTAGAAACAGAAAAGTGCCAAGAGCAGAGACCAGAGCAGACCTTTTAGCTCCAAAGTGACGTTGCGTCTTTAGCAGCAGGAAAGGCAAGGAGTCCGGAATGCAGAGAACTCAGCTTGTGGGCTTGGGCGTTTCACTGTGGTTTCCAAGTCCTTTGTGTTTCCTCTGGCTCTTCAGCCACAGGATGCCAGCAGTCACAGTTCAGAGGAAGACACCCCTCGAACACAGAAGCACAAATGTGAAGAGGGCCCACAGACACGAACCAGCAGAGGACTGCACCTCCTTCCCCCTCCAAGACAGGCCAGTCTCTTATTCTCCGCACCTTCTAGCAGTAGGATGATAGTTTTAGAGAATTAACATTTCCTTGGTAGTAACTGCAGATCACCCCTCGTGGCTCCTCCCTCTTCCTTGCATTACCAAGATTCCGGAACAATTTCTTCCAGGGAGCTCAGTTTGAGGTGATTGGTTCAGATTGTATTTTCCTGAAAAGGTCTGTATTTGGTCTTAATTTTTTAAAGTCTGTTTTCACGGAGTATTCTAGTCCTGTAGTTTATTATTTCCAGTTTAAGAAGTCCATTCCATCGTCTTCAGTCTGCCCTCACTGCTGCATCAGTCCCTTTAAAGGGAACCACTGGGGACTTTTTCCCTCTCCATTTTTGTCTTCTGGAATGTAACCATGGTCTCTCAAGACACAATTATATTTGGCTGAATCTAGGATTTCTTAAATCTGAATTTTTCAGATTTGGAAAAATTTTGAACTTTTCTCCAAATATTGCTACTGTCCTATGATGCTGGGAATCAGGCCATATATTTTCACACCTATACTTCCCTTGTGACCTCTGTCCCAGAGTCCCCATCTTTTCTTTGTACAATTGCATAAATTTGCTCCTGACCTGTAATTCAGTTTATGAATGCCCCTCCCTACAGTTTCTGAGGTGTTTAATAACACCTCAACTGGATTATAAGTTAGTAATTACAGATCTATACGTTCCTTCTGGTTCCATCACCTAGATTCCAATTCTTGGGTAAAATTTTCCACCATGCCATCTAATTCCCTAACCATATTCATTAGAGTTAAGAATTTGAGACATAGGAATAATGTATGCTTTGCCTGGAGCCTTCCCCTAGGATGTCAGGTCACCGCCACTGAGGGCTACACAGAGAATAGAGCCCGTTGGTGGTCTTCCAGTCACAGGCATCGCAGCTCACTGGGATGCACTTAGAGATGGAATGTCTTGTGTCTGCCCATTCTCAGGGTCGTGGGCTACTCTTGAAGCAGAGCTCTGAAGAGTCTCTGTGGGAGCTCGTGGTTCTATGATGCTGCGCTTAGGGTTTAGCTTCTTAGCTACTGTTTTCATTCCTTGGTCATTCACTCCTTAGCAGCTTAGAATATGGTGATTTCAGAAAGGAAATTCCATACAGAATGCCAGGCCTTGTATTTTGTAATCTTCTGGTCTCCAGGGTCTTGCCCCCTTAAGTCCTACTTGCCTTGACAGCTTTCTAATGCTCTCAAGTAGTTGGGGACTTTGTGCAATTTATCCAGTTACTTTGCTTATTATTGATGAGAAAGTAGGTATGATATAAGCTATGACACAGGTGGAAGCAGGAACAAAGTATTTTTGAGAGTGTACACATGCAAGTGTGCAGGGGAGGGACAGGGAGACCGAGAGAATCCCAAGCAGCCTACACACTGTCATCACAGAGCCCAACATGGGGCTTGATCCCACGAACTAGGAGACCATAACCTGAGCAGAAACCAAGAGTCAGATGCTTAACCAACTGAGTCACCCAGGCACCCCTGCTTTGTCTTAAATATTGATTTCAATGAAGTCAGGAGTCAACTCTGGTTTATAATTAGGTCACCAGCTACTGTCTTTGATTCTACACATGGCCAAGGTCCCATGTGCTTGAACTTGCTTAATGTACACCTTTTAACAGAAGACTTCATTTATTCTATTGCATTTCAATTTACACATTACACATTTATGTATTCAATATATTCATTTATATTTTATATGTAGATAAGATTTAAACATTGCTTTTAGTTTTACATTTATTTTTGAGAGGGAGCAAGAGCACGAGCAGGGGAGGGGCAGAGAGGGGGAGACAGAATCTGAAGCAGGCTCCACACTCCGAGCTGTCAGCACAGAGCCCAACGCAGGGCTCGAACCCACAAACTGCAAGATCATGACCTGAGCCGAAGTAACCAACTGAGCCACCCAAGTGCCCCTTAAACACTACTTTTAAATCTACGATGGAAAAAATTTATTTTCCACTCATACTCCACCCCCCACCCACCATTTTCCTTTTGCAGAAAGGACCTTAGTTTTGGGGTAGTTTCTATTGTTATTTGTCCCCATGTTCCTAAGTAAACTACACCTGCTACTTGGGCAAAAGTAATGAGTTTACTAGAGACAGGGTTATAAATGCAGATAAGGAGTCAGTATATATAGGTTTGTATATTGGTATCCGAGACACCTTCCAGCTGTCACATCCAATGGGAAAGTTTAGTCCTTTCCTGAGTTAGATTAATATAAAGAAACCCATCACGTTTGCAACATTGATGCCAACATGATCATGCCAAAGCAAGGTTGATCTCAGCATAAGACTTCCAGCATCTGGAGACAGATCTTTTCAAGGTGGCTGCAGTCCATGGCAGCATTACAGACACAACCCCTCCAACCTCCCGTCCTCCGCTATTGTAATCCTCAACCCCCAAAACACCCTGGGTTCTTTCTGAAGCCCTATTGTCCCAATCACTCTTTCCCACCTCCTGTAAGCCAGAACTGGATATGCACGTAGGCTAGACCATGGTGTCACCACCTTACGGCTGGGCCATCATGCCTCCACTCTTTTGCAGAAGTCCCAAAAGCAAACAAGACAGCTGCTCTTCCATGCGTCTATCATTCTTTTGGACACTGACCCTGACTCAGGAAAGGTTTCACCTGCAGACCCAAGTGTGGTCCTCTCTATCCCAATTAGTCTGGGAGGTTTTTTCCATTTGTTCAAATACAATGTAAACTCTAGAAAACAGGCGCTTATTTTTGCCACTCTACCCCAACACTCGATGTAATGTCTATCACAGGACTAAATATTCCTCTGTGAGAGGGTATAAATTAGTATAAACAATCCATTCAACAGCACCAACCTATGGTTCGCTAGTCCATACAGCTAGCTGTACACCTGTCCCTTCTTTTCTGTTTCCTCTTGGATTTCTGCAGGTTTTCTCTGGATCCCTTCCATGACTATCACTTCCCTTCTCTTCCTCTTTGCATTGAAGCACACTGAAGTTCTTTGGTCTTAAAAATCAAAACCAAATAAAACCACCAACCCTTAGAGTCCACATGGCACGCTGGCCGCTCACATCTGTAAGAGATGCCTGCATATCCTAACATCCTCCACACCCTTCTTCCCTACCGTGCTCCATCCAAACTGATAGACACACCAAAGAGTGTAAAATATTGTGAATTCATGCGGGCGAGGTCCTGCAGAATGTGTGTAGGAGTGGATCCTGGGCATGTGCGAGCTGAGGACAGAGTTTAGATCAGGATGAAATCACTTGCAGAGGACGGAGTCACTGGTACCCATCGCTGAGCTAGCCTGAGGTGCTCAAATTTGCTCTCAAGTACACAAAGTGACCCAAAGACTTTGGCAGAATTCCTTTATCATTTGTGATCAGTAATCCCTTGTTCCCCCAAAGGGTCTAGAATTTACTTCTTTTATGAAAACCTTGATACGCATTTTCTGAAGGGAGTTGCATGATCCTTGAAAAATACTTGAGTTGCTATTGGGCCAAGGCAGAAGACACAGGTGAGAAGAGAGGGTATCAAAGTCATGGGTTGTATTTAATTGCCAGAAGGCAGGTCAGCATGTTCATAACAATGGGACAGGATGGACATAGCGACTCCCTCAGTGTGTGATGCCTACTATGCTCTCAGTTATCTTAGAGAGTTTGTAGACCTGATTAAATATCCCCACCTGATAGATGTTGAATTAGGTATTTGTTCTTCTACGGAAGAATCGGTTTTCAAACTAGCAGTATTTTTCTAAATCTAAGAGGGTTGATCAATTCAGTTGAATTAGAAGGGGTGAGATGAAGGTTCCCATTTCTGGAATAAATGTGGCCCATGTACCACTACTTGGGTTATGCTGCATTTAGCCTTCCCACTGGCTCTGAAGATGATGTCTATCCCTAAACAAGGAAATGGAGACTCAGCACATGCACATCTTATCTAAGTGTATGCAGTTAATGTGGGACATGGCAAAGCCCGGCTAGAGCCCGTGTCCGGGACCCCCGAAACCATCATCCTCTCAACAGAATGATGCTTCTGCCATTAGACTTTGCCTGGAGGAAATTGTTGGCTAACACTGCAACATCGAAGTGCATTACTTCATAATCGAGCAGGTCCTTGATTTTTGTGTGCATGTGTGCAATGCAAGTACTCTCTTGTTAAAAGACAAACATCAGGGGCCCCTGGATGGCTCAGTCAGTTAAGCATCTGACTTTGGCGCAGGTCACGATCTCATGGTTTGTGAGTTCCAGCTCTGTGCTGACAGCTCAGAGCCTGCTTCAGATTCTGCGTCTCCCTCTGCCCCTTCCCCAACTCATACTCTGTCTCTATCTCAGAAGTAAACAAAAAAATAAAAACAAACATCTTTAATGGGGAAACATGGAGTTTTCCCCCTAAAAAGGCAAGGACATCCACTTTTACTCAACATAGTACTAGAAATCCTAGCTGCAGCAACCAGACAAAAAGAAAAGGCATCAAAGTTGGTAAGGAAGAAGTGAAACTTTTGCTATTTGCAGATGACATGATACTACATGCAGAAAACCCGAAGACTCCACCAAAACGCTGCTGGAACTGATAAATTAAGTCACAGGATACTAAATCAACATACAGAAACATTTTGCATTTCTATACGCCAATAATGAAGCAGAAGAGAAATTAAGAAAACATTCCCATTTTCAATTGCACCAAAATAAAATACTTAGGAATGAACTGAACCAAAGAAATGAAAGACCTGTACTCCGAAAACTACGAAACACTGACAAAACAAATAGAAGAGGACACAAATGGAAAGATACTCTATACTCACGGATTAGAAGAATATTAAAATGTCTACCATTTAGGGGCACCTGGGTGGCTCAGTTGAGCATCCGACTTCAGCTCAGGTCACTATCTCATAGCTCATAAGTTCGAGCCCCGCGTCAGGCTCTGTGCTGGCAGCTCAGAGCCTGGAGCCTGCTTCGGATTCTGTGTCTCCCGCTCTCTCTACCCCTAACCCACTCGCATTCTGTCTCTGTCTAAAAAATAAACATTAAAAAAATGTCTACCATTTAGTAGACCACTTGGTCTACTACCAAAGCACTCTATACATTTAATTCAATCCCTATCAAAACACCACCAGCACATTCACAGAGTTCAAACCATCCTACAATTTAAATGGAACCAAAAAAGACCTGGAATAGCCAAAGTAATCTTGAAAAAGAAGAGCAAGACTGGAAGCATCACAGTTCTGGACTTCAAGTTATATTACAAAGTGGTAGTAATCAAAACAGTATGGTACCGGCACAAAAAAAATGACACCTAGATTATTAGGACAGAATACAAAAACCAGAGATGACCCACATATGGTTAATTTTCCACAAAGAAGGAAAGAATACCCAATGGGAAAAAGACAGTTTCTTCAACATAGGGCGCTGAGAAAACTGGACCACTTCCTTGTATCTTACACAAAAATAAACTCAAAATGGATTAAAGACCTATATGTGACATCTGAAACCATAAAAATCCTAGAATATAGGCAGTAACTTCTTTGATATCAGCTGTAGCAACATTTTTCTAGATATGTCTGAGGCATAGGAAATAAAAGCAAAAATAAACTACTGGGACTTGGTCAAAATAAAAAGCCTCTACATAGTGAAGGAAAGAATCAACAAAGCTAACAGCCAACTGATGGAAGGGTGGAAGATATTTGCAAATGACATCCCCGATAAATGGATAGTATACAGCACACACAAAGAGCTTAGAAAATTCAACACCCCAAAACTAATAATCCAGGTAAAAAAAGAGGCCAAAGACATGGACATTTCTCCAAAGACGACATGCAAATGGCCGACACATGAAAAGATGCTCAATGTTACTCATCAAGGAAATGAAAATTAAAACCACAATGAAACAGCACCTCACACATGTCAGAATGGCTAAAATCAAGACAAACAAGTGTTGGCAAGGAAGTGGAAAGGAAGGAACCCCCTGCACTATCGGTGAGAATGTTAATTGGCGCAGCCACTGTGGAAAAAATACTCAGCTTCCTCAGAAAGTTAAAAATGTAACTACCCTGTGACCCAGCAACTGCACTCCTGGGTATTTACCCAAAGAACACAAAAATATGGATTTGAAAGACAGATGTACCCTGATGTTTAGAGCAGCAGCATTTACCATAGCCAGGATATGGAAACAGCCCACGTGTCCACCATTTGATGAAAGTATAAAGCAAAGGAGATATACATACGCCACAGACTACTATTCAGTCATAAAAAAGAAAGTTTGGGGCACCTGGGTGGCTCAGTCGGCTCAGGTCATGATCTCGTGGTGAGTGTGAACCCTGCGTCGGGCTCTGTGCTGACAGCTCAGAGCCTGGAGCCTGCTTCAGATTCTGTGTCTCCCTCTCTCTCTGTCCCTTCCCTGCTTGTGCTCTGTCTCAAAAATAAACATTAAAAAAGTTAAAGGAATGAGATCTTGCCATTTACAACCACACAGAGCTAGAGACTATAATGCTAACAAAATGAGTCAGAGAAAGACAAATACCATATGATTTCACTCCTAAGAGGAATTTAAGAAACAAGCGGGGGGGGGGGGGGGGGCGGGGAAGAGAGGCAAACCAAAGAAAAAGACTGCCTCTATAAAGAGAACAAATTGATGGTCACCAGAGGGGAGGCAGGGGGATGGGGAAAATAGGCGATGAGGATTAAGGAGGCATTTGTCATGAAGAATACTGGCTGCCGCGTGGAAGTGTTGAATCACCACATTGTACACCTGAAATAGAACACTGTGTATTAACTGGAATTAAAATAACGCTATTCAGTGATGCGGTTGAAACTCAAGCACACACAACAGAAAGGGGAATAGCTACAAATGCCTTTGGAGTGGATGGTTTTTGCCTCCAGCAACATGCCGGCCAGGATGAGGAAAATCCTGAGTGGCACAACAGCAGGGGGGAGAAACGGGAAGACCACGGAGGCTGCTAATACGTACACCCCACGTGGAGAATTCTTTTGTGTTCCAAGTTTCTCCACACCCTCATGGTCTCACACGCTCGTGCACACCAAAAACAATCTGATCTTGGGTTGCCTATGGAGAAGACCTGTGCCCAGCTCTGACAGCTTCTCAGCCACGGTCAGGCTTTGGCGTTTTCTGGAATTCCCCAGACAGGGAGCGAGCCATGCCACATAGACGGCCGTACGAGCTGCCCAGAACATCTTCACGTGGATGGGGATGCCTGTGCACCAGCCAGCCTCCTGAATGATCACGTCTCCCCATCTCTGCTCACCTCTCCCCAAAGGACAGGCTATCAAATGCACAACACTTCCATTGCAAAGGGGAAAATGGACTGCTTTTTCTCTCCAGGGTTTGAGGAAGCCTTCCTGTCAGCCTGAGAAGACTCAGCATGGTTGCCTGGATACTCACTCTCCTTCACTCTTACTCTGATTAAATAGCAATTTAGGTTTTTTTTTTAAAACTGATCTGTCCTCTAGAAATATGATCAGCCCTCCCTTACACTGATTTGTCAAGTGGTGGGTTGAGCATCGCTATTCAGGGATGGTTTTTCAATAGGGTAAAGAAATGGACTCCCCAGTTCCTTTATCCCCATGGAATGTATACAAACCAAACACAGTGAAGCTTCTAAGGGTAAGTGGGTCCAGCAGATTTTGGGGTTTCTAGGGAGTAAGGAGGGCGCAGGTGTGAGCTAAGACATTTTGTTTCACAACTTGATAAAAAGCATTGTGAATAAATGTCCATCAGAATAATTCTATGGGTGGGGGAAGGACAGAATCCCTCAAAACCAACATTTTTAGAGGGCTTTCAAAACACTGGTCTCTGATATTGTTATCAACAAAGTCAAAGCCCCAATGTCCAGATTCAGAGGAAATTCGGGATATAAAAATTCATACCTGCAATCAACATTTACACAATCCAGTTTGAGGTAAAATCTGCATGTGATGGAATATACACATTTAAGGTGCATGATAAACCGTGATAGGATACCGCCTGTGAAACCATTACTATGGGCCAGAGAACACACGCTCAGCATCCTGTGTTCCTGTGAGACATACCCCTCCCACCCTGCTCAGGACCCTCATCCTCAAGCACAAAGGGTCTTTCCCTACAGATCCCTTTGTTTCTGTTATGAAAACCCATTGAGAAAACAGAGTGTGCGCTCTTTCTTCGGACTTCAGATCACTTGGACAATCATTCATGCTGTTGAGCGAAGTAATAGTGCACCCCATTCCAAGGATACAGATCGTGTTCATTCCCTTCAACTGTAGAGACCTTTGAGTTATTTTCAGTGTTCAGCTCTTATAAATGAGGCATTTGTAGGTCTCCGTGCTCCTTATAAGGACATATGGCTACGTCCATGGGAAGTGTAGGCTTAAATTTTAAAGTCGCCGCTACATCCTTTCTCACAAAGTGGTTGTACGATATACTCCCACCAACAACACAAGAATGCCAGTAGCTACATATCCACGCTAACATCTCTTCTGGTCTTTTCTAAACTTTTAGTCATTCTAGAAGCCATGTGCATCACAGCTCTGGTCTGCAGTTCCTGAATAATACATTTGAGGTTTTTTTTTTTTTTTTAATGAATTTGACATCTTTGATGAAATTTGTTGAACTCTTTTACATGTTTACTAACTGCACTACTTTCTTTGGTATTTGAGAGTTCTGTATATATTCACACATCTGGAAACAAGTCCTCTATTGGATAAAGAGGGCTTGTTCTTTGCAAAAATATCTTCAGGTCTAACATTTTCACTCCCCTAACAGTTTCTTTCAAAGAATAGCTCTTAGTTTTGGTGTCTAATTTACAGAGGTTTTTAAAATATTACAGACCATGCTGTTGGTACATTAACCTCTTTAAACCAAGATGTAAAGGATTTTTCCATTAGCTTCTAGAATCGTATAGCTTTTGGTTTTAAAATGAGATCTTTCTGGGGTACCTGGGTGGCTCAGTTGGTTAAACATCTGACTTCAGCTCAGGTCATGATCTCACGGGTTTGTGAGCTTGAGCCCCGTGTCAGGCTCGCTGATGCCAGTGTAGAGCTGATCCTCTGGCTCTTTGGATTCTCTGTCCCCTTCTCTCTGCCCCTCCCCTGCTTACGCTCTCAAAAAATAAATGTTAAGAATAAAATGAGCTCTTTTCAATTCTTAAGTTTTTATTCCTACTTTATTTTTTTATTTTTATTTTTTTTCAACGTTTATTTATTTTTGGGACAGAGAGAGACAGAGCATGAACGGGGGAGGGGCAGAGAGAGAGGGAGACACAGAATCGGAAACAGGCTCCAGGCTCTGAGCCATCAGCCCAGAGCCTGACACGGCGCTTGAACTCACGGACCGCGAGATCGTGACCTGGCTGAAGTCGGACGCTTAACCGACTGCGCCACCCAGGCGCCCCGCTACCTTCTTTTTTGACTCATGTCTGTTCTAGTTTTTCTTTTTTTGGTATGTCTAGTTATCCCGGCTGGCTGTCAGACCTTGTGGGTATTTCTCGAGTGCTGAATTAACAGTTTTCTTATAATTATATTTTGTTCTAGGATACAGTTACATTGCTTGGAAGCAGTTGGGTTGTTCTGGCTCTTGCTTTAAGGATTTTTGGACAAGCCCAGAGCATGGGATATTAGTCTAGGTAGATCACCCACCCCCAGGACAGAACAACCTCCCACATTCCTCCACACGGCACCCCGAGTTATGAGGGTATCTGTGCGGTGGCAGCAGCTACACCTTCTGAACCGGAGCGCACCCTGAGCATCGTCTTTGATCTTCCCAGAAGGTCCTTTCCAGGTCTTAGCACTTCCCTCCAACACGTGTGGTCCTTTACACTTTCCAGAGCACTCCTTGGGCATTTTCAGCACCTATCGAGAATTCGCAGTCCTGCAAACTGGAGCTGTTCTCGCTGCGCTGGAATCTCAACTTCCTCTCCTCACCACAGGGAACCTGCTTGGCTTCAGTTCCCACTCCCTGGACCCCAGCCAGAAAATTCTCTGAAGGCCATAATCTCAGAAAATCGTGGGCTCCTTTGTTTATAGTCCCTTAGGAAGGAATCCAGGGTTTTTGTTCTTTTTTTTCTGGTTTTATTTCTGCCCATCACTGTGGGCAGGATCATCAACCTAGTCCCGGTTATTTGTCTTGGCCAGAAGTATAGGTCGTTCTTTTTTTTTTTTTTTTTTTTTTTTACGAGGAGATTGTTATAATCTAAAAGTAATTATTAAGTACCTCTCCACATTATAATCAGCTAAAACCACCATAAATGTTGCTCTCTGCAAATCACTGTGCTTTTATGCCAAATCACTTTGTGGGTTACCTCATGTTGAATGTTATGAGCTCCAAAGTGGGTCAGTTCTGACATGCTAATAATTTGTCTTGGGAATAAACACACAAAATCCGAGGGAACAGTTAGCAAGAGGCAGTATGTGCTGAAGCAAGGGTGTTGGGAGAAAGCCAAAGGAGGGACAGAGCCAGCGGACAGGGGCAGGAAGAACAAACAAGAGGGAGAAGGAGACAAAAGTAATCTTTCCACTCTGGGGCTCTTAACACATGATGCAAACCATGGAATGCCTGAATGATTAGTCATTGCGCATTCCTGATGCTACGCTTGTACTTAGCCATTTCAATTCAATGTAGTACTTGTCCATTTCAATAATTGACAAACAACATGGTAAGAGGAAATAGAAAAGGCACATTTAGGGGGAAATGTCTGGATTTTAGACAATCCCCCATGGAAAGCTTTGAAAAAAAAATCATTTTGGTAATAGTTTCCTAGCCCATATGCCAAGTAAGAAAAGTGGATGGACACTTTTCATTTAACTGCTTTAAATATAATTTATACTCTGTCCTGTCCCATATTGTTTTATGAAGTCAGCACTCACCAGATGGCATTTGAGAACTAGTCCAGTATCACAGTTTATCTGTAAACTAAATATTCTCATAGAAGTTCTAGGCAGTACCCCGTCTCCTATTAAATTGAGTATTCTTCTCAGAGTTCCCATATGAATTCGATGTAACAGTTCTCCATCAGAAGGGCTTTAAGACATTGGGGTCAAGTGAACAGCATTCTATTAAGGTGAAGGATCATTGTCAATAATTTTGAAGTGAGCTGGATTTAGTTAAGCAACCACGAACTGGACAGCTGCATTTTATAATTGACAGTAGAGAAACCAGAGTAGTAAAGATAATCGGAGATTAAAGGTAGGTACTTCTCTTCTCGGCCTCTATGTACCTGAATTAAGACAGCAGTTCCTGCTCCTAAAGAAGTTTAGGGATCAAAATTAAGAGACGTGTCTGCAATTTTGCAAAATTTCAACAAGGTCCCTCAGTTCCGCTTTTTTGAAAAGCTCAATTTCTATTCCAAGACATGTAATTCATCATCAAAATTACATCATTAAATAAAGACATGATGGCTACGTCAAGCACTGGTCGACTTTAATTTGGTGAGAGACTAATTTAGAAGTTTCAGGATATTAGGGACAGGACAGAGAGGCCCACGAAACATTGGAATGGACCCTGAGGTGCAGGGACCTTAATATCATCTAGTGTTAGGAACTAGTTTTATTTGTTGCTAGGGAGGAATTACATTCAGCCCAAACTCCATTTAGGGAAAAAGAAAAGGCTTTTTCAAGGTCAGATCACAGGGTACAGAAGCAGTGGCCATCCCAAAGTCTCAGATCATTTTTTTTTTTTTTTTTTTTTAACGAAGCAGAATGTTCCAGCATGGAGATAGGTGACCCCTGTGTTTAACCACAACCCTTCAGCTCTTGGAAAGAACTTTAATCATGAATACAGAAGCTTGCTGGGGCAATCGGGGCTAGATGAGGCATACAGTGGCATGCACACAGAAAGCATTAATGCAACAGCCAAAAGGAGAATTAGAGAAAAAAGGCAAGATGAAACTAAAAGAACATCACCTAAATCAGGCCTCTACCATACTTCTCACTGCACTAATAAAAAACATAATTCTAACCATTCTGACCACCTCCAGTAGCGGCCCAAGCCCAACCCATTCTTCTCACAGACCTGTGTTCATTTCTACAGACAATGTATAATACCACCCTGATCTGGAAATCAGGGCAGTGTGGCCCGGGAAGGCAACCAGAAAATGCCATGGAATGTTGGTTTGCTCAAACTGACAAGATCCAAGCATGTTATGAACCACACACCTAAGGACCAGGATGAGAGACTAAGAGAAAAATTACCAGGTGTACTCACAACTGCAAAGAAAAGATCCCCCCTCCCATTCCCGAAACCAGCCAGGGCGTGCCCGGTTGTAGTCTGACCTAAAGGTGGGAACCAATCAAGTTCTGCTGAGTGGTTTGAAATAAAGGCAGGAACCAAACAAGTTCTGCTGAGCGTTCAAATTTAAATGTCAACCAATAACAGCTCTGTAACCTCAAAAAAAAAATCCCTAACTTGTTTGTGCCTGTCTATAAAAGAAGCTGTAAGATCCTTGCTGGGGGCCTCTTAGTGTCACCGGCAACGAGTGCGCGGAGGACCAGGTTCGAACCTGCAATAAACGACCCTTGCCGCTTGGCTTTGACTCTGGTGGTTTGTTTTCGGGGGGTCTCTCGAATCGGGGCATATCTGGGGGCTCGTCCGGGATCCCCCCAAACCCACCAGACCCCAAGTCAACGGGTCGTCCCTGAGACCCATCAGTGAGCCGGCTCTGTCCGTTTCTGTATGTCTGTTCGTTTCTGGCTCTGTCCGTTTCTGTTTGTTCGTTTCTGGCTCTGTCCATTTCTGTTTGTTCATTTCTGGCTCTCCCGCGCAGGATCTGTATCAGTGACTGACACGGCCCTGGCGGACGCGCTATAGGGCAGTCAGTTGGGTCCAGTAGGAGACGTCCACTGGCACCCGTCTGGGGCACCTCTTTGGGCCCATCGGAATTTTTCTGTTCGGGTGGCAGACACCCGAAAAGCACTAGCGATCTAAGTGTTCTCTATTCTGTAACTTTTAAGTGTTAAACTCCTTCTCTTTCACAGGTGACCTGGCCTGGCTCAGCCAGAAATCCTCATAACTTTACTGTTTCTCTTTTTAATCCTTTCCTCCACCTCCAGGATACAGATGGGCCAATCTCAAAGCACTCCTCTTTCTCTCCTCATTGCTAACTTCAGGGATGTTAGAACCAAAGGACAGAATTTGAGTTTAGACATCTGGTGGGGAAAAATTAATAACCCTCTGCCGCTCCGAATGGCCAACCTTCGGCGTTGGATGGCCAACCGAAGGAACTTTCTGCCTCCCTATGATTGCTAAGGTGAAATCAAAGATTTTTCTACTGGGTCGCGAGGGACCCCCGGATCAGATTCCCTACATTCTTGTATGGCGGGGTTTAGTGGAAAATCCACCCCCTTGGTTGGCCCCCTTCCTATCCTCGGGAATGTGTAAGGTCCTTGCCATGCAGCCTGCAGGTCCCCCAAAATCAAGGACCCCAGCCGCGCCCTTGTATCCCATATTGCCCGATAGTCAGGACCTACTATCCCTAGACCCTCCACCCTATCATCCCCCTCCCCTCGCACCCCAGGCCCTGCCCGCAGCAGCTGCCCCACCAGTCGCCCCGCTAGTTGCCCCCCTAGGGGAACCGGGAGGACGGGAAGCGTCAGCTGCGCCAGAACCGGGAAGACGGGAGGCAGCAGCCGCACCGGGCCCCATTGAAAATGAAACCAACCGCGAGGGGCCAGCCGGCCAAACCCGCGGGCACACCCAGCTTGAGCCAAACCCCCGCCTCCCCGACTCCACTGTGGCCCTACCCCTGCGGGAAATAGGACCCCCCGATGAAACAGGCAACCCCCGACTCCAGTATTGGCCCTTTTCCACCAGTGACCTTTACAACTGGAAAACGCAGAACGCTCGATTCTCTGATAACCCTAAAGATCTAATAGCTCTTTTAGACAGTGTCATGTTCACCCACCAGCCCACCTGGGACAACTGTCAGCAGCTCTTCGGCATCCTGTTCACCACAGAGGAGCGAGAGAGGAACCAATTAGAAGAAAGCTGGTTCCCGGAGACGACGGTTGGCCGACATCTAACCCTGACCTCATTAATGCAGTTTTCCCCCTAACCAGACCTCCACAGGACGAATGGGACTACAACATGGCAGAAGGTAGGGGAAGGCTACTCATTTATTGCCAGACTCTGATGGCGGGTCTCCAGGCTGCAGCTCGCAAGCCCACCAATTTGGCTAAGGTATATTCGGTCGTACAGGGAAAGGCAGAGAGTCCAGCTGCTTACTTAGATTAATGGAAGCCTTTAGGCAGTTTACCCCCATGGATCCAGAAGTCCCTGAGAACCAGGCTGCTGTCGTTATGTCCTTTGTAAATCAAGCAGCTCCTGACATTAAAAAAGGCTAGAGGATTTAGAAGGTAAACAGATCCAGGATCTGCTCCGTATAGCACAACGGGTCTACAACAACAGGGATGCCCCAGAAGAGAGACAGATCAGAGCCACAGAGAAAATGAGTAAAGTCCTGGCCGCTGTAGTCCAGAAAGAACAGCCACCCCCAGAAGGCATTCAAACAATACGCCCTCCCAGGCAGCACTTAGATAAAGATCAACGCGCCTATTGTAAAGAAAAAGGCCGTTGGATACGAGAATGCCCCAAGAAGAAACAACCCCGCCCCAGCCAAGGGCAATGGCAGCCTAAAATAGCCCCCATGCTGTTTACCCAAGATACAGAATAGGGAGGACGGGGTTCAGATCTCCTCCCCGAACCTAGGGTAACGTTGCAAGTGGAGGGGACCCCGGTCCAGTTCCTAGTTGATACCGGGGCACAGCACTCAGTTCTGGTCAAGCCCCATGGAAGAGTATCTGAAAAATCATCCTGGGTACAAGGAGCCACCGGAATAAAGTACCACCCCTGGACAACTCAGAGGACTGTGGCCTTGGGAACTGGGAAGGTAACCCACTCCTTCCTGGTCATTCCCGACAGCCCCTGCCCCCTGTTGGGGAGGGATTTGCTTACCAAAACGGGGGCCCAAATTCATTTCCAACCGGGGGGCCCACAGTGACTGACTTCCACAACCAACCCATATCTGTACTCACTGTGAAACTAGAAGATGAATATAGGCTCCATCAGGAACCCACTCCTCTGGATCAGGGCATCGAGCCCTGGCTTCAACGCTTCCCAGACGCGTGGGCAGAAACGGGTGGTATGGGGTTAGCAAAACATCGCCCAGCCCTATTTATAGAGGTCAAGCACGGGGACGGACCCCGTCCACGTGCGCCAATACCCTATGCCCACGGAAGCCAAAAATGGCATCACACCGCACATCCGCCGCCTCCTGACTTCGGGGTCCTATGCACCTGCCACTCAGCATGGAATACCCCCCTGCTGCCCATGCGCAAACCCAACAGCGGGGAATACAGACCAGTGCAGGACCTGAGAGAAGTCAATAAGCGGGTGATGGACATATATCCAACCGTTCCTAACCCCTATATACTCTCCTGAGCGCCCTCAGCCAGAAAAACAATGGTATACTGTTCTGAATCTAAAAGATGCTTTTTTCAGCCTACCACTAGTGCCTAAAAGTCAAGAGCTATTTGCATTCGAGTGGACAGATCCAGACAGGGGCATAAACGGCCAGCTCACTTGGACCAGACTGCCACAAGGATTCAAGAACTCTCCGACCCTGTTCGACGAGGCTCTACACGAAGATTTAAGCAAGTACAGACAACAACACCCTAATATAACTCTCCTACAGTATGTTGATGATCTCTTAATCGCTGCCGAGACACCCGAAACCTGCATCCAGGGAACCTAAGGTCTCCTGCAAACTCTGGGAACCTTAGGCTACCGCGCCTCAGCAAAGAAGGCTCAGATCTGCAAGTCAGAGGTAACTTACCTGGGTTACTTACTGAGAGGGGGGCAACTCTGGCTAACGGATGCCCAGAAGGAGACTGTCCTTCGTATTCCCAGACCACAGACACCACGACAGGTGAGGGAATTCCTAGGGTCGGCTGGGTTCTGAAGACTATGGATACCAGGGTTTGTTGAATTAGCAAAACCTTTATACCAGGCAACAAAAGATCAACAGCCTTTTAGTTGGACAGAAGAAGCCGAATAGGCCTTCCAACGAATTAAAACTGCTCTGCTATCAGCACCTGCCCTGGGACTCCCCGATGTCTCCAAACCCTTCCACCTATATATGTAGATGAAAACCGAGGCGTAGCTAAGGCAGTGCTAACCCAGCATTTAGGCCCTTGGCACAGGCCAGTAGCCTGTCTAAAAAGCTAGATCCAGTGGCCGCCGGATGGCCACCCTGTCTCCGGATGATTGCAGCCACTGCCCTAATGGTAAAGGATGCTGATAAGCTAACCATGGGCCAAGAGCTACAAGTCACCGCCCCGCATGCCATCGAGGGCATCCTTAAGCAGCCGCCTGACCGATGGCTGAGCAATGCCCGACTCACTCATTACCAGGGACTGCTGTTGAACCCCCCAGGGTCATCTTCACCCCCCCTGAACCCAGGCCCTGAACGGCCCTGAACCCAGCATCACTGCTGCCAGACCCAGACATGGGAACCCCACTTCATGACTGAGCCGACATACTGGCTCAAGTTTATGGGGTCCGGGAGGACTTGCAGGATCAGCCATTATTGGACGCAGACGCCATCTGGTTTACCTACGGAAGCAGCTTCGTTCACCAAGGACAAAGGTATGTGCAGGGGCGGCCGTGACTTCAGAGACCGAGGTGGTGTGGGCAGAAGCTCTACCCCCCGGAACCTCGGCCCAGAAGGCTGAGCTAATAGCCTTAACCCAGGCCCTAAAGTTAGGAAGAGACCACAAGCTAACCGTGTACACTGATAGCCGATATGCCTTTGCCACCGCTCATATACATGGGGCAATATACAGAGAACGGGGGCTCCTCATAGCTGAAGGGAAAGACATCAGAAATAAAGAAGAGATTCTAGCCCTGCTAGCAGCCTTATGGGAACCTAAAAAGCTAGCGATTGTGCATTGCCCAGGACACACCAGAAGACGACCGACCCAGTTTCCTGGGGCAACAATTTGGCCGATCAGACTGCAAAAAACATAGCTCAGCCCCCAGCGCAATTGCTGACCCTACAGCTGCCAGACCCCGGACCCCGGGAATTGCCCCCCAGCCCTGAGTATTCAGAAAGCAACATTCAATAGATGAGTAAACTTCCTATGACCCGAATCAAAGATGGCTGGTGGAGAGACTCTAAAAGCAGCATTATACTCCCAGATAAACCAGGATGGCAAGTTCTAGAGCAGATCCATGGCAGCACCCACTTAGGTTCCCGGTGAATGTTCGACTTACTGAGACAGACTGGACTAAAAATCAGAAATGTCTCTGATACGGTTGATCAAGTAGTCATTAAATGTACAGTGTGCCAACTCAACGATGTGAATAGCAATCCTCAGACAACAGGGGTAAGACAAAGAGGGAGCAGACCGGGGACCTATTGGGAAGTAGATTTCAGTGAGGTAAAACCAGGAAAATATGGATATAAGTATTTGCTAGTTTTTGTAGATACCTTTTCAGGATGGACTGAAGCCTTTCCAACCAAGAATGAAACGGCACAGATTGTAGCCAAAAAGATCCTAGAAGAAATCCTGCCCAGGTATGGTTTTCCAGTAATGATAGGGTCAGACAATGGACCCGCATTCATCTCTAAGGTAAGTCAGGGACTGGCTTCCATACTTGGGGCTGATTGGAAATTACATTGTGCATACCGACCCCAAAGCTCAGGACAGGTAGAGAGAATGAACAGAACATTAAAAGAGACCCTAACCAAACTGACCATGGAGACTGGCACTAATTGGGTGGTCCTTCTCCCCTACGCTCTGTTCAGGGTGCGTAATCCCCCATACAAACTGGGACTCACACCCTATGAAATAATACATGGTAGACCACCCCCCATCATCCCTAACCTAAAAGATAACCTTGTCAAAGCTGAGAACGATAATAGTCTTGAATTCTTGTTCTCCCTACAAGCCTTGCAGAGGGTCCGTGAAGATGTATGGCCCAAATTAAAGGAACTCTATGAGACTAGACCCCCACCTATTCCACATCAATTCCAGCCAGGGGATTGGGTCCTCGTCAAACGTCATCGGCAGGGAACTCTGGAGCCCAAGTGGAAAGGACCCTTCCAGGTCATCCTGACAACGCCTACTGCCATCAAAGTAGATGGAATCGCCACCTGGATCCACTTCACCCACGCCAAACCAGTGGACCCGTTCTCAGACCTCATTGGACCTTCAAAGACAACGTGGACTGTTGATCGGACTAAGAACAATCCTTTAAAATTGACCCTACGCCGCTAACAGACTGAGCCGTAACTATGGTATTTGCCCTTCTCTTGGTTGTTCTGCAAATCCTGTCTGTAAATCAAAACCCCCACAACCCCTATAATTTGACATGGGAAATTACTAATTTAGAGACTCATGAAGTCTACAACAGAACCCTAGGAACTGCCCCATTAAATACCTGGTGTCCAGATTTATATTTTAATTTAGAAAAAATTATTCCATTAAAAGAAACGGAAGGAGGTAAATGGAGGCAACTGCAAAGGAGGGTATCAATAAGTAGAAATGGGTTTTATGCATGTCCGGGATTTAGGACAGGGGCAATGAGGCACACATGTGGGGGGTTTGAAAACCTCTATTGCGCAGCCTGGAGTTGTGTCACCTCCAATGATGGGGAATGGAAGTGGAAAGACCCCAATTTATTGAAATGTCCTATGTCCAACCATGTACCCACACCAGGTATGATGAAAACTGTAACCTTATTCGTGTAAGATTTACAGAGGAGGGGAAAAAGGACAGGCAGTGGGTCTTAGGACTCACTTGGGGACTCTATATCAATATCCCCTCTTTGGGACTGCCATTCAAATAAAATTAAAAGTCTCCCCTCTTGTACAACCGGTGGGGCCAAATCAGGTATTAGGAAAAAAAAACAGACGAGCCTATCCCCAGGCAGATCCCCACTCCCCCCTCCAGCAGGACCCCCGTCCTTGTCCCAGGAGTAAAAGCACAAGCTGTCCAAAGAAATCAGAACCCAGAAGGCATAGACTCCCTATGGAAATTGCTAACAGCAGCGTATGAGGCCTTAAACCGATCGGACCCTGAGGCAACAAGGGCCTGCTGGCTATGTTAGGATATAAAACCCCCCTTCCACGAAGCCATAGGTCTAGCTGCCCCTTTTTCACAGTCAGGAGAAGAGTCGCCGGCAGCTTGCAAGTGGAATCGAAAGGGCCCCGGTCTCACACTGCAAGCGGTCACTAGCAATGGGACTTGTATAGGAAAGGTCCCCTGTAGCCATATCCAGCTCTGTGCCCTGACTAATTACTCTATGGGTGAATCTAAATGGACAATTCCAGCTCCTGACAGTTGGTGGATTTGTTCTAAGACAGGGCTCACCCCATGTGTTAGCAGGGATGTTTTTAATTTGTCACCCGAATATTGTATCATATTAATATTTCCAAAGGTTATTTACCACCGAGAAAATGTTGTATATGATCTGTGGACAGAAGGGACGGAAGCAAGAGAGTCAATAAGAACAAAACAGGAACCCTTTACGACCATAACCTTGGCCACCTTATTTGGCCTCCGTGCCATAGGGGCAGGAAAAGGGATCTCATCACTAGCCATCCAGCACCGAGGGTTCAATAGCCTAAGGGCAGCCAATGATGAGGATATAGCCAGACTTGAGGACTCAATCTCACACCTCGAAAAATCTGACCTCCCTTTCTGAAGTGGTCCTATAGAACCGAAAGGGGCTAGATCTAGTCTTCCTCCAACAGGGAGGTATATGTGCAGCCTTAAGAGAAGAATGTTGTTTTTATGCTGACCACACCAGAGTAGTCCGAGAGTCCATGGCTAAAGTTAGATAAGGCCTGGCCAAATGGAAGTGTGAACGAGAACAACAACAAGGCTGGTTTGAGCCTTGGTTCAATCAGTACCCATGGCTAGCCACCCTGCTTTCTGCTCTAGCTGGACCCCTTATACTCCTCCTCCTCCTCCTCACCCTCGGGCCTTATATTAATAAAATAGTTGCCTTTATCAAAGACCGAGTTAACACGATCCAACTGATGGTCCTTAGGACCCAATACCAACCCATCATTACCGAAACATTTGAGTCAGACACATAAGATCCAAGATTGGCTCTTAAGGCACCAAAGAGAGGGGGGAACGAGAGACCAAGAGAAAAATTACCAGGTGTACTCACAACTGCAAAGAAAAGATCCCTCCCTCCCCACCCCCCATTCCAGAAACCAGCCAGGGCGTGCCCGGTTGTAGTCTGACCTAAAGGTGGGAACCAATCAAGTTCTGCTGAGTGGTTTGAAATAAAGGCAGGAACCAAACAAGTTTGTGCCTGTCTATAAAAGAAGCTGTAAGATCCTTGCTCGGGGCCTCTTAGCGTCACCGGCAACGAGTGCGCAGAGGACCGGGTTCGAACCTGCAATAAACGACCCTTGCCGCTTGGCTTTGACTCTGGACTCTGGTGGTTTGTTTTCGGGGGGGTCTCTCGAATCGGGGCATATCACAGGACTCTGGATAATTAGGCTTGTTTGACTCTATTCCACCTTGCATGTTGACATTGAGTACTTGAGTCTCTTCAGGCACAAAGTTCAGGGATCAAATTTAAATGATCTGTAACAACACTAGTAATTCTTCACTCGTGTGCACTTGCCTCTGACCTGATACATGGAAGGCCCAGACTCAGGCACAGGCAGTGACCACAGAAGGGGCTTGGGAAGGAGGGCGGGGACAGGGATGGGCACGAATGTCTGCCACACTTAGGCTCAGGGGCTCCGTATCTACGCTTTCTGGACCAGGGAACTGGATAGTTCTTTGTTGTGGGGGCAGTCCTGCCCACCGTAGGACTTTTGCCAGCATGTGGGGACTCTGCCCCCTAGAGGCCAGGAGCACTCCACAGTCATGACAACCCAGAGGTCTCCAGATAAAGCCAAACATCCCCCAGGGGCAGCGGAGGGACACATTTCGTGTCACTTATTAAGACTTCCTGAGTTATTGGGGGCCTCACCCCCACTCCTGAGTCTCAGGGATGAGAGCTCTGAGACCTGGGAGAATTCTCAGCAGGTGATCCCGGCTTTCCTCCAAGAGCATTCGTCATCTGTATTGGGGTGAGGCATTCTCACATCCCTAGGCTTCCTTGATGCTTAAGATATTCGTTGCTGGGACAGGGTCTGTACCCACATGGATTCATTCAGGAGGTAACGTCAGATGTCCCTGTGGCCACTGCAGCAGGGAAAGCAAGACGGTGCCACCACCCCCCACCACCCTGGCTTGAGGGGTTGGAAGGCAAGAGGAGAACGACCCCCCGTGGGTTATAAAAGGCGTTCTGAAGATACTCTCTCGGGGTAACTTACACATTCCCCAGCTGGACACTGAGCACCTTGAAGACGAAGCCAACATCACCCTTTGGAGGTCCAACATACACACACTCATGGCCCACACGATGCTTGGTGAGGCTTACATATGTTGACATCATAAGCTTTTGAGACAGTTACTGAGATGATGACCACCACCGAGAAAACGTCACCAAAACTGTACCTTAAACCCAGGACTAGCTACTGGGTCATGAATCGAAAAACCTCCAGAATGTCTTCCCGCTAGCCAGACATAAAATTACAGACAGGGTAGGTCTCCTCACATCTCCTCATTGTCACTCTAGAGTAGCGCATAGCATGGTACCATTTCTTTCCAGTTAGGAAATAAGAATCACAAGTGCATGTACAACCATGTTTCTACCATTAGAAACAACCATCTGTGAAGGGATAAATTTGCTTCCTTTCTCGATAAGGAGAATGAAAGTAAGTATAAACAGTCTCTGTAGTGCTTCATTTAAGATACAGAGGAATAAAAAGATTGTTGATAATTAAGAATATGAGTTATACCAGTTGGGGTTTACAAAATGAAAATAGTTTAAAATCCACAAGGTACCTTCAGCTCGTTACATCTTCAAAGCAATCCTCAGAGGTAGGTTTTTTTTTTCCCCCATCTTTAACTTAAGAGCTGAGCAAATTCAGTTAGTTACTGATGAGCATGGAGTCCATTAGCAACAAATACAAAGATCTGAATCCTGAAATTCCCCCAAATCCTCTGCTCCTTTCTTCCCACTGTGTCCTGCTGGAAAGTAAGTTTCCTTGTTGCTGCCATGAGATTAGAAGGCAGCGACGTGTAAGTAGAGATGGAAGTTCACTACTGGGCCAGGGTTCTGGAAATGCAGAAGAAGTTCACCGGCCACCTGCGGCAGACAAGGCCCTTGAGGGGGTCCGGGGGTCGTGAGCTCATGAGGGATTCAGAGACCTGCACTGCCTCATCCATTCCTAGGGTTAAATGTGCTCAGTCCCATGGCATGCAAGATTCTGAACATAATGAAAAGGTGCCATTATTGGCTTAGTATCAATTTCCAAGAAACTTGTATGCATTAATATACTTTGACAATCAATGATCTAGGACAGGCTTTTTCTTTATAAATTCAGTTGAAGATTTACCCTCTCAACCAAAGCCCTCCAATTTCTCCAGTTTTGTATTAATATACTGGATAGGAGATAGAGGATATGTATAGTAAGTTTAAGGCAATTATTTTTTAAAAGATTCTTTTTAAGCAGTCTCTACACCCAAATAGGGCTTGTATAACTATGAGGTCAAGACTCAGACTCTTCTGAGCCAGCCAGGCATCCTCAAGGCAATTTGATGTACCTGGAAAATCCAGCTTTCCTTTCGAGATAGAAGTTTTATAAATGCATAATCTTGATTAAATAGTATTATTCATTGGAAATTTAGTATCATGAAGGTCTCTTCTTACGATACAGTCTGTGACAATACCCAGGTTATAAATATTGCCAGAGTGAATAAAAGAGGTCTAATGAGATCATGAAAAAAATCACCTCAGGAGGTGAAGAATATCTTAATACCTAATCTACTTAAGGTGATTCAAATTTGATACGTATACACTCATTTTAATTAAATGACCAAATTATAGGGGCACATGGGCAGCTCACAGTCAGTTGAGGGTCTGACTCTTGATTTCAGCTCAGGTCATGATCTCATGGTTTGTGGGATGGAGCCCCATGTTGGGCTCTGTGCAGACAGAGCAGAGCTTGGTTGGGATTCTCTTCCCCACTCTCTGCCCCTCCCCCACTCTTGCTCTTAAAAAAAATGACCAAATTCTATAGAAAAATTGTTATGTGACACAGTAGGCACTGTCCTTTCATTTGAAAATAAGTAGCCTAGAGAATATTTTACATCTTTCACATATGTTCATGAATCATTGTTTTTTTATCCTATTACAGTAAAAAAAACACTAGAGATAGCTTTCTCTCTTCAACTTGGACATGGGACATCTGGCTGCTCGGCACTGAGGCCCAGGGGGTTGACTAATCATCCACAGCCACCCACATATTAGAGGAAAGAGGCCAGGAAGTGACCCATTTCCTTCCCTGCAAAGCTCATATTTATATGCTTATGCCTTTCCTATCTAGGCTCACATTGAGAAAAATGTAGACCTATCCTAGTGAATTTCCATTTCTAGAAGGTTACTAAAATGTTTCTGGCAATTTTATAATTTCTACAGGTGAGAAACTCTCCCAGTAGCAGGAATTAAGCAGCAGACCAATAATACAAATCATTACTCTGAATATGAAAACAGATACGCCCCATTTTTTGGAGATTTCCCTGGTCCATAGTTTCCTAGGTTGTTTTAGATCCTAATCAGACAAGTCCTGAGCTTTCCACTGACAGGAATGTTGACTTCCATGACATTCACCAAGATTTGGCCACCGAATCGTTTTTACTTAAATGTAGACACAAATGTCCTTTTATGATGTAAGGTCCACACAAACAGTCTTCATCATAAATTTACAAGTAGTTTATTATGCCCTGTCAGTAGAAAGCTGATCTCTTGGTATTAACTGAACCAGTCACTCTAGCATGTGTTTAAGATCAGTTTTGTCCACTGGGTCTCACAACTTAGGCTTTTGAATCTTCAGTATTAACCTCACAATTGGAAAAGTTTTTGTGTTTGTTCTTACCCAAATTAACCTATGAATCTGGGTTAAAGTCCAAAGCCAAATATTTAATTGCCCTGGCTTTACATTTAGAATATATTCCTGTACTAAAGAACATTAACATGTGGACTATTCCCCAATCCTGCATCTACTATCAGAAAAGATGAATATTTCAACATTTTCTCGTTCAAATGTTGCAAGTTCTACAAATGGAGCCTGATGTGACCCTGGATTGGAAGCATCACAGAGTCTCCTCATACTATGTACTCTATTCTCTTTGAACTTTATATAGGATTTATTTTGATAGAGGTATTTTGGAGTTAAATGAGAAAGTCAAAAAGTTGAAATCTGACAAATGTGTGAAAGTCGGATGACATATACATTGGAGTTAGGTGAATTTGGAATAAAAGGAAAGTGTGAGTTAAAAGTTTTACACCCATCTCCCTCTCTCTCTGCCCTTCCCCTGCTCATGCTGTCTCTCTTGGTCTCAAAAATAAAAACATTATTATTTACAAAGTTTTACACATAATGTAAAATATGTAAATCGTCAACCCCAATGGTCTGGGGTACAGGAGAATGGATGGAATTATAGACTGTAGTCAGTATTAGTGTGACCTTGGCTTTTTTTTTTTTTTTTTTTTTTTTGCTTTTCTCTCAGTCTATGCAAACCTTTAAGAACCATTTGGAGGGGCCAACATGGAGGAGAAGTAGGGAGAATCCATACTTCCCGCGCCTCTCAAACAAAGAAGCGTAGAAGCCAAAGGACTTTGAACACAGGAGCCTGGGAGGAAGAGAGACTAAATCTAGGAATAAAATGGGAAAGCTGGGGAGAAAAAAAAAAAAAAAAAAAGGCTGTGTGGGCACTGAGGGGAGGGGCCCCCTTCAGAGAGACAAAGGGAAGAGAAAGAGGGGCTAGGGTAGTGGAGGACAGTATCTGGACAGGAGAAAGACCTCAGACTGACACTGAGAGGGATCTGATCTCTAACTGCCGGATTTCTTTGGACTGGGGCCTGGGGCTGGCTCCCTGTTCACACACCTGGAGAGGAGGGAAGCCAGGGGCCTGGGCGCAGGTGTAGGTCAGGGGCTCAGTCCACAGATGGAGAAAGCGATTCCCTCCCTGGAGGGCTGTGCAACAGTACAGAACCTGCCTCTGCATAGAGGACAGCAGAGAATCTATTGCTACAGAGATCAACGGACTAAAAAATAGTCATGAGGAATTTAAAAATGCTATAAATGAGGTGTAAAGTAAAATGGAGACAGCTACAGCACGATTGAAGAGGCAGAAGAGAGAATAGGTGAATTAGAAGATAAAATTGAGAAAAAGGGAGCTGAGAAAAAGATAAAAAAAATCCAGGAGTATGAGGGGAGAATTAGAGAATTAAGTGATGCAATCAAACAGAACAATATCCATATCCTAGGATTTCCAGGAGGAGAGAGAGAGAAAGGGGCTGAAGGTGTACTTGAACAAATAATAGCTGAGAACTTCCCAGATCTGGGGAAGGAAAAAGGCATTGAAATCCAAGAGGCACAGAGAACTCCCTTCAGATGTAACTTGAATCGATCTTCTGCATGACATATAGTGAAACTGGCAAAATACAAGGATAGAGAGAAAATTCTGAAAGCAGCTAGGGATAAATAGGCTCTAACTTACAAAGGGAGACCCATAAGACTACTGGCAGACCTATCTACTGAAACGTGCAGGCTAGAAAGGAATGGCAGGAAACCTTCAATGTGATGAACAGAAAAAATATGCAGCTGAGAATCCTTTATCCAGCAAGTCTGTCATTCAGAATAAAAGGAGAGATAAAGGTATTCCCAAACAAAAACAAGGAATTCGTCACCACTAAACCAGCCCTACAAGAGATCCTAAGGGGGATCCTGGGAGACAAAGGACCAGAGACATCACTACAAGCATGAAACCTACAGACATCACAATGACTCTAAACCCATATCTTTCTATAACACTGAATGTAAATGGACTAAATGCTCCAACCAAAAGACATAGGGTATCAGAATGGATAGAAAAACAAGACCCATCTATTTGGTGTCTACAAGAGACTCATGATTGACAGTGAAGGAATGGAGAACTATCATGCTACTGGAAGTCAAAAGAAAGCTGGAGTAGTCATATCAAACAAACTAGACTTTAAATTAAAGGTTGTAACAAGACATGAAGGGCATTATATAATAATTACAGGGTCTATGCATCAGGAAGAGCTAACAATTAAAACAATCACAAACCTAAGCAACCTTCTTGATAAGAATGTGGTAATTGCAGGGGACTTTAATCATCTAGACACAGAATCAATAAAGAAACAAGGGCCGTGAATGATACATTGGATCAGATGGACTTGAAAGATATATTTAGAACTCTGCATCCCAAAGCAACAGAATATACTTTCTTCTTGAGCACACATGGAACATTCTCCAAGATAGATCACATACTGGGTCACAAAACAGCCCTTTATAAGTATAAAAGAATTGAGATCATACCATGCACACTTTCAGACCACAATGCTATGAAACTTGAAATCAACCACAGGAAAAAGTCTGGAAAACCTCCAAAAGCATGGAGGTTAAATAACACCCTACTAAAGAATGAATGGGTCAACCAGGCAATTAGAGAAGAAATTAAGAAATATATGGAAACAAATGAAAATACAATCCAAATGCTTTGGGATGCAGCAAAGGCAGTCCTGAGAGGAAAATACATTGCAATCCAGGCCTATCTCAAGAAACAAGAAAAATCCCAAATACAAAATCTAACAGCACATCTAAAGGAAATAGAAGCAGAACAGCAAAGAGACCCCAAACACAGAAGAGAAATAATAAAGACCAGAGCAGAAATAAACAATACAGAATCTAAAAAGCTGTAGAGCCAATCAATGAAACCAAGAGTTGGTTTTTTGAAAAAATAAAATTGATAAAACTCTAGCCAGCCTTCTCAAAGAGGGAGAGAATCCAAATAGATAAAATCATGAATAAAAATGGAATTATTACAACCAATCCCTCAGAAATATAAGCAATTATTAGGGAATACTGTGAAAAATTATATGCCAACCAACTGGACAACCTGGAAGAAATGGACAAATTCCTAAGCACCCACACACTTCCAAAAATCAAGCAGGAAGAAATAGAAAGTTTTAACAGACCCATAACCAGTGAAGAAATTGAATCAGTTATCAAAAATCTCCCAACAAATAAAAGTCCAGGACCAGATGGCTTCCCTGGGGAATTCTACCAGACATCTCAAGTTGTTCCAAAAAATAGAAAGGGAAGGAAAACTTCCAGACTCATTCTAGGAAGCCAGCATTACTTTGATTCCCAAACCAGAGACCCAGCAAAAAAGACCTACAGGCCAATATCCCTGATGAATATGGATGCAAAAATTCTCAAGATACTAGCAAATCGAATTCAATAGCATATAAAAAGAATTACTCACCATGATCAAGGATTCATTCCTGGGCTGCAGGGCTGGTTCAATATTCACAAATCAATGTGATACATCACGTTAATAAAAGAAAAGATAAGAAGCATATGATCCTGTCAATCGATGCATAAAAGGCATTTGACAATTCAGCATCCTGTCTTAATAAAAACCCTCAAGGAAGTCGGAATAGAAGGAACATACTTAAACATCATAAAAGCCATTTATGAAAAGCCCACAACTAATATCATCCTCAATGGGGGGAAAACTGAGAGCTTTCCCCCTGAGATCAGGAACACTACAGGGATGTCCACTCTCACCACTGTTGTTTAACGTAGTGTTGGAAGTTCTAGCATCAGCAATCAGACAACAAAAGGAAATCAAAGGCATCAAAACTGGCAAAGATGAAGTCAAGCTTTCACTTTTTGCAGATGACATGATATTATACATGGAAAACCCGACAGATTCCACCAAGTCTGCTAGAACTGATACATGAATTCAGCAGTCTCAGGATACAAAAATCAATGTACAGAAATCAGTTGCATTCTTATACACTAATAATGAAGTAACAGAAAGACAAAACTGATCTCATTCACAATTGTACCAAGAATCATAAAATACCTAGGAATAAACCTAACCAAAGATGTAAAAGATCTGTATGCTGAAAACTATAGATAGCTTATGAAGGAAATTGAAGAAGATATAAAGAAATGGAAAAACATTCCGTGCTCATGGATTGGAAGATAAATATTGTTAAAATGTCAATACTACCCAAAGCTATCTACACATTCAATGCAATCCCAATCAAACTGCACCAGCATTCTTCTCGAAGCTAGAACAAGCAATCCTAAAATTTGTATGGAAACACAAGACTCCGAATAGCCATAGTAGTATTGAGGAAGAAAACCAAAGCAGGAGGCATCACAATCCCAGACTTTAGTCTACTACAAAGCTGTAATCATCAAGACAGCATGCTATTGGCACAAAAACAGACCAATAGAACAGAGACTCCAGAATTGGACCCACAAATGTATGGCCAACTAATCTTTGACAAAGCAGGAAAGACTTTCCAACAGAAAAAAGACAGTCTCTTTAACAAATGGTGCTGGGAGAACTGGATGGCAACATGAAGAGTGAAACTAAACCACTTTCTTATACCGTTCACAACGATAAACTCAAAATGGATGAAGGACCTGAATGTGAAACAGGAAACCATCAAAACCCTGGAGGAGAAAGCAGGAAAAAAACAAAAACCTTCTTTGACCTCAGCCACAGCAATTTCTTACTTGACATGTCTCCAAAGGCAAGGGAATTAAAAGCAAAAATGTACAATTGGGACCTCATCAAGATAAAAAAGCTTCTGCACTGCAAAGGAAACAATCAACAAAACTAAAAGGCAACCGATGGAATGGGAAAAGATATTTGCAAATGACATTGGCTAAACGGCTAGTATCCAAAATCTGTACAGAACTCACCAAACTCCACACCTTAAAAACAATCCAGTGAAGAAATGGGCAGAAGACACAAATAGACACTTCTATTGAAGACATCCAGTTGGCCAACACACATGAAAAGATGCTCAATGTCACTCATCAGGGAAATACAAATCAAAACCACACTGAGATACCACCTCACGACAGTCAGAGTGGCTAAAATGAACACATCGGGACACTAGAGATGCTGGCGAGGACATTGCACTTGGTGGGAATGCAAACCGGTGCACCCACTCTGGAAAACAGTGTGGAGGTGCCTCAAAACATTAAAAATAGAACTACCCTATGACCCAGCAATAGCGCTGCTAGGAGTTTACCCAAAGGTTACAGGAGTACTGATGCACAGGGGCACTTGTACCCCAATGTTTATAGCAGCACTTTCAACAATAGCCAAATTACGGAAAGAGCCTAAATGTCCATCGACTGACAAATGGATAAAGAAGATGTGGTTTATATACACAATGGAATACTACTTGGCAATGAGAAAGAATGAAATCTGGCCATTTACAGCAACGTGGATGGAACTGGAGGGCGTTATGCTAAGTGAAATCAGTGAGGCAGAGAAAGAGATACCATATGTTTTCACTCTTATGTGGATCCTGAGAAACTTAACAGAAGACCGGGGGGGAGGGGGTGGGACAGTTACAGAGAGGGAAGGAGGCAAACCATGAGAGACTCTTAAAAACTAAGAACTGAGGGGTTGATATGGGGGGGGGGGGTGAGAGGGAGGGGAGGGTGGGTGATGGGCATGAAGGAGGGCACCTGTTGGGATGAGCACTGGGTGTTGTATGGAAACCAATTGGACAATAAGTTTCATTAAAAGAATCCTTTGGAAAACATACACTTGTTTTAGCATGTTTTCCAGTACACAATATAGTATACTGATCATCACCATGCTGTACGGTAGCTGTCTAGGACTTAATCTTGAATAACAAATTTTGGAACCTCTGACCAACCCTATTCCTTCTCCAAGTTCTCAGCAAAAACCATATTGCACCTTCTGAGTTGGATGTTCAGATTCCTCATAGAAGTCCCACCGGGTAACATTTGTTCTGTGACTTATTTCAGCCGTTGTACTGTACTCCAGTTCCATCATGCTGTCACAGATGGCTGGCTTCCTTTTTTATGGCTGGAATTCCACCGTGTGTACACACATTGTTCTCTATCCATTCATCCATCAATGGACAGTTAGGTTGTTTACGTGTCTTGGATACCGTGAAAAACACTGCAATGAACATGGGCTATAGAGATCTTTAAGATCTGGATTTCATTCCATTTAGATACTTCCAAGTAGAATAACTGGGTCATAGGGTAGTTCTACTTTTAATCTTGTGAGAAACCTCCATTCTGTTCTCCAGACTGGCTACACCAGTTTGCATTCCCACCAACAGTATGAAAGTTCCCCTTTCTCCACATACTGACTTTTTAATATCTATAACAGCCATCCTAACAGGTGTGAGGTGACATCTCATTGTGGTTTTGATTTGCCTTTCCCTTATTAGTGATGTTCAACATCCTTTCATGAACTTGTTGGCCACTGTAGATCTTCGTTGGGGGAAAACATGTTTATTCAAGCCCTTAAGAGTTCTTCGCCCATTGAACAGTTATTTCTCTCTTGTGTTGTAGGAGTTCCCTACACATTTCAGATACTGAGAGGGTTGCATCAGATAGACAGGCTGCAGATATTTTCATCCACTACTGCTCTTTGGTGAAGTGGATGGAGGAGGTCTCACGTGGGAGTCGGGACATCTTGAATGGCTTTCACTCCTGTGCCGAGATCTGAACCCTGTCTAGTTTGCCAGAAGTTCCCAACAAGGTCCTTTTAGTTTTGAAGCAGGGGGCAGCCAACAACACACAAAGGAAAAAGTTTTTCTCACACCCTCCTCCTCAAAGCACGCCTACAGTCACAAGACAAATAGCAAAGTCCTACAACTGATGTCTGTAAAACCACAATGCTCTGTAACAGACGCTGGCCAGAAGGTTCTCTATGGATCGCTTCCAACGAGCCCCAGATTGAAGAGCAAGGAAGGCTTTAGGTACCACAAGCCACGGTTTTCTCCTTATCTGGTGAAAGGATTTTTTTTTTTTTTTTTTTTTTTTTGGTAAATGTGCTTTTAAACTGTTGAATTGTGGTATTTCTCATTTTAAGCATCTTTTCATTATGTTTATTGCTGACTTATGGGAATAGCTCTCAGAAGCTGATTTTAGAAGCACAGCTCTGATTTATATTGTGGGCAAAACAGAACACCAGGTAAAGTGCCTTCTCCACTCCTGTTCGCCTTGTTCAAGGTAAACGTTACTGTCTTATTACCTGTGCGCTCTTCTGAATTGTAAGAGAACATGTTTTAATATCTTAGGCAGGTAGCTGCTGGGAGATAGTCAAAGGTGTGTGTTTTCACACACATACTCAGATATATACTCACCCAAGTGAGATTTTACTTTGATAACTGTACAAATGTGTAGTTTAAATGAGAATTAGAAAATGTGTGGAGGATCTAAAATGCATAGTGTCCATATTTCCTCAAAAAGAAATCCCTGAAAAGATTTTTGAAGAAATCTGCATAATGACTTTTAGCATACATTTTCTTCAGTAAGATTTTGAGCATCTACACCGGAAGGCAAAGAAATTAAATCTACAGTTTTAGGAACAGTTGAACTAAGTGGCTTTAAAAATTCTTATGATTTTAGATTAGTTACTCCTACATATTTGAAATTATAGAATTTTTTTCAGGTGTTTTATAAATGGATTCAGGTGATGTTTTTCTATTTAACTTATTTGTAAGATTTTAGTATTAAGGCATGATCCCATCCTCCTCTCTCCTAGATATCATTTTAAAATGTGCTACAAGACCAAATTTGTAACCACTGAATTAAGAATTTTACATCCATGTTAATAGGAAGGGGTAAGTCGTCTTCAAATCTGAGTTACTGGTTATTCAGTCTACCACCAACAAATAGGAAGCTGTACATTCACATGTGCAAGTGTCCTATGTAAACCTCTCCCAGGTGCACACACTTATTGCCTACATAGTCATGATGTTTCTTCTACGCTCTAGGAAATGGAGGTCTCATTTGGTCTTCCTCCCCCCAGATTTTAAGTTCCACGAAGCCATGAGCAACACTTCACCTTGCCGGCCATGGTTTCCTTCTTTCCTAAGCACAGAATGGGTGTTAATACCTACATGTTGAATGAGCAGAAGGTGGTGTGATGGAGGGCAGGTGACAGCTCACATAACAGACAAGCGAACACACCAGCTAAGGCTTTGCCAGGGTCACAGACTGGAGCCTGGCAGACTTCAAACAATACGCTGTCTTGTAAATATCAGAGCTTTTTTAAGTTAGTTACCATATAGTGTCACCTTCGCTTCCGGAAGTAGAATCTAGTGATTCATCACTTACATACGACACCCAGTGCTCACCCCAGCAAGTGCCCCTCCTTAGTGCCCATCACTCATTTAACCCATCCTCCCCATCCCCCATCCCATCAACCCTCAATTTGTTCTCTGTATGTAAGAGTCGCTTATGGTTTGCCTCCCCCCTGTTTTCATCTGTTTTTTCCTTCCCTTCCCCTATGTTCATCTGTTGTGTTCCTCAAATTCCACATATAAGTGAAATCATAGGATATGTCTTTCTCTGACTTATTTCGCTTAGTATAATACACCCTAGTTCCATCCACACTGCTGCAAAGGCAAGATTTCATTCTTCTTCAAAGGAAATAATCACCAAAACTAAAAGACAACTGATGGAATGGGAGAAGATATTTGCAGATGTCATATATAAAGGGTTAGTATCCAAAAATCCATAAAGAACTTACCAAACCCAACACCCAAAAAAAACCAAATAATCCAGTGAAGAAATGGGCAGAAGACATGAACAGACACTTCTTCCAGATGGCTAATAGACGTGAAAAGATGCTCAACATCACTCATCAAGGAAATACAAATCAAAACCACCATCAGATACCACCTCACACCCATCAGAAGGTCTAAACAACTCAGGCAACAACAGATGTTAGTGAGGACACACAGAAAAGAGACCCCTCTTCACTGTTGCTGGGAATGCGAACTGGTGCAGCCGCTCTGGAAAACAGTGTGCAGGTTCCTAAAAAAATTAAAAATAGAACTACCCTACGACCCAGCAATTGCACTACTAGGCATTTATCCAAGGGATACAGAAATGTTGATTCAAAGGGAAACATGTACCCAATGGTTATAGCAGCACCATCAACAGCCAAATTACGGAAAGAGCCCAAATGTCCACCAACATATGAGGGGATAAAGAAGATGTGGTTTATATATATACAATGGACTATTACTCATTGCAGGTTAGAAAATTAGCATAGTTTATTTTTTTTATACTTTTTAAATTTTTTTTTTTTTGAGAAAGCAAGCAAGCTGGGGGAGGGCAGAGAGGGAGATAGAACCCAAAGCAGGCTCCACACCATCAGTACAGAGCCAGACATGGGGCTTGAACCCATGAACCAGATCATGCCCTGAGCCTAAATGATGAATCAGATACTTAACTGACTGAGCCCTACCACGTGCCCCCTAAATATCAGTTTAGACTACTCAGTCTTACAGGTCTGTGCTCCCTTCCCCTGTTAAAGGCACATTGAGTTGTAGCTTGGGAACAAAATACTCAAAAACAAGACACCACAAACAACCTTTCCAACACCAAATTTTCCCCATCACGTTAACAGGCCTCCTTCAATTGATTTGATCAACTGCCCCACCAATGGTTGGTAAGCAGCCCGCAATTAAGCCTTAGCACAACAAGCATGCAGTATTTGTTCTGAACAGATACAGAACCCCTAGGAGGCCTACAGAAAACCCTTGAAAGTCTGGTGGTCCTGGAGGGGGAGGGAGTTCTGTCAGATGCACCTCTGAGCAGTCCTGCATCCTGGGCGTTAAGGTACACAGCACCCAGTCCATGGTGGTGGCACACGGGTGGCCCATGACTGCATGCCCCGAGTGGTAATGCAACAGGAAATGATGGTGCCTTCCTCCAACACTGCATGGAGGACTGAACCACAGCAAGGCACTGAGAATGACATGCGTGTTCACTCCGTAACATGCACAAAACCTAACATATGGACACATTAGCTATGGCCGCCCGAGTTTTGTACAGAGGAGGGAAGTGAAATGGACCGTTGAGCTATTCATCATCACACTAAAAATGATGAAGAGTAAAAGACACCATAGTGATTTTTTTTTTCGGGGTGGGGGGGGGCGGATATCTCATCTGGAGTCAATTGACAGTGATTAGAAGCTTATAAACACATGATCTGTATACATAAAATAAAAATACCTATAAAAAATGAAAACCATCTCTCTGAAGGATCCTTATTTCCTCTTTTGTATTCCCAGTGATAAATACTCAAATCCATTATTTCTGGCTTTAAATCATCTCCCTAAATACAAGTTTTTCCTTTCTGTGGATTCCTCTCTAAATTAGAGGTATGTTACTTTCCGGTATTTTCAGCTTTTTATATTAATCCTAAGTTTTATTTGTTTCATTATCTATAGGTATTATCTATTGACTATTTTGTAGGATGGTGACATCAATACCCCCTTCACTAGGAGGGCTCATGAAAACTGCATACCTATCACCTATCTATGTGATGTGATAGGATCACATTTTCCACACAGAGGCCCACTAGATAACCCGACAAGAAAATAGCAGTTGGTAGTAACAGTTTTAATTAGGGTGAGTTTTCAGATTCTGTCCTGAGTCAAACAAAAATCTGATGATTTTTGAAACTTAATTGTGAAGCAGGCACCCTCAGCTACCACACTCCATCAGAACAATAAATGGGATTTAAATGGAGAGCTCTGCTCCCAAAGATTCCTGTTTTCTGTCCATTTCCCTGTTTCTCAATGCTTCTGCTCAATTCTTTGTATGTTAAAAACTAGGCTATCGAAATATAATGCCAATTTAAGGTACAACAATTATTTATATTAGCATTACTGGGAGAAAAAAATGCGATGTGGTAAATTAATCTTTGTGTGGCAAAGTACTTCTTAAAATAGGTTTTCAGCGTGCATGGTAATGAACTATTGCTATCTCAGCCGAACAGACATCTTGAAATAACTATGTCCAAAGTTGTTTAAAATCCGTTCCCGAAAATTTCAGTTTCAGCAACACAGGGAAGACGGATTTCTCAGTTATAGCACCCAACAACACGAGCCCCCCCTCCCGCTCCCAAATCCTTCACTCCACGCAGGGACTCAATCAGCAGTGACTTTTACATGCCTCCCTTTGACCTTCCCATGATCATGATGGTGCCCGGCTGCCAAGGATCAATCAGCCCTTCATAAAGGCGGCAGCCTCCGGATTCATTTCCTATTATTAATTTTACAAGTTAAAAAGACAAGCAAGACAGGATTGCTTTCAGTGCTGTTTGCTCCCCTAAAATTACTTCCTGTGGACAATAAACAAATTTCCAATTTGGTGAGGCTATAAACGTGCAGGCTTCATAAAAATTAATTTAAATGGATGTGATGGAGTTCGGGATTGTACAGATTAGGCAGACGCCTGTCGTTCTAATTGCCTGCTCGGTCCCTCTGTCACTCAAGAACACCACAGCTGCAGCCGCAGGCTCATCACTGCCTAATTCTCAGATCAAATTCCCATCTTCCATATACCCTTTAATAAGGCCCTCATTCTCCGTCTTTTAGCCTTAATTACCACTCCCTGTCTCCCCTGACAACCAAATTAGAAGGTACATGCTACAGCTCCATAATGATCATCATCATCATCATCATCATCATAATACTTTAAAAATCACAAACTACTCGACTGTAAACCCAGGCTAACCTTGTCAAGGTTGGAGGTCTTCTGACAGCTAGATTTTCTATGGATAGCTTCAGCACTGGAAGATAAGAAATACAATTATATAATCTCCTATTGATTTTTTTCTTCTCTCCCCCCCCCCCCCCCCCCCCATTACGTACAATTACCTGAGAAGTTGAAGATAGAAGCAGAAAATTTACAGTCACCCGGAGCAGCAGGTTTTAACTCATGGTTGAGTACAGGAAATTTCTATTGGGTGGGGGCAGGGAATAAGCCACGGCCACCTGTGTGATGAAAAGACTTTTGATTTTATCACGGGGCCTTCTGAATCTCCACAGGGACTTTGCTTTTTGTGTGACTTTGTGAAGGTCGGAGGATCCATCTGACATTGCTGGATCTTAAATATCACCAGTTCGCCACGGTACCTTTACAGATACACCAGGATTCTAGTTTGGGGCTGCGTCCTAACAAACAGGTGACTTCTATTTCGCAGGTATTTTTAACCATGGTTATCAATTTTCCATCATGCTGCTTGCTTCTAATATTTTGGTTTTGAGATACATAACCTTCAGATCTCCCCTCATGAGCCCCTTGCATGAACATCCAAATTTGGTTTTTATTCTCTTTATCGGCATCGGGACCTTCCCTCAACCACCTGTCTGAACTCCTACCAACCAGGACTCCCTCCTGACCAGCACCATTTTCCATTAACTCCTACATGGAGGGTGGTTGGTGGCGGGGAGGGTGGTGGGAGAGGCTGGTTGTGATGGTGCTCATTGGCAGAGACCCGTTCAGATACTAGCAGTGCGTGGGTGGTGGTTGGTGGCGGTCAGTGATGGGGCAATCGTTGGCCATGTTGTTACTTTTGTCGAGTCACGTGATAGTCTTGACTAAAACCATGTTTCCTTTTCGTTGCTTCTCTCCATTTTCTCCTTAATTTCCTTTCCCCCATTGATCCTGCCTGTAGATTCATAGTGATGTAGAAACAATCTGGGCTTTTAGAAGATTAAGTCAGATCTTACTGACATCCTGCATAATTTATAGCAAACCTTCCAGCCTCCGTGAGTGGAGATGTCAGAGGAAATATGTCTGAAGTATTTTTCAGCTTCTCATGGGGCCTCACAAATCAAAGATCTCCTCAATACCTAAATATAACTACAGAGTTGGCTTTCGCCACCAGATGTAAAGTAAGGCAATTTTTATAATGCTTTGGGATATGTGTAATATCACATATTCATATATTTGCAGTCGTGCCTATGCTTGGCTGAATTTTTCATTTTTAGTGGAGATATTGATCATCACAAAGGTAGAGCCAAAGCAGAAGCTTCTGAAACTTAAGGGGATTTTCCAGAGTCATTCTGTCAGAAAGCTAACAGATAGGTAAACATAATTCAACAGGAATGCATTTATTCCTCCAGAAGAGATTTACGAGGAGTCGAAGGGAATTCGGTTTAGTACTAGGATAAGAACACAAAGCAGCCGGTGCCGTCCAGTATTACTAGGGTGGGCCGTGGTAATGATTGTAGGAGCAAAGAGCATTCCAATAGTACACCTGACATAGTCGATCTGGAATAAAAACCAGCAACGGGATCGTTGATTGTGGCTGAGGAAGTCAAGGACAGTGGGAGCAGATGTGCAAGGCAGTGTTTCTGCAGATAAGGGGAGCCCGCCAGAAGGCCAGAACTTCAGACCTGCGAGCCTTTAATTACCACGATGCCCATATTGATCCGGGCATCAAGTGCAGAGATGAAGGCTGGGGAGCAGACTGGGCAAGCAGGGCGGCTGTTTTTGTTTGTTTTTTAAGCAGTTTATTGAACTATCTGCATGGTCTCAGGCGATTCTCACTCTAATCCCAGGCAATTGGAGGAGCCTTGGGGAAGCAAAAATGCAATGAGACCTTGACTGAGGGAGGCTTCCCTTAGAGATGGAGATGATTTATGGTGAGAAAACACACAGTCCGGGTCAAAAAGCGTCGAGAGAGATTAAAAGTTAAAGTGCTACTCACAAGTGACTGGGAAGCCATCTGAAAGTGACGGGGCATTTGGAAATCACCCCGCGACAACTTGAGAATCACAAGCTTAACTCTGGGATAATTGAAGGGAATGAGCCAGATGAATACTAAGAAAAGACACCAAATACTGGCCTGGCCACCAGACAGGTCCCTGTTCAGGGACATCTATACATTAATGTAAGTCTCCCTACCAGCTTATGAATTAGAGTCTCTCGCCCACATGCGTTAGCAATGAAGTTAACGGAAGTTCAGCCAGAAGAAATTTCCCCACGGACGTAGTTAATAGCCAAGATGGGTTTTTAAAGGACAAGCTGCCGCCATATGGAAAAAAGCTGAACGGGTAGGAAAATGCCGAGGCCTTGACAGCTCAGATTTCCGGATACTATGGTTACAGATGGTTTGAGCAACCAAGGGTCAAAGATGGTCTTATGTAACTGCGGGATATGGAGCTCCCTCCTGTTTGCGTCTGTGTGCACAGGCATTTGACAGGATACACGGGACCATCAAACTCGCCTGGATGGAAGTGCGAGCATCCCCGTAGTCTAGCCGGATGGCCTTGTGAAGTCTTTAACCATGCTGTACCTCAGCGTCCTCGTCTGTAAGCCAGAGGATGACTACGGCTCTCTTGCTGCACTGCAACGAGAAGTTAGCGCCTGTGGGGCGTTGGGGAGACCACTCAGACTACTCACGCTCCACGAAGGGGACAAGGCCGTCCCTGACGGCCAAGTCAAATCAGCCGCGTCAACACTGGTTCCAGGACCTCAAGAAACGATGCAGCACCAGGAGGAAACGTTTAACTTGCGCTCCTCTCTGAAACAAGATGGTTGAGGAGGGGGCTGGGGACCAGTTCAAATCTGGCGATTTTTTTCATCAAAATTAGCAACTTGCCTTTCATTTGAGCCTCATCCACTCACGAACAGGGGTGGTCATAGTTACTGCAGAGGCAGAGACTCAAAACCACTCCTGTTCGTTCAACCTCGCCAAGCCTCTCACACCAAGCACGCCTCTAGCTTATAGGGATCAGCCTCCCACACCCCCCAGTGAACAACTGTATGTGCTCATTTTTATCATTATTCAAAGGAGCTAAATCTTTTGAGGCTCCAAACCATGATCTGAAATTACTAAACTGCCAGCATAAACATATAGGCATTATCAATAACCCAGCACATTAGTAAAGTAAGCCCACTGAAATACCAGCACGTGCCCTCCCCATCCACACGTGATACTTCATTTTGATTCAAACGGGGGGGGGGGGTGGTAAATTCTAATTATCCTTCTTGAATAATCACCTAGAATTAGAGACCTCTCCGATGTCTAGAATACTTCGATCCTGGTAATAAAAAGCAGAGGCCAGGAGTCTGAGAGGGACTGCCAGGAGAACTCCGTTCTGACAGCTACACGGCATCTCCAGGCCATTTTAGGGGACCGGCACAGGGTCTGTAACCGCTACCCCCAAACCCACGTTCAGGAGGTCTGGGTTGGAGCACAGGTCTCCGTTCTCAACGAAGTCTGAGGGGGACTATCCCATCAAGGTCACAAAGTTTAAACCACGGGGAATTTTCTAGAACATCCGCCACTTGAAAGGCCTTGGCAGAGGCCCCGTCAAAGGACACACTTGACCAGGTACTTTGTGAGGTTTGCTAAGGCGAAATATTCTCTCTCCTCCTGCCAGTGCCCCTTGCTCGGTCAGAGGGCTGGCCACCGGTCTGAGCAAAACCTCTCCTGTGCCACATTTCCCCCCAAGTGGGGGCTTTGGGGACTCAGCTAGGGAACTTCAGGTTCAGGGGGATGTGGCTCTGTGAGAAAAGTCCTCACATCGCAATCCGGTTAGAAGCTAGGAACAGCTTCTAGATCACTCACTGCCCCATTTTTCCCTGTGGTTCTACGGGGCCAGACCTGGAGTGTGTGTGTAGGGCTGGGGCAGGGGGGTGAGGGGGAGTGCGGTCAGCAAAAGGTGGTGATCCTGCGGCCCAGGCTTGAGTGAGCGAGCACACACGCACACAGAGAAACAGGGTTTGCAATGCAGAGAGGCAGAAGCCAGCTCACGGAAATAACAGTCCAGAAATACTCGCAGAACATTACCAACATTTTTAAAATTTTGTAATGCTCATTTTTGGGGGGGGGGGGGAGAGAGAGAACCCGAAGCAGGCTCCAGGCTCTGAGCTGTCAGCACAGAGCCCAATGTGGGGCTTGAACCACTGAACTGTGAGATCATGACCTGAGCCGAAGTCGGACACTCCACCGACTGAGCCACTCAGACGCCCCCTGGACAATACCAACGTTTAAATGATCTGACACATTTCAAAAAATTTCTATCAGTGGTTTTAAGACCAAGCTTCTAACTCCCTGTGTAGAAAATCCCGTGAATGGAGAGCTAGTCCAGACGGCAGCACACACAGGGGAAGTGGGCTCAAGATGTCCGTGAACACAAGGACTTGGTCACTTCATGTTGTTTGGTGTTCAGTGTGATCTCACACACTGGATCCCAAATGCACTGCCCTTCCTAAATAATTTCACAGTATGATTTTTCTTAAAGGAACCCCCTTCCAGTTATAATGCTAAGAATGAGACCCACCCTTTAAGAAAGCCTGGAAGGTTTTAAAACAGAAGACATACAGTTATTTGAAAGCCAAGGCTACAGAACAAGGGTTGGCAAACCAGCCTAAAAAACAGGCCTCCCGCCTGCACCAGTAAATAGTTTTATTGGAATACGGCTGTGCCTATATGGCTGCTTCCTCCCCACGAGGACAGAGCTGAACCATTGGAGCAGAGATCCACCCCAGGCCTGCAAAGCCCAGACCATTTCCCATGTGGCCCGTTTGCTGAAAAAGTTTGCTCATCTCTGATAGCATGTGACGTGATCAACATCTACGTACAGGCTCTCACTCCTGGGAAGGACCATTGAGAGTCTGCTAAAGTTTAAAAATAACATTTAAATAAAACGTGTAAAATAAACACCGTATGTTAAATAACCATGCCCCATTATACCTTAGATTTAAGCGGAAAAGCCAGGGATGCTTGGGTGGCTCAGCTGGCTGAACTTCCAACTCTTGATATCTGTCATGATCCCAGGGTCATGTCAGTCTCTGCACTAAGCACAGAGCCTGCTGGGATTCTCTCCTCCTGTGCCCTGAACTCACTCTGAAATGAAAAAAGAATAAAGAGAAAAGCACACTCAAGAGCATGTATTTAGAGCAGGTAAGTTGATTTTCATAGCAAAAAAAAAAAAGTTCAAGATACCTTAAGGTCCTTACATTCCTGCCAGCTTTAGACCAATTAACCCCATGCTGCCTTTTAAAGGTCTTGTGATTTCCAATCCGAAAAGTTTTCATCCAATATTTTTATGGATTAAAACTCACTTTGCATTTTTTTTTTTTTTTTGAGAGAGAAAGAGGGGGAGGGGCAGAGGGAAAGAGAATCCTAAGCAGGCTCCGAGCTGTCAGCACAGACACCAATGCAGGGCTCAAACTCGTGAAGCGTGAGATCAGGACCTGAGCCGAAACCAAAGTCAGATGCTTAACCGACTGGGCCACTCAGGTGCCCCACTTTGTATTTTTTTAAATCCAGCATGAAGTCAAAGATGGATATTTGTAGAATACTAAGAAAATACATTTTTAATCTTAGTTAAGTGTTTATAACTCTCAAAATCCCCAAGTATCCTTAATGGTTTATTCAGGAGGAAATTAGAATTTTCAGTAGAGAAAACACACAAACATGCGACAAACGTGGCCCAGCGTCCACATACTCCCACACATGTGGTTCTGAAATCGTTCTTTATTGCTCCTGAAAATAGAGAAGAAAGATAGCTTCAGAGTGTGTCCCTAATTAGTATAGGCCTTGGCTTTCTCTGCATTCTCAATGTGATGTTAATAAAGGGTCGCTGCTTTCCGACAAAGACATCTCCCACACTTGATACTGAAGCCATAATTAAAATGGAAAAATAGCCCAGCCATGAAGAGTAAAGCAGAATATAGGCGAAAACACATTTCTTATCACCTTGAGGTTTGGTGAGATGAAAAACAGTATTTTTCCCAGAGCCAGTCTCAACTGGTCACAGGACACAGGACACTTTTGCCCACAGATGTGCCACAGGTAGCATCCGGTCTGCCGTCCCAGGAACACAGGTGGTTTTCTGAAGGTCTGATCACAATCCTCTCAGTGTAACGTGAATCCTTTTATGTAACATCTCACCCATCCCGGGCATTCGCTGAAGGATGGCACAGCCTCAAGAAACAGTCTGACTTTAGGAAAGCCATTAAAGCTTTTACAAATCCACTGGGAGGGATCTCTTGTTCAGACCCGCAGTCAGAGTCCTTCTGGAAGCTCTTCACAGGTAATTCATGCTCCCACATGGCAGCTGGTCTCAATATCCCACAACAAAACCCTCTCCTTTCTCTGGGAAGGAGTCCAGATTGGGTTGCACAGCACAAGAGTATGGAAACTCAGAATCAAGGATGTGCCCTTTTCTGCACTGAAAATATTTCTGGAGACTTGACACAGTCCTGATCAACAGTGGGTCAGCATACAAGATTATATAGGATTGTATTCAATCCCAGGTGAACAGCTAGAAAAGAACTTAAACAAGGGATTTGGGGATTTCTGAAAAATATTTTGGGCTTCTGGGGGGGAAAAAAGGCAGAGTAGGACCCTAAGCTTGCCTGTCCCATGGATATACCTGGAGAACACACCAGTGTAAATAACCCAGCAAATGACTGAAGATGGGAAAACTGCCCACAGCTACACGTGGAGAAGAGGGCAGGAAGGGCAGAGACACAGTAGGCAGCTACATGGAACCACGGGACAGTGTGTGGGAGGGGCTGTGCAGGCACGGGGAGGGGTGATGGGAGAGGACCAGACCCCACCCCAGGCACCAGGATCCGCACGGGGAAGAGGAATCCCCATGACATCAGGCTTTGAAAAGCAGAGGGGGCTTAACTTCAGGGGTTCTCACCATCAGTGGAATTAACACCATCAGTAGAATTTTAAAAGTCAGCAGGCTCGGCTCAGGCAGAGCCAGGCGGTGAGAGGAAACGGAGTCTGCGCCCTTAAAAAGACAGAACCAACAGCCCTACTGAGACACAGCATAGAAGCAGCAGTTTGAAAAAATGCCTGGGGTCTACAGGAGGGATATCAGTTTACTAATCTCAGATCGTGGGCTGGAGGGGCAGGAATCTTTGGGAGACTCTTCCAAGAAGAAAAGGGCTGGCTGGCACCATTCCCTACCCCCACTCCCGGCCTAGATACACCCACACCTGCAGGAACCAGCACAATGTGAAACCTTGCTAACACTGCCCACCCAGACCTTGTTCTCTTCTGTGGACCCACCCCCTTTCCCAAAGCGGCCTGCCTCAGTCCCCTCTGGCAGTAGACACTTCACGGACCCTGAAGATGGTCTGCCTCCATCCGCACCATGGACACACTCCCCCGAGCACTGCAGAGCTTCCTCAAGCAGCTCCAGCACCCTCCCCCATCCCCCAACAGACCTGCACAAATCTTGCCAACACCATGAACTCTGCCCTTGTGATGTCCTGTGGACCCGCCCCCTCCAACATGACCTTGGCAGGAGTCCATCCAAAGCCATGCCACAAGCATGGCAGCACGCAGGCAGCCCCAACAGGGGCCAACACCACTCCACAGGGACCCAGGCCTTGGGGAGAGGGGAAGAGAACCACACACACCAGTCCAACTGCAGCCCCAGCAGGGGGCTGGGGGCAGGCATCTGGTGTGACAGCAGGCTGCACCCACCGACAAAAGCCTCTCTGGAGAACAAGGAAAGCACGCTGCAGCTCTGGCAGACATCTGGTCAGACTCTGCTCAAACCCAATGCATCCCCAGGCTGGCCCCTGCATGCAAGGACCAAACCCTCCCCATAACAGGTGAAGGGAGCCCTTGTAGAGGACCAGACTCCAGGAAAAGTCCACTCAGCCAAAGCTCAGCTAAAAGAGTAGGACACACACACAAGACACTCCTGAAAAGCCAGGTTTTGGTGAACAGGGGAGACTACACTCCAGGGCAGGACAGGACCTCACCTTCAGAATGATGCTACTTTCAAGAACAGGGGCCAGAACTGACTTACCTAACACACAGAAACAGACACAGAGGGAGACAAAATGATGACACAGAGGAATATGTCCCAAGTGAAAGAAAAGGACAAAGATCATAGAAATAGCAACACAAAATAGAGGTAAAGTAATACGAGTGATAGAGAAGTTAAAGTAATGGTCAAAGACACTGCCTGGACTTAAGACTGGAGGACATCAGTGGGACCCTCAACAAAGAGAAAGAAAACAAAAGAACTAGAGACCAAGAACTCAGTAAATGAAAGTAAAAATCCACTAGAGGCAATAGATAGACTACAAGAAACAGAAAAAGGGATCAGCAACCTGGAGGACAGAGTAATGGAAGGCAATTAAGCTGAACAGGAGAGGGGAAAAAAATGGAAACAGATTTAGAGAACCCAATGACTCCATTAAGCAAAATAGCACTTGTATTATAGAAATCCCAAGAGAAGGGGAAAAAATAGTTGAAAATTTACTGAATCTGGGGAAGGAAACAAATCTAGATCTAGGAGGTACAGAGCGCCCCCAATAAAAATCAACCCTATGAGATCCATACAAAGACACATAATTAAATTGGCAAAACAGTGATCATTTTTAAGCAAAGAAAAACTGTTACATACAAGGGAAACCCCATAAGGCTATCAGCTGTTTTTTCAGCAGAAACTGCAGGCTAGAAGGGAGGGGCATGACATACTCAAAGTTCTCAAACAAAACAAAACCCTGCAATCAAGAACACTCTAACCAGAAAGAAATTCACCAGGACTAAACTAGCCCTATAGGAAATGTTAAAAGGATGCTGAGTGGAAAGAGAAAGGCAATAACCAGATTAAGCATGAAGCACAAAAGCATTAAAGTTTATCTACAAACATCAGTCAAGGGATTCACAAAATAAAATGATGATGAATAGGACACCATCTGCCTAAAACATGGTGGGGCCAAAATAGGTTCAAACTGAAGCAACCATCAACTTCATACAGACAACTATATGTATAGAATATACAAACTTAGGGATACCTACAAACCAAAAACCACTGATAAAAAAACAAAAAAACAGTAAGGAATCCTCCTACATCAGTTAAACAAGCCAGCAAACTGAACAAACAAGGGCAGGAATGGAAGGCACAGACAGGAACCACAAAAACAATCACAAAACAAGAAATCACACAATAGTAAGTACACACCTATTAAGTTGAATGTAACCAAAATGAACCAAAAGCTTCAATCAAAAGACACAGTGTAACTGAATGGATTAAATAAAACAACCTATATTGCTGCCTACCAGAGACTCCTTGCAGACATAAAATATACTTTAAAACAAAGACAGTAACAAGAAAGGAGGAAGGACACCATATAAAGGGAACAATCCAACAAGATAGAATTTTAAGTATTTATGCACCTAGCATGGTAGCACCTGAATACATAAAGCAGCTAATAAGAAAGTAATCAATAGTAATACAATTGGGGACTTCATCCCAACAAGAAATCGATAAGGTAATGACTTTGAATGACACATTGGGCCAAATGGACAGCACACATATACATTCCATCAAAAGACAGCATACACATTCTTTTCAATTGCACATGGAACATTCTCCTGAAGAGAGCATATATCAGGCCATAAAACAAGTCTCAAATTTAAGAAAATCAAAATCATGCTATGCATCTTCTCCAACTACAACTGTATGAAACTAGAAATCACAAGATAAAAAAAAAAACTAGAATACACACCACATGGAGATTAAACCTTAGGATACTAAATAGCCAATAGGTCAAATTAAGCAATCAAAGAAAAAAAATCAGGAAACACATGGAGCAGCACCAGGGTGACTCGGTTGAGTGTCCGACTTCGGCTCAGGTCATGATCTCACACTTCCTGAGTTCTAGCCCTGCATTGGGCTCTGTGCTGACAGCTCAGAGCCTGGAACTTGCTTCGGATTTTGGGTCTCCCTCCCTCCCTCTCTCTCTGCCCTTCCCTGCTCACATGTGTGCATGCTCTTTCTCTGAAAAATAAACATGAAAAAATTAAAAAGTACATGGAGACAAATGAAAACACAGAGGTCCAAAATCTTTGGGACAGAGTGAAAGCATTTCTAAGAGGAAAGGATGTAGCAATATAGTCCTACATCAAGAAACCAGAAAAAACTAACCTTAGGCCTAAAAAGGAGCTAGAAAAAAGAACAAAGCCCAATGTGAGTAGAAGGAAATAAAGGGCAGAAATAAATGATGTAGTGACTGAAAAAATAGAAAATAAGTTGATAAAACCAAGAATTGATCCTTTGAAAAGATTAGATTGACAAACTCTTAGCCAGACTCAGCAAAAAAGAGAAAGGACCCAAATAAAATCAGAAATGAGAAGTAACCACTGACACCACAGAAATACAAAGGATAAGAGAACAATATGAAAAATAATATGCTAACAAACTTGGCAATCTAGAAACAACAGGCAAGCTACTAGAGACATGCAATCTTCCAATACTGAACCAGGAGTTAATAGAAAATCTGAATAGACCAATTGATTATAAACAAAGTTGAATCAGAAAACAACAAAAAAAACTACCAGACATTGAAAGAATAGTCCATACCCATCCTCCTCAAACTAGTCCAAAAAAGAGGAAAGAAAGCTTCCAAGTACATTCTACAAGGCCAGCATCACCCCAATACCAAAACCAAAGACACCACACAAGAAAACTACATGCCAATATCCCTGATGAGCAAAGATCCTTAGATTAGCAAAAATCCTTAAAAAATATTAGCAAAACACCTACAACAGTACGTTAACAAAATTATCCAACACAATCATGTGGGCTTTATTCCCAGGATGCAAGGATGGTTCGTAAATCAACGTCACATGCCAAATCAAGAAAATGAAGGACAAAAGTCATACTATCATCTTGACAGAGAAAATGCATTTGACAAGATGCAGCATCTGTGATAAAAACCCTCAACAAAGTAGATTTAGGGGAAAAATACCTCAACATAATAAAGGAGATCTATGAGAAATCCACAGTGAACATAAATACTCACTGATGAAAAAAATTCGTTCTTCCCCTAAGATCAGGAACAAGACAAGGATGTCCATGCTGGGAACACTGAACAACCACATGCAGAATGAAACTGAACCACTTTCTTATACCATGCCCAAACTCAAAATGGATTTGGAACCTAAATGTAAGACCTGAGATAATAAAAATCCTGGAAGAGCACTAAAGGCAGTAATTTCTCTGATGCATCTTTCTAGAGGTCTCCTGAGGCAAAGGAAACAAAAGCAAAAACTATTGGGACCACACCAAAACAAAAGCATTCTGCACAGCAAAGGAAACAATCAACAAAATTAAAGGGTTAGCATCCAAGAGTGATAAAGAACCTACATGCAGAGGACCTAAATAGACATTTCTCCAAAGACAATGTTCAGATGGGCAACAGACACGTGAAAAGATACTCCACATCACTCACCAGGGAAATGAAAATCAAAACCACAATGAGGTCTCACCTCACACCTGTTCGAATGGTTAAAATACAAAACAGTAAAGTGTTGGTGAGGAAAGAGAGGGAACCCTCTTGCACTGCAGGTGGCAATGGAGACTGAGGCAGCCTATATGGAGGCTCCGCAAAAAGAATAGAAATACCAATGGACCCAGTAATTGTGCTGCATATTTATCCTCAAAACACAAACACTGGGGCACCTGGGTGGCTCAGTTAAGCGTTCAACTTCAGCTCAGGTCATGATCTCACAGTCTGCAAGTTCGAGCCCTGTGTCAGGCTCTGTGTTAACAGCTCAGAGCCTGGAGCCTGCTTTGGATTCTGTGTCTCCCCCTCCCTCTGCCCTTCCCCTGCTCATGATCTGTCTCTCTCTCAAAAATAACAAACATTAAAAATTTTTTTAAAGATACAAAAACACTAATTCAAAGGGATACATGCGCCCCTATGTTCACTGCATTATTTGCAATGAACCAAGTCATGGAAACAGTCTAAGTATCCGTCAATAGATGAACAGATACAGAAGATATATACGCACACATAATGGATTATTCACCCATTACAAATAATGAAATATTTCCATTTGTAACGACATGGATGGATCTAGAGGGTATAACAGGAAGTGAAATAAGTCAGAAAGACAAATACCCTATCATTTCACTTATGTGGAATTAAATGAAAAAAGACAAACCAAGGAACAAATTCAACTCTAGACAATACACGGACAGTCACCAGAGGGGAGGCGAGTGGGGGATGGGGGCAGTAAATGATGGGGACGAAGGAGGGCACTTATCTTGATGAGCACGGAGAAATGTACAGCGTTGTTACATCACTGTGTCATACACGTGAAATAGAACATGGTAGGTTAACTACACTGGAATCACAAATGAAAATATTTTGAAGCGACATTCATATTTAATGCAAGTTAGGTAACATTAGTCAGTCCTTTTTGCGACTAAGAACCAGGAGTCCACTGAAGAAGGCTCTCTCAAATATTCCAATGCTAATATAAAATATACCATGCAACTATCACCTTAAGTAGAAATATTTCTAATTCTGGATAGCAAATTCAGATTTTGTGAGCACTATTTAAAATTTTTTTTTTTTTTTAATATTTTTGAGAGAGAGAGAGCAAGCGAGCGAGAGAGAGCGCGCAAGCGAGCATGATCCGGGGAGGGGCAGAGAGGGAGGGAGACACAGAATCCGAAAAAGGCTCCAGGCTCCAAGCAGTCAGCACAGAGCCTGATGCGGGGCTCGAACTCACGAGCCGTGAGATCATGACCTGAGCCAAAGTCAAACGCTCAACCGACTGAGCCACCCAGGTGCCCCTTGTGAGTACTATTAAGCTCTATGTTTCTGCTTGGTAATACCGAATAAACATTAGTTTATGCCGTTAACATGTAGTCTAACTTGAAAGTCCTTTACTCAGCTATTTCTAAGTCCTTAGTAACACTTTACTCACTTTGTGGAGAGAGAAAGATTTTTTAGTAAGGATGAATCCAGACTAAATACACAGAACATAATCTTAAAACGGGCCAAGTCTCTCAGAGTGTCAGGATCGTGGCACGAATTTAGTGTTTTACTGAAGATTCCAAGACAGAAAAGTTTCCAGTTAGTGTTTGTTGATCAAATGAACGACTCTCCAATTACATCAGCTGGTTCTGAAGTGTTTACCAAAGTGATTGTGTAGAACAGCACATGTGGAAAGCCATTACACATTTCTTCTTTCTAAAATTTAAGATGTCACTGTAGGTTTTCCATTAACAATGAAACTTCAGCTGGCCTGTTTTCACAAGGTTTCACTCGCTTTTGCTGAGTTTTTTCTGATAAGCAGGCATCAGCCTTGCAACGTGACAGAGCTAAGTAACCCTGCTCAAGAAAAGTATTGCAGAAGCTTTCCGTCTTCACACATTTCTCTCCAAGTGATTGAAATGGAAAAAGGTCTTTGGGGCACCTGGGTGGTTCAGTCAGTTAATCTGGATCCTCAGTCCTGCTCTCTCCCAAAAATATTTTTTAAAAAATTTTAGGGGTACCTGGGTGGCTCAGTTGGTTGAGCGTCCGACTTTGGTTGGGGTCATGATCTCGCGGTTGACGAGTTCGAGTCCCACGTCAGGCTCTGTGCTGACAGCTCAGAGCCTGGAGCCTGCTTCAGATTCTGTGTATCCCTCTCTCTCTGCCCCTCCCCTCCTCATGCTCCATCTCAAAAATAAACACTAAAAAAAAAATTTAAAGGAGGAGTCTTCAGAAACCTGGTCTCTTTCCATACAGCCCTACACAGGGGATATGGTTTAGGGGCTGGCTTCCTCCATTATGGGTGTGGACCCTGAGCTGCTGTACTAGACACACAGATGGGCCCTGGGCTGAAGCACAAGGTCTGATGCTGGTTTGCAAACCGGGCCCCACAGGAGGAGGCTGGGAGAGATGTAAGAGGCAGGCCCACCCAGAGGGTAGGTGGCAGGTTTAGTAAGCCAGGGAACTTGCATACAATGGTGTCCTGGGCAGCAAGAGGGAGACATCACTGTCTCCACACAACAGACGATTACAGAGGCCTTGATGGGGTCTGGTCCCCTATACCAACTGTGTGGCCTCAACAGCACGTTGCTCTCTCAAAGTTGCATCCTTGGGACAGCACCAGCCATGGGAATAGTGGGCAGTCGTGTCCTGTCAACGACAACCTCCAACAGTCCACCCCTCGTGACCAGCTCCTGCAATCTCAGATGCCCGCCCCTCCTCATCTACAAGGATGGCCCTGAGCTGTCAGCAGCTCTTACTAGCTGGGAGACGCTCATCTGGTGGCTCTGTGGCCGCAGCAGAGGCACAGCAACAACACAATGTGCAAGAGAAAATACAGATTGAGATCGTGATTCCCCAAATACTTCCCTTCCCACCAAGAGTCCCCATGACCCAAATCAGGGGTTTATTAAGTCCCTTGAGCTGGGGATCAGATGACTCGGGGGATTCTTCTGTGTCCTCAGGTGAGGAAGGAAGGAAGATACATTACACCCATCAGGTACGCAGACACCACATCCTATTTGAATAGCACAGGTGCCTCTTGGGGAGGCAGTGATAATGTCCAAACCCGACCTATTTTGGAGAACAGCTCTTCTCTTATAGACATTTCAGTGCTCGGAAATGACAGGCTTTGTGGACTCTCATTCCGGGTTTGCTAGTGGATTTCGTAAAGGCTTCCACAAGTGCCCTAATGTCCTCCAGGCCAGTGGGGGAATATGGTGGCCAAACGATCCTACGAGTGAACCAGCAAAACATCCCCACCCAGCCTTGTGGGGAAAAAGGTCGGCAGCGTTAGGAATCTGACCAGGTTGCTCACACCATACCTGCTGGTGCAGGAGGGCAGGGGGGGCTGCATGCCAGGTGTGAGGGGACTGGGGACAGGATGTGCAAGACCAGGACCCCTTCCTTCTCCCTTCTTTTGATGGTGCCCATTCTATTGCACATCTAGCACATTTCCATAGGACCAGCCTGCAATGGGACAGGAGCCCAGTGGAGACTCGCGCAGGGGTACCGAGTAACTCACCCCTCCCAGGAAGACTTCCCAGTACAAATTCCAGTAGACGAGATCTTTCCCAGGTGTGAGGAGGCTCACCACTCCCAGCAGCATAGCCATGGTTCCTTGGGACTTCCCGAAGTTTATGGTATCAGATGCCCAGAAGGGGTCCCAGTCTGGCCTGTAGGGCAACAGCCCTGATGCTGGTTGTGCAAATGCACTAAAGCCTGAAGTGCTTTGGTAATCCACTCAAAGTGGTTTTGTGTATTGGTAATTCAATCTGTAGTGTTCCATTTTTCCTCTCCATTAACCCTGCTTACAGGTTGTAGGGGGGAGAGTACTTCCATTCAAATGTCCTGGTCTTTGCCCAACCTTGTACATGATCATCTTTGAAATGTGAAGCCCCCAATTCAGTGAAGGCACCCGTATATGGCACTCTGCTTTTCTCATCTCCTAGTTTGTATAATGAGGAAAGCTTGGGTTGGTGCCCACGTAGCATCCACACAAACCAAGACCTATTTAGAACCCTCACTTGGGGGAAGGGGGATGCAGAACCATGCTGTCAATCCCTCGCTGGCTTGGAACTCCAGGGGATGGTCCCACACACCTGGAGCATCGGTGACCAAGTCTCTGCTTCAAGGGCAATCTGGCATCCTTGGCAATAGGCAATCCCACCTGGGTATTACAGTGGCTGCTCCTTCTATGTACCTGATTGGCTGAATCTACCAAAGAGTCAGTAGCCAGGACTCCTACCCAATGTACGGCTTTAGCTTCCTGACCGCGAGGCAGGGTCAGTGACTTATGAGCCCTAAGGCAGGGAGGATGCCCAAGACTCTTGTAGAGGAACACAGATGTCTTTTCACATACATCCTGTACCCAAGAGGGCTTTTTCAGGATCATCCACCCCTCCATTTTCCATTATCCAAGCCATAGGGTCAGTCCCTTTAGAGGTGTCAATGCAACAGGCCAATGGACAGGGTTCATGGGTGACCACAAGCCAGACTGCTCGAGCTCAGCTCCCTGGCCACTGCACTGGCTGCCATGTGAGAGGGGAGCTCCTGTTCTGTGGGGGAAGTTCAGGTTTCTGTCCCCTTCCAGAGCTGGGACTCAAGTCCCAGGGGCACACTCTCCTGTCTCTGCCACAGCGCCTGACCATATCCTTCCAGAGTCACAGACACATCTAACTCACAGCAGCCCTGCTCAGGAGCTGCCCACAGCTTTAATCTCTTTTACTAGTTTTGCCCTCTCAAGGTGGCTTGCTACTCTGATCCCATGTCCCACATGTGCCCTCTCTTTGCCAGGCAGCGTAAGGGACAGGAACACTGTGCCTGGTGGGGAAGCAAGGTCCACTAACACCCGCCCCCCCAAAATCCCTAGGACAGCTTGTGCCTTAATCCCAGCTTTTGGGCCAACAGGGGTCTTACCCGACCAGATGACACCCCAAATCATACAGCAGTGCGCGTACCTTCGATTTTCCCCATTCACCACCTATCCTCTCTCTCACAGAAGTTCCAGCAAAGCCTGGAGGGTGTCCCAGAGCAGACACAGATCTTCTCATGTTAACATTAGATCATTGGTGTAACGGGCCCATTTCACTACATGGGGCAGAGAACAGGTCTGGGGCCACCATCCCATGACGTGGGGGGGGGGGGACTTGCAGGTGGTCCTGGGGGAGCAATGGGAAGTACATCACCACCCCTCCCACATCAAGGCACCAGGCATCTCCTTGAAGATGAAGCCACTTTGCAGGCAGACTTTTGCAAAAGCATCCAAGTACAACGGTAACCGCAAGTGACAAATCTTAAAAATGGCCGTAATTAAAGATCTGATAAGTTCACCATAATGCCATGGATACTGGAATTTGATCTCTGTGCTACATAACACTGAGATTACGGAAATTATAACTGGTAACACACCAGGACCATACTAGATCTTCAAGAATTTCGCATAAATATAACGTAAAGAAAGCTTAGCATTTCTCATTTGACAATGCTTCTCGTGTAACCTAACAGAAAGAAACCTAATTAGCTCTCTTCTATATTGACACAATACAGATGGAGATATTCCAGGGATCTGGTGGAAAAACCCCAAAGTTAGTCCAAGGTCAACAAGACTTCATTTAAAATCTTTTTTTAAAGTTATTTATTTTGAAAGAGAGAACAACAAGGGGAGGGGCAGAAAGGAGACAGAATCCCAAGCACACCATCAGCACAGAGCCCAACACAGGGCTCGAACTCATTACTGGGAGATCATGACATGGCCGAGATCAAAAGTCAGACACCCGACTGCACCACCCAGGCACCCCCTATGTAGAGTTTGACTTTTAAAAAAGTTCAAAAAACATCAAGAGACTTTAAAAACTTGATTAAGTAGGATCACAAGGCACTGTTGTTTATCCATTTAATCCAAACGACAGACTTGGCGGGCAAATACGGAAAGTTACCTCGTGTGAAAAGAAAATTAACTCTTTCAATAAAGGCTGTTTTGCAGAGTCATCAGGCTCTCAAGTCAAGAAAACACGAAGCACAGGAAAAGCACACAAGACGTGCGATCTGTTTCCCAGGTATGTTAATGAAAAAGCATTCACATTCCATACACATAGTCCGAAGCACATCCATAGTCCAAGAAAGCTTCATCCTTCCAGCAGGTAAAAAGACTCAGCTGTACATATGTACAGTATTAAAGCTTATTTTTCCGTAAGTCAAGTCAGCAGACCACCTTTAAAAACGGATTTCGGGGACGCCTGGGTGGCTCAGTCGGTTAAGCGTCCGACCCTGGATTTCGGCTCAGGTCACGATCTCACGGTTCGTGGGTTCGGGCCCCACGTTGGGTGTCACCCTGCCAGTGCAGAGCCTGCTTGGGATTCTCCGTCTCCCTCCCTTCTCTTCACTCCCTACTCATAGTTTCTCTTTTTCTCAAGATCACCTTTAAAGACAAAAATTGAACAAAACCTGGTTTTGGCACCCGGAGGCAGAAGATCGGACGTGTGGCGTCTCCACAGGTGTTCACGAGCACACGGACCTCAGAGCTTTCGTCGCAAACTTTCAGCCACGAATCAGCTGTGACAATACAAGTGACTCCTCCCTTTAGGACAGTCGGCTCCAAACGGTGCACGTGGTGGACGGGAGCGCTGGCGGTCGTCTGCGGAGGGCGCCCGGGAGGCCGCAGACGGTTTCAGGCGGGTGAGCTGCTGCCGCCATCTGTGTTCTCTGAAGCCTCTCTGCCCTTCAGGCCCCGGGCCACCCTGGGCGAGGCTTATAATTTGCTCCTGGCTGCTTACACTTCAAACGCGAGAGGCACAACTTCTAGACCGCCAAGTTCCCTCGCAGTGGTTTGGGGCTGTCGCTCTACCGTCAGAGGTCCAGGGTCTTTATGTTAGAAGCATCCCCTTCCGTTGGGGTGGGACAGCACAGAGCACCGTTTTCGCTTCCTCCCCCACCCACACAAAGCCTGCCCCCCTCTCGTACCCTCCCAGGGTCCCCGGCCAGGACGTGTCCCACACACATACCCCCTTCGCCCGGGGCAGCTTGCTCGTGCCAGCCCCGCACACCGGGCCCCCAGCTCACTGCCCTGCCCCCCTCAAGGCCAGACTAGCAGACGCCCACACGGCCTACGAACCTCAGCTCTTCTCCCGACCTTCTGCTCTGAGCCTTGGTGTCCAGCTGGGCATCGGCGGCCGGGCCAACACCCACTGCAGGGCCTGCCCGCTGTGCTGCTTCTCAAGCACGTTCCATCGGCTGGCACCAGAGGGGCCCGCGTGCTCTCAGGGTGATCCACAAGCATCCAACACAGAAGCCGCCAGGGCTGGACGGCCACCTCAGTATGTTCCCCATGGCCGCCTCTTCCCCGAACCGCGTCTTCAGTCTCCAGCCTGGCTCACACTGGCCCCTACGTGCAGAAGTCAGGGAGACACCGGAGAGGGGGTCACTCCAGACTGGTAGGTGGCAGGTTTAGGTGGCAAGGACACTCACATACAAGGTAGCCTTGGGTGGCCACGAGAGGAGTGTTGATCCACCCTTCCCAACCAGAACCTGAAGCTTAGGGACCCCTTCCCCTGGGTTCAGTCCCACATACCGTACAGGTGGTCCTGGCACCTTGCTCTCACGAGGTGCATCCGTGAAAATGGCTCCTGCTCTGGGAATGGTGGGCAGAGCTATGTTCCGAGGATGGAGAAGGTGAGGGGCCTCCACCTGCCTAGGACCAGCTTGTGGGGAAGGGTGGTCACGTCCTCTCCGTGACCCTCAACAGACCAGAACATAAGCTATGGACTTACTGTGCTACCAGACCTTCAAGAGGACCGTGTGCCCACACACTCCTAAGCTTGGTCCCGAGGGCCCTTGGCTTACGGGCCAGCTCTCTGGTCAGCACCACCACCTCCCACAAAACCCGACGTTCAGCTGTTTTCCTGGACACTGCCTTCCCTCCGGGTTCACGTTCCCAGAGGCATTCCCACGGGATACCCCCATCATCCTCCCAACTTCTTTGCTGTAATGGACAGTAGAAAAGTAAACGTCCCTACAAAATCCAAACAAGGGCCTGATTTATCTCCTGAAAACACTGGTATTAGGTAAAGATAAAGAAAACAATGTAAGTGCATTAATACGGCAATTACAAGGATCGAAAGTTTTAAAACTTTACACTGGGAGATCAATGGAGTTAGACTTTTTTTTTTTTTTTTAATAAATGGCATATGGTGTTTGGCAGGGATCATATAGATGAGAGACATGGAAAGACTTACCTTCAGACATGGTTGTGTGTAATTATAAGTCGGAAAAGCCAAAGAAATTGAAGAGAGTCCAACCAGCCCATTAATAGCGGTTGAGAAGTTTTCCATGTCTTTTTATTTCTGCAAGTTTTGTAGTTTTCTTTACTTCTGACTGACCTGAAATGCTCATCTTTTCTTATCTCCAAGAGCAGCTTGGGACCCTGAGGCAATTAAAATATTGATTAGCCATTGCCTAAGTTTTAGCATTACTGTTAAAAATGGAGGCATGTTAAAAATTTTAAGAGTTTATTTGAGCAGAAATCGATTGAAATCGGGCAGCACAGAGCTGTGAGTGGGTAGGAGCCCCCCACCAACAGAAGACTTTTGTAGAGAAAAGGCAGAAGCAAAGGGGATTATTGACTGACTACAGCTGGAAGCCTAGCCCACCGTGATTGTTTGTCCTTGGGGGTCTCTGTCCAGTTACCTTGAGGGATCACAGGGCTGGGGTTCGGGTTTGTGGAGATAGTTGGCCACGGCCTTCGAGCCATTTCAGGCTGCTGGGCTCTTGGACGTAACTTAATTGTATTTCCTCATAAAGCCTCCGCATACTCCCACGAGCACTGTATTTTATGTCGTTGGACAGGATCCACAGAACATTTGCTTTGGCAAAAAAAAGATGAAAGGTTGGCTGGAAACAAAACCGGATGCCCCTTCTGTCTTCAACTGGGCTGTTATCAATCACTTCGCCCATCATTAGCGCTAAAGTGTCCGCCTGCTTTCACATGTGCTCAAAGGGACGTGTGGATCCATATGTACCAGGGAGGACACTGGAACTCGGCCTGTGGCAGCAACGAGATGACAGTTACTGAGCGCTTGCTGGGTGTCCAGAGCACCTGTGTTTTTCTTATAGCAGCCCATTTAAACAACAAACCGTGCGAAGGTATTTGTCCCAATTTATAAAGGGAAGCAGGGAGGGACTTGCAAAGTCGCATGTCTAAATAGGAGTAGGAAACATCCGATACCTTTTAGAGGTTTAGTTACTATTTAACTTTTAATCCTCAAAACAAAATCTCATGCCCAAGCTTTATAGGGGAAGGTCTGACCATGTGTTCAAGCGTGTGCTTCAATTCCAACTTGACCACTTTTGATTGCATTATTTTCCCCTCCAACTCACTCATTCGGTACTTACCAAAGTTCCATGCTAGAATTAAATGGGTTTCCAGAAAGGGCCTCCAATTCTAATCCCCAAAGTATCACATTTTGGGTCCCAGATTCCAAACCTCCTGAGAAGTTAGATTTTTTTTTGTCTGATGAATAGGTTAGTGTTTTGGACTGAGCAAGCCCCCTGTTATCCCTCAGAAAAACGGCAAGTGCTGGAAAACCAGTGAGGTCATCCAGAGTAACTTTGATATAGATGTCCCTTAAGGGTCTCGCAGACTAGGGAAGATGTGCTATTTAACGGATTTCTTGGCTTTTTCTTTCACTTTGCTCCATCCAGTCCTTGCCATATTCCCAGGAATTACACCATTGCTGCAGGAGGATGACGACGAGCTCCCTGGAGGAAAGACTGATTCCTGGGGCAGGTTTTCTGATGCCCTGCTTCATCTACACTTTTACGGATTCCAGCAGGCAGCCCCTACCACTTGAGGAGGGGGGGATGTTGGGTCCCAATAAGCCTCTTTTGGTGGGACCCCTTATGTTCTTATCACATAGCTTTTTATTTCAGTTGACATATTACATTAGTTTCAGATCTACCGACCAGTGATCCAACAAGTCTAGGTGTTATGCTCCCAAGGGTAGGAACCATCCATCCCCACAGAACACCTCTACAATCCCCGACTCTATCCGCCCCTTGTATTTCGTGAACTATTCACTCCCTAACTAGAAGCCTGTACCTCCCACGCACCTTTACCCATTTTGCCCAGCCCCCAACCGCCCTTCACTCCGGCAACCCGATTCTCCTCTATAGTCCAATTCATGCTTTTTGTTCACGTTTTTGTTCAGACCCCGCATGTAAGGGAAATCACACAGGTCTTTTTTCACTTACCATAATACCATTTAGGTCCATCCATGTCGTTCCAAGTGGCAGGCTCTCCTCTTACTATTTGCATAATATTCCACTGAGGGGTGTGTGTGTGTGTGTGTGTGTGTGTGTGTGTGTGTGTGTGTGTGTGCGCGCGCGTGCGTCCGTCCATCCCCAATCATCCATATAGGCTTTTAAGTAGTCTTCACTGCCCTGGTTTCTCCTTCCTGTCATCTAAGATGGTTGTACCTTCCAACACTTTTCCTTAGACAATCACTTCGAGAGTTCATTCTGTACTTAAAATCATGGAAAATCTGTAAGAAGTTGTGTTAGTTGAAGCTCTTTCTGTAAATTTTTTCTTTGGACATGAATTATCTGCAATAATTTATGTTCACCTCCTGCTTGTAGCCAGATTATGTCTTGCTCCAGTGGAAACAGCCTATGGCTGAAGGTAGGATTTTTATTATCTCAATGACTGTTTAGAAACTTACCTTTATAAAGTTATGACAAATTTTACTTTTATGTAATTGGCAGATGAACACCTCACTTAACCTTTCCAGACTATTTCTTTAAGCCATGAACAGGAGCACCACCTGTTTCCTGGTCTCAGGTTTTTGTTTTTGAAAAATCAAGGACATGAGAGTAAAAGCAAGTCTGTAATATTTATTCAACATAAACAGAATTTTGATAAGCCTCTAAGATCTTTTTTGATCAAGAACAAATAGGATTCTGGGTAAAGGAGCTGAAATAGTTGAAATAATGTGAAGTATTTTACAAAATCTCACTTTTGTAAGTACTATTATTTCAACCAACACCATCTAGACTAAAAAATGTTAACATGAACCTCTCCAGTTAAGGTCAGTTATATCATGACAACCTCGTTTCCATCAACTCTCAGTTTCTTACTGTCTTATTCCCTTCTGGTTGCTATAACAAAATACCACAGGCTTATGGATAGAAATTTCTCCGTTCTGAGGCTGGAAGTCCAAGATCAGGCACCAATATGGTGTCTGAGAGCCCCCTTCCTGGTTCATAGGTGGACTCCTCATGGTGTCCTCATATGTGGCAAGGGGACACTCTGGGCTCTCTCATATCTAATCCCAGTATGGGGGCCCAGCTTCCTGATATAATCACTTACCCAAAGCCCCTCACTCCTATACCATTACTGGAGGGTGGGAGGAAGGATTTCAACATGTAGATTTGGGGAGATATAGGGGCCAGAAAGTTTTCCCTTCTCCCCTCCCCCGGCTTCTTTTGCCAGTCTAAATTGGCATGAGATCAAATAACCAATTCCATACATACGGGAGCCTCAAAAACAGGCTCCCAGCATCCAGGAAACTGAGACTTATGTGCTATCCCAAGGGGAAGAGTTCCGAGGCTTCCAACAGGAGGAAACCCATGCTCAAGGAAAGAAACAGATCTGTGAATCCTTTGTGTCCAGTCATATACACAGATCTTCCTGACATAACAAGCCATTTCCGGGAACAAGGTCCCCTAACTGAATTCTTTTAGGCAATTAATGGAGAGGTAAGTAGCTTTTCCCGAGTCTACTGGGTGTTACTTGCCTTCAGCTCAAAACAATCCACACGTCAACAGCGGAACCACTTGGGGTGGCGTGGTCGGTTCCCCCCTAGCCCCACCATTGAAACTTCTCCAAGAAGAGTCCTAGTCCAGAAGCTGAGGTGGCAGACTGCTTCATCTCATTGAATTAGTCCTGACAAGAGGTCAGTTCAACTCCTCTCAAGAGGTGGTGATTTAGGCGGGCTCCCCAAAGTAGGCCTATATCACACAAGCAAAACAAAACGATGATTCGTGCTCAGAACCATACATCCCATACCAGACCAGCATCCCATTTAAGGCAGTCAAAATCCATTTTAGAGGTCAGGCTTGAGCCATCTTCAGGTGGAGCGGGGGCAGGTATGGAAGGACAATGTTCTTTGTAGTTTGAAGGTCTCCAACGACCAGAGCAGCCACAAAAATCATCTGTACAGGAGCAGTTTGGACGGGTTCTCCCAAGTTTGTATCAAGGGGTCTAGCTATAGACTTGCTGGGCTTCAGGTAAAGGGCAGTTGTATTTTGTGATTCCAAGTGAGGAAGGTTGGGGAAGATGGAAATGGTAGTTTGAGGGGAAGTAGAGCTAAATATCGAAGAAACTAGGGGAATTCAGGATCCAGTTACTTTACAGTCAGAAAATAAAACCTCACAACAGTACTAGAATCTAATATCCAGAAAGTATTACAGAAACACTATCTCCCTCCAGTTACCCAGACTGATTTCTTTACAAAGTCCAGTCCAGTCTCAGTAAGTTTGGCCTCAAAGTGCAGCATGAATACTGAATGTCCAAACAGGCTTTTCTAGCTCTGCTTTGCTCAAGGTTGTTTTTTTTTTTTTTAAACATTTGAGAGACACAGCACAAGTCGGGGAGGGGCAGAGAGAGAGGGAGACACAGAATCGGAAGCAGGCTCCAGGCCCCGAGCTGTCAGCACAGAGCCCAATGCAGGGTTCGAACCCATGAACTGTGAGATCATGACCTGAGCTGAAGTAGGACGCTCAACCGACTAAGCCATCCAGGTGCCCCTTTGCTGGAACTTTTCACAAGAGAGGTCAGATTGGCTTGGCTTCCCAGCCTTGAGAGCCTTTTAAAAATCCAAAGAAATTCCTGTCTTCTCAAGGCCCCCCAACATCCTGAAGTCCCAGGGTCTGTCAAATGGAGACTTCACCAGTTGTGAAATATGCATCCAAGGCTTGATATTTTGTATTTTGGCAGCAGTGTCAGTGGTCAAGAGTTCTTGGCAGGGTCTTTTCCATAATTCTCACTTTTGCCAAAGCATCTAAGTAAAACTGTAAATGATAACACTTTAAAATGTCCATGGTTAAAGTTCTGATGAGCATTCATTTTGCAAGAAAACATACAGATTTCTATGGCATACAACCATCTAAGGAACTAACTAGTATTGACAAGCTTCTATAAACTCCCAACAATTTCCAGACTGTCTTAGTGGCATATCCACACATATAACCCTAACGATACTTCCCACCTAATATAACATACCCAATAAACCCAAGTTATGTAAAATCTCAATGTTAGTTTGAGGTCAGAAACTCCACTTAGAATTAGGTTTTGGGAAAATGTCAAACTCTCTGAACATGTAATTAAGTAGGATCACAGTTCATTAGGAAATAACATTTAGTTATTTAACCAGAGTGAGAAGAAGGCGGTAAGGCAAATACAGAAGGCTATACAGATGTGGAACTACTCAGCCACCCCCACATTCAGAAGATTGGGTTTTCTTAGGAAATCAAAGGCCTGAGAAAGACTATGCAAAGCACAGAACGTTATTTTGATAAGTAATCTCCCAGGACAGCAAAGATTTTGTCTTAAGACAAAACTTCAGTTATAGTTTAAGAACAGATCAATAATCTAAAAACCTTGTCCTTTCAGAAGAATCTAATTTTGTACCAGTGTTCTTTTGAAATTAAAACTAATGCTTTGAAAACTGAAATCCATTCCAATCTTAGTTTGGCCACGCATAACATTCCTTTCCCCATGATTCCTTGGCTATGAACCTTCTATAACTTCTCTCCATATTTTGTTCTAGGTTTTTTCCTTTCGATTTTTCATTACTTTTCCTCTATGCAAGAACACTATTAATGTTAAAGCTTTAAGAAAAAAAAAAAAAACACGAATTTCAGTTAGCTTGACCACACAAGAAAAATTCTTTCTCCCCTGGCCATCTATATTTGTTTTCCTTTCTCATCTGAAATAGGAACACATCTTCCTAACTCAATGTTTCTTCTCTCAAACACATCCCACTTTCCTCACAAAAATTTTCCCTTATTTCTAATAATTTTAATTACATTACAGTAATTAGCTCTTCAGAGTTCTTTATCACTAGTGAGAAGTCAGCAATTTTGAACTGTACAATTCAACATTCTTGAAATCACCAAATATATTTTGCAATTTCTGGAAGCATGTCCTTTCAGTACATTTTTTTGAAATATGGCACAAGACCTGTTTACTCAGATTCATAGATCTAGCTTTTCTGTAATAAGTACCCCAAAGTGGGTAAGACTATGCTCAGTACTAATACATCAGTAGGTTATTTAGATATCCTGTAGATGTTCCATGAATTTCCATCATTTAAATTAGCAGCGCTCGGGGCACCTGGGTGGTTCAGTTGATTGAGCATCCAACTCGATTTTGGCTAGGCATTGGGTTCCTCACAGCGAAAAGCCTACTTGGGATCCTCCCTCCCTCCGTCTTTCCTCCACACACACTCTCAAATGTTAAATAAAAGTAAATTTGCAGTCCTTTAAGGGCAAAATTTACAACAAAAAAATGGGGAAACTAAGACATGCCATAAAACACATCAAGTGTTAAAAAGTTCATTTATAAACTTTTATTCCACTTACATCTACATAATTAACTTGTTCTTTTATTCCACTTACATGTACGGAATTAACTTGTTCTACTTCGATTATTCATGAAAAGTTCATGAGACTTTCAAATGTGAACTATCATGTTACCTTTCTTGTGGACACATTTTGCAGCAGAGGTGACAAGCTTATTTGATGAACAAACGCACGTGGAATGGGAGTTGTAGGCCTGCATTGTCTTTCCTCTTGAGAACTCTGAAGACATGTCTGTTTGAATTAAGCCAACCAATGAACTAGATTTACTGAGGATTATCCCAAATAATGTTCTTAAAAAAGCAATTGGGTTAGTTCCTATTGTATTTCTGAGCACCTAAAAATAAGCTGGTGAGCACGTATGCTTCTTTAAGCTACCTAAAGGCAAATTAATTTTGGTGTTACTGTCCAAAGGTAGAAAATACTAGCACAGGCATACCTTGGAGATACTGTGGGTTCGGTTCCACAACACAAAGCAAATGCAATAAAGTGAATCCAAAGAATTTTTGGAGGGTGGGGGGGTTTCCTGGTACATATAAAAGTTACGTTTATGTTATACTGTAACAATTCTGTAGTCCATGATGTACTATAGCAGATCTTAAATACCTTAATTACTCAAAAAAGCGAATCTTGATCTGATAGCTCAATAAATGGTCATTTTCACTGGTGGAGGGGTCCTCCTTGCACATTGATGGCTGCAGACTGACCACAACTGAGGGTACAGTTGCTGAAGGCTGGGGCAGCTGTGGCAATTTCTTAAAAAACAAAACTTGCCACATCGATGGACTCTTTCATGGGTTTCTCTGTAGTGTGCAATGCTATTTTGACAGCATTTATCCACAGAATTTCAAAATTGGAGTCAGTCTTTTCAAACTCTTCTGCTGTGTTAACCGAGTTTTGGAATTTTCTAAATCCTTTGTTGACCTTTCAATGATCCTCTCAACATCTTAGCCAGTAGATTCCGTCTCAAAAAACCACTTCCTTTGCTCCTCCAGGAGAAACAACTCCTCACATGTTCAAGTTCCATCCTGAGATTGCAGCCATCCAGCCCCACCTTCAGACCCCACTTCTGATTCTGGTCCTCTCGCTGTTTCCACCTCCTCTGCAGTGACTCCCTCCCCTGAGGTTGTGAGCCACTCACTGTCATCCTTGAGGCCTGGAACCAACTTCTTCCAAACTCCTGTGAATGTTGATATTTATACCTCTTCCTGTGAATCATGAGTGTTCTTACTGGCATCTGGAATGGAGAACGCTTTCCAGAAGGTTTCAGTTCACACTGCCCAGATCCATCAGAGGAATCACTATCTAGGACAGCTATAGCCTCATAGAACGTATTTCTCACGACTTGAAAGTTGAAGTGACTCCTTGATCCATGGGCTGCAGAATGAGGTTAGCAGGCATGAAAACAACATTAATCTCGCCCATTTCCATCCGAGCTCTTGGGGGCACTGTCAACAAGGAGTCCTATTTTGAATCCTTTTCTGAGCAGGTCTCAACAGTGGGCTCAAAATAAACCATGTTGTAAACAGCTGTGCTGTCATCCAAGCCTTGTTCCATTTACAGAACGCAGGCAAGAGCAGATTTGGCAGAATTCTGAAGGGTGCCGGGATTTTCAGAAAGAATGAGGAGCATAGGCTTCAGCTTAAAGTCACCGGCTCCATTAGCCCCTAACGTGAGTGAGGCTGTCCACGGAGACTTTAAAGCCAGGCATCGGCCTTGCCTGTCTGGTTGGGATGCTCCTGCACCACTGTCCACCTCCACCCTCCGGCTGGGATCCTCCTCCGCACCACATCCGCCTCCACCCTCCGGCTGTTTCATCTACGTTGATCACCTGGGGAACTTGCTGCTTCACCTCTCACTTTTCTCTTGTGGAGGAAGCTTCTTTCCTTAAAGCTTAGGAGCCAATTTCCGCCAGCTTCAAGCATTTCTTCTGAAGCTTCCCCACCTCTCAGCCTTCATGGAGTTGAAAAGAGGTCAGGTCTTGCTCTGGATGAGGTTCATGGTTTAAGGCAATGCTGTGGCTGGTTTGATCTTCTATCCAGATCAAACTTTCTCTTTATCAACAGGAAGGCTGTTTTGCTTTCTCCTTATTTGTGTGTTCACTCCAGAACTTTTCATTTTCTTCAAGCGCCTTTCCTTTGCATTCACCCCTGGGCTGTTTGCGCAAGGTCCCTAACTCTTGACTTACGTCGGGTTTGACAGCCTTCTTTGCGGAGCTTAATCGTTTCTAGCTTTTGATTTAAAGACGAGTGACGCCACTTTTATGTGAAGACCCAGAGGCCGTCGCAGGGTCACGAGCTGGCCCAAGTTCATTATTACTGTAGCTCAGGGAATAGGGAACCTGAGGAGACGGGCAGAGATGGGGAACAGCCAGCCGGCAGAGCAGTCAGAACACGCACCTTTATCAATTAAGTTCACCGTCCCAAAGGGGGTGTGGTTCACGTCTCCCCCAAGTATAGTAACGTCCAATAGCACAGATCACAGGCGACTGTAACGAGTGTGAGGAAGTCAAATACCGGACAATCCCCAAAACACAACAGAGCCCAATGCTAGCGGAACAACGGTGCTGACAAACCGACTCAAGCTGGTTTGCCTGAAGTCTTCACTTTTTAAAGAAAGGCTCGATCTGTAAACCACAATAAAGCAGAACCCGGCACAGGAGTATGCCCTTCTATGCAGGACACACAAAGCTGAAAACGCAGAGACCCCACAGCTCCCGTGGCAAACTCTCACCACGGAGCAGGTACAACACGCAAAGCACATGGTTTACAACCACGAACTGAATCCACCTTTGTCACCGGCAGACGTGACCATACGCTCACACGACTAACGTTTCAGTTTTTACTAGCGTTTACGGAGGTGACTTTTCAGGTAGGTATTTGCCTCCTGCCACTAATCTTATGGAGACTGCCTTATGATTTTGGTAGATTTTTAAAAAGCCTTTTTCCTTTTTTATTCACTTATAGGTGATGTTCTCGGGGCTTTAGTTACCTCCTGGGGTATTTATATTTCAAAGACCTGGGGAGATTTACATCTTCAAGGAACAGAGAGAGTGTGAGTGTACCCCTAGGAGTTTTGAGGTGTAGTTCTCTATTATGGGAAATCTAGGGGATTGGTGTTTAAGGCTCTATTTCTTAAGAGCAGTGCAGGTCTGCCCCAAAGTCCTCCCCTTTACAAGGTCTACAAAAGCACGGAGGTGCAGAGGGGTGGTTTTAAGGTTGGCAGCAACCGCTCTGAATCGTTCCTAGAGCTGTATTTCTGGTTTTGTAGCAGTTTTGAGAAGGACAGTTACTTTGGATTCCTGAAAGCACTGGGCTGCAGCCTGAATGATACCAAGGGCTACATCTCCAACTACATTACCTTCCATTTGCTTCTTTAGGTCAGGGAGTAGATCCCCAAACCTGACAAGTGAAAGGATTTCTGGGTCTTGGAGCTTCAGGGTTTGAGGCAGTCCACCTCTACGAGGCCAGAGCCTCTCATCGTTTTCCCTTTTCCGAGTGTTTACCTCAACCTTGGAACAACTCCCCTCAGGAGCAAAAGCCTCAGCTACTGCTTCTATCAGCCCTGAACACTGGCCTCCAAAAAGATGCATTTCCTGACATTTGGAGGAGGGCCTGGGAGACTGGTCCTGGGTCATGGGCTTCCTCCGTGAGGTGGGGGCCACCTGGCTGGTCTCAACTTCAGTATAATCATGATCGTAGAGACCATTTTTTAAACAGCTAGTCAAGTTCCCTGGATATAGGGGTGAGACCCTGTCATTTTAATTCTTCTCTGGATAGAGGAGGATCCTCTGAGAATGTGTAATTTCGAAGATCTGCTGCTGGCCACAGGTCACAAATTCTTAAAACCGGGGTTGGGGGCGGGGGAGGGAGGTCCAGGAAATGCCCATGAACACCACCTGGGAAGTCCTGGGTTACTCCCGTCCTAGAGCTTCTGCTCAGCGCGCCCCTGAGCTTTCAGCACTGACACAAACACCTGCTTCCCCAGGCGTGGAGATCAGCAGGAGCGCTCTGAAAGGCCTACAGGGAAAGGGGAAAACAGGCAGCTTGCAAGGGACCATTCGGGGAGGGTGGAGGACTTCGGGGGCTACGGGAATTTGCTTGGACATGAGAAGGATCTGGAGGAGGGAATGGACATTGGAGGTAGACTTTCGCTGTTGCTCTATAGTGTCTGTCCTTTGGTCTTGTTATGGAGTCTCCCTAGGCTAGTGATTAAATGTTCATGTCCATTGTTATTTTGGTCTTTCCACTGGAACCAATAAGACACTAGTTGAGGAGACAAGTGCTCACAAAATGGTTCTCAAACACAACAATTCAGGGATTCCACCATCTGGCCATTAGAAAGTAGGATATTTTCTTTTTAGTTTTTTTTTTTTTTTTTTTTTTTAAACACAGTTCTTATTGAGAATTTGAACAGAGAGACACAGAATCCGAAGCAGGCTCCAGGCTCCGAGCTGTCAGCACAGAGCCCGACGTGCGTCTCAAACTCACAAACCGTCAGATCGTGACCTGAGCTGAAGTCAGACACTTAACCGAGTCAGCCAGGCACCCCAAAAGTAGGATATTTTCTTAACCTCAATGCAACTCCAACCAGTAGGATAACAATTGACACAAAGGGCATCCCAGAAGGGTGTGGAACCTGTGGCCTCAGAAGATGTAAGAACTCATGTGGCATAGGTAGTAAGAATGACATCCTATAAATGGTGTCCCCCGTCCCCCAGAGGATGAGACACCCCTCCAGTCACAGACTCGCCAACCTGGGAACCTGGGACCCTGGGAAGGTGGTACTGGGATAGAACCTCCCCAGCATTAACAAGACAATATGGGTCAAGACGACAAAGGCCCTTGCAGACCAGGACCCTTAGGACAAAACCCCCGAGTATCAGCTTGGCCAGACAGAGTGCTACTGGTGACTTCCTGTCTGGGATCTCAATCTACTTAACTGGCCACCAGGGTCACCCCAGTAAGCACACCCTCCAGATGACAGGGGCCAGAGGGCATATGCTCCCTGATCACGGAGCCCAGCTCTCAGACACAGAGCACATGGAAAACTTCATCTGGTTTTGACAGAGGGGACCCGCAGCAAAGTTGGTCTAAACAGACACCTGTCTGGTGAGAACTGTGAACTCACCAGTATGGGGCCCGGCTCCAACAACAGGCTAATGGGGGTGTGCCTGCCTTCTGCCCCATGGTGTCCCTCCCTCGTGACAAAGGACACAAAGAGACCAAGGAACAGGGTGGCCAGCTCTGGGAGGAAACCATAGTAACTCACTGTACTCAGACTTTACCAGAGTCTGCCTACCCAATACACTGGCTTCCCCGAGTATTCCCTCCAGCTAATCCTGGTTTGGACAAGGATAAGGGACTCTCAGCACCCCCACTGCCACCAGACCCTGCAGGCAGAGATCCAGGAGACCCACATGGCAAGAGTTCTTGCTGTCTGCCAGCAGTCCCAGGATGCCTCTGCCTACAGCGCCCCCAGAAAGAGGGGTCCCTGGTGGAGAGAGAGAAGTTGCCCATCTGTAGGGGTGAGGAATTTTTCCCTTTTCCCACTAGGCTCCTTGGTCTAATCAGGAAGACCGACTGACAGACGAATTCTGCATGTATGGGAGGCCCCTACAGATAGACTCACAAGCACTCAGGCAACTGAGCCCCATATACCATCCTTAGGTAAGAAGGGGTAGGGGTCCAGGGGGTACATGGTGGGGGAAGAATCCTCAGGAAAAGGAGAAAAACCGATGTTTGGAAATCAGACATCTGCCACCCTCCCCCACCCCCCAGAACTGGGATCACAAAAACTTCTGATAACAGCTCCTCCTGGCGTGGAGTGAGCTGTAAATTTCTTCAGGCCATCAAGAGCCAGGTAAGCACCTTTTCCGGAGTGTGCTGGGTCTTCGATGCCTTCAGCTCCCCAGCAATCCACATGCCAGCACGGAAACCCTTGGGGTGAGGTGTTGTGCTTCCCCCTAAGTCCCACCTTTGAAACTTCTCCAGGTAGAAACTTCTCCAGAAGCCCATAAGGCAGATGGCTCCATTTTGTTGACTCAGCCCCACAGTGCTGATAAAAAGTCACTTCAGGAGGGGAAGGTGGGCTCCCAGGTTCAGTCTGTACTATGCAAGCAATCCGGTGTCTAATAAACCACATTCTATGGAAACAAAAAAAAACACTAATGATTGAAACAGCCCATAACCCAGGTTCTGAGTCCTGAGTGCAGCCAGTCATGAAGCACCCCAGACGTCAGGCCAGAAGCATCTGACTGTGGAATTAGGGCAGGCAGTGGCCATCTGACAGATTTTGCTGGTTCTGAGTTTGAACTGCTCTGGTGATCTCTGGGGGTACACACAACAGGCATGCAAACGGTCTATACAAGAGCTGTTAACTCACGTAGTTTTGCTGAAGTTCCTATCAAGTCTTCCCCTTCAGAAAAAAGGCATTCTTTATTCTCAGCGACTCTAAGACATAGGAGAAAATTAGAAGCCTGGGGAGAGTTAGATACAAATTATTAGAGAAACTTGTATAGGAAGAAAACGGTACCCCTGAGAGACTATTAAAGCCTTAAGGTCATTAAATAATTTTTCTACAATTACACTTACACTATTCAAAGATAATCAAATTAACAGGATTGCTGAACAGCCAAACATGGCCTAATCATGTGTATAAATGCAGCAAAGAGAGGGATTGACCATATAGCTGCTCTTAAATCTGCTTTGCTGGATTTTTAAGGAATGTCAGATTGGAATTTTTAAGTCTCAAGGGGAGGGAGCCGATCCAAGGAGACTCACCATCAGACTTTGCCTGCAACAGCTCTAGACTTGGGTTTTCTTCAAAGTACCCCAAATATCCAGAGTTTCCTGAGCCTGCCTGGACATGACCTTCCTTATTTACTTTGTCATGCTGCTGGGAACCCTGTAAGCAATGTACCAGGCTGATTTTTCCAAGGGGTATTATTGGCTCCAAAATTCAACTTAGTTCCTTAAAACTGTCGGGTCACTGGAGTATGTATCCTTTCTCAAACCGGACATCCTGGTCAAAGTCTTGCCAACATAACCGATGTTTCCATTTATGTCCTGTTAGAGGACATATTCTTATTGTACTTTTGCAAATAGCTGTATCACCGTGAAAATACTAAGCTTCTGCATTCTGGAGAGATCAGGAAAGAAAGAAAGATAAATGCTCTGTCTTTGTTCACATAGGTAGACTTCACCCAACAGTTGACAGCTTGAGAGAAAAATGGTTTCTATAGTCTGGAAAAACAAAAGAACCAACAATGCTTTAAAAAAAAAAAAAAAAGTCCTACGTATTTTAATCTTTATCAGTTCATTCAGGCTCATGTAATTAATTCTTGTTGATCTTCACCTTTTGTTGGCAATTGTACAAAGCCCTCAGTTTCTCCACTGGGGTTCTGCAATCCCTTATCCACTCAGTGGTATGATCTGAGTTTTCAGAAACTGTCCTTGTCAGGGTCCTTTCCAGGAGTCTCCCTGAAGACAGAATAGTTTACATACACACTTTCCCAATAGTATTGGAGTAAAAGTCACTATAAATGACAAAGACTTTAGAATGGCCATGGCTAAAGTATTGGTCAGAATTCACAAGATAAAGGAGTTATTTCTGAGGCAACAATTAAGCAGCAATTTAAGGCACTAGTTGGACAATATCAAGTTTGTATGAACTACAATTTCTAGAATACCTGTATTAGTAATATATCCACATATAGAACCACAGGTTTATCATTACTTGACAATGCTTCCTACATAATTTAGCACACCAAATAAATCTAGTTAATCTAACATCTATCTTTGACACGTGAAAGACAAATCTTTGAGATTATCCAGTGGGTCCCTGGAAAATCCCAAAAGTTAATTTGAGCTCAAAACAACTATTTAGAATTTGACTTAGGAAAAAGTGAACACTTGATTAAATAGCATCACAGATGACAATGATCTATTTGGCTGAAGTGGCAATATAGAGATTGTAAAGGCAAATACTGAACTAAGTAGGTGTGAAACCACTTAGCACCCCTAATCGCAGCGACTGCATTTTCCTTAAATCAGAGGATAAAAGACATGAAGCTAAATTATTAGATAAGACACAAATTTTTTGCCTCCAGATTGCTTAAAAGGAAAAAGGGCTCCTATTAAGGGAATATCAATAATCTAAGAAAACTTTTAATTAGAAAAACCCAAATCCTAATTTTGCACTAGTGTATGGATATCAAAACTCTTCTTGAAAACTTAAAATCCGGGGCACCTGGGTGGCTTAGTTAAACGTCCGACTTCAGCTCAGGTCACGATCTCACGGTCCGTGAGTTCGAGCCCCGCATCAGGCTCTGGGCTGATGGCTCAGAGCCTGGAGCCTGCTTCCGATTCTGTGTCTCCCTCTCTCTCTCTCTCTCTGACCCTCCCCCATTCATGCTCTGTCCCAAAAATAAGCCAACTTAAAAAAAAATTTAAAAAAAAGAAAACTTAAAATCCAATCCAATCTTCACTCAACTACACATAAAATTCCTTTCCCACAAACCTTTTAGAGTTTTTTTTAATGTTCATTTTTGAGAGGACACAAGTGATTGGGGCAGGGGGGTTGGGACAGAGACAGAATGAGAACAAGAGTATCCGAAGCAGGCTCCAGGCTCTGAGCTGTCAGCACAGAGCCTGACGTGGAGCTCGAACCCACAAACTGGGAGATCACAACCTGAGCCAAAGTTGGGACAGTCAACCGACTGAGCCATCCAGGCACCCCTACATCATTTTTATATATGTTCAGGGGTGTGTGTGTGTGTGTGTGTGTGTGTGTGTGTGTGTGTGTGTGTAGCCATCATTCCATCATTGTCTTCCTGTACCCTTTTCATATACAGGTTTCCTTTCTCTATGATTTCAAGGTGGTTTTAAGTACCTATATGGACTACAGTTTTTAACTCTTAAAATCCTTAATTCCTAGTGGAAAATAAGAAAGCAACTCTGGACATCACACTGTGTTCTGTGGACTGGCAAACTTATAAATACATTTCTGGAGTTGCACAAAAGCACGTAATTCCTCACAGTAAATTGTCCAGTGTGGCCCTATTTTGTGATTTTAGCCTCTCAGTAAATAATGTCGTGGCTGGACCAGCCCTTGTGGTTCTATGACTGCAAGACCCCCTTCAGCAATAACCATCAGGAAACCTTGGAAAAAAAAAAATCCAGGTTTATTCCTTACAAGATCTGGAAATGACAGAACACACCTGGGGCCCCACAAAGAGGCCACAAGTTGAGGGACAGCACACCCATGGGCCTGCGGCTCTGCCTCTTGAGGGCAAGGGTGGGGACCTAGGGCTTCCCAGACACATGGTTTAATGGTAAATTTAAAACTTAAGAGCAGTAATTTAAAGCATGGGAAGGAAAAAAAAAAAAAAAAAAAAACAAACAAGTGGCCCAAAGGGTCAGTTAACATCAACCAAGATCTCCAAATAGAGGAGCCTCGCTGTGGCAGGGAGCCTGGCTCATTGAGTCATGTGGCTGCAGCGTGGTGACTGGAGAGCACCATCATTTCCGTGTCTGAAGGCAGGCACTCACGTTACAAGAACGGAGTGTGCACAACTCTCGGGGCTTACACACCCAGATAGACTTTGCTCCTCTGTAAAAGGAAGCCAAGAGTGGATATGCCTATTAATGTTTCAGGATCTCATTGCATTCAGAAATAATCGACATAGTCAGCGACTAGAACTCTAAGGTTGAGTCACCAGAAAGAATTCTGAAACTCTTTCGAGGCGGCGACCTACCACAAAGTTTAACTGTTGAAAAGTTTGCTTGTGAATTTCCACCTTTCAGCTATGTAATTTACTCGTTCACAATTAGGTTTAGATTGGTCATGAAAGTGTCACGTTAAACAGCCAGCTGTCTTATCTTTCCTCCTGAAAAACAGAATAAAATTCAGTTTGATGCTGGTAATCCTGAAGACATACCCATTTTTAATTAAACCAACTTAAACTAGCTTTTATTTACCAAAGATTATTCTAGATCACAAGATCCTGAAAAATATTTGTGTTTCCCTATTTGAGAGTACATTTGGTTTATAAAAACACTTGTCCTTACGCAAATTAAATAGAACTCCTCACAAGTTTTGGTGAACCCATCCAGAGGTGGAAATCACATTTATAATCCACATAGCCATACAGAATTATACAAATGGAATCAGATTTCATTTTAAAATTTTAGCCATGAGACATTTACAATAATGTACAACTCACTAATTTATAAGAAACAGATGGCTTCACACTGCAGCTTCTGGCAGACAGAATAAGTCTCCCCGCATAGACAGCTAATACTTTTTGGCTAATATTGGTGGAAGAGACTTAAGACATTTCATAAGGCCTCATTTTTCAAGCATCCTTTTCATTTTTTAAGCTTCTGGAGAGAATAACCTTGTTTCTAGAAAAAAAAAAAAAGGTACAGAGAAAAAATGCCAAGTTCCATCAAGAAGGACTTTTGTTCCCCAAATTCAGATCTTTTATAATGCCTGAAAGCCTTTTGATAGGAGTAAGGGAGGTTTTGGCAAGAACGCCCACCGAGCCAATTACGCGATTCTTCAGTTGGCTTCCTTATATCAGGGAGAGGGACCTCAGAGGGAAGTCAGAAGATTCCTACATTCTAGATGTAGAGCTGGGTTTCTTTGTAAATCTTAGGAAGTCTTTCCTCAAAAGGCTTAGGATGTTTTTCCTTCTTTCTTGGTTGTACAAAGTTTTATTTTAGCTTAGGGGACAAGACAGAAAATAAAGTGATCATCAGGCTGCGCATGTAAGCTTCCAGTCTGGCCCACTTCTGACCTTAGAGCCACTTACCAACAAAACGAACACCTTTCAAGACAGTACAAATTCCTGGCGATATTCAACAACTCCTTGGATGCAAGAGGAATCCCTAAAGAGGATGCAGACATACTGCCTTCCTCAGACCAGAGCGACTCCCAATGTTAGCCAGAACGATTCAGATAACTCCCCTGGTGGGGGCGGGGGGGGGGGGGCACAATTCGGTAGGGCCCCAGCACAGATTTAATACAACTGACCTCCCTGTTCAGCGAGATTTGGGGGGCTTCCCCCAACCTAATGGTTATCAAGCCAAGTTCTCAGTACACAAAGCAAGTCAAACAAGGTGGCAGTAACCGTATCTGGGAGTGGGGTGCAAAAACGACCAGTGGCTACCTGAAGGCAAGTTCAGGAGTCATAATTCAAAGATCTAATTCTTTCAAGTTCCCCCCCACCCCATGTAAATTTGGAAAGGAGGGACAACAGGAATCTTACCTTCCTCTGGTGGCCCGGCAGCACCACCACAGAGATCCAGGAGAGCTGGCTTGAGTAACAATGGTCACTTTTTGCTAGCTTCTGCCATTTTTCCCCACAATGCCATCAGGAATGAGTGGTATGTCCAAGTGGGTCTCATCCTGGTCAACCAAAATACGTGGAGAAGGAAAACTAATTTTCCCTCTTTTCACTATGGTGAGTGTTTTGCTAAGACCCCTTTACCCCTAGGATACCTCAAATAGGGAGTAAGCTTATCCAGGCTGAACATTTCCACTGTGGCCACTCTAATTCAAGATCTTTCATAACATTGACCTGCTTGTTCACCTTAAAGCAAAATTTCATTCACCTCAGGCTTCACGGTGGATCCACCCTGTGTAGGATATGGTCTTTGTTTTTAAGTAGGACCCAGTCTCAGCTGTGGAGCTAGGATCCAGGATTTGCCAGACTTACCCGTGACCTCCAGAGGTGGTGAGGAAGCACTTAGTTCAAGGGGCTCAATGGGTACGTTTGCCTGGCTGCTTGCCACTCCTAGGGGCCATGGGGAGACTCCTTTGGTGTCTTCTTCTGATACCAGGATGGCTTTAAAGTGAAGCATATTAAAATTAAATCTATTTTTGCTCAAACACCCTTAAAAGTCAGTCAACATTCCATCTGGCAAATAGAAGTTCAACCTGTTACCTAAAATGAAAGACTTTTATAGGCATAAGGGAGGCAGAAAAGTAGGTTGGTGAGTGCAAGGTCACTTTCCTTGGGGATAGGAGTCTGTCAGGCAGATGACATAAGTCATGCAGATCAGTGATACCTGGTTGAGAGGTTTAAGATTCCATTTCTGGAAAAGGTACAACTTTAGTCTTGATTTGGTGACATGGAGTTCGGCATAAGGTACTTCACTTTGGGTCTGCCATCTTGTTTTTAACAAGGAAACATTCACAATCTTAAGAGCAGGCCAATAGTCCAAGAAGTTCGTCTTTCATCCCTGAAAGCACAGAGTTTTAGTTTATAAAATACACGGACACTAAAGCTGTAACAGCCCTGGGGCAGGGACCAACCACCCGTGGTGCCCCAGCTGCAGGGGGACCAACTGTTCCCCACTAGCTCCTTTGGGCTGATTATTAGTGGTCATTAACAGACGACAAAACAGACTCCTAGGCGGCCAGGCTGATGCTGGCCCAGCCACAAAGTCTAATATAAGACGTTAAGCTTTGGGAAGACCCTCTTCCTCATACAGGCCCCTCGTCTAAGCTTTTAGGTTTTTTTTTTTTGGGGGGGGGGGGGCGGAGAAGGGGAGTTAACAAGCTCTTCCTGAGTTTGCTGAGTGTTAATTGCTTTCGCCTCAAAGAATCCATGTTCTTTGAGATCTGAAGTGACACATCTTGGACAGTAGGTCGTACTCTCTTCTCAGGGGACACCACGCTCAGTCCCTAGTCTGGGGTTGCACACACAGAATACAAGCAGCAATGGTACCCCTCCCACACGCCCTTCAGGTTTGAGCACACAAACTTTGGGGGACTTTCCATCTACAGCACTTAGATTTTAGGAACTCTGGTTCCTGTTTCAGCCTAGCACTAAACATTAACAATACCGAAAAGGGCAAAACATTTACCTTACCCGTGTCCTAAGGTGCCGTTGTCAGAATTGGTCATTGGTCCAATGAGAATTAGTCATTGGAAATGTGTGAACAATACAAGATGACCTCTATTTTGGATTACTACGGGTCCTTCCTTCATCTGAAAGAATCTCCCAAATAAGATACAAGCATCATGGTTATTTGAGAAGACGCTAAAAGAAAAAAAAAAAATGTGATGCATATATCTTCTGTGAGGTTGATCAAACTTCCCAGCTTAAAAAACCAGCTTGTCAGTGGCTACCTTGGCGCTGCAAGCAGCCTCTGATTATCGTCAGGAAAGGGTCACTCAGCAGGCATCTTGTGGAATGAGACCAGCTTCAGCTCCGGGCTCCACTGTTCCTGGCTTGTTCTGGAGGCTTCTCTAAGTCTTACTTTTTGTCATCTACAAGTTTAAGGACAGGTTACAACAACAGTATCTTAACTCCTAGTTAAAATAAGTAGGAAAAAATCCTTGTACAAGGTCTGTTGCAGAAACTAGATCCATTTTAGCTATTAGAAGAGGTAGCCTAGTGGTTTAGGATTGAGACCCTGAGCCAGACACAGCTCCATACGCAGGGCCCGCCCTTCACTACACATGTGGTGAGGAGGTTACTTGGACCTTCTGTCTCTATGCTGGTTAATTCATAAAACAGAGACAGTAGTAACGAAGCCTACATCATAGGACCATTGTAAGAGCTGTATTAATATCTGAGCTCCGAGAACAAGGTCTGGCAGGTGCTATCCAGTATATAAATGCTAACTATATGGTTGTTCACAGGAATCCATCTTGAAGGAAGGTCCAGAGGATCTTCTACTTATAGAATACCAGAAAGTATGCAAATTAGAGACAGCACTCCCTATCCCAACCTTGTAAGGGTAAGAACACCCATAGATCGATACAGATATGAAGATCTAGAGCTCTATATTGATATCGACAGGTATATCACCATATATGTGTATATACACCATATAAGATACACATATACACACAGGACTATAGCAATATACGTCTATACCTATACATGTGTATCAGCAAGTGCTAGAAGAGGTCTGAATGCGCAGCAAAAGGGCAAGATCAATTCTCATCAACTGTACCCTCACAACTAGAGAAATTCATACAGTAATTGAATATGCCTCAGAGTAAACTTCTAAACTTCTTTAAAAGCTGAAACATGCTAGAAAGTATATAGGAGATAGTCCTACCTATAACGTAGGTCTGAATCATAAGATATGACAGTACACAAAATCATATTTATAAGAAATACCTGAAAGCAAACCTTATACACGAATATGTTCAATATCAACTCAAATGGTGAAAATTCTAGTGTAAGAATCGGGAACTTTAATGCTTTCTGGTGTGCTTCTGGGGGGCAATCAGATTGGTTTCACTGAATTTTTGCCAGGAAAAAACTATGTAGGGAAGAATGCTTGGTGAAGTAAAGAGAACCCAAAAGCATTTTGAAAACGTGCCGAGGGTTTACAAAATCTCCCCAGGCTGGAGAAACAGGACATCCCAGAATGTCAGAGACCCATAGTGACACGTTTGCCCCGATTCTCCTTTTGTTCAGTTTCAAATGTGTGCCTTCAAATTTTAATACTAACCGTAAATGTACTCACCTTTGATGACACTTAAATGTTGGGCAATACTTGTTATGGCAAACCCCCCGAAGGCTCGTTCATGACCATTCATCTATTTCTTGATTTTTATTAGACTCACCATATCTTTTAAGATAGAATTTTCTATGTTTTGAAACACAGGTTTGTGATGTTCCATAAACCACTGTAATTTAGGTCATATAGGTCTTTAGGTTTTTTTTTTTTTTTTAGCCATTTAAAAAAAATTTGATGTGCCTAGGTCCTTAGGGTTTAAAAAAGCAAAAGGCTTTAAGTAGCAGGAAGTTAAGACAACAGTGATAATTAAACCCCAAAATCAATTTAAAACACACCAAAGTTTTACAGGCACCGGGGGGGCTCAGTCAGTTAAGAGTCCAACTCCAGATTCGGTCATGATCTCGCAGTTCACGAGTTCAAGTCCCACAAAGGGCTCTGTGCTGACCACTCGGAGCCTGCTTCGGATTCTGTGTCTCCCTCTCTCTCTGCTCCTCCTCCACTCTCTCAAAAATAAACATGAAAATTTTAAAACACACCCAAATTTTAATGCACAAAATGAATGAATTCTAGCATCCCACTACACAGCCATTCATCAACAACTCAACTACAGCCCAAATGTCAATGATCCCCAGTACCCCTTGGATTTTGCGCACCTGGATGCGGGCTACTTACCCCTTTACGTTAGAATTATTCTTGGCAAGCGTGTAGGACACAGGAAAAAAGTTGGTCTTGATTAAACAGCATCACTGGATACACGTGTCAAATTGATTCTTGATTTCATACGTAGAAGGGTACAGCAAACACCTTTTCCCCCCACCATGCTGTTTAAGGAATAGAATTAGAAGTACGCCTCTGAGGGGCACCTGGGTGGCTCAGTTGGTTAAGTGTCGGACTTTGGCTCAGGTCACGATCTCACAGTTTGAGAGTTTAAGCCCTGTGTCGGACTCTGTGCTGGCAGCTCAGACCCCGGAGCCTCTTCAGATTCTGTGTCTTTCTCTCTGCCCCTGCCCCACTCACACGGTCTCTCAAAAATATTTAAAAAATTTTTAAAAGCACACCTCTGAAACTCCTTAACTCATTCCTATCATGACCTTCCTCAGAGTCAAGGCACACCATTATGAATTTTGGGTCAAATGATTGCTGTGTTTTCCCTTAGAGTTTTACTACCTATGTATGCATTCCTATTAATAGGTTAAGGTTGTTTTTTTGTTTTTTGTTTTTTTTTTTAAGTTTCCTGTATATCTACATTTATGCATGACATTCATATACACACAAGAGTTCATGTGTATGTGCTTATATATACATGTGTATGTAGTTTTCTGTAAGTATACACTGCATGAAATTTTCTACAGCTCTTTTCTTCTTCTCCCCCAGGGCTTTGGGATTCACTTCTATCAATGAGGGAAGATGAAGTTCATGACTGTCATGCCCTTCTGGAGTTTTCATTGAAGGGGTAGGTCAACTGCTTATTTTAATACAAATATATTTAAGGTGTACAGTGTGGTGACCCGATATGTAGATTGACATGATCACAACTGTCAAGCTGATAAACACCTCCTCTCCTCACATAGTTACCACTGTGATGGGCGCACCTAAAACCCACTCTTAGCACATCCAGATTCAATACAGAATTGCCAACTGCCATCCTCGTGCGGTTTAGGAGATCCCAGGACTCGGTCATTCCACAGAGCTGCCACTTGGCCCCCATTTCCCCACCACCTATTGTCGGCTTCTACATGTTCAACTTTTTAGATTCCATGGGAGAGGTTTTTCTTCTGGGTCCGGCTTATTCCACTTAGCATGTCCTCCACATTCATCCACGGTGCTGCAAGTGACAGGGTCTCCTTTTTCAAGCTGAGCTTTTCACTATGCCACAAGTTCTGTATCCGTCTGTCAACAGGTACTTAAGTTGTTTCCTGATTTAAGCTATTAGGAATAGTTCTTTTGAACTTGAGGGTGAATCCCAAAATCCCGATTTCATTTCTGAGTAAATACCCAGAAGTGGTGGGCTAGATCACCTGGTAGTTCTAACTTTTTGAGGAACCTCTATACTGTTCTTCACAGTGGCTGCACCAATTTACACACCGCCCCCCCCAACAGTGCATGAGTGTCCCTTTTCTCTATCTCCTCACCAACATTTGTGATCTTGTATTTTCTTAACAGCACGAGGTGATGGAGCTCACTGTAGTTTGGATGGACACTTCCCTTGACCAGTGGAGATAAGCCCCTTTTCATATCCCTGTAGGACATTTATACATAATTAAAAATGGGGAGACATTTCTCAAAATAAGTTTTTCCCCTCTTTACAGCTATTGATCCATAGGAGTTCGTTAGACATTTTGAATATTAACCCCTAATCAGTTACAGGGCTTGCAAGTATTTTCTCCCATCCCGCAGGGCGACTTCATTTTATTGATGGCTCCTCCTCTTGGTATGTCAAAGTTGATAAGTTTGATGTAGTTGTGCTCATTCACTTTTGCTTTTGTTGCCCGTGTCTCAGTCACATCCCAAGAAGTTACTGCCAACGCCAATGTCAAGGAGCTATTTCATGTTCTCTCAGGAGTTTTGACGGGTTACTATTTACATTTAAGTCTTTATTCTGTTTTAATTCTTCTGCATGGTTTAAGGGTCTAATTTCATTCTTTTGCATGTGAATACTCGGTTTTCCCAGTACCACTGAGGAGAATATATTGTGTATTTTTGGTGCCCTTGTCAGAAGCTGGTTCACCATATTCACTTGGATCTCCAGGCTCTCTATTCCCAAAGTCTATGCTAGTTCTCATGCCAGCGTCCTACCGTTATGATTAATGTTCACTTACAAAAAGCCCACAGCTAACGATCAACAAATGGGGAAAGGTAAAAAGCTCTTCCTCTAACACTCAGCCCAAGGCAAGGATACTCATAGCACTTGTATTCAACACAATACTGTATTTAAGAGCAAGGGCTAGCAGGCCAAAAGAGAAGGTATTCAACTCAGAAGAGAAGGAGTAAAACTATGCTTGCAGAAGGCACGATCTCATAGGTAGAAAACCTTGAGGACTCCACAGAACCACTGAAACCAAAATTCTATGAAGTGGAAGAACAGAAAGCATACAAAAATAGTTGTATTTTTTTACATAAATAATTTCCATTAAAAGGAAACCAAAAAACAATCCCATTTAAAGTTGTATCAAGAGGAGTTCCGGCTTAAGATGGCAATATAGGAAGAGAGAACTCCTCTCCACAGAACCAAATTCCACCAACAAACCATTCCTCCTGAAGAAAAACCGAGGGCAGGACAAAAAGCTTCCCAACTGAAGAGAGAACTGCAAGAGATGTGGACATGGTAACAAGAGGAACCCCCAACACTGCCACTGGGGATGGACAGTACGTAGGGACCAAGAACAGATCCCTCCATCCTTGGGCAAGAGAAAAAAAAAAGCTGCAGTATTCAAGAGAAAGTAGCATGCAAAAGAGACAACACTAGGAACTCTGGGAAGCAGTGGAGAAGTTGCAGGAAAGTTCTCCAGGTCAGAGGGACTAGAGAACTACATGGTTTATGTTCCCACCTGACCTCGGGACAGAAAAGCATTGGTCATACAAAGAGACGTGAAAAGGAAGCTGGGTTGCAATACGTGTATTTGACAAAATACTTTTTAAAAAAGGCTCAAGAGACAAAGGAGGATAATATATAATCCTGAAGGGAATAATCCAACAAAGAGATACAACAGTTTTAAGTATTTATGCACCAATATATAAAACTAAGAAACAGCAATACAGTAATAAGAGACTTTAACACCCCCCACATACATCACTAGATAGCTCAAACAGAAAACAAGGAAATGGAGGCTTTGAAGGACACATTCCACCATATAGATCTAACATATACCTTCAGAACCATCCATCCTGAAATAGAATATACATTCTTTCTGAGTGCACATGGAACACTCTCCAACATTCTCTAGAATAGATCACCTAGTCGGCCACAAAACAAGTCTCAACCAGTTCATCAAGATTGAAGTCATACCATGCATCTTTTCTGACAAGGCTATGAAATTATCACAAGAAAAAAAAATCTGGAAAGAACACAAACACATGGAGGTTAAATAAGTTTAACAATGAATGTCAACCAGGAAACCAAAGAGGAAATAAAACACACGAAGACAAACAAAGATGAACACACAATGGTCCAAAATCTTTGGGATACAGCAAAAGCTATTCTAAGAGGAAGTTTATAGCAATTCAGGCCTACCTCAACAAGCAAGAAAGCTCTCAAGGTAACCTTACCTGAAGTAGCTAGACAAACAAAACCAAAAACAGTAAAAGGAAATCAAGATTTGAGCAGAAATAAGCAAAACAGAAACAAAAATGGGTCTATGAAACCAGAACCTGGTTCTTTGAGAAGATCAACAGAATTGATAAATCTTTAGCCAAAATCCTGGGCTGGGGGGGAACCACACACAAAAAATTCCACAAAACTCAAAATCAGACTAGACCACCACAAAACTACAAAAGCTTACAAAGGAGTATTATGAAAAATATAAGGTCCCCAAACTGAATTACTAAGAAAAAGAAAAAATTTTTAACAGTCCAATTGCCAGCAATGAAACTGAATCAGTAATCAATTCCCAACATCACCACCACCCCCCCAAGACCAGACCACTTCACTTATACCGAACATTTAAAGAAGAATCCATACTGCAGCACCTGGGTGGCTCAGTCAGTGAAGTGACCCACTCTTAGTTTTGCCTCGGTTCATGATCTCATGCTTCATGAGTTTGAGCCCCATTTTGGGCTCCATGCTGATGGTGCAGAGCCTGCTTGGGATTCTCTCTCCTCCCCCCCCCCTTTCTTGTCCTCCCTCAAAATAATCTTAAAAAGAATTTTTTAAAGTATTTCAAGAAAAATATATACCTGTTCTTCTCAAACTATTAAAAAAAAACCAATACAACAGAAAGAAAAGGAGAGCTTCCAAAGTCACTTTGTGAAGCCAGCTTTACCCTGATACTAAAAGTAGATAAAGACACTGGAAAAAAAAAAAAATACTACAGCAGGTCACGATTTATGATGAACATAGATGCAAAAATCCTCAGTATTAGCAACATAAATCCAACATTAAATCATTCACCAGATCAAGTGGGATATTCCTGGAATACAAGAGTGGTTCGATATTGGCAAATCAATCCACATGATACATCACAACAAAAATGATAAAACGATCATTTCAATAGATGCAGAAAAACATTTGACAAAGTATATCAATTCATGATAAAAAAAAACCCTCAACAAAATAGGTTTAGAGGGAACATAACATGGTGAGGACCATCTATGAAAAACTCATGACTATCATCCTCCTCTATGGTGAAAAACAGAGCTTTTCCCTCAAGATCAGGAACAAGACAAGGATCACATTCACCACTTTTTCTAAACGTAATACTGGAAGTACTGGCCACATCAGCCAAACAGAGGGATTTTGATAAACTATCACTATTTTCAGATGACTGAACAGTACACATAGAAAATCCTAAAGATACCATCAAAAAAAAAAAAAAAAAAAACCGACTACTGGAAGTAATAAAATCAGGCAAGTGGCAGGATACAAATTTAATGCCCAGACATTGGTATCATTGGTAACATTTCTATCCCTTAACAAGGTTGCAGAAAATACAGAGACAATCCCATTTGCAATTACACCAAAAATAATCACCTAGGAATAAACTTAACCAAAGAGGTAAAAGACCTGCAACCCCGAAAACAAAATAAACACCAGCGAGAGAAATGGACACAAATGGAAAGATATTCCATCTGCATGAATCAGAAGTCATGATGTCAAAATGTGCATATTGCCCAATCTACAGATTCAATGCAATTGCTATCAAAATTCCAATGGCATTTTTCATAAAACTAGAACAGATTAATCTTAAAACTTGTATGGAACCACAGAATACCCCAAATAACCAGATCAATCCTAAGAATAAAGCTGGAGGTAACAATTCTAGATTTAATATGTTACACAAAGCCATAATAATCAGAACAGTATGGTGTTAGCACAAAAATAGACACATAGGTCAATAGAACAGAATGGAGAGCCGAGGAATAAACCTACAATTATATGGTCAATTTGTCTTTGACAAAGACAACAGAGATGGCCTACAGACATGTGATGAGCAACATCGAGCAACTTCTCATCAGGGCTATGTATAACAAAACCACAATACTACATTACCTCACAGCTGTTAGAATGGCTACAATCACAAACAACCAACAACTGATCCATCCATGTTGTTGCAAATAGCAAGAGTTCATTCTTATGGCTGAGTGAAATACAAGTCAGGAATAGCATGATTTCACTCCTATGCAATTCAAGAAAAAAGAACCCCCCCTCAAAATACCCCAACTCTTAACTATAGAGAACCCATGGTTATCAGAAGGGAAGTGGGTGGGGATATGAAGTATGTGGAGGGTATTAAAGAGTACTTGTCATGAAGATCACCCAGTAATATACAGAATTGTTCAATCCCCAGATTGCACACCTGAGACTCATGTAACACTGTATGTTAATTATACTGGAATTAAAATTTTGAGACTGAAGTACTTAATGCAGCCTCTTCAGATTACCAGAGTAGTTGTGTAGCAAGAGAAAATTAAATTGAAAGGAAATGGCTGTAAATGGATATAAGGAAAATATGAATAAAAAGGTGTAAAATATGACAATGTATATGTAAGATGTGGAGAAGTAAAAAAGAATTTTTTTTTTTTTTTTTAAGAACAGGACTGAACTTAAGTCACCGAATATGGACCCCTATTTTACTTAGGTTATTTATGAACCTCATGGTCTCCACAGACCCAAAACCTATGATATCCCCCTAAAAAAAAAAAATAAGTCTAAACATTACACTCATTGATTGGAAAGAACAAGATAAAACTTTGTACAAAACACAACAAATTTTTAAATGGTAATTAAGTACATATCAAAAAATACTTTAGATTATCTAAATTCTCAAATCTAAAGACAGAGTGGAAGAATGGAGAAAAAAAGGATCTGTATGCTGCCTATAAAAGGCTCACATCAGACCTAAAGATCTATATAAACAAAGTGAAGGAAGAGAGGAACATTCACCATGCAAACTGAAGTAGAAAAGGAAAGCAAGAGTAGCAATACTTATAGCAGACAAAATACACTCTAAAACAAAGACCATAACAAGAGACTAAGACAACCATTACATATTGATAGAGGGACCTAATCAACAAGATGACATTACATTGTAAATATCACAAGTGCTCTCCTTAATACCCATCATCCATTTAGCCCATCCCGAGGAGCACTGGGTCTTTTAGGTAAGAGATTAATCACTAAATTCTACTCCTGACATCAATATTACACCATGTTAGTCAGCTAGAATTTAAAAACTTGATACAAAAAAAAAAAAATGTAAATGCCTATGTACCCAACCCTGAAGCATCTAAATACATAAGCAAACATTGACAAAAACTAATAGCAATGCAATAGTTTGGGACTAAAACTGCATTTACATCAATGGGTAGATAATCCAGAGAGGAAATCAATGAGGCAACAAGGTCTTTGACACATTGGACCAGATGGACCTAACATATCCAGAACATTCCACTGAAAAATGGAATACATATTTAAGCACAGAGGGAACATTTTCCAGAATAATGTATTCAGCTGTAAAACAAACCTCAATAGATTTAAGTTTGAAATCATACTATGCTTTTTTCTGGTCACAACTGTGTAAAACTAGAAGCTTAAAAAATAATAGGACAAAAACCAAACACATGGATACATGGAAGCAACCAGTGGGTCAATTAAGCAATCAAAGAAGAATTTAAAAAATACATAGATACAAATGAAAACAGTCTGAAAAATCTCTGGGACACAGCAGGAATAGTTTCAAGAGGGAATTCTAGAGCATTACAGGCCTCCCTCAAGAAACAAGTTCAAACAATCTAACTTTACACCTATAGGAAATAACAGACTAAAATACAGAAAATTAGTGAAATCAAGAGCTAATCCTTTGACAAGGTTGACAAACCATTAGCCAGACTCAAGGAAAAAAAAAAAAAAAAGGACTCAAATCATAATATCACACAAATACAAAGGATTATAACAATACTATGAAAAATCATATGCTAACAAACTTGGCAACCTAGAAGAGATGGATAAATTCTGAGAAACAATCTTCCAAAAATGAACCAGGAGGAAATAGATCATCTGGACAGATGGATTACAAGTAACAAAATTGAACTGGTAATCAAAAAACTACCAAAAAACAAAAAGTTCAGGACAAGATGGGCTCACAAGTGAATTCTACCATTTAAATATGAGTTCACACTTATTCTCCTCAAACGATTCTGAAAAAAATAGAAAAGGAAAATATTACCCTGATACCAAAACTAGATGAAGACCCCACACAAGAAGGAAACTATAGGCCAATTTCCCTGAAATAGATAGAAAAATCCCTTGCAAAATAATGGCAAAACACCTAAAACAATACATCAAAAAGATCATTCACCACAATCAGGTGGGATTTATTCCTGGAATGCAAGAATGGTTCAATACTCATGCTATTGGGTATTTACCTAGGAAAAACAAAGCCATTAGCTTCAAAAGATATGTGCCTCTACATTTATTGCAGCATTATTTGCAACAGACAAGACCTAGAAGCAACTTAAGGGTCCATCAACAGATGAATAGATAATGATGATGCGTGTATATACAATGGAACATTACACAGCCTTTAAAAAGGAGGAAATCGTGGCATTTCCAACAACATGGATGGACCTTGAGGTTACTATTTCTAAGTCAGATCATACTAAGACAAATACCATGATTCTACTCAAATGCGATCTAAAAAATAACAGAAAAAGAATGAGAACTATAGAGAATTGATGGTTGCCAGAGTAGAGAGTGGAGGGGGAGGGGATGATCAAAATGTGTAGAGGGAGATACAGGCCTCCTTGTGGATTAAGTTCCAGAAATAAAAAAGCATAAGGAATACAGTCAATAATATTGTAATAGCAATGTAGTAGGGCAAGTGATAGTTCTACTCATGAACACAGTATATGGTATAAACTTGTCTCATCACAAAGTTGTACACCAAGAAGTAACCGTATGAACTATACTTAAAAAAAAAAAAAAAGGCCATTAGCATAACAAGTTGTATGAAATGGACATTTAGGAGTCCATTTATCCAAGGAAGATCCATACACTGAAAATTATAAAGAACACTGATTGAAGACATTGAAGACACAAATGAAAGATCTCCCTATTTCATGGATTGGAAGAATATTATTTAAGAAGTCCTTCCTATGCAAAGCATTCTACAAATTCAATTCAATTATCCAAATTCCAAAGAAATTTTTCACAGAAAATTCTAGAATTCGTATGTAATCAGAGACCCTGAAGAGGCAAAGTAATCCTGAGATAAAGAATTGGTGAGGGTGAAGACGGCACAACAGGATGGAAATTTTTTGTGTGTGTCTCCCATCCATGAAATACAGCCAGACCAACACTAAACCATCTTGCACACCTAGAAAACCGATTTGAGGATTAACACAACAATCTGCACAACCTGAGCCACAGAATTAAGAGGAAAAATTTTTTCAACTTCTATTAAAAATATTTTTCGAGTTTTTACATTTTTTGCTTTTATGTAATTTTTCAAATTCTATTTTACATCCATTTTATTTTAGTCTACTACAGTGTATTCACTTTTTCAAATTTTAAAATGATTTTTTTCATTTTTCTTGACTACAGAAATTCAATTTTTATTAAAATATTCTTTAATTTTTTCCACTATTTTTTTTACTTTTGTGTAAATTTTTTCAAATTCTATTTTACTCTCATCACATTTTAGTCTACTTCAGTGTATTCATTTTTTCAAATTCTCAAATGATTTCTTCCCCTTTTCCTGCAATCTTTCAAACCACTTTCAACACCCAGACCAAAACACACCCAGGATCTAGCATCACTTATTAGGTTTTGTGTATTTTTAATTTTAATATTTTTAAAAAAAAATTTAATGTTACTTTTTCTACCTCATTAATTCCTTTTCTCCCTTCAAAATGACAAAATGAAGCAATTCACCCCAAAGAACATGAAGAAACGACAGCCAGGGATTTAACCAACACAGATAGAAGATGTCTGAACCAGAATTTAGAATCCCAATACTACTAGTTGGTAGTCGAAAATAGATTAGAATCCCTTTCTGCAGAGATAAAAGTAAAAAAAAAAAAAGCCAGAACAAAATTAAAAATGCTATAACTGAGCTGCAATCACGGATGGGTGCTGCAGCAGCAAGGATGGATGAGGCAGCACAGAGAACCAGGATTATAGAGGACAAACTTCTAGAGAATAAGGAAGCAGAAAAGAAGAGGAAGATTAAGTCCAAAGAGCAGTATATAAGAATTAGAGAAATCAGTGACTCATTAAAAAGGAACAACATCAGAATCATAGGCATCCCAGAAGAGGAAGAGAGAGAAATGGGGGTAAGAAGGGTTATTGTGAGCAGATCATAGAATACTTTCCTAACCTGGGGAAAGACAGAGACATCAAAATCCAGGAACACAGAGGACCCCCATTAAACAAAAACTAACTATCAACAAGGCATATCATAGTCAAATTCAAAAAATACTCAGGTAAGAAGAGAATCACAAAAGCAGCAAGGGGGGGAAAAAAAAAGTCCCTAACCTACAAGGGAAGACAGATCACATTTGCAGCAGACCTACTGACAAACTTGGCAGGCCAGAAAGGAGTGGCAGGATATATTCAATGTGCTGAATCAGAAAAATATGCAACCAAGAATTCTTTATCCAGCAAGGCTGTCATTCAAAATTGGAGAAAGTTTCCCAAATAAAAATTAAAGGAGTTTGTGACCACTAAACCAGCCCTGCAAGAAATTTTAAGGGGGACTCTGAGGGGAGAAAGATGGAAAAAAAATATGTATTCATGGGTGTGTGTACACCAATACACACACAAACACACACCAAAAGCAGCAAAGATTAGAACACCACCAGAAACTCCAACTCTGTAAGAACATAATAGCAATAGCTTCATATCTTACGGCACTCACTCTAAACATCAGTGGACTCAATGCTCCAATCAAAAGACATAGGGTAACAGGATGGATAAGAAAACAAGCTCCATCTATATGCTGTTTACAAGAGACCCACTTTAGACCTACGGACACCTTCGGATTGAAAATAAGGGGATGGAGAACCATCTATCATGCTAACAGTCAACAAAAGAAAGCCAGAATAGCCATATTTTTTTTTTATTTTTTTTTCAATATATGAAATTTATTGTCAAAATGGTTTCCATACAACACCCAGTGCTCCTCCCAAAAGGTGCCCTCCTCAATACCCATCACCTACCCTCCCCTCAACCCTCAGTTTGTTCTCAGTTTTTAAGAGTCTCTTATACTTTGGCTCTCTCCCACTCTAACCTTTTTCCTTCCCCTCCCCCATGGGTTTCTGTTAAGTTTCTCAGGATCCACATAAGAGTGAAAACATATGGTGTCTTTTCTCTGTATGGCTTATTTCACTTAGCATAACACTCTCCAGTTCCATCCATGTTGCTACAAAGGGCCATATTTCGTTATTTCTCATTGCCCTGTAGTACTCCATTATGTATATAAACCACAATTTCTTTATCCATTCATCAGTTGATGGACGTTTAGGCTCTTTCCATAATTTGGCTCTTGAGAGTGCTGCTATAAACATTGGGGTACAAGTGCCCCTATGCATCAGTACTCCTGTATCCCTTGGGTAAATTCCTAGCAGTGCTACTGCTGGGTCACAGGGTAGGTCTATTTTTAATTTTCTGAGGAACCTCCACACTGTTTTCCAGAGTGGCTGCACCAATTTGCATTCCCACCAACAGTGCAAGAGGGTTCCCGTTTCTCCACATCCTCTCCAGCATCTATAGTCTCCTGATTTGTTCATTTTGGCCACTCTGACCTGTGTGAGGTGATATCTGAGTGTGGTTTTGATTTGTATTTCCCTGATAAGGAGCAACATTGAGCATCTTTTCATGTGCCTGCTGGCCATCCGGATGTCTTCTTTAGAGAAGTGTCTATTCATGTGTTCTGCCCATTTCTTCACTGGGTTGTTTTTCGGGTGTGGAGTTTGGTGAGCTCTTTATAGATTTTGGATACTAGGCCTTTGTCCAATATGTCATTTGCAAATATCTTTTTCCATTCTGTTGGTTGCCTTTTAGTTTTGTTGGTTGTTTCCTTTGCTGTGCAGAAGCTTTTTATCTTCATAAGGTCCCAGTAATTCATTTTTGCTTTTAATTCCCTTGCCTTTGGGGATGTGTCGAGTAAGAGATTGCTACATAGAGTAGCCATACTTCTATCAGACAATCTAGACCTTAAAATAAAGACTGTATCAAGAGATGCAGAAGGACATTATATCCTAATCAAGGGATCTATCCACCAAGAAGACCTAACAATTGTAAACATTTATGCACCAAACGTGTAGCACCCAAATATCTAAATCAATCACAAAGAAACTCATCAATAGTACTACCATAGTAGGAGACTTCAGCACCCCACTCACAGCAATGGACACATTATGTAATCAGAAAATAAACAAGGAAACAATGGCTTTGAATGACACACTGGATCAGATGGACTGAACAGATATATTCAGAACATTTCATCCTAAAGCAGAATATACATTCTTCTCCAGTGCACATGGAATGTTCTCCAGAATAGACCATATATTGGGACACAAATCAGCCCTAAGCACAAAAAGATCAAGATCATACTGTGCATATTTTCAGACTACAACACTATGAAACTCAAAATCAACCACAAGAAAAAGTTTGGAAAGGTAAATACTTGGAGACTTAAAATCCTACTAAAGAATGAACGGGCTAACCAAGAAGTTAATGAGGAAGTTAAAAAGTGTACGGAAGGCAATGAAAATAACACTACAACCCAAAACCTCTGGGAGGCAGTCATAAGAGGAAAGTATATAGCAATCCAGGCCTTCCTAAAGAAGAAAGATCTCGGATACACAACCTAACCTTATGCCTTGAGGAGCTGGAAAAACAGCAAATAAAACCCAAAACCAGAAGACAGGAAATTATCAATAAAGATTAAAGCAGAAATTAATGCTATCAAAACCAAAAAAAAACAGAACAGACTAATGAAACCAAAAGCTGGTTCTTTGAAAGAATTGATAAACCACTAGCCAGTTTTATCAAAAAGAAAAAAGACCTAAATAAAATCAAGAACAAAAAAGGAGAGATCACAGCACAACAGAAATAAAAACAAGAGAATATTATGAGCAATCATATTCCAATAAAATGGGCAATCTGGAAGAAAAAGATTCCTACACATATATACACTACCAAAATTGAACCAGGAACAAATTTGAACAGACCCATAACCAGTAAAGAAATTGAATTAGTAATCAAAAATCTGCCAAAAACAAGAGTCCAGGGCCAGATGGCTTTCCAGGATAATTCTACCAAACATTTAAGGAAGAGTTAACACCTATTCTCTTGAAGCTGTTCCAAAAAACAGAAATGGAAGGAAAACTTCCAAACTCTATGAAGCCAGCATTACCTTGATTCCAAAACCAGAGACCCCACTAAAAAGGGGGAACTATAGACCAATTTCCCTGATGAACATGGATGCAAAAATCCTCAAGATATTAGCCAACCGGCTCCAACAATACATTAAAAAAATTACTCACCACAACCAAGCAGGATTTATACCTGGGATACAGGGCTGGTTCAATATCCGCAAAAACAATTCACATGATTCATCACATCAATAAAAGGATAAGAACCATAAGATCCTCTCAACAGATGCAGAGAAAGCATTTGACAAAATATGGCATCCTTTCTTGATAAAAACCCTCAAGAAAGTAGGGATAAAAGGAGCATACCTCGAGATCATAAAAGCCATATATAAAAGACCTAGTGCTAATATCATCCTCAATGGGAAAAAACTGACCACTTTCCCCCTAAGGTCAGGAACAAGACAGGGATGTCCAGTATTACCACTGTTATTCAACATAGTATTGGAAGTCTTAGCCTCTGCAATCATACAACACAAATAAAAGGCATCCAAATCAGCCAGGAGGTGGTCAAATGTTCACTTTTCAGATGACAGGATACTTTATATAGAAAACCCAAAAGATTCCACCAAAAAACTGCTAGAATTGATTCATGAATTCAGCAAAGTTGCAGGATATAAAATCAACGCACAGAAATCGGTTGCATTCCTATACACCAACAATGAAATGACAGAAATCCAGGAATCTATCCCATTTACAGTTGCACCAAAAATCAGAAAATACCTAGGAGTGAATCTAACCAAAGAGGTGAAAAATCTATACACTGAGAACTATAGAAAGCTTATGAAAGAAATTGAAGACGACACAAAAAAGAAATGGAAAAAGATTCCACGCTCCTGGATAGGAAGAACAAGTATTGTTAAAATGTTGGTACTACCCAAAGCAATCTACATGGTCAATGCAATCCCTATCAAAGTAACACCAGCATTCTTCACAGAGCTAGAATAATCCTACGATTTGTATGGAACCAGAAAAGACCCCGAATAGCCAAAGCAATCTTGAAAAAGAAAACCGAAGGAGGCAGCATCACAATCCCAGACTTCAAGCTATACTACAAAGCTGTGATCGTCAAGACAGTATGGTACTGGCACAAGAACACTCAGATCAATAGAACAGACAACCCAGAAATGGACCCACAAACATATGGCCAACTCATCTTTGACAAAGCAGGAAAGAATATCCAATGGAATAATGACAGTCTCTTCAACAAGTGGTGCTGGGAAAACTGGACAGCAACATGAAGAATGAACCTGGACCACTTTCTTACACTATACACAAAAATAAGTTCAAAATGGATGAAAGACCTAAATGTAAGAAAGTCATCAAAATCCTCGAGGAGAAAGCAGGCAAAAACCTCTTCAACCTCAGCCGCAGCAACTTCTTACTCAACACGTCTCTGGAGGCAAGGGAAACAAAAGCAAAAATGAACTACTGGGACCTCATCAAAATAAAAAGTTTCTGCACAGCAAAGGAAACAATCAGCAAAACTAAAAGGCAATTAACAGAATGGGAGAAGATATTTGCAAATGACATATCAGATAAAGGGTTAATACCCCAAATCTATAAAGAACTTATCACTCAACACCCAAAAAACAATCCAGTGAAGAAATGGGCAAAAGACATGAATAGACACTTCTCCAAAGACGACATCCAGATGGCCAACCGACACATGAGAAAATGCTCAACATCACTCATCAGGGAAATACAAGTCAAAACCATGATGAGATACTACCTCACACCTGTCAGAATGGCTAACAATAACTCAGGCAACAACAGATGTTGGCAAGGATGTGGGAAAGAGATCTCTTTTGCACTGTTGGTGGGAATGCAAACTGGTGCAGCCACTCTGGAAAACAGTATGGAGGTTCCTCAAAAAACTAAAACTAAAAATAGAACTACTCTATGACCCAGTAACTGCACTACTAGGCATTTATCCACGGGATGCAGTGTGTTGTTTCAAAGGGACACATGCACCCACATGTTTATAGCAGCAGTATCGACAATAGCCAAAGGATGGAAAGAGCCCAAATGTCCATCAACAGGTGAATGGATAAAGATGATCTCTCTCTCTATATATATATATATGTCTATATATCTATATGTGTATGTATATACATACACATACACAATGGAGTATTACCTGGCAATCAAAAAGAACGAAATCTTTCCATTTGCAACTACATGGATGGATCTAGAAGGTATTATGCTAAGTGAAATTAGAGAAAGACAAAAATCATATGACTTCACTTCTATGAGGACTTTAAGAGACAACAGACGAACATAAGGGAAGGGAAACAAAAGTAATATAAAAACGGAGGGGGACAAAACAGAAGAGACTCAAATATGGAGAACTGAGGGTTACATGAGGGGTTGTGGGAGGGGGGATGTGCTAAAAGGTTAAGAGGCATTAAGGAATCTACTCCTGAAATCATTGTTGCACTATATGCTAACTGATACAGATGTAAATTTAGAAAAGTTAAAAATAAAATTAAAAAAAAAAAAAAAAGAATTGGTGGGGTACCTGGGTGGCTCAGTTAAGCGTCTGACTCTTGATTTCAGCTCAGGTCATGAATGTCACGATTCACAAGTTCAAGCCCCATGTTGGGCTCCACACTGAGCATGGAGTCTGCTTGGGATGCTCTCTCTGCCCCTCCCCTGGCTCTCTAAAAAACTGAAAAACAGGCTCTGTGCCATACGTCTTGGTAATGAATCTTTAGGTCTGACACCTAAAGCATAAGCAACAAGGAGCAGAACTAAAAAGCTCCTACACAGTAAAAGAACAAAGTGAAAGGGCAACAGAGTGGCAAAAAATATTTTCAGACCTTATCTGATAAGGAGTTAATCTACAAAATGTATTAAAAAACTCCCACGGGGCGCCTGGGTGGCACAGTCGGTTAAGCGTCCGACTTCAGCCAGGTCACGATCTCGCGGTCCGGGAGTTCGAGCCCCGCGTCAGGCTCTGGGCTGATGGCTCAGAGCCTGGAGCCTGTTTCCGATTCTGTGTCTCCCTCTCTCTCTGCCCCTCCCCTGTTCATGCTCTGTCTCTCTCTGTCCCAAAAATAAATAAACGTTGGGAAAAAAAAAAAAAAAACCTCCCACAAAAGCAGGAAAAAAATAATCCAATAAAGACACTCTACTAATAACCAACAGGTACGTGAAAAATGCTCAACCATTAGCCATTAGAAAACACATCAGAACCACAACGAAGCATCACCTCACTCCTGTTAGACAGGCTATACAAAAGGGGTAACAGATGCCGGTGTTGAGAAACAGGAAGTCTGTTTTTAAGGTTATTGGGGGGCGGGGGGGAGAAGCAGTAAGGGAGGGAGACAGAATCCCAAGCAGGCTCCACACGGTCAGTGCAGAGCCCAACGTGGGGCTAGAAGTCACAAACCGTGAGATCATGACCAGAGCCAAAGTCAGACGCTTAACTGACTGATACGGTATACATACACCTGCCCCTAGAGTATTGCTCAGTCCTAAGAAAGGAGGAAACACAGCTGTTTCCAACAGCACGGACAGACATTGAGGGCATTACACCAAGCAAAATAAGCCAGAGGAAAACCTACTGCCTGACGTCACAGTTTGCATCTAAAAACAAAAGCCAAACCCATGAGATTTGTGGTTACCAGAGACCCGGGCCAGACGCCAGGGAACAGAGGAAGGTGGCAAAAAGGCACAGGCTTTGAACTGTAAGATAAGCAAGCATTCACGACGTAATGTAAAAATTGCTTACCACTGCTGTATGACGTATGCCCAAGTGGTTGGGAGTAAATCCTAAGAGTTCTGCTTCCAAGGAAAGGACAGAAAACTTCTGGTTTTATCTTACCTATAGAAGATGACGGATGTTAGCTAAGCTCGTTGTGGTAATCACGATACACGTTGTCAAACCTTTATGCTGTAGGGTTTAAATTCAGGATTGACCCTCGTGACTCTCTGGAAACTGGCAAGACCAGAATATGGCTCACGGCACCGTCACCAACGTCATCCATCACCAACACAGACCGCACGTCAACAAACCCCAGTGCCAGCTTCCCAGAAGCCATTCTTCCACACCACCCCATCCTGACTTACAGAGATCACTTTTCCGTGTTTTAACCCATCACAGGTGCTCAACACCAGTTCAGTTTTGAGTTTCATGAAAGCGCGGTTTGGAGTTTGCTGTTGTGCAAATACTAACACTCCACTGAATGTCCTACAACACAGGTATCTATTATGCTTTTGAGCCATTTTTCCCCCCAGTCTGTGGCTTTTATAAATAATGCCTAAAGTACTCTCTAACATATATACAGGCACATAGTTCTGTAGGGAAATATGTTTGAAAGGCTTTCCAAGTCAGTCTTAATTTACGCAACTCTAGTGGCCTATGCCAAATTGTTCTCAAAAGTGCTTGAAAATGATTCAAACTCCGTTATTTTCTGCATATGAGAGCACTGCTCGTTCTATATACATATTGCAAATACATGTTACCCCCGTGGTATGTCCCTTTATTCCAGCCTTTCGATAAACACAAGTTCTTAACTATAATGCCCAATTAGTTACTGGTTTCTCCAGACTTTTCTCCACAGTTTATGAAAGTGTTCTAGAATTGAGAAGGCTATGCTATTTTGTATCCACAACACTTATGTTTGCAATGATACAGAGTAAGCAGCTTTTTAAAATATGGTTCTACAAGTCACCAGTTTCTGCAGGCCCCCTACTACATTGTATTTTTCCATCCTGGAGTAACTTATCTGAATTACAGTAACTTAAAAAAAAAAAAGCTACAGTAGGAGCGCCTGGGTGGCTCAGTCGGTTAAGTGTCCGACTTTGGCTCAGGTCATGATCTCAGTTTGTGAGCTCAAGCCCTGTGTAGGGCTCTAGGGCTGACAGCTGGGACCCTGGAGCCCGCTTCGGATTCTGTATCTCCCTCTCTCTGCCCCTCCCCTGCTTGTTCTAAAAAAAAAAAAAAAAAAAAAAAAAAAGCTACAGTAATCCAGTAGAGGAAGCTTTCCCACCAGTTTTCTCCTAGATTTTTGGCTATTCTTGACCTTTTATCCCCATGTAGGTCTTAGAGTCATCTTATCAAGCTTCATAATCTGTTATTTTCATTAGAGATTCAAGTAATCTATATTTGGAGGGATAATTAACATTTTCACAATCCCCTTTGTCTTGTTTTCGTAGTAAGGCAATCGTGGCCTCAAAGATGGGTGGGGGTTATTATCTGAAAGTTTCAAATTTGCCATTATATTTTGTAGAGTATCCTGAAATATGGCCTCAGAAATTACTTCCGGTGGGTGTGGTGGCTCAGCTGATTGAGCGTCCGTCCAACTCTTGAGTTTGGCTCAGACACGATTCACCGTTCACAGGTTTGAGCCCCTAGTCCAGCTTTGCTGACCGTGCAGAGCCTGCCTGGGATTCTCTGCCCCTCCCCCACCGTACTCTCAAGAAGAATGCATTTTTCTAGTTCTATATTTGATCTGAATTTAAGGTAATTAGGTCAGTCAAGACCTTAGTTTTATCTCAGTCCACTTGTATTTAACATCACCACTGACGTGTGTTTAAATCTACTTTTTTGTTCTACTCGCATTACTTGTTCTTTGTCCCCGTTTTAGTCTTTTAAGAACTTTTCGGATTTTCCTTCTAGTCTATTAAACACAATGTTTGAAGAGAGCAGGGAGACGATTGGGTTATCTCACAACCAACTTCCACCTTTCGTTTATCGAGCTGTAAATTCCATGGGACTTCTGGCTTGCCCAGATATTTGCCCAACCACGATCCATTCATCAGAGAATGCACTTAGAAAATCCAGGAACATTTAAAGTATAGAAAAACCATTTGCAGAGGGATCAAGAGTAGGAAGGCATCAGAGTTCTTAAGTTTACCTGAGCTTTTTAGATAAAAGATGTGAGGTAGACATTTAAGAATGAACATCGTGTAAAGTTCTTTTCCAGGGAAGCAGGAGCACAGGGGAGGCAGTGTGGAGGAGAACCGACGAAGGGGGGTACCGAGCAGACCCCAGCATCAGGGACAAGCATGGCTGACTGCCCAGTGTTCCAAGACATTTTCACAAAGACCTTACGCAGGAGATTTAGAACAGGCGATCTAGGGAAACCACAGAGAAGGGAGGCTCCAGCTCTGCCCTAATTCTCCCTCCTCCCATAGGTGAAAGGTCACCGCTCTACAATTTCACGTCACATCACCTTGCCCCTTCAGGAGGGCCCTGGAGAGCCCAGGAATCCACTAAGTACAGGACAGCCAGGAGAGAGGGGCAGGGGTCTTACTCTGTCCATCTGCTTCTGCGTGTGGCTCAGATTCACGGCAGGAGAGGCCCAAACATCAACCCTGCTCAGACAGCTTATCGAGAACACCAACTACACTGGTCTGGCCAAAACCCAAGTCTCAGGGAGAAGGGGAGACATGTGAAGGTCCAGGAGCAGGGTTATGTGCGGGACTGTTCACACTCTTCCTCAGACCTGCCGGACCCTATATCATGCTTCTATCAGGGCCGTGAAGGGGATGCCCTCCATTCTCGCCCCCAGGAGACCTACGTGTTCAATGCCTCAAGTGATGGCATGCCGTATTCTCCTACAGAAGTCAGAAGACAGTCGGCAAAGCAGATGCTAGTTCCCCTTACTGTAGGTGGTGCCGTGTTGTAAATGCTACCAATTACCTTCCCCCACCCCTGCCAGCTCGTTTAGATTTGCCTCACCTCACCTTTAACCAAAACTCAGGCTTGGGCTGCAGGGGTGATGGGAGCACTGTCTTCTAACACCCTATCAGTTCTGATTGCCAGGATCTCCCTTTCTCAGTTATTGGTGAGCTGAGTACACAAGTACAGAGAGCTGGCCTAGTGAATAGTGGACTCCCCACCACGTCGGTCTAGAAGTCCTTTGTAAATGTGATGCCTGGCTGGGTTCTCTTCCCTGGTTTTCAGATTTTAACTAGTTTCTTCAGATTTTAGATTTCCCAGTTATGGCGAACTCTGTATGCTTTGCATTTTTTCTGTACTTGACTCCTAGGACTTTTTGAATCCAGAAGTATCAGCTTGTGAAAGTTTTTAGTCCTCTCCAATCCGTTGTTCCAATTTACCTGCTTGTCCAACTACATATACACCAGAAGTTTAATATTCATGACTTTTCATATTGATCATTTCAGAAGTTTTTTTCTGATATGTAATTTCAGTCATCCTACATAGCTCTTGTACATTAGGTAGAATACTAGATCTTATCGAAGTATTTGAGGAATTCTGGTTCTTTTTAAATAAAATATTTTTGAAAGAGGATGCACCAGCAGAGGAGGAGCAGAGAGAGGGAGGGATTCACCGAATCTGAAAGCAGGCTCCAGGATCTGAGCTGTCAGCAGAGCCTGACATGGGGCTCGAAACCCGCGAACCATGAGATCCTCACCTGAGCCAAAGTTGGAAGTTAACTGAGCCACCCAGACACCCGTTTGCCCTATTTTTAGACAATGTTTTGTTTCCAAATGTGTAAAAATGCTTAAAGGCCTTATCCTTCTGATTTGTTGTACTAGGTTTTTAGGTCATGTACCCTCAAGGCAGACTTTTTGCCAAAACTCCTGGTCCTTGAAGTCAGATAGGAGAAATAGCAAACGTAACCCTTTACTAACTGTATGGTTACCTTTACCAGTGTTCTTCTTTGCAGATTCGAGTTCCTCTCTAGTGTCTTACTCTTGCCTCAAAGATTCCATTAGTTCTGGAAGAAATGATTTAGCAACTTAAGCATTGGGCTATTTTCTCCATTTTTTAAGTTACTTGTGATTTTTTTTTTTTCCCCCTGATCTTTGAATATGGCATCCCAAGGGCTCCCGGCCTCCAGAGTTACTGAGGAGAGCTAGGAAATAGGCTGTATCAGCTTGTAGGGGGCTCCCTTAGAGACGAGGAGTCTTTCCTCCTGGCTAATAAGTGTTTTGGTTTTTGACAAGTAAATGCTGCATGTGTCCAGGTGTGACTCACTTTTGGTTTATTTCACTGGAGTTTAACATTTTTAAAGTTTCCAGCCATTTCCTTCAAGCATCCTGTTTTCCCTTTTTCCTCCTCGAATACTGCATTATGCACATGTTTATGTTGAATAAGATCTCATAGGTCTAAATCTTCATTTTTCCTCATTCTTGGTGTTCTTTTGAGTGAATAATGTCAAGCATCTTCAAAATACGGATTCTTCAGGGCACTGGGTGGCTCAGTTAAGCATTCGATTTCAGCTCAGGTCATGACCTCGTGGGTCAGGGAGTTCGAGCCCCGTGTTGGGTTCTGTGCTGACAGCTGAGAGCCTGGAGCCTGCTTCAGATTCTGTATCTCCCTCTCTCTCTCTGCCTCTCCCCACTCCTGTGGTGGCCTCGGTCTCTAAAAAATGAACAAACATTTTTTGAAGTTTCAAAATACCGATTCTTTTAATTGCTCAAATCTGCTGGTGAGCCTTTCCGTAAAATTTTTACCCCAAGTGTAGCTCCCATCTGTCACCACTCAAGGCTACTCTCTTTGACTATATTCCCTATACTGTACCTTTCATCCCTGTGAATTATTAATTCCATAACTGAAAGCCTTTACCTCTCCAGTATCATTTCCCATACCGCCCCCATGCTTCAGGCCACCATTTCAACAGGATTCTGTGACTGAACCAATCCATTTGCTATGACCCGGTACAGGTGATATACTTCATTGTATAAAAACTGAAGATTGAACACATGTCTCAAGAGGTGAATTGAAGTCCTTAAGTTCAACATTTGGGCTTCATGGATGATGGTTTTATTGATTTCCCCTTTGGGTAGTATTTCCCTTTTTAAACTTTTGGGAAAAAAATCCTTTCAGATAGTACATGGCAGCTCTAGAGATTTACCATCTCAAAAATTGTTTTTTTAGCAAGGGTCTTGAATCTATTCCATGTCATTATGGCCACTGAACTTTCTGCTCAGCTCATTGGTCATCTAATAACATAAATGCCTGGAATCACAAAGTCTCCCAGGCTTAGTGGAATCTGTAGGTGTACAGAGGTACGCTTTTAACACTCAGGGAGCTGAAAACTCTGGCTCAGCCTTCATTTCATCCTTAATGTGCAACCACCAAACCAGAAAGCCTCAATCTTTCTTCTAGCTTTCCTGAGCACACACATGGCCTAGGCATACATGAGACCTTCTGTGGTCCAAAGACTACACTGGAGTTTTTAGAGGACCCCTATGAATACTGCATTCCCCAGATTTTGCTTTTAGGGTTTTTAACCCATTTTTCTCTGAAGTCTTTCTCTCCAACTCAGAACTATGATGTTTAACAGCAAGTGTCGGTTTTGTAATCATCTAAGAAAAGGCTCTTTACATTGGGCAACACTTGAATCAGGTCAAAGAAAGGGAAGATCTACAACTTGGAACTTTGAAGTAACTTCCAAGACAGGTCAAGTGATGAGGAGTCGAAGAATGGGATTTTAAAATAGCTCCAGACCCATTATGATCCTTCGGGTGGGCTGCTGGGCTACTAGTTTTCACGTGATTGCAACTACTTAAGACTGAAAAGGAACTTGGAAGGCTACTGAACAGAGCAAGTTAACACACCACAAAGTTCACCCTTCCAAGATTGATTTTTTTTTTTTTTTGCATGAGTTTCAAGATTGTGCAAGTCTTTGGTTATTTTCTAGAGTTCTACAGAAGTTTCTTCTGACAGATTCTGAAAATGTTCTCATTTTTGTGGAGATTTGTGGAGGTCAACATTCTGCAATTGTAGACACGCTTTAAGTCAAATACTTGGATCTACTCTTCAAGTAGTTACTACTCAGTGATTAAAAAGGAACATCTGAATCCTAGGAGTCCCGAAAGATGGAGAGAAAAGGGGGAAGAAGTTTTATCTGGGCAAGTTACAGCAGAAAACTTTCCTAATATAGGGAAGGACACACGCACGTTAAAATCCAAGAAGCATAGAGAACTTCCGTTAGATTCAACAAAAACTGATCATCACCAAGGCATATCATAGTCAAATTCACAGAAGAGAAAAGGAAAGAATTGTGAAAGCAGCAAGGGAAAAAAAGTCCTTAACTTACAAGGGAAGACAGATGAGGATCACAGATCTGACCACAGAAACTTGGCAGGCCAGGAAGGAGTGGCAGGATAGATTCAATGTGCTGAATCAGAAGAACATGCAGTCAAGAATTCTTTATCCATCAAGGCTGTCATTCAAAATAGGAGAGATAAAGAGTTTCCAGATAAAAACTAGAAGTTTGTGACCACTAAACCAGCCCTAGAAGAAATTAGGAGGGGGGCTCTTGTTTTGTCCTTTCTCCAAAAAGCCCAAAAGCAAGAAAGACTAGAAAAGGCCAGAGAACTTCACCAGAAACACCACCTTTCCAGGCAACAGAATGGCACTAAATTCTTTCAGTACTTACTCTAAATGTCAATGGACTAAATGTTCCAATCAAAGGACACAGGATATCAGAATGGATAAGAAAACAAGACACCTCTATTTCCTGCCTATAGACTCATTTTAGACCTAAATACACCTGCAGATTGAAAGTAAGGATGAACCATCACATAATGGTCATCAAAAGCAAGCTTGGGTAGCCATACTATTAGGCAAACTAGACTTTCAATTAAAAAACGCTATGAGGTGCAAAATGGAAGCTGCCACATCACAGACTGAAGAGGCAGAGGACAGAATAGGTGAGTTAGAAAATAAAATTATGGAAAAAAGAGAAAAAGGAAACCAGGATTAAGAGAGAAGTAGAGAACCAAGTGATTCAAACAGAACAGTATCCACATCATAGGAATTCCAGGAGAAGAGAAAGCAAGAAAGGGGATGAAGGTGTACTTGAACAAATCATAGATGAGAACTTCCCTGATCTGGGGAAGGAAACAGACATTAAAATCCAATAAGCCCAGAGAACTCCCTAGAGACATAACTTGAATTGATTTTCTGCAGGACACATCATAGTGAAACTGGCAAAATATAAGGATAAAGGGAATTCTGAAAGCAGCTAGGGATAAACGGGCCCTAACATACAAAGGTAGATGCATAAGGGTAGTAGCAGACCTAGGCACTGAAACTTGGCAGGCCAGAAAGGAATGGCAGGAAATCTTCAATGTGATAAACAGAAAAAATATGCAGCTGAGAATCCTTTACCCAGCAAGTCTGTCATTCAGAATAGGAGATAAAGGTCTTCCCAAACAAAAACTGAAGGAATTTACCACTAAACCAGCCCTACAAGAGATCCTACGGGGGACTCAGTGAAATGTTGCAAGGACCACAAAGTACCAGAGACATCACTACAAGCATGAAACCTACAGATATCACAATGACCCTAACCCATATCTTTCAATAACACTGAATGTAAATGGACTAAATGCTCCAACCAAAAGACACATGGTATCAGAATGGATAGAAAAACAAGACTCATCTACTATTTGCTGTCTACAAAAGACTCATTTTAGACCTGAGGACACCTTCAGATTGAAAGTGAGGGGATGGAGATCTATCATGCTACTGGAAGTCAAAAGAAAGCTGGAGTAGCCATACTTCTATCAGACAAACTAGATTTTAAATTGAAAGCCTTAACAAGAGATGAAGGGCATTATATAGTATTTAAAGGGTCAATCCATCAGGAAAAGCTGACAATTATAAATGTCTATGCACTGAATTCGGAGACATCCAAATATATAAAACAATCACAAACATAAGCAACCTTATTGATAAGAATGTGATAATTGCAGGTGACTAATACTCTAGTTACAACAATGGATAGAACATCTAGACAGAAACTCAATAAACAAGGGCCCTGAATGATATATTGGATCAGATGGACTTGACATATACTTAGAATTCTGTATCCCAAAGCAACAGAATATACTTTCTTCTCCAGTGCACACGGAATATTCTTCAAGATAGATCACATACTAGGTCACACAACAGCCCTTCATAAGTATGAAAGAATTGAGATCATACCACGCACACTTTCAGACCACAATGCTATGAAACTTGAAATCAACCATGGGAAAAAGTCTGGAAAACTTCCAGAAGCATGGAGGTTAAAGAACACTCCACTAAAGAATGAATGGGTCAACCAGGCAATTAGAGAAGAAAAAATATATGGAAACAAATGAAAATGAAAATACAACAACTCAAGTGCTTTGGGATGCAGCAAAGGCAGTCCTGAGGGGAAAATACATTGCAATCCAGGCCTATATCAAGAAACAAGAAAAATCCCAAATACAAAACCTAACAGCACACGTAAAGGAAAAATAGAAGCAGAACAGCAAAGGCATGCAAAACCCAGAAGAGAAATAAGATCAGAGCAGAAATACAGAATCAAAGAAAAAAAACAAAAAAAAACAAGAGATCAATGAAACCAAGAGTTGGTTTTTTGAACAAACAAAATTGATAAACCTCTAGGCAGGCTTCTCGAGAGGACCCAAAGAGATAAAATCACAAATGAAAATGGAATTACTACAACCAATACCTCAGAAATGCAAGTAATTATCAGTGAATACTATGAAAAATTATATGCCAACAAACTGGACAACCTGGGAGAAATGGACAGATTCCTAAACACCCACATGCTACCAAAACTCAAATGCAAAGAAATAGAAAATTTGAACAGACCCATAACTAGTGAAGTAATTGAATCAGTTATCAAAAATCTCCCCCAAAATAAGAGTCCTGGACCAGATGGCTTCCCTGGGGAATTCTACCAGACATTTAAAGCAGAGATAATACCTATCCTTCTCAACCTGTTCCAAAAAATAGAAAGGGAAGGAAAACTTCCAGACTCATTCTATGAAGCCAGTATTACTTTGATTCCTAAACCAGACAGAGACCCAGTAAAAAAAGAGAACTACAGGCCAATATCCCTGATGAATATGGATGCAAAAATTCTCAAGATACTAGCAAATCTAATTCAGCATATCAAAAAATTATTCACCATGATCAAGTGGGATTCATTCCTGGGCTGCAGGGCTGGTTCAATATTCACAAATCAATGTGATACGTCACATTAGTAAAAGAAAAGAACCATATGATCCTATTAATAGATGCAGAAAAAGCATTTGACAAAATACAGCATCCTTTAATAAAAATCACCCAAGAAAGGATAGAAGGAACATACTTAAACATCATAAAAGCCATTTATGAAAAGCCCACAGCTAATATCCTCAATGGAGGGAAACTGAGAACATTCCCCCCTGAGATCAAGAACACAACAGGTATGTCCACTCTCACCGCTGTTGTTTAACATACTGTTGGAAGTTCTAGCATCAGCAGACAACAAAAGGAAATCAAAGGCATCAAAACTGGCAAAGATGAAGTCAAGCTTCCACTTTTTTGCAGACAATTGTACCAAGAACCATAAAATACCTAGGAATAAAAACCAAAGACCTAAAATCTGTATGCTGAAAACTATAGAAAGCTTATAAAGGAAATTGAAGATACAAAGAGATGGAAGAACATTCCATGCTCATAGATTGGAGGAATATTAAGATGTCAATACTATCCAGAGCAATCTACACACTCAACACAATCCCAATCAGAATTGCACCAACATTCTTCTTAAAGCTAGAATGAACAATCCTAAAATTTGAGTGGAACCACAAAAGACCCTGAATAGCCAAAGTAATACTGAAGAAGAAAACCAAAGCAGGAGGCATCACAATCCCATACTGTAGCCTCTACTACAAAGCTACATCAAGATAGTATGGCATTGGCACAAAAACAGACACATACACCAATGGAATAGAGACCCCAGATTTGGACCCACAAATGTATGGCCAACTAGTCTTTGGCAAAGCAGGGAAGAGCATCCAATGGAAAAAAAGATAGTCTCTTTAACAAATGGTGCTGGGAGAACTGGACAGCAACATGAAGAATGAAACTAGACCACTTTCTTACACCATTTACAGAAATAAACTCACAATGGATGAAGGATCTGAATAGGAGACAGGAAACCATCAAAACCCTAGAGGAGAAAGCAAGAAAAGACCTCTCTGACCTCAGCCACAGCAATTTCTTACTCAACACATCTCCAAAGGCAAGGGAATTAAAGCAAAAAATGAACTACTGGGACCTCATGAAGATAAAAAGCTTCTGCACAGCAAAGGAAACAATCAACAAAACTAAAAGGCAACTGACAGAATGGGAAAAGATATTTGCAAAGGACATATCAGATAAAGGGCTAGTATCCAAAATCTATGAAGAACTCCCCACCCAAAAACCAAATAATTCAGTGAAGAAACGGGCAGAGACATGAATAGACACTTTTCTAAAGAAGTCAGCCAGATGGCCAATGGGCACATGAAAAGATGCTCAACGTCACTCCTTATCAGGGAGATACAAATCAAAACCACACTGAGATACCACCTCACACTGGTCAGAGTGGCTAAAATGAACAAATCAGGAGACTATAGATGCTGGCAAGGATGTGTAGAAACGGAACCTTCTTGCACTGTTGATGGGAATGCAGACTGGTGCAGCCACTCTGGAAAACAGTGTGGAGGTGCCTCAAAACATTACAAATAGAACTATCTTATGACCCAGCAATAGCACTGCTAGGAATTTACCCAAGGGATACAGGAGTGCTGATGCACAGGGGCACTTGTACCCCAATGCTTATAGCAGCATTTCAACAATAGCCATATCATGCAAAGAGCCTAAACGTCCATCCACTGATGAATGGATAAAGAAATTGTAGTTTATATACACAATGGAATACTACTTGGCAATGAGAAAGAATGAAATCTGGCCTTTTGTAGCAACGTGGATGGAACTGGAGGGCGTTATGCTAAGTGAAATAGGTCAGCCAAAGACAGATACCATATGTTTTCACTCATGTGGATCCTGAGAAACTTAACAGAAGATCATGGGGGAGGGAATGGGGGAAAAATGTTACAGAGAGGGAGGGAGGCAAACAACCTTAGAGAACCCTGAGGGTTGATAGGGGTTGGGGGAGAGGGGAAAGTGCATGACAGGCATTGAGCCGGGCACCTGTTGGGATGAGCATTGGGTTTTATATGGAAACCAGTTTGACAATAAGTTATATTTAATAAAAAATGAAGACTAACAAGAAATTAAGGGATTTATGTCATAATTAAGTGGTCTATCCACCAAGAAGATATAACAATTGTAAATGTTTGTGCCAACTTGGGAGCACCCAAATATATAAATCAATTCGTCACAAAGAAATTCATTTATAACATAATAGGGGAGTTAAACACCCTACTTACAACAATAGATCATCTAAAGAGAAAAAACAAGTAAATGATGACTTTGAATGACACACTGGACCAAACAGACCTGATGCATATTCAGAACATTTCATCCTAAAGCAAATATAGAAGATCAAGTTCATATCATGCATATTTTTAGACAACCTTATGAAAACTTGAGATCAACCATGAGGAAAAATTTGGAAAGATCATGAATACTTGGAAATTAAAGACAATCCTACTAAAGAATGAATGGGTTAACCAAGAAATTAAGAAGTACATGGAAGCCAACGAAAATGAAAACATGACAGCCCAAAACCTCTGGGATGCAGCAAAGGCAGTCATAAGAGGAAAGTATATAGCAACCCAGGCCTTCCTAAAGAAGGAAGAAAGGTCTCAGATATACAACCTAACCTTACGCCTTAAGGAGCTGGAAAAACAGCAAGTAAAACCCAAAACCAGAAGACAGGAAATAAAGATTACAGCAGAAATCAAGGATATTAAAATAAAAAACAACGGACCAGTGAAACCAGGAGCTGGTTCTTTGAAAGAACAAAATTGATAAGCCCCTAGCCAGACTGATCAAAAAGTAAAAGGAAAGGATCAAAATAACATCACGAATGAAAGATCACAACGCTGCAGAAATACAACATTATGAGCAATTATATGCCAATAAATCATGCAATCTAGAAGAAATGGGTAAATTCCTAGAAATATATGAACTACAAAAACTGAAAAAGGAATAGAAGATTTGAACAGACCCATAACCAGTAAGGAAATTGAATCAATAATAAGTCTCCCAACAAACAAGAATCCAGTGAGGACAGCTTTCCAAGAGAATTCTACCACACATTTAAAGACGACTAGGGGCACCTGGGTGGCTCAGTCCGTTGAACGTCCAACTTCGGCTCAGGTCATGGTCTCACAGTTTGTGAGTTCGAGGCCCGCATTGGGCACTGTGCTGACAGCTCAGAGCCTGGAGGCCTGCTTCAGAGTCTGTGTCTTCCTCTCTCTCTGCCCCTCAGTGGCTCAGGCTCGTTCTCCCACTCTCTCCCCCTCCCTCCCAAAAATAAACATTAAAACTCAAAAAAAAAAAAAAATTAACACCTATTCTTTTGAAGCTGTTCCAAAAAATAGAAATGGAAGGAAAACTTCCAAACTCATTGTATAAGGCCAGAATTACCTGGATTCCACAACCAAAGATCCCACTAAAAAGGAGAACTACACACCAATTTCACTGATGGGCATGGATGCAAAAAATAACATACTAGCAAACTGGATCTAACAATACATTAAAAGAATTATTCACCACGATCAAGTGGGATTTATTCCTGGGATACAGGTCTGGTTCAATATCCACGAATCAATGTCATTCATCAATAAAAGAAAGGGCAAGAACCACAAAACCCTCTCAATAGGTGCAGAAAAAGCACTTGACAAAATACCTTTTCTCGATAAAAACCCTCAAAGCAGGGATGGAAGAAAAATACCTCAAGATAAGGGCCATACATGAAAGACACACAGCTAATATCCTCCTCAAGGGGGAAAAAACAGAGCATTCCCATAAGGTCAGGAACACAACAGGTACGTCCACTCTCACCACTGTTATTCAACATAGTGAAGGAAGTCCTAGCCTCAGCAATAAGAAATAAAAGGCATCCAAACTGGCAAGGAGGAAGTCAAACTTTGTCTTCACAGAAGACAGGAGACTGTGGAGAACCCAAAAGACTCAAAAAAAGAAAAAGCTTCTAGAACTGATTCAAGGATTCAGCAAAATTCCAAGATATAAAAATCAATGTACAGCAGTTGGTTGCATTTCTATACACCAATAATGAAGCAGCAAAAATCAAGGAATCGATCTCAATTACAATTGCACCAAAATCCATAGAATACCTAGGAATAAGAAGAGGTGAAAGACCTGTGTGCTGAAAACTATAGGAAACTTATGAAGGCAATTGAAGAGGACACAATGAAATGGGAAACCTTTCATGCTCATGGATAGGAAGAATATCGTTAAAATGTGTTATCCAAAGCAATCTACATATTCAATGCAATCCCGGTCAAAATAACACAAGCATTCTTTAGAGATCCAACAGACAACTCTAAAATTTGTATGGAACCACAAAAGACTCAGAAAAGCCAAAGTAACGTTGAAAAGAAAACCGAAACTGGAGGCATCACAATCCCAGACGTTAGCCTTTACTACAAAGCTGTAATTAAGACAGTTTGGTACTGGTACAAAAACAGACATGGATCAATGCAACAGACTAGAGAACCCAGTTTACCCACAGATGTACCGCCAGCTAACTTTTGACAAAGCAGGAAAGAATATCTGACAAAAAGAGTCTCTTCAGCAAATGGTGCCGGGAAAACTGGGCAGTAACGTGAAGAATGAACCTGGACCACTTTCCTACACACATGCAAAAATAGACTTCCCATGGATGAAAGACCTTAATGTAAGACAGAAAAGCATCAAAATCCTCAAGGAGTGAACAGGCAACAACTTCTTTTGACCTCGACCACAACAACTTCTTGACATTTCTCAGGAGGCAAGGGAAACAAAAGCAAAAATGAACTTTTGGGACCTCATCAAGATAAAAAGCTTCTGCACAGCAAAGGAAACAATCAGCAAAACTAAAAGTCAACTGACAGAAGATGTTTGCAAATCACATATTGGATAAAGGGTTAGTATCCAAATTCTATAAAGAACTTAAACTCCACACCCAAAAACCAAATAATCCAGTGAAGGGACAGAAGACAGGAATAGACACTTTTCCAGAGAAAACCTCTAGATGGCCAACAGACACGTGAAAAAAAAAAAATGCTCAACATCAGGGAAATGCAAATTAAAACCACAATGATACACCAACCTCACACCTATCAAAATGTCCAACAATAACTCAGGCAACAACAGATGTTGGCGAGGATGTGGAGAAACAAACCCTTTTGCACGGTGGTAGGAATGCAAACTGGGGAAGCCGCTGTGGAAAACAGTATGGAGGTTCCCAAAAAAGTTAATAGAACTGCCCTAGGACCCAGCAATTGCACCACTAGGTCTTTATCCAAAGGACACAGAAATGCCGATTCAAAGGGGCACACGCACCCTGATGTTTATATATGGCATTTATAGCATTTACAATAGCCAAATTATGGAAAGAGCCCAGATGTCCACTGACTGAAGATGTGGTGTATATATATACATAATAGACTATTAACTCAGCAATCAGAATGAAAGTTTGCCGTTTGCCATTTGCAACAACATGGATGGAACTAAAGTGTATTATGCTAAGCAAAACAAGTCAGAAAGAAATATATAGGATTTCACTCGTGGAATTTAAGAAACAGATGAACACAGGGTAAAGGAAGCAAAAATATAAAGACAGGAATACAAACCACAGGAGACTCAGAATGGAGGGTTGCTGGCAGGGAGGTGGGTGGGGGATGGTCATTAAGGAGGGCACTTGTTGGGAGGAGTACTGGGTGTTACCTGTCAGTGATGAATCCCTAGATTCGACTCTGGAAATCATTACTCTATATGTGAATTTGGATTTATATAAAAAATAAAGTTCAAGTACTTTTAGGGTTTGCAGGGTTTTTGGGGGGGTACCTTTTGAGATGCTCAATTTTTTATATCCTTGAATATGTAAAATATACAGACAATAGTATCTAAGAACTAGTATTTTAGTTCCTTAAGTTCCATTTATGTTTCCTGCTTATTTCTTGATTTTAATTGTCCTCCTCTCCAATTATTCTCTAATTGGTACTTTTTTTTTTTTTTTTAAATAATTTGTAAGAGGCGCCTGGGTGGCTCAGTCAGTTAAGTGTCCGACTTCAGATCAGGTCATGATCTCTCGGTCTGTGAGTTTGAGCCCCGTAATTGGGCTCAGGGCTGACAGCTCAGAGCCTGGAACCTGCTTCGGATTCTGTGTCTCCCTTTCTCTGTCCCTCCCCCACTTAGTCTCTCAAAAATAAAGTTAAAAAAATAATTTGTAAATACCTAGTAGTGCAATGGCTGGATTGCAGACTAATTTTTAACTTTCTGAAGGACAGATAAAAAGATGCAGTGTATGTACACAATGGAATACTACTCAGCCATAAAAAGGACAAAGTCTTGCCATTTGCAATGACATGGATGGAACTAGAAAGCCAGAAAAGAAACACTATTATTTCACTCATATATAGCATTTAAGTAAAATGAGCAATGGGGGAGGCAGGGGGAGAGTCAAACCCAGAAACAGACTCTTAACTATAGAGAATGGATGGTTACCAGAGGGGAGGTCAGCAGGTGAATGGGGCAAACAGGTGAAGGCAGCTAAGGAGAACACCTGTGATCAGCACAGGGTTATGCATGGAAGTGCTGAGTCACTATCATATGCCTTAAATTATAATATATGAACTGGAATTTCAATAAAAACTATTTGTAGTTTACAATGTCTTACAAACACACCTTTGTTACTACCTAGAAGCCCGAGTGCATCAGATCTCGATCCCTTCCACTCTTCTCAAGGACCGAGACTGGACTCTGATCTCTAGTTATGAGAGTATTTCAACATCTTTCTATTAAGAAATTTGCCCCAGTGGCACCTGAGTAGTTTAGCCAGTTAGGCATCTGACTTTGGCTCTCAGGTCATGATTCTCATGGTTTGTGAGATCGGGAGCTCGACGCTGAAGGTGGGGAGCCTGCTTGGGAATCTCCCCACCTCCCCCCACTCATGTGCTCTCTCTCAAACTTAATATTTGCTCCAAGTTATGTTTGATTAAGCAAGCCTGTAGAAGATTTTGTATCAAGTTATTACAAAATACATTCTCCTTACATATACATACTTCACTTTGAAAATATTACCTACTAGAACATAAACCAAAGCCTTAATTTTTGAGAAACTAGTTTTGTGCAACACAGTATCAGAAGTGGTAGCCTGATGAGTTAGGTAAGAAATAGGACCTCCAAATGGAAAATAAAATGGTCACTACAGAGGACGTCATGTATAAAAAACAAAGTACCAAGGAATTGAGAAGTTACATACTGCAAAAATCATCGTACAAAAATCTGTTGCATTTCTAGACACTAATGAATTACAAGAAAGGTTAACAACTGACTAAGATACTTAGAAATAAACTTAACCAAGGAGGCCAAGGAGCTCTACAAGGAAAACTAAGATAATGGAAAAAAAAAAAAAAAAAAAAGAACACAAATGGAAAGATATTCCATGCTCATGGATTGGAAAACTCTTAAGATGTCCAGTATCCAGAGTAACCTACACATTCAATGCAATCCTTAACATCTTGGCATTTTTTCACAGAAATAGAAAAGTTTCTATGGAAAGCGATTTTAATTGAAACAGAGTGGCACTGACTTAAGAACACACAAATCAAAAGCACAATACAAAACCCAGAAATAAACACACATAGTTAACTTACAAAGGAGGCAAGATAACACAAGTCTATTCAATAAGTGGTGCTGGAAAAACTGGACAGTCCCATGCCCAAGAGTGCACCTGGGCCACTTTCTTACACCATACATGATAATCCAACTCAAAAGGGATCAAATATTTGAACAAGGTCCAAAATAAAATCAGAAGTCACAATTGACAGCAAAGATTCTAATAGACTACTACAGTTATATGCCAACAATTGGACAAACTGGAAGAAATGGATAAAACTCTACAGACAATACTCCCAAGACTGGATCAGGAAGAAGTAGAAAATCTGAACCATCTAGTAATGAAATGGAGTCAGCAGTCAACCACCTCCCAGGCCCAGATGGTTTCAAACGTGAATTCCACTCAATTTTTTTGGGAAACAGTTAATACAGATCCTTCACAAACTATCCCAAAACGCTGAGTAGGAAAGAATGCTTCTAAGCTCACTTTACAAAGCCAGCAGTACTGACGCTAAACCCACATAAACACTACAAAAATTATAGCCCAACGTTTCTGATGAACATAGATATAAACATTCAAGATTACACAAATCATACAACAATGTATGGAAGAAATCATGCACCATGATCAAGTAGGATTTATTCCAGGGGTGCTAAAATGGCTTAACACCCGCAAAATGAATTAACATGATAGACCACAGTAACAAAAGAATAAAAATCCAATGACCATGTGAAATTCAGAGAAGCATTGGACAGAATTCAACATATGATAGAAACTCTCAGCAAAGTTACATACAAGGAAAATAGCTCAGTATAATATAGGACAAAATAGGTAACAGACTTCATGTAAATCTGAAAGCTTCCCCCTTAATATCAGACAAGAATGGCCACTATATCACTTTTAGTTAACATAGTACTAAAAGTCCTAGGCATAGCAATCAGACAAAAGGCATCTAAATTGGTCAGGAAGAGGTAAACGGTGACAATTTTCAGATGACAGGACACTATATATAGAAAACCTTAAAGATTATACCTAAAAACTATTCAGTTTAGTTGCAGGATACAAATTAATATAGATATGTTGAGTTTCTGTACACTAAAAAAGAAAATGTCACAATTGCATCAAAACTAAGTACCTCAGAATAAGTCTCACAGAGGTGAAATGTTTCTGCTCTGAAACTAAGACATTGATCAAAGAAAATGACAAATGGAAAAGATATACCATGCTCATGGCTTAGGAGAGTATTAATAGGTCTGTACTACCCAAAACAATCTACAGATTCACTGTAATCCCTATCAAAGTATCAGTGGCATTTTTCACAGAACTAGAACAATCTTAAAATTTGTATGGAACAAAAAAGACCTCAAAAAGCCATCTTGAAAAACATACCTGGAAGCATCACCCTCTTTGGTTTCAAACTAGACTACAAATAAGATATGGTACTGGCACAAAAAACAGAGCAATGGAACACGGTAGACAAGAAACAAGCCCACACTTACGTGGTCAATTAATCCATAACAAAAGGAATAGGCAGCGAGAAAAAGGCAGACTTTGATAAATGTTGAGCAAAACCAGACAGTTACATGCAAAAGACTTTAACCTGGCCATTCTCTTACACCATACACAACTCAAAATGGACTAAAGACCTATATGTAAGACCTGAAACCCTGAAACTTCCAAAAGTATATACAGGCAGTATAGGCTCTGACGGTTTTTTTTTTTTTTTTTTTTTTTTTTTTAACACCAGTCTTCTCAGGGAAGGGCAACAGAAGAAATTTGACTATAAACTGAAAACATTTTGCAAATGTTATCCAGTAAAGGGTTCACACCCAAGATAAAGAATTCATGGAAACACACGCCCCACTACCTAAAGGGAGTAGAGCACCTGAATAAACATTTTTCTGAAGACCTACAGATGGCCAGATATGAAAAGATGCTCAGGATCACTAATCAGGGAAACGGAAACAGGGTCACCTCACACCAGTCAGAATGGCTGCTATGAAAACGACAAGCAACAAGTGTTGGTGAAGACGTACAGAAAACCATGGTGCGTTTAGGAGAATGCAGACTGGTGTAGCCACCACGGAGAACAGTATGGAGGTTCCTCAAAAATGGAACTACTCTACCATCCAGTAATTTAAAATAGGCGTATTTATCTTAAAACATTAACTCAAAAAGATATATGCACCCTTCTTTTTACTGCAGCAGTATTGACAATAGCCAAGATATTGAAGCAATCTAAATGTCCAATCATGAAAGGATGGATAGAGATGTGATTTTATATATACGTACATACATATATACACACATATGTATATGTGGACAATTAATCAGCCATAAAAAGATCGCATTACTTGCAAAAACATGGATTGACCTGGGGGTTTTATGCAAAGTATTAGTACTGGAAGATTTAGTCCCAGCAATCAGATAAGAAACAAAAGGCATCCAAATTGGGAAGTACAATTCCCACTATTTGCACATGACATACTATATATAGAAAACCCTCAGGAGTCCATCAACAATCATTAGAATAAATCAACTCTAAGGTCACTGGCTACAAAAATCAATATACAGAAATCCATTGCAATTCTATACAGTAATGATGTAGAAGTCATTAATAATCTCATTTATAATTGCACCAAAACACCTAGAAACAAACTTAGGTGAAAGACCTATACTCTGCAATCTATAAAACACTGAAGGAATGGAAAAGATATTCAATGCTCAAGCATTGGGCAAACCAGTATTGTTAAAATGTCCATGCTACCCAAAACTATCTACAGATTTAATACAATCCTTATCAAAATACCAATAGCATTTTTCACAGAATTAGAATAATCCTAACATTTGTATGGAACCACAAAAAACCCCGATAGCCAAAACAAACTTAAACAATGGGAGGGGTCACAATCCCAGATTAAGATACACTATACAATGTAGTAATCAGAACAGTATGGTACTGGCACAAAAAGATCAATGCAAGAGAATAGAGAACACAGAAATAAGCCCACATTTGTAAAGTCAATTAAACTTCAACAAAGAATATCCAATGGGAAAAGGATGGTCTCTTCAGCCAATGGTGTTGGTAAAACTGGACAACCATATGCAGAAGAATGCAATGGGACAACTTTCTTACACCATACACAGAATTTTAAGATAGGTTAGTGACCTAAATGTGAGACTGGAAACCATAAGAATCCTACAGGAGAACACAGTAACTTCTTTGACATCGGCAGATCAACTTCTTTCCAGATAGTTCTGAGGCACAGGAAATAAAAGCAAAAATAAACTATTGGGACCCTTGACAAAACTCTTGCACAGCCAAGGAAACCAAAAGCACAGCAATACCACCAATAATCCAATGACAATTGTGCACAAGACATGAACAGACATTTCCTAAGACATCCAGATGGCCAACAGACACATGAAAACACGTTGAACATCACTAATCAGGGAAATGCAAATCTAAACCACAATGAGATTTCATCTCAAACCTGTTTTAATGGTCAAAAATCAATGCAAGAAACAAGTGTTGGTGAGGATGTGGGGGAAAAGGAACCCTCATGCACTTTGATGGGAGTGCAAGCTAGTGCAGCCACCAGGGGAAACAGTATGGAGGTCCTTCAAAAAATTAAAAATCGAAACACTGCATGACCCAGTAGTTCCAGTACTGGCTATTTACCCATAAAAACAGTAATGTGAAACATGGAATGATCTAGAGGGTATAATACGAACTGGATTCAAAGACGAATACCATATGATTTCACTCATGTGGAATTTAAGAAAAAAATCCCAATAAAACAACTAGAGAAAAAAAACTGATCACCAGAGGGAGGTTGGGGGATGGGTAAAACAGGTGGAGAGGAGCACGGAGTAACGTGAATTGTTGAATCACTATGTTGTACACCTGAAATAGAACACTACGTGTTAACTATGATAGAACTAAGACTAAAGTACTGAAGGTAGCCTCTTCTGATACAAGAGGCAGTTGGGTAGCAAGAAAATGTTCAAAAGGCTTCTTCAAGTGGAAAATAAGTGGCCCTAACTCGGCATAAAATGTGGAAAGATAAAAAGATAGACATAAAATGCAGAAAGGGGAGTAAAATAGCAAGAGGAAAAATTTTTGGATGTACTTGAACTTAGGTCAAATTAATACAGACTACGGACTGCTGACTTTAGAGATCTTCTATGAACCTCATGGTAGCCACAAATCCAAGACCTATGATACACGGTAAAGGAAGCCAAACAAAACACTACACTCACTGATCACACAGACCAAGAGAAGGAAGAACCACAACCAGAAACCATTTTTTAAAATGGCAGGGAATACATACCATCAATAATTAAATGTAAAGGACCTAAACAAAGAGTGGCAGAGTGGAGAAAACACAGGACCCATCTTTATGCTGCCTACAAGGGACTCCTCAGACCTAGTGATCTGTATTAAGTGGAGGCATGGAAAAACTCTCCACTCCAATGGCAGGGAGAAAAATAAGCTGAGGTAGCAATACTTTTATCAGATAAAATAGACTAAGACAAAGACTTGAACAGGAGATCAAGAGAGGCAGTTTATAGTAAAAAACAATCCGAAGAAAGAAGGCCATTGTAAATATACACCTAAAACTGGAGCACCCCAATACATAAGCAAATATTAAGTGATGATAGTACAACGGTAGGGGGACTTTAACACTCCACTTACATCAATGGATAGACTGACAAGAATAAGGAAATAGTATCTTTGACACATTGGACCAGATGGACATAACAGTCACAGAACATTCCATCCAAAACAATACTTCTCAAGTGCACACGGAACATTCCACAGAATAGATCACCTGTTAGGCCATAAAACAAGCCTCAAATTTAAGATGGAGATCATGCCATGCGATTTTCCAACCAGTGTTTGAAACTGGATATAAATCCATAGAACTGGAAAGTAACAAGCAGACAAAACAGGATTCTCAACCACCAACACGTCAATGAAGCAAAGAGAAGGTCAGATACATGGATACAAATGAAAAGACAATGGTCCAAAAGTCTCTGGAACACAATGAAAGCAATCAAAAAGGAAGCAAACAGCAATACAGGCTTACTTCAAGAAAACTCCAGCTAACCCTACGACCAAAGCAACTGGTGGGCAGGGGGGGTACTCCAAGTGGAAATAAATGGCATAGAGACAGAAAGTTATAAAAAACATTAATGAAACCAAGAGCTGATCATTTGAAATGATAAACAATTGACAAACCCTTAGCCAGACTCAAGAGAAAGGACCCCAATAAAAAAGGAGAACAGACACCACAGAAATAGAGGATTATAAAGAGAAGGCTATGAAACATAGGCTAACAAAGTTGGCAACCCGGAATAAATTCCTAGAAACCTAGTCTTCGAAAAAATAGAAAATCTTAACAGACCAATTACAAGTAATGAAATTCAATTGGGTAATCAAAAAAGTACCAGAAAGTCCAGAACCAGATGGACTCACAAACGAATTCTAATATTTAAAAAAAGTTAATGCCTATTCTTTATTCCAAAAAATAGGAAGGCAGGCTTTCAAATACACCATAAGAGGTCACCTTTACCCAGATACCAAAGCCAAAGACATCAGACAAAAAAAACTACAGGACAATAAAACCGATGAACATACAAGCAAAAATCCTCAAAATATTAGCAAAGGGACCACAATACATGAAAGATCATCTACAAGCAGGCGGGATTTCTTCTTGGGATGCTAAGGTTGTTCTGTATTAGCAAGTCAGTGTCCTAAATCACATGAAAATAGCTAATATGATCTTAAGCTTAAAGGATCATAATTCCAGATTTCAAGATATACTGTACAAGGTTGTAGTCAAAACAGTATGGCACTAGCAGGAAAATGAGTCAATGGAACAGAATGGAGAGCCCATATAGAAGTCTGCATTTATATGACCAATAGTCAAAGGAGGCAAGAATGTGCAATTAGAAAGCCTTTTCAACAAATGGCACTGGGAAAACCGGACAGCAACACGTGAAAGAAAAAACTACACAAAAGCTCAAAGGGATTAAGGACCTAAATGTGAAGGGTGCCTGGGTGGCTCCATTGGTTAAGTGTCTGACTTCAGGCTCAAGTCATGATCTCACGGTTCATGAGTTCGAGCCCTGCATCGGCCTCTGTGTGGACGGCTCAGAATCTGGAGCCTGCTTGGGTTTCTGTCTCTCCCTCTGTTCCTCCCTCACTCACACTCAGTCTCTCTCACTCTCAAAAATATTTTTAAGACAACCTAAATGTGAAAACACCAGAAAAACGCTGGGAGAGAGCACAAGCAGTGATTTCTCTGACTTCAGCCTTAGCAACATTTCTCTAAATAGGTCTTCTGAGGCAAGGAAAATAACAAAAATAAACTTGGACTACATCAAAAACAAAAAGCTTCTGCACAAAAGAAAATAATCTAAATGGGAAAAGATATTTGCAAATGACATTCGATGAAGGGTTAATATCCTAAATAAACTTCTATAATCCAACACCAAAAAACCACAAATAAGCCAATTAAAAAAACAGGCAGAACATATGAATCGATGTTCCTCTAAAGACATCCAGATGCCAACAGTCACGAAAACATGCTCAACATTGATCAGGGAAATGCACACCAAAACTACAAGGGGCTATCACCTCACACCCATCAGAACGGCTAAAATCAACACCAGGAACAAGTGTTGGTGAGGATGTGGAGAAAGGGAACCCTTGTGCATGGTTGGTGGGAATGCAAGCTGGTGCAGCCACTCTGGAAAACAGTGCAGCGGTGCCTCAAAAATAGAATGACCCCATGATCTAGTAATTTTAATACTGGGTACGTACCCAAAGAATAGGAAAACACTAATTTGAGAAAATGTATGCACCCATGTGTTTATTGCAGTATTTGCAATGGCCAAGATATGGCAGCAACCCAAGCATCCAGTGACTGACAAATGGATAAAGACAACGTGGTGTGTGTGTGTGTGTGTGTGTGTGTGTGTGTGTGTGTGTGTGTGTGTGTGTGTATTCACACACACAGATTATTCAGCCATAGAAGAGTGAAATCTTGTCATTTGCAACAGGAAGGTTTCTAGATATAACACTAAACAAGTCAGAGAAAGACAAACACTAGGATTTCGCTCTTGTGAGGTTTAAGAAACAGAAAAAACAGACTCAACTACAGAGAATGGATGGTTACCAGAGGGGAGGTAAGCAGGGAGGGGGTGGTTAAACTCATGAGGGTAATTAAGAGGACACTCACAATGAGCACGGAGCAATGTGCAGAACTGTTGGTTCACTATATTGCACATGGGAGACTAAACGCTGTATGTTAACTCTACCAGAACTTTAGAAGAGCAAGGATAGAAACTATGAACAGATACAGAAAAAGTGATTATTCAACATCAATTCATGAGAAACTCAACAGATTTAGACTTAGAGGGAACTTATAATAAAGGCCATATTTTAAATATAACTTATTGTCAAATTGGCTAACATACAGCATGTCCAGTGTGCTCGTGGCTTTGGGGGTAGATTCTCCTGGTTCATTGCTTACATACAACACAAAGCTTTTATTCTAACAAGGATGCCCACTGTCCTTTTATTCAACATAGTACTGAAGTCCTAGTTGCAGCCAAAACAAAAAACACAGAAAACGCATCCAATGAACCTTAGACACCAAAGAACTGTTAGAACTAGTAACCAACTAGTCTGAATACCAACATCAGTGATCTGCCATGTTTTTATAACACTGAGAAAAATTCCATTTACAATTTGCCCCAAAAATAAATATGTAGGAATTTTAACCAAGGTGGTGAAAGATCTGTACTCCAAAAACTACAACATTGATGAAAAATTGAAAACAAATGGAAAGAGGTCACATGCTCAGGTGTTGGGAGAGCATTGCTAAAATGTCTTAATTTCCCCAAGTGATCTACAGACTTGGCACAATCCCTATAAAGATACCACCAGTATTTTTCACTGAATATTTCTGTGGAACCACAAAAGACCTTTAAGCCAAAGTGATCTGAGGAAACAATACCAGAGGTATCAATCTGATTTCAAACTATCCCACGAAGCTGTAATAATCAGAACAGTATGGTACTGGCACAAACACCAGCACAGGTACCTGTAACAGAGGCTCAGAAATAAACCCACACATTAATGGTCAGTATACAACACGAGAGGTAAAAGTCTATAATGGGGGAAAACATGGTCCCTTCAGGAAGTGCTGGGACAACTACATGCAAAAAAGGGAGACTGGAGCACATTCTTACACCACACACAATCATCAGCTCAAAAACAATTGAAAACCTAAGAATGGAAACCACAAAAATCCTAATAGAAAACAGTGATCTTTTGGACATTGCCCTGAGCAACATTTTTCTGGAGATGTTGCCTCAGGCAAGTTAAACATAAGCAAAAAATCTTACGGGACTACATTAATGTAATATTTTGTAGTGCCTATAGCAAGGAGCAGGCTACAGAGGAGTAAATAGGTCAGTTCTAAGGAAAATCGAGCAAATCCTTGAGGTAAAATAAAAAAATTGAGGTATTGAAGATGGCAGCGTAGGAGGACACTGGGCTCACCGCGTCCTGATCACTTAGATTCCACCTACACCTGCCTAAATAACCCAGAAGACCGTCAGAGGATTAGCAGAACAGAGTCTCCGGAGCCAAGTGCAGACAACGAGAGGCCCACAGAAGAGGGTAGGAAGGGCAGCGAGGCAGTGGCCGCTACACAGACTGGTGGGAGGGAGCCGGGACCGAGGGGCAGCCCGCCGGCCAAGCAGAACCCCCGACTCTGGCTGGCAAAAGCAGAGGGGCCGGAAGGAGTGTGTTCTGACAGCCAGCGGGACTTGACATCTGGAAGGTTATAAGCTAACAGCTCTGCTTGGAGAACGGGAGGGCTGGAGGACAACGGGAGGGCTGGAGGACAACGGGAGGGCTGGAGGACAACGGGAGGGCTGGAGGACAACGGGAGGGCTGGAGGACAACGGGAGGGCTGGAGGACAACGGGAGGGCTGGAGGACAACGGGAGGGCTGGAGGACAACGGGAGGGCTGGAGGACAACGGGAGGGCTGGAGGACAACGGGAGGGCTGGAGGACAACGGGAGGGCTGGAGGACAACGGGAGGGCTGGAGGACAACGGGAGGGCTGGAGGACAACGGGAGGGCTGGAGGACAACGGGAGGGCTGGAGGACAACGGGAGGGCTGGAGGACAACGGGAGGGCTGGAGGACAACGGGAGGGCTGGAGGACAACGGGAGGGCTGGAGGACAACGGGAGGGCTGGAGGACAACGGGAGGGCTGGAGGACAACGGGAGGGCTGGAGGACAACGGGAGGGCTGGAGGACAACGGGAGGGCTGGAGGACAACGGGAGGGCTGGAGGACAACGGGAGGGCTGGAGGACAACGGGAGGGCTGGAGGACAACGGGAGGGCTGGAGGACAACGGGAGGGCTGGAGGACAACGGGAGGGCTGGAGGACAACGGGAGGGCTGGAGGACAACGGGAGGGCTGGAGGACAACGGGAGGGCTGGAGGACAACGGGAGGGCTGGAGGACAACGGGAGGGCTGGAGGACAACGGGAGGGCTGGAGGACAACGGGAGGGCTGGAGGACAACGGGAGGGCTGGAGGACAACGGGAGGGCTGGAGGACAACGGGAGGGCTGGAGGACAACGGGAGGGCTGGAGGACAACGGGAGGGCTGGAGGACAACGGGAGGGCTGGAGGACAACGGGAGGGCTGGAGGACAACGGGAGGGCTGGAGGACAACGGGAGGGCTGGAGGACAACGGGAGGGCTGGAGGACAACGGGAGGGCTGGAGGACAACGGGAGGGCTGGAGGACAACGGGAGGGCTGGAGGACAACGGGAGGGCTGGAGGACAACGGGAGGGCTGGAGGACAACGGGAGGGCTGGAGGACAACGGGAGGGCTGGAGGACAACGGGAGGGCTGGAGGACAACGGGAGGGCTGGAGGACAACGGGAGGGCTGGAGGACAACGGGAGGGCTGGAGGACAACGGGAGGGCTGGAGGACAACGGGAGGGCTGGAGGACAACGGGAGGGCTGGAGGACAACGGGAGGGAGAGTTGTTGAGGCCAGGACGATAGAGAGCAGCTTGGCGGGGAACAAAGGCCCTCACCAGTGCCATCTCCCTCGCCCATCCCCCAGCCAAAATCCCAAAGGGAACCGGTTCCTGCCAGGGAACTTGCTCGCACCGCACAAACACCCAATGCTGTGCTTCTGCAGATCCATCCCTCCAGCGGGTCTTGACTCCCTCCCGGTGCCACAGGGCCCCTCCCGAAGCTGATCTCCGAAGGAAAAGCGAGCTGAGCCTGCCCCTCCCGCCCCTGTGCACCTTGCCAATCCACCCCAGCTAATACACCAGATCCCCAGCACCACAAGTCTGGCAGTGTGCAAGGAGCCCAGACAGGCCACCCCACCCCACAGTGAATCCCGCCCCTAGGAGAGGGGAAGAGAAGGCACACACCAGTCTGACTGTGGCCCCAGCGGTGGGCTGGGGGCAGACATCAGGTCTGACTGCGGCCCCACCCACCAACACAAGTTATTCAAGACAGTGCAGGGGAACTGCTCCGCAGTCCCACACCACTCCAGGGACTATCCAAAATGACGAAACAGAAGAATTCCCCTCAAAAAAACATCCAGGAAATGACAGCTAACAATCAAAAAACGACTTGAATATAACAAAGTGAATTTAGTATAGTCAAAATTAATCGCTGGGCTTGAAAACAGTATAAAGGACAGCAGAGAATCTATTGCTACAGAGATCTAGGGACTAAGGAACAGCCAGGAGGAGCTAAAAAATGCTATTAGTGAGCTGCAAAATAAAATGGAGACAACCACAGCTTGGATTGAAGAGGCAGAGGAGAGAATGGGTGAACTAGAAGATAAAATTATGGAAAAAGAAGCTGAGAAAAAGAAAAATCCGGGAGTATGAGGGGAATATTAGAGAACTAAGTGATGCACTAAAGAGAAATAATATACACATAATTGGTATTCCAGAGGAGGAAGAGAGGGAGAGGTGCTGAAGGTGTACTTGAAGAAATAGCTGAGAACTTCCCTGATCTGGGGAAGGAAAAAGGCATTGAGATCCAAGAGGCACAGAGAACTCCCTTCAGACGTAACTTGAATCGGTCTTCTGCACGACATATCATAGTGAAACTGGTAAAATACAAGGATAAAGAGAAAATTCTGAAAGCAGCTAGAGATAAACGTGCTCTAACATATAAAGGGAGACCTATAAGACTCGTGATGGATCTCTCTACTGAAACTTGGCAGGCCAGAAAGGAATGGCAGGAGATCTTCAATGTGATGAACAGAAAAAATATGCAGCCGAGAATCCTTTATCCAGCAAGTCTGTCATTTAGACTAGAAGAGATAAAGGTCTTCCCAAACAAAAACAAGGAATTCGTCACCACTAAACCAGCCCTACAAGAGATCCTAAGGGGGATCCTGGGAGACAAAGGACCAGAGACATCACTACAAGCATGAAACCTACAGACATCACAATGACTCTAAACCCATATCTTTCTATAACACTGAATGTAAATGGACTAAATGCTCCAACCAAAAGACATAGGGTATCAGAATGGATAGAAAAACAAGACCCATCTATTTGCTGTCTCCAAGAGACTCATTTTAGACCTGAGGACACCTTCAGATTGAGAGTGAGGGAATGGAGAACGATTTATCATGCCACTGGAAGTCAGAAGAAAGCTGGAGTAGCCATGCTTGTATCAGACAAACTAGACTTTAAAGGCTGTAACGAGATAGAAGGGCATTATATAATAATCACAGGGTCTATCCATCAGGAAGAGCTAACAATTATAAATGTCTATGCACTGAATACAGGAGCCCCCAAATATATAAAACAATTACTCACAAACATAAGCAACCTTATTGATAAGAATGTGGTAATTGCAGGGGATTTAACACTACACTTACAGAAATGGATAGATCTAGACACACAGTCAATAAAGAAACAAGGGCCCTGAATGAGACATTGGATCAGATGGACTTGACAGATATATTTAGAACTCTGCATCCCAAAGCAACAGAATATACTTTCTTCTCGAGTGCACATGGAACCTTCTCCAAGATAGATCACATACTGGGTCACAGAACAGCCCTTCATAAGTATACAAGAATTGAAATCATACCATGCATACTTTCAGACCACAATGCTATGAAGCTTGAAATCAACCACAGGAAAAAGTCTGGAAAACCTCCAAAAGCATGGAGGTTAAAGAACACCCTACTAAAGAATGAGTGGGTCAACCAGGCAATTAGAGAAGTTAAATACATGGAAACAAACGAAAATGAAAATACAACAATCCAAATGCTTTGGGATGCAGCAAAGGCAGTCCTGAGAGGAAAATACATTGCAATCCAGGCCTATCTCCAGAAACAAGAAAAATCCCCAATACAAAAATCTAACAGCACCTCTAAAGTAAATAGCAGAGCAGCAAAGACAGCCTAAACCCAGAAGAGAAATAATAAATATCAGAGCAAAAACAATACAGAATCTAAAAAACTGTAGAGCAGATCAATGAAACCAAGAGTTGGTTTTTTGAAAAAATAAAATTGATAAACCTCTAGCCAGGCTTCTCAAAAAGGGAGATGACCCAAAATAGATAAAATCTTGAATGAAAATGGAATTAGAATGAATCCCTCAGAGATACAAGCAATGATCAGGGAAAACTATGAAAAATTATATGCCAACAAACTGGACAACCTGGAAGAAACGGACAAATTCCTAAACACCCACACACTTCCAAAACTCAATCAGGAGGAAATAGAAAGCTTGAACAGACCCATAACCAGCAAAGAAATTGAATCAGTCATCAAAAATCTCCCAACAAATAAGAGTCCAGGACCAGATGGCTTCCCAGGGGAGTTCTACCAGACGTTTAAAGCAGAGATAATACCTATCCTTCTCAAGCTATTCCAAGAAATAGAAAGGGAAGGAAAACTTCCAGACTCATTCTATGAAGCCAGTATTACTTTGATTCCTAAACCAGACAGAGACCCAGTAAAAAAAAGAACTACAGGCCAATATCCCTGATGAATATGGATGCAAAAATTCTTAAGATACTAGCAAACCGAATTCAACAACCTATAAAAAGAATTATTCATCATGATCAAGTGGGATTCATTCCTGGGATGCAGGGCTGGTTCAACATTCGCAAATCATGTGATACATCACATTAAGAAAAGATAAGAACCAGATGATCCTGTCAATCGTTGCAGAAAAGGCCTTTGACAAAATTCAGCAACCTTTCTTAATAAAAACCCTCGAGAAAGTTGGGATAGAAGGAACATACTTAAAGATCATAAAAGCCATTTATGAAAAGCCCACAGCTAACATCCTCAATGGGGAAAAACAGCTCCCCCCCCCCCCCCAGATCAGGAACACGACAGGGATGTCCACTCTCACCGCTGTTGTTTAACATAGTGTTGGAAGTGCTAGCATCAACAAACAAAAGGAAATCAAAGGCATCAAAATTGGCAAAGATGAAGTTAAGCTTTCTTTTTTTGCAGATGACATATTATACATGGAAAATCCGATAGACTCCACCAGAAGTCTGCTAGAACTGATACATGAATTTAGCAAAGTTGCAGGATACAAAATCAACGTACAGAAATCAGTTGCATTCTTATACAATAATGAAGCAACAGAAAGAAACTGATCCCATTCACAGTTGCACCAAGAATCATAAAATACCTAGGAACATATCTAACCAAAGACATAAAAGATCTGTATGCTGAAAACTACAGAAAGCTTATGAAGGAAATTGAAGAAGATACAAAGAAATGGAAAAACATTCCATGCTCATGATTTGAAAGAATAAGTATTGTCAAAATGTCAATACTACCCAAAGCTATCTACATATTCAATGCAATCCCAGTCAAAATTGCACCAGCATTCTTCCCAAAGCTGGAACAAGCAATCCTAAAATTCATATGGAACCACAAAAGGCCCCGAATAGCCAAAGTAATTTTGAAGATCAAAGCAGGAAGCATCACAATCCCAGACTTCAGCCTCTACTACAAAGCTGTAATCATCAAGACAGCATGGCATTGGCCCAAAAACAGACACATAGACCAAAGGAATAGAATAGAAACCCCAGAACTAGACCCACAAACATATGGCCAACTCATCTTTGAACAAAGCAGGAAAGAATATCCAATGGAAAAAAGACAGTCTCTTTAACAAATGGTGCTGGGAGAACTGGACAGCAACATGCAGAAGGTTGAAACTAGACCACTTTCTCACACCATTCACAAAAATAAACTCAAAATGGATAAAGGACCTGAATGTGAGACAGGAAACCATCAAAACCCTAGAGGAGAAAGCAGGAAAAGACCTCTCTGACCTCAGCCGCAGCAATCTCTTACTCAACACATCCCCAAAGGCAAGGGAATTAAAAGCAAAAATGAACTACTGGGACCTTATGAAGATAAAAAGCTTCTGCACAGCAAAGGAAACAACCAACAAAACTAAAAGGCAACCAACGGAATGGGAAAAGATATTTGCAAATGACATATCAGACAAAGGGCTAGTATCCAAAATCTATAAAGAGCTCACCAAACTCCACACCCAAAAAACAACCCAGTGAAGAAATGGGCAGAAAACATGAATAGACACTTCTCTAAAGACATCCAGATGGCCAACAGGCACATGAAAAGATGCTCAACGTCGCTCCTCATCAGGGAAATACAAATCAAAACCACACTCAGATATCCCCTCACACCAGAGTGGCCAAAATGAACAAATCAGGAGACTAGAGATGCTGGAGAGGATGTGGAGAAACGGGAACCCTCTTGCACTGTTGGTAGGAATGCAAATTGGTGCAGCCACTCTGGAAAACAGTGTGGAGGTGCCTCAAAAAGTTAAAAATAGACCTACCCTATGACCCAGCGGTAGCACTGCTAGGAATTTACCCAAGGGATACAGGAGTACTGATGCATAGGGGCACTTGTACCCCAATGTTTATAGCAGTACTCTCAACAATATCCAAAGGATGGAAAGAGCCTGAATGTCCATCAACTGATGAATGGATAAAGAAATTGTGGTTTATATGCACAATGGGGTATTATGTGGCAATAAGAATGAAATATGGCCCTTTGCAGCAATGTGGATGGAACTGGAGAGTGTCATGCTAAGTGAAATAAGCCATACAGAGAAAGACAGATACCATATGGTTTCACTCTTATGTGGATCCTGAGAAACAAACCCATGGGGGAGGGGAAGAAAAAAAAAAGGTTAGAGTGGGAGAGCCAAAGCAGAAGAGACTCTTAAAAACTGAGAACTGAGGGTTGATAGGGGGTGGGAGGGAGGGGAGGGTGGGTGATGGGTATTGAGGAGGGCACCTTTTGGGAGGAGCACTGGGTGTTGTATGGAAACCAATTTGACAATAAGTTTCATATATTGGGGAAAAAAAGGAAATTAAAGTATTTACATATAAAGAAAAAAATATTTTGCTAACTGAAGGAAACCAACAATTCAAAGGGTGACCTACTCAATGGGAGAAGATACTTGCAAATGATATCCGATAAGGGGCGTTCTGCAAAAGGCAGAACGAATTCACCTAACTCAGCACCAAATAAATACAATGCAATTAAAAAATGGGCAGAGAATCTGAATCAAGACGTTTTTCCAAAGATGATATCCAGATGGACAACACATGAGTGAAAGAAGCCTCAACACTGATCGTCAGGAAAATGCAAATCAAAACCACAATGAGATCCTCTCGTACCAGTCAGAATGGCCAGTAGCAAGACTACAACAATTCCTGGCAAGGATGTGGAGAGAAAAGGACCCCTGTACACAGTTAGTGGGCACATAAACTTGTACAGTCACTATGGAAACCAGTAGGAAGATTCTTTCAAAAACAATTACCATGTGATCTGGTCATTCCACTATTTACTCATACAAATTAGTTCAAGAAAACATGTGCACCCCTGTTTATTGCGGCATTATTTACGATAGCCAAGATATGGCAGCAGCCCAAGTGTCCATCCGTAGATGGATAAAGGGGTATGTATACGACACAGTATTACTCAGCTTTAAGAAGAACATGCTCTTTCCATTTATAACAAAGTGGATGAATCTATGTAGAGGGTATAATGCTAAGTGACATTGGACCAAGAAATACCATGATTTTGTTTACAGGGAATCTAAAAAAACAATCAACAAAAATAAACATTCATAGAACAGATGGTTGCCAAAGAAAAGGGGGGGGAATGGGGGCATTAAAAGTACAAACCTCCTGTTAAGTCACAGGGTGAGAAGGGCAGCATAGGGAATACAGTCAGTAATGCTGCAATATACTTACAGCAGTGAGCATCTTGTAACATATACACTTGTTGAATCACAGTTGTATACCTGAAACATTACAGCTCAACTACAATTACAGGAAGGGCAGGCAGTTTTTAATAGTTATACACACTGTCTTATTTACTGTATAGACCCAATGCATGTCCATGAAAATCAAGGAATCCCTCAAAAAATTAGACTGGGTCCTCAGTAGGTTTAATGGTCATTACCAGCAAAAACCTTCCTAATGTGCAATGAGAAAACATCCTCTAATCCAGATCAAGACGTACAGATGGCCAAACACATGAACTCAGGATCACTAGTCAGGGAAATGAAAATTGAAACCACATGGAGTTATCACTTAACAGCTGTCAGAATGTCTAAGAAACAGCAAGTGTTGTCAAGAATGCAGAAAAGGGAACCCTCTTGCACTGCTGGGAATGTAGACTGGTGCAGCCACTGAGGAAACCAGTAGGGAGGTTCCTTAAAGTAAACCTAGAATTGCCTTACAATACAGTTATCCCAGTGCTGGGTATTTACCCAAAGAAGGGAAAACACTAATTTGGAAAGAGATACACCTTGTTTACTGCAGTGTTTACATAAACATAAGAGTCCATCCATAAGTTAATGGATACAGAAGATAACCCATTCTGTTTGTATATATGTGGTATATGTATTCAGTGGAGTATTACTCAGCCAGAAGAATGTGATCTTACCATGTTACAACATGGACAGGCCTAGAAGGGATAACGCCAAATAAGTTAGAGTCAAATTTTTACTCATTTGTGGAATTTAAGAAAAAAAGAAACCCAGACTCCCCAGTACACAGAACTGGCAGTTACCGGAGGAGAGGTTGGGGGGGGGGGATGGGTGAACTAAACTGAACTCAAGCACAGAGAAATACATGAAAATGCTGAATGATTATATTGTATACCCAAAACAAATACTACATTAGTTATAACTGAAATAAAAGAAAATACAAGTGAGCTGGAAAACAAAGACCAAAACCAGCCATGAGGATAGCAGGCAGAGAAAAACGGAAGCCAGACACTGAGCGGCTCCAGAGGCCTTGCTGTAAAAGCCAGGTGCACTCTGGAGCGGAGGGCAGGTTGGGGGGGGGGGGGGGCGGGGATGTAATGCTAGTAGGGCTGGGGATTCTGTTTGAAAAGTTGGGGATCCTTTTCAAACCACTTCTAAAACCACCGTCAAGGAAGTTAAAGGCTTACACAAGAGGGAAGTTTTAAATACCGTAGAAGAACGATTTTGTCTTGACCCTGGAGAATAAGTTTGTATTAGAATTAGTGTATTTGAGGTGCTCTCAAAGATTTTAACACATCTCAATACTGTGAAGACATTCCATTCCTCCAAAGAAACAAAATGGCAAGAACATGAGGTACTAACTGGGGAAATGATTTTCACCTTAAGATGTTTGAGCGAGAAAGCAGGAGAGTGCATGCAGGGAGAGGCAGAGAGAGAATCCCAAGCAGGCTCCACGCTGTCAGCACAGAACCCCAAGAGGGGCTAAAACTCACGAGCTGGGAGATCATGACCTGAGCCAAAATCAGGAGTCAGACACCTAACTGGGCCACCCAGGCACCCCTATTTTCACATTTTTAAACAAGTTTTACTAACTCATAGATAGAAAGCACACAGATCAGTACAGGAAGAAAAAATAGAAGGAAAAACACCCATTTAAACACATGAAGGACCAATGAACAGGAGGATGTTTGACATCTTACAACTTCAAAGTAACAGTAATACAGGTCTTTAACTATTAATTTGGCAAAAGTAGTCCAGTATAACCATACTACAGCCAGAAAAGCCCATTCATGTTATTACTGGTGTGAAAGGAAATCTTGGGCAGAGGTCCCGAGAACTTCTAATCCTTTCACAAACTCAAACACGTACATCCCACGTGCTCTTAGTAACATCCCTCCCAGAGGGGAGAGGGTCACATGTGAGCACAAAACATGCTCAGGAACCTGAGCCGACAACACAGACTGTACCGCAGGGAAGACCTCCGTTAACGGAAAACTGAAAACACCACGTGTTCACACACTACAGCCGTGGAGGTGGAGTACATCTATACGTGAAAGGGGACAGATCATGGGGTTGGGCACTAGAAAATAAAATTCAGAGTGCACATAGCCTAACGCCAGTCATAGAAGATCAAAGGTAGAAGATAGACGGTCCTACGTAGGATGCACACTTTGATAAAAACAAGAACAAAGGAAAGACACAGAATCCGGGACATCCCTCCAGGTCAGACAGGACAATGGGTCTTGACAGCAGCCTGCAAGTACCTTAGTGGTCTTGCCAATTACTTCTTAGATGTTGAGATAAGTATTTTTGTTGCTTCTATTTTTTTCCTCCAAGTTTTTATTTACACTCCAACATGCCATTAATATTAGTTTCAGGTGTAGAATTTAAGGATAAATCACTGAAGTATTAACTTTATTATGCTTCCCAACTTTTTTTTTTTTTTTTTTTTTTAAATTTTTTTTTTCAATGTTTATTTATTTTTGGTACAGAGAGAGACAGAGCATGAACGGGGGAGGGGCAGAGAGAGAGGGAGACACAGAATCGGAAACAGGCTCCAGGCTCTGAGCCATCAGCCCAGAGCCCGACGCGGGGCTCGAACTCAGGGACCGCGAGATCGTGACCTGGCTGAAGTCGGACGCTTAACCGACTGCGCCACCCAGGCGCCCCTATGCTTCCCAACTTCTAGATCATTCTCAAATGCATTAGACATCACATATCGCACACATTAAGATTTCGTAAATGTATCAGTAACAATGACTTAATGTCACCTTTTCCTATTTGAGTCTAAGAACTAATTGGAGAAATAAGTTACTAAAAATATGTTTTATTGTATAAATAGGTGACAAAGTAACCCCAACTGTATCTTCATTAAGACAAAGTTCTGATTAGTCTGGTTATAAATGATCTGGAAAGATCAAGATGCTAAGAAATGGTCTCATAAAAAAGAGTTCAAAGTGAATTAATCAAGGCTTCTCAAATTATGACAGGGATTGAAACCTTGACACAAATTTGTTTTGACAGTAGTCAAGGGATTCCGAATAAAAGTCTATAATTTAATCACGTAATTTCAAAAAAAGGAGTCACAACCAGAAATACTCTTGCACAACACCAGCAAGGCACCCAGTGGAAGCAGGGGATGGAAACAGCACATGGCAACTGATGGAAGTTTGATTCTGGGGAAGGAAATCAGCCTAACAAGATAACCCCCCTGAAGGGCAGGAATTTCCTAGCGCACTTATGCAGATTTTTAAATCTTATAATCCTGCCACCCACCGTAGCAGCTTATCCACCAGATGTTATGGGTCCAAAATACCTGGAAATGCTCACTGAAGAGTAGCCTACATTTCTGACACCACAAACCCTCAGCTTCAGAGGACAAGGCATTGCTGCTACACTCAGGTTTGTTTTTTGTTTTTGAGTCACAAAATACCTTCCAGTTTAGGTGAAATTAGACATTAGGTATTTGAGAAGACTGTAATAGTACACATAATTGAAGGACTTCAGTCCATTTGGAATTTTCCAACTTTAGTTGAAAAATACAGTTTAACATTCCTTAGTAGGATCTTTAAGATTTGTAACTATTCTAACACCTTCCTCTTGGGGAGTTTTAGCCTTCAGCCTTACACAGGAATGACCAAGAACGCCCACCTACGAAGGAATAATCTTTGTACACACTCACATGCACAATATTTGGTACATGTGCATAGGTGTCATTCTTGAATGTGTTAATTCTTGAGTTGTGTTAATGAATTCTTCAGTTTGTGTCCTTACCTAAAATTCCATTATCAACTCTCTATGCCCCACACATAGCATGGTTACTACAACTTAAATACTTAGTACATTAAATTGGATATTCAAGTCAAATTTCAGGGTTAGTGGAAAGAAGTCTATAGAAATCCTTTCTCCAAGTCCTCAGTACTAAAGACATTGTTTTAATATTTTTTTTTTTTTTTCCGAGAGCAAGCGTTCGCACACATGCAGGGGAGTGGCAGAGACGCACAGAATCCGAAGCAGGCTCCAGGCTCTGAGCTGTCAGCAGTGAGCCAACATGGGGCTCGAACCCACAAACCGTGAGATCATGACCTGAGCTGAAGTCAGACGCTTGACTAACTGAGCCACCCAGGTGCCCCAGTACTCAAGATACTTTAAAAATATAAACCCCACAGGGCACCTGGACAGCACAGTCGGTCAAGCACCTGACTCAATTTCAGCTCAAGTCATGAGCTCAAGTTTGGGAGATGGGAGCCCCATGCTGTCAGCGTGGGACCTGCTAGGGATTCTTTCCCTTTCTGCCCCTCCTCTTAGCTCACACACTCTCATTGCTCTCAAACTTTAAAAATTAAAGGTCGCGGGAACTGGAGAGAAGAAAGCCATAAGTCTATGTATTAAGTCTGGAAGGAAGATGGGGAAATAGGAACCCATTTAGCAGATACAAGAGGGCATCAACAAACCTACGGGGAAGAAGGCCGATATAAATGTAGATTCCTCAGAAGTTCAGAAACTAGGGCCTCCAGTAACACGGAGTTGATGAAGGGGGCGAAGTCAAAGGTGGCTTTTGATGGTTGTGTGTGTTGACCACAGTATTCTTAACCATTTGGTCCAACAGAATTCTAGGGGTGTAAGGGCCTTTCTGGATGGAGAAAACACTTAAGCCAGTGATGCTGACTGAATCCTATATAGGGGGCAAAATTCTCCAATCATCAGAAGCCCTGAGTAGAACAAAGACTGATCCCTCCCCCAAGTAAGAAAATTCCCTCTGCCCTCAAACTGGGACAGGAATTTTCCCTTCAGTGGGACTCAAACCAAAACCTCTGCTTTTGGGGGGTTAGGCCTGCCAGCCCCTGGACCAGAAAGTAAGCCATTAGCTTTCCTGGGTCTCCAATTTATGACCGATCTTAGGACTTTCCAGCCTCCATAACAATAAGAGCCAATTCCTTCTTATAAATCCCATGTATGGATTTCTATGTATGCACATCCTACTGGTTCTTTCTCTGGAGAATCCAAATACAAGTCAGGGTTGCTTGGAGTCTTGAGAAGCAATGTGCTCCTCGGATATTTTCCTCATTTCCAGGCTGCTGCCCCTGCCTTCCATTCATGCAAGTCTGCGAATTTATTCCATGTGAGGGGACAGAGGCTCAGGATTGGAAAACAGTCACAATTAAGGTGATGGCCCTCCTGCCAGGAGCAGTCCCGCCTTGCTTACTGGAGGCTGCTGCCTAGTTCTCCCGAACTTGGCTCACCAATCACTGTTGGATCAGGGCACCTGGGGGGCTCGGTCGGGTAAGTGTCCGACTTCGGCTCAGGTCATGATCTCACGGTTCAGGAGTTCGAGCCCCGCCTCGGGCTCTGGGCTGACAGCTCAGAGCCTGCTTCTGATTCTGTGTCTCCCTCTCTCTGCCCCTGCCCCAACTCATACTCTCTCAAAAATGGATAAACATTAAAACTTAAAAATAAAACACTATTGAATGGATACCTAGATTTAAGATTATACTTATGAAGAACCTGAACCCCACCAACAATAAGACATTTTGTTTCGTGAAAACACACGTTTTACCCACCAGATTACTTCGTCAAGCTCCAGACTCTAAATACCAGTTTGTTCTATTATTTTCATCTACAAATACTCATGAATGGCCCAATATCCAAGGAAAGTCTAGGACCCGAAATATAAAGCTTCTTAAGAGTTCAGGCAAGTAGTACACAACTTTATACAAAAATTCACAAGCCAGGTCATTAAGTTGAGTGACAACACACATCATTGTACACCTGAGGCAAGGCACTTCTCAAAGACATTCGGACAAATCTCCATATTTGTTATAACAAAAGCTCAATAGAAAAACTGGAATATAGATGGACTCTGGAACAGAAGAACAGGTAACAGGAAGAGGGAAGGCACTTGAGGGATTAATCCTACACAGTTCAACATTTCCACATCCATGATGAGGGAGCGTGGGGCAAGCGGAGAGCACAGCACAAGCTAACAGCACACCCCTCCCCCAATAGGTGGGGTGTGTGTGTGTGTGTGTGTGTGTGTGTGTGTGTGTGACTGTGACATTCCTCAGACACTCTTGGCTGCCCAGAACAGGGGAAAGGAAGGAAAGCAGCTGGTTGACCAACAGATCAGTCATGCAGGAGTCTCCAAGTTTACAGGCAACTTAGTAACCTGCAAGAAAAAGGCAATCTTATCCAAAGCCTAATTTCCAGAAACCTACAGACTCCGTTTCCTGGAGCCCTAATATCACCCTCAGCAAGATGTAAGGGGGTTTAAGTGCTTGCCATGGTGACACGGGAAACTAAGGCAGATGAAAAATTCCTTTACTGCCTACAGCCCAGTGACAAGTCCTTGAAACAGAGTGACCTCCCCCTAGGAGCTCACCTGTCTCGATGAGGATACCTTGCTAGGGGCATAAGGGAATCTTGGATTAACACTATCCTGACTCCCCCCACCCCACGAGGAACCCGTAAGCCTACTTTAACCTACAACAAGCTTCCTTGGGAAACTTCCTTTACCTCACCCTCACCCCAAGATATATGCTGGTAATCCTCCTCTAAGCTTAGGGGCACCCCCCCCCCCCATATACATCTGAAGGGTATCATAGACTGAGGTTTTCCTAAGTGGTCATAAATGGCTTGTTTTCCTAATACCCAGCCCCTCAAGGTCCTGGAAACCTTGCTTCCAAAGTACCAGAGACTTACTTTATCCTTAACCCCTAACCTGACAGTATGTAATCAGTTACCTGCCACAAGCCCAGTGCAGCTCTGTTTATGGGTTCTGTTCCTATGCTTTTATAGTCACATTTTTGCACCAAAGAGGTCTTCAAGAATTTTCTTGGCCATCAGCTTCAAACCACCCTACCATCACCCCAAAACTTCATCAGGAACTTCCAAAAGTGGGTGAAGGAAACAAACTAAACCCAGAAAGGGGAGCCTCAAGAGTGAATGGTTTCCTAGTCAAAATGGCCCACTCCAGCAACTCCATATTGAAAGCTATATACTTCCACACCAAGACACCTCAATGGTAAAATTCCAGGAGAAAAAAAAATCTAGTCCTACTGAAGAGAATTACAACATCCTTAGATTTCTCAATAGCAACACTGGAAGTTATGAAATCATTTCAACAGTGTCTCCTAACAATGAGAAGTTATTTATAACTTGGAATCCTACCCCCAAACTATTAGTCAAGGGACATAATGGCACAACTATTCAGGAGTTTTATAACAAAACCTCATTTCCCATAAATTTCTTTTTGCCAAAATCTACCTGATGGGCTTCACCAAAACAAGGGCAGAGATGAAACAGGATCCCAGAAAACAGAGTAAGGAGACAGAGAAACCAAAGAGGATATGGAAGGCAATTCTGACCTCCCATAGGCAGAATGTACAAAGATTCTTCCAAATTGGAGGAAGATTGATAACCTTGAGCCAGGAATGCTGCATGCATTTGTATCCATAATGGTTTCCTTCCAATGGCCCCTGAGAATTATAGTGAAAACAATTAGGGCTATGAATCTCAGATCTTGGATTGGAATGTGCCTGACAGAATTTCAGAGGTCACCACGAGGCTTGCTGTTAGTTTGCTAATCAGCTTCTTGGCCAGAGCATTCTGATCTCCAGAGAGAAACTGGCCAGACCTAAACAGCAGAAAAATATTTCAGTAAATACCTAGAGATGGAGAACTGTGAAGCATGTTTAACAGTGGCTTTCCCAGGACGACTGGAGCATCAATGTACCAAGACTGAGCACTCTGGTCATGGACAGTGTAGAGGGCTTGGGATGGACGCATAAATGGTCTCCATCTATAAATCAAGGTCAGAGACCAAAAGTGACCCTAATGACCATCTCAGAAACTGCCTTGTTTACAATCATGCATCATTTGTTTTCAAATGCAGTTTATTTTACAGTTTTGCTGAAATATGTATTACTTTACCCCTATTGGATTTTATCTTCTAATTCTTAGTATTGTGCTTAGAGCTAACAGCATGAAATATCATGTGTGCACATTTCTTGTATGGACAGGTCAAAAATTTAGACTACGTGGTCGAAACCTGTGAAAAATTGTTTTTGCAGTGACACCATGTACAAATGTGTCCTTGGGTCTCCTCCCTCCAAAAAAAAAAAAAAAAAAAATCCTCCACTGCCCTTGATGGTACTTTTTAAGACCTCACTAGTCTGGGCCCAGGGACTGCAAAGTTACAGAAGTATTAGGAGAAGTCTTTGGAAAATGTTAGACCAAGTTGCTAATGTGCAATGTCGAGATGCTAAATCCCCAAGAGAAATGGATCTAACAAAGAAGCCTGCATTAAGCAGAGTGAGTGATTTACAGCGTAAAACAAGTAATGTGCAGTCCCTAGCAGATTAGTTTTTAAGACCATCTAAACCATCACCATTCAGTGCATGTACCAGCCACTGTTTTGCAAGGTTCTGGGCAGAAGAAAAAGTAGCTCATGGGGCGCCTGGGTGGCGCAGTCGGTTAAGCATCCGACTTCAGCCAGGTCACGATCTCGCGGTCCGTGAGTTCGAGCCCCGCGTCGGGCTCTGAGCTGATGGCTCAGAGCCCGGAGCCTGTTTCCGATTCTGTGTCTCCCTCTCTCTCTGCCCCTCCCCCATTCATGCTCTGTCTCTGTCCCAAAAATAAACATTAAAAAAAAAAATTTAAAAAATAAAGTAGCTCCTATCTTTAAGGAGAGGATACAAAGTGAAGGGGGTAGGAGAAGATTCCATGCAAATGGAAAGCAAAAGAAAGCCTGGGCAGCTCTACTTATCAGAAAATGGACTTCAAAACAGACCACAGTAAGAGACAATGAAGGGCATAAGGATAAAGGGGTGAAATACAACAAGAGCATGTAAATATACTCCCAACAAGGAACCTACATATATAAAGCAATCACCAACTGAAGCAAAGGGAGAAACACCCACATAGGCCAATGGAGAGATCATCCCATTAACGAGGGAACGTTGGCCTTGAATGACACATTAGACAAGATGGACTTTATATACAGAACATTCCATCCCAAAACACATCAGTACACACAGAACATTCTCCAGGATAGAGGTTAGGCCACAAGACTAAGACTGAAATCATCTTTTTTGGCAGGTGGGGGCAGGGGAAGATAGGAAACTAACAAGCAATTACAAAAGAAATTAAGACCTACAAACTATGTGGAGATCAAATAGGCTAATGAAACAATGGATGAAAGAAACCAAGAAACACCTGGAGTTAAATGAAAAAACTTACAGGATACAGCAAAAACAGCTTAGAGAGGGAGATTCATGGCCTTAAGCACCATTTCAAGAAAGAGGGGGGAAAAAAAACATCTCAACCTAACTTTACACTTCAAGGAACAAAAAAATGAAGCCAGTAGTTATACCAGAGCAGAAGTGAAATCAAGAATGGAAAAGACCAACAGAAGAGTAGTTTCTCTCCGAAGGAACAAAATTGACACACCTTTGGTTAGACTCAGCCAAAAAAGAGGGCTCAGGGAAAATTACAATGCACACAAAAATACAAAGGATTGTAAAAGGCCATTATGAAAACTTATACACCAACAAGTTGGTCAATCTAGAAGAAATGAGTAAATTCCTATACCTTTACCATCTTCCAAGACTGAATCACAGAGAATCTGAATAGACTAATTACTAGTAAGGAGATCGGAATCACTAATCAAAAAACAAAACTGTCTAGGACCAGAGGGCTTCACAGGTAAATTTTCCCAAACACTCGATTGATAAGGATTCTCTTCAAACCCTTTCATAACAGAGGGGAACATTTCCAAACTCCTATGAGGCCAGCATTGCCAGGACAAAACCAAACAGACACAAGACCTACAGGCCAGTATCCCTGATGAGCACAGACACAAAAATCCCCAAGTTATCAAACCAAGTTCAATCCTACATTAAGAGGATCATTCATGTTCAAGCATCCCAGGGATGCAGGGATCCAGGGCTCCACATCCACAAATCAGTCTGTATGATACCCTAGAACAAAATGATCTAAAAAAATATTTCAGTAGATGAAGAAAAAGCTTTGGACAGAATCCAACATCCATTTATGTTGAAAAAACTCAACAAATTGGGTATAAAGAGAAAAAGCACACGGCAGACATACTCAGTGGTAGAAAGCTGGGATGGTTTCCTCAGAATGTGGGATCCTGGTCTTGGTGATCTGTTTTTTTACACCGAGTTTTAAGTCGTAGCCAGACTAATTAGGCAAGAGGAGGCATCCAAATTGGAAAGTAAAACTCACTATTTACACATGACATGGGGTTTTATGTAGAAAACCTAAAGGACTCTGCCAAAAATCTGTTCAAGTAAACTGTGAAGTTGCAGGATACAATAGCATTCTACAATAACCTGTTGTGTTTCTATACACAAACTATCAGGACTTAGATTTACTTGCAATTGCATCCAAAAACCCCACAAAAAACAAAAACATCTAGTAATAAGTATAATCGAGGAGGTGGAAGAGATACACTGATAATTTTAGGAAACCGAACAAATTGGAGGAATACATTACACATTCATGGGTTGCGAGAACATTGTTAGTGATGTCCACCATACCCAAAGCAGTCTGAGATTCAATGCCTTGGAAGTTTTCACAAAATAGAGCCTAGAATTTGTATGGAAGCAAAGATACTGAATAGCCAAAGTGACATTAAAGCCGGAGACATCTCACTCCCTGATTTCAAACTATTACAAAACTACGGTAATTAAGACACTGTAGTATTGACAGGCAGCACACCGCTCAATGGAGTACAGGGCCCAGAAATAAACCTGTGCATTTATGGTCAATTAGCTTGCAATAAAGGAAAAAAGAATACAACAGGGAAAGGACAGTCTCCATAACTGGTGCTGGGAATTTATTTGGTATGTGGACAGCCACATGCAAAAGAATGAGACCAGACCGCTATGTTAGGCAGTACACAAAATTAACTCAAAGTGGATTAGAGCTCTGAAACCATAGAACAAGCCAAAACAGATGGTAAGCTCCTTGACACTGGCTTGGCAAGGTTTTTCTTCTCATCTGATGTCACAGGCAATGACAAAATTCAACAAGTGAGACTATCAAATTAAAAGCTTCTGCACAGAGGAAACAAGGAAAAGGCAAACCACTGAATGGAAGAAAATATTTACCAATCCTATCTGATGGGGGTTAGATCGAAAATATGCAGAACTCCTAGAATAAAAACATGCAAGCACAAAAACGTCAGATTAGAAATGGCAGGAGTATCTGAATAGACATTTTCCCCAAGATACATACAGATGGCCAGCAGGTATCCTGGAAACGTGCTCAACGTCCCTAATCAGGAATATGCAATCAAACCACAAGGTGACAGTGCACCTTTTAGGAGGACTATCAAAGACACAAGAAACAAGTGTTGGAGACTTGTAGAGAAGGGACCTTGTGCACTGTTGGACGTGTAAGTTGGTACAGCCACTATGAGAACTATGGGGGGCAGGTTCCTCAGTTAAAAAATAGAGCTGCCATATCCAGCAATCCCACCTGTGGGGATCTGAAAAATGAGAACACTAATAGGATTACATGCACCTCAATGTTCACTGCAGATTTACCATAACCAAGAAATAGCCCACGTGTCCATTGATGGGTGGATAGAAGGGTATATATGTATATACACACATCCTTTTCAACCATAAAGGAAATCTTGCTATTTCGCCAGGACACAGATGGACCTTAAGGTCATTAAATCAGAGCAGGTCAAACACCATATGATGCCACTGACGTTAAATAGTGAGCTCCTAGATACAAATGGGCAGTTACCAGAAGTGGAAAGGTGAAGGGGGTCCAAACTTCCAGTTAGGAGTCACTGGGGTACAACGTACAGCAGGACTAGTTTCTTCTGTACCGAGTATTTGAAAGTTGCAGAGAATAGACCTTAATAGCCCCAGTCACCAGAAAAAGTCAGTTTATAACCATGCATAGGGACAGGCGTTGAGAAATTTTTCCCCCCTCCATGTAGACAGATACTGAATCATGCCATACAGGTACCTACACCTGTTGCAGGTCTGTTATAACCTCAGAAAAGGTCAGTGTGACAGATGTAGTTGTTGAACATGGAATCAGGCTCTGGTGTGGAGTTTTGGTCTCCCCTGGAAGGTATAGAACACACGCACCGGCCAAGACAGACACACCCTATGGATTTGAGGACGTTCATACCCTCACGTCCCCCTATGCTGTCAGTTTATGTATACATTCTATTTTGAGAACAGAGTCCCCAAGTTCAGCATTCTCGCACATGCCCTGCAAGGAAGGCCAATACTCCTACTTTAAGCAAAAGAAAACCACGAACAATTTCCTCTAAGGTGTGACACCTGCAAATAGGTGCAGTTTAATGAGCAAATTAGCGAGGCGATTTGAAACCGTGGACTTCGGTGACCCCAAGGGAACACAGCCCATATTACATCCCGGTGAGAACGGGGTAGCCCGTAGCTCTGCTGGTGACCTCGTCCATGTTTGCTGCGCTTTTCCAGACTTCGATTGCTCGATCACAATGCCTGTTCTCTAAATACCAGCAAAACCCACCACCAACAGGACTCTAACAAGGACCATTGCTGGGGCAGCTGTCCTCCCCAACTCAGGCAAATCAGGTCTTCAGAGTGTGATTTACCCCTAATGTGTAAATATTTGAAAAGTCATGAAAACTTGTTTTCTAAGTAAATTGTGTGAACAAGTGGATTACCATAAGAATTCATAGCGATCTCAGAGAAAATAAGCTTGATCTCTTGTACAGAAGTTAGTGTGGTGGATCCATATGGTTCCGTTGCTTCTAAGTCTGAACACAAGTGTCTTACCTACCCACGAAGATTGCCATCTGAGATAGTAGAGAACTGAAGGGAAAAGAAGTCCCGCAGAACATCGGCGCTCTCCGAAAGAGCAGCATCGATACAGAATTGCAACGCCAAGACCGTCTGCACATAACGTGAGATGATCCGATAGGACGTTCGTAGGAAATTCAGGCTTTTCCCAAGGAAAAGCCAACACAGATTACATTCTTCCTCCCAGAAAACCGCCCCCTCAGCACCCCCGGTGAGTCAGGAAGATGCCCCGGGAATATCGAAGGTCTTGGTCACGCACTGAGCTATAGAATGTCTGAGGACTCTGCTGCAGTATGCCAGCCGCCGTCAGGAAGGCACTCGCTGCATCGTCGTCCTCGGCAAGGAGTACCAACATGTGGTTTTTCTGCCCTTTGCTGACAGCTGTCAGATTTGTACTCCCGTAGCAGCCAGCAGCACATTATCGTTCCCGAGAAACGGCACATCTCTGACATTGCAAGATCTGACCCACTGCTTTTTTTTTTTTTTTAAACAGAAATACCTGAAATGACAGCCGATCTTCCCCACCCCTGTCTGCACACCACAAGCATTCTAAACTAGCTGTGGAGCCAGTCAAAATTCACTCAAATATTGCCTCAGATACTCTTGGATTATGAAGGGATTTGTACACAATGATTTAAGATTCTGACTTAAAGCATGAAGTTTCCCAGAACACAAAAGGAATGAGAAGAAACACATCTTGATGTGGAAGCTAGATATATTCTTAATCTGCCGGTTCCTGAATACTTCCTAAAATGGTCTATCACTTTAGTAATTAACCCCACTGAACACGGACTCCAAGACCGAGCCCACTAGGCACACACGGCATTAAACTGGAGCCCCAGGTCTACCAAGTACAGCCCAGGTTACCCTGTTTTTCCAGACAACATCCGAGAGCTTTGACTTGAAAGAGCTGACCCTTAATTTTTCATCATCCTGCCAAAACAGTGATGATCCAACATGGCAGGAAGAGGTCTCTAGGCCTTCCATACAGGATCTGAAGCGCCAGAATTCCCTTCCTTCAGATCATTTGTAAGTTGACCAAACCAAATCACAACAGCCTGAGTTTAGGGGACTCGGGTCATTATCAAGGTTTGTTTTTAATTTGCAGAGTTTCTTATGGCTAACAAATACCTCCTACCCCCTACTTCATAGGATGGAAGAACAGATGAATGGTCTTGATCCCATTAGGACACCAGCATTAGTGCGGGAGCAGTCATAGAAGTAACTGACTCTACTTTACCGGCACCGGGAGGGGTTCATTGTCAAGACCCATCCTGCTCTGGGTTAATGCCGACATCCTCCACCTTCTGTGCCCCCATGTGTTAGGTTTTCATCCCTCGGAGGCATTTGGCATTTCTGAGACTCAAAGTGCAACATGAGAACGATCTTGGAGGGTCGGTTACTGCTGCCTGCAGTTTACTGCTCACATCCCTGCTCCCTCAGAGAAGCCAAGTACACGACTTCCATCCCGACATTTTTAGGATTATCTGAAAACCTGAAGAAAGGCATATATTCCCTCTGGTGATGTGTAACTTAGGGACTTCAGTACATCCAGTAAAGCTTTTAACAGTAGTATAGATTAACTCCTAGGGTCTAAGGTTTACAGTACAAGTAACATGACCCCATTTTAAAACACATTTTAGAGGTTTCAGGATTATAGAAACAAATCTGAACCTACTACAAAAAGATCCCAAGGACTCTATGGAAGACATTATGGTACATTTGTCACAAGTAGGAAATGAAATCTTCTTTACTAACATCCATAGGTTTCTTCCTATTTGTTCCTCCCTTGTGTCCTTTTTCTGTTCCAGGATCCCACAAAGGACACATTACATTGGAGTGTCCAGTCTCCTTAGGCTTCTCTTGGGTGTGGTAGTTTCTCACACTTCCCGATGTTTGAAGACCCGGGCACTTTTGAGGGCTGCTGGTACTCGGGAAGCTCCTTCAAATGGAGTTTGAGGTCTTTCTCAAGACCGGGTTAAAGACCTTTGAAACCCATTGCAAGGTTCCATGTGGTTGCCATGACTGCTCACCATCAGCATGGACCTTGGTCACCTGGCCAAGGTAGTGTTTGTCCACATTCTCCCATTCTTTCTACACTCAATATTCCACTAAATACCCCTCCTGGAGGGTAGAATATCTACTGGAGTTTAGAATTCTGCACAGATCTCTGCCATTTATATGTTCAATAACTTCACATCCCTACAAACTCAAGGACACTTATGTTCTACTTTGGTTTATAACTTAGTTGCTCAAGTTATTCAAATTTGACCATTTGGAGGTTTCAGTTGGCTGTGTCCCTTTCATCTACTCAATGCTTGTTAGCACTTTTTCCCTGGAATTATAAGAGGCACCAGGCTTATGGAAAGTCCCTTCTCTACTTTTAGGTTCAGCCATTTCTCTAGGAATCCCAGGATGCTTGGATTAGAGAATGGGATTAAAAATGAAGATGGGGGTCACCTGGGTAGCTCAGTTAAGCAGCCAACTTCAGCTCAGGTCATGATCCCACAGTTCATGGGTTCAAGCCCCACGTTGGGCTCTGTGCTGACAGCTCGGAGCCTGGAGCCTGCTTCCGATTCTGTATCTCCCTCTCTGCCCTTCCCCCACTTACACTCAAACTTAATTTTTTAAATTAAAAACATTAGGCATTGGACATGCTCATTGCTACTTAGGTTGCTTCCAGATTTTGTTAACTGACAGCAATAGATCTATTCTAATCCCTGCATACAGCAACATTTAACTATTTTATATGTAGAGCAAGGCAGCAAAACATCATGCTTAGGGCTTATGTGTTACATGGATCATTCAGGGGTTCTTCGGAGCAGTTTATAGGCACATCTGGCCTGTTCCCTGTGGAAGCTTGATCAGCGAGAGCAGTGCTTACAGATGGCGCCCTGGCCTCCAGTTGCAGATTCCACGATTTCCAAAGGTACTTAAACTGGTACACCCCCATCCCCAGGGCTTTCAGGGAGACAGACCCAAAGAACATTTTTGTACAAACTTCCATCCCAGGCTGCATTCTATAAACGTGTACTCCCCACACACAAGGGAGTGGGCTTTTGTAGAATCTTCTGTCCCAGGCTGCATTCCATAAACACGTGCCACACACAACGGAGTATTTTCTGTGTGCCACATAGCCACCATGACCAGAACATCAAGGATATTTCCACAGCTGACAACCTTACAAGAATGTTCTAGGATATATTGTTAGAAACTGAACTCCCTGGGAGAGGATGCTTTGGTATGAACAGCTTAGCAATACATCTCCAACCTTCACTAGGATACAGCAAGTTTCATCAAAATACCTTAATTTGAGCCTAAAATTCTTGAGAAAATAAGGAATCTTCTGAGTTCATTTAATCCTTTTCAGTCAACTCTCACCAGACCGGAGAAAGGTCTGAGAGGGTCAGATGGGAACACTTCGGTCCCCTGCACCAACATCTTGAACAGGCTCTAAGTGGCCCCAGAGGTCCTAGATAAGAATCACCTCTGAACGTAAGGGTGGGATTTTGTCTGAGCAGTAGAGATCTGCACATGTCTAATACACAAGGAGTTAGGACACCAACCTTTCTTTCCCGTGTTTACCTTCATATGATCTACTCACACCAGTGAGAAGACAAGGGCAACAAGGCTCAATTATGTTCTGGCAATAAAATATAGTAAAATAGGAATAACCAAGGAGGTGAAAGACAAACACTGAAAACTACATATAAAAGTTGAAGATAACACACATGGAAAGCTATTTTCTGCTCCTACATTGGGATATGGTTAAGCTTTCCATGTTACCCAAAGTAATTTATAGATTTAACACAATCCAATGGAATTTTTCAGAAATCTGAGAATTTATATAGAAAAAAGAACCCTAAAATGCCTAAGGAAACTTAAAAATGAAGCTGGAGGAATCACGCTCTGATACCAAGTTATATCGTGAAACTACAGTGAACAGGATATCGGCATAAAACAGATCAACAAACACCCCAGAAACAAACCCACACTTCTATGGTCAATTATCTTATGACAAACGAGCAAAGACCACACAAGATACCGCGAATTCTGGACAGCCACAAGCAAATGAAAAATGGGATTGGACCACTATTCCACCATATGCAAAAATTAAGTCAAACAGGTAACAAGTGGGACTACATCCAACTATAAGGATTCTGCATAGCAAGGTAAAATGGTAAGGCAACCTACAGAGTGATGTTTGCAAACTATCCGATAAGGGGTTAACATCTGAACTACACAAATAACCGCAACTCAAGAGCAAAAAGAAGCCTGATTTAAGAGCAGAGGAGCTGAATAGTCTTCTAAAGACCTACAGGTGGCCAACAGGTACATGAAAAGATGTGTCAAATGGGGAAGACGCAAATCAAGACCACAATGCTATCACATCACACCTGTCAGAATATCTAGAATCAAAAAGCAGGAAGTGCTGGCAAGGATGCAGAGAAAAGGGAATTCACACACGGTTGGGGGGGGGGGGGAGTGTCAGTTGGCACAACCACTATGGAGAGGAGTACGGAGTTCACTCAGAACGGCATTTAGCAGTTCCAATAATGGGTATTCAAAGACCCGAACTTGAGAAGATACACCCACCCCCATGCTCATTCGATTTACAGCAGCCACATACTGAAACAAGGACCCACTGGTGGACAGACACATGCCACACACACACACAACGGAACACTCGGCTATTTGTGACAACACAGAGGATCTCAAAGGCATTAGATAAGCGAAGCAGATCAGGAAAAAGTACATGATCTCACTCTTATGTGGAAATTAGAACACACACAAATTCCGAACAGACAGGTGTTCCCATAGGTTGGGGGGGGGATAAATGGGTGAAGGGGTCAAAAGGGACAATTGTAAGGGCAGCTTTATAGAAGTCACAGGCAAGTGACACACAGCAAGGCTGCTATGGTTAGTACCCCGTTACATATTGGTAGGAGTAGATCTTCAGTTTCCAAAATTTGTTACTATGTAAAGTGACAGGTGTTTGACTTACCATGGGGATCATTTTGTAAGTATATAAATATTGTATTGAACACCTGAAACCAGTCTCCTATGTCTATTATACCTGTTATTTTCCAAATACAAAACATCAATGGCAGTTATCCTCAACAGAACTTTCCACTGATTTTCTTCTGTTTTACCAATGCCTTAAGAACTTTAGACCAAAGGGATTTTAAAATATGCTAGGTCAGAAGGCCATATAAAGATGGTCACAAAGGGATTAACCCTCTCACACACACGAAGTATCCATAGTAACTTCAGAGAAACAGACCTTAAAACACAGAAGATGAAGGACAAAGTGGAATTCCATGGTCATGAAGAGATCAACTCTCTAACATTCCCAAACAGGTCTGCACCCAACAGAGCTCATGAGTACACGAGGCAAAAAACCCTTAGAGCCAAAAGAAACAGACACAACCCCTCATCGTAGTTGGAGACTTCAACACCTCTCCAGTAACTGAGGGGTCTCACAAAAACGAAGATGGCAGGAGGAAGAGAGCAAGGGAAGGAGTCACTAGGCTCAGCTCAAAGACTTATTTGAGTGTAGATTATGCAGTTCAGTATAACATCAGGTAATTGGTCCCTAACCTTACTCAAAAGGGCATACAACATGCATCATTACTGGAATTTTGGACGACTCCAGATGGTTTTTCTGTATGACAATAAACATCTGTATCTAATTCTAGAATACTTAACAGTAAAGCGTAGGATGTGACGTGGAGCCCAGATCTTAAGAACAAGGCCGATGCAAAGCCACTGTAGGAACACTTCCAGGCAAGGCCTCCTATACACCCTATAATAGAAGCACCCCAGTATTTAACAGCCAATTCAGAGTGAGCAGGGTGGCCGCACGGCCTCCTCTGAGCACCAGTGTGGGTGTGACCTGGCCCCCAGCCTGTCACCAGCAGCTCAGGAGTGAGCACGGACTGGCTACCTGCCTTCAGTGAAGAGCCTCTACCCGTCGAGTGGGAGGCCCCCCCCCCCCGGAGTTGGAGGGAATAGCCTAGAGCCTAAGTGTAAGGGATACAAGGTGAGGTCCGCAGATTGCACAGTAAGGCAAACACGACCCTCATCTCCCAGGACCACCCTCTTGTGAGGGTGAGAACGCGAATACACTACACAGCTCACACACACGCACCTCCCAGTGTGAACCACAGGTGTGGGGCCACACACCCGGTCCCTGGGACTTGTAATGAAGTCCCACCAACCTCTTCTCCCCCATCCTCCAGCCCCATCCCGCTGTTCTAGGACCTCAGTCTGACTCCACACATGAGCTCACAAGGTCCTGGGCTTCCAGAACTGTACTCAAGCCAACTGAACCTGTCGCCCAGGAGCCCAACTTGCAGGACAAGATGCACACGATGTTGTGTTCGTGTTTACCTGCAGTATTTCTATGAAGCAAGTTCATCCACGGGGGACAGGGTTTTGCCTCTGCCAGGTGCTGGGGAAGACCCAGAGCCTACATTGTGGTTTTCCTAGCACCTCTCAAGTGGTTTATGCACCTTTAGGAAATCTAGAAGAATACTCCCCATCCAGATCCCTCAATCTCCCTGTAATCTGCTGCCATAGGGTTTTTTTTTTTTTTATTCCAAGGTTTTCCCAGAATCCATCTGTACATACAGACTAGAGGTTTTCTGAACCGAAAACATCAGTAAACCTTACAGGAGACCATTTATTAGACCTTAAAGTGAAAGCCTGAGAAGTTTTTTTTTTTTTTTGGCTATAGTACATCTGGCCCGTCTTTCATGATCCCACTATTAGTCCTGGGTGACAGGGTCACTAGACTCCTTTGGGCCATTAAAAGCCAGACCCCAATTCAATTGCAATACTCCCCCCTCACAGGTGAGGGGAATTGGTCACTGGTGAGGGCAAGGGGGGCTGGCTTCCTGAGCCCCCGCAGGTGTCTCCAGGAGAAGCCAGTGATGAAAACGTGGGCCCCACCTGATCTCCATGGCAAAATTCCCACCAGGCAGCTGAAGCCTCCAGGAACCACAAAACCCCCATTTTCGGCTCCCTGTTCGGTTTTCACCCTTGGGGACGTCCCAGATTACTTCCTAGCTCATCTGACTGGTTAGATCAGACATTCTGGGGTCTCTGGGAAGAGCACCCTCAGAGTAGCTTGGAGAAGGTTACTTCCAAGCTGGTAGGAGAAGTCACAGGCCAGCAGTCCTAGGACACCAGCAAGTCACCAGTGCTTGAGGGCATACGGTCATCTCCAACTACCCACCCCCCAACTGCAAGCCACTACTCCACAGGCACCCCAAGTCGAGGTGGCACAGAGGAGACCCTCTGGGGGTGCTTCCAGGGCATCCCGAACACAAACCCAGCCACCCAACCACCACTCATGGAGGCCTAAAGCCCCCCTCCCCCCACCCAGTGACGCAGAGACTTCAGGACAAAGGTGCCGCGTACCTGGCAGACAACTAACCACACCCACGTCCACGTCATAATGCTGGGACACCCCACCTGGGCCTCCTGAGGTCCCCCCAGGCCAGGGACCTTTCTGGAGGAGACCGGGAGCTGCTCCAGGCAAAACTGGTGGGCAGCGTGTGAAGCAGCACGGGGACCCTCTTGCAAGGGCACAGCGTGACAGACACGAGCAGCTGACCTCTGGTCCGAGATTAGATCCCAAACCGGGAAGGCGGTGTTTCCTCTAGGCTCTGATATTAGGACAAGTGGTAAAAGTGAAGCACGAACTGTTGAGCACTACACTGGTAACTTCCTGCTGCTAATTGGGGGCAGGGGTGGGGAAGGGGGACTAGAGTTCATTCCCCTGCATCTTGGTGTTTGGCTTTAAGAGATGAGAGCACCACGCACACAGCACAAGTGGAGACAAACTCAGGGAGAGAAAACTTGACAGCTTAGAGGTACCCTTGGTCACTTTTGTGATTCTCCTACACTCAGAGTCTGGAACTAGGTATACTGGCATTACTAACCCAAAGTAAGCAAAACTCGAGGCTGTGAAGCTTTGGGCCCCCATCTACCCAGAAGCCCCCTTGGCTAATTCATACTGGCTCTCTGATCCTGGGATTGCCAGGCATCTGCTTGGAGGCTTGTTAAATTAACCCATTTGTTAGATGATCCCGAGCTCCTGTAAGTTGCCTAGGCCTCTCTCTGAACACCAGGCTTTGAGCAAGATTGACTCAGACTAGCATTTGCACTCCAGTGAGAAGAACAAGTCGGTGGAATAAGAGTTTATAGCTGATAGAAGGTTCTAGAAGTCAGACACCAGGGGCCTGAGGCTGCAAGTGTAATATGGGACGGGGGAGGGCCACGGGTCAGCAGGGGCCCAGGTTTTTATCACTGGCTCCTCCTACAGACACCTGTGGGGACTCAGGAAGCCATGCTCCCCATTACCCCACCGGTAACTGATTCCCTTCACCTGTGCGGGGGGGGGGGGAGAGGGGGCACCACTGGTGTCTGAGTTCAGGGGCTCCAGCTGGGGTCAGGCCCAAGGGGCTCGGGCTGAAGCTTTCCAGAGTGGGAAGGGTCTTCAGACAGGCTTCTAAAACACTCTGCAGAGTTAGAGTGGGGAGCAAGGGGCACTAGGGGCCTGGGGTGACCACACACACAGGCCTGTGCGAGACCACTGCAGCCGGGCTGAGCTCTGGGATTCCGGGGCCTCTCCCTGTGCCTCCCCAAGCAGCCAGGGTTCACAACCAGATGGGAGAAGCCACCAACCTAAGTCTCTCGGCAACTGCAGACGGGTTTTCGCCATTTCCTAAGAACGGAAGGTCTGCGATACAGGAACAGTAGATCTGGTTTGGGGCAGATTCCATTTGGAACAGCCCAGTCAGCAGGGTAGCCCAGGGAGACCGGAGGAGAGTTCCTGCCAGTCTAGCAGGCAGATCCGTACACGGAAACACTCTAGAAAGAGGACACCCTTACCTGCTGCCTGTTTTCACCTGTGAGGAAAGGTTACCAGACAAGGATTAGAGTGTAGTCCTCCGGGGTTTTGGGATTAGACCCTACAAAAGTCCCCAGTGCGATTCTCGGGGGGTGGGGGGGGCATGAAGGGCTCCCCCGGGGGAAACCAGGGAACCAGCTCCCAGTTACCTCCTGTGCAGCAAAGACTAGAAAATTCTGGGCTGTCTGGAAAAGCGCTCGAAGACCCCTGGCGTGCCCCTCTCTCAGGGGCCCCCTACGAATTTGCCGTGCTCTGGGGACCCAGAGCAGGCCCGCTGGCCCCAGGCCACCTGCGCACCAGCAGCGGGGCATAGCACAGGAGAGGAGCTGACCAGGGCGCCTGTTCCTAGCGGGGCCCGAAGCCACGGCTCACAGTCCTAGCCCACCAACAGAGGTCCCAGACCTGGGCTTCCAGGTGACTGGCACTAACCTCAGATGCTCGTGGCAGCTGAAGACTCAGGGCTAAGGCCCAGCGTGGGGGTCCCGGCGAAGACCGCTCCCCGGTGCAGAGACGGCGTCCTCACAGGCATCTTCCTTCTCGTCCACACCCGGGAGAGAAAGCAGCCGCTGGGCCTGGCTTCTCTTTATAAGGGATGCACCACGTGTCAGAACTCCTGCCCAGAGGGATGGGGCCCGAGGCTCGGGCTCCACGGGCTCCACGGGCTCCACGGGCTCCACGGGCTCCACGGGCTCCGACCCAGGGGGCTGGGCCCGAGCACAGCGGGGTGGAGCCTTTCACACAACTTCTAACAAGCCGTCGAGTGGGCGTCTGTGTTACCGGCTCCCGCGGCCACGTGGCCTTCCTTTGCTCTGAGGACGCCCCCACCACCTCCCCGAGGGGGCCGCCCTCCCTCTGCCACCGCCAGGGCTCCGCCCCCACGGGGCCCACCCGCCCAAGGTGATGGATGGTAGCCTCACCTGGGGGGGGGCGGTGAAGATTAAACACCGCACAGGGGGTCGGGGTGCAAACCTCCGGTCTGCGGTGCCCCTCCCGAGCCCCAGACAAGCTTCCTCACCTCTGAAAGCAGTCCTGATGAGAGAAAAGTGCATCTCGCAAAAGCCTAAGTAAATTCCACTTTTAAATAACTGTGTTCCAGGCAAGAGCACAGGCTGAAGTTGTAAAAATCAATCGGGAAAATGGCCCGTGTGTCCTGAGTGAAGACAGGTTTGACCCAGTGTCTCCCCCACCCCCCCACCAAAATGCAGGTTCGAGGGCCTCAAGGGCTCCTCAGAACACTGGCTGGCTGGAATTCACGGAAACGCGTGACATTTTGCCTGGCACGGGGAGGGATCGGCACGTTTAATGTCACCTCGTGAACTAAGGCCATGTAATTAAGGGAGAATATGAGTAAATAGTGTTCGTACGATATCAAATTAAAATCACAGGTTCCTGGTGCCGGTACTCACTTAAACATATTCACCTGTTCCTAATGGTGCTGGTTAATCCTGGCTCATTGAGTCCACCATCTGTCCCCGCTCTCTGGCTTTCTAGAAGGTACCCAAGAGGAAAAATGTGGGTGAAAATGTGAAAATTATGTAAGACTTTTTATTCATTAACCTGTTGTGTTTTTTTTTGTTTGTTTGTTTTTGTTTTGTTTTGTTTACAAACTGGTTTGGAGGTAATACTATACAATTTGGTGGTAAACACTGTAATCTAGTTCTTGGGATACCGGGATTCTACAGAAATAGGGGGAAGACGTGGCCATTCCCAACAAAAGTAGTAGACACTGGTTAACGTGCTTCCTAAAACAGATGCTCCCTGGAATGCTACATGAGGTAGCCTGACCTTGGCAGCTTAGCTGGGAGCAGGAGGGGGAGACGTGCAGGTCCAGGACCTGAGTTCCGGTTCTGAGACGAGGCATATGCTGAGTCCCTGCGCGCCTCACTTCCTGCAGCCTCTGACACATGGCTTTTCCGAGGACTGAACGAGAGGCAGAGGGAATGCTTAGAAACGTATGTATTAACCTACCACGGGGTAACTGCTTAATGCACGTTGAGTTTACATCAATCACCTCGTCAAAGAGCATCCCAACAACTGCTACATGTTTTGCCTTCGCAGAGAGAAAATCGTGACTCAGAGGAACTGGGCTTTGAAGGTCACACGGGAAGAAGACCACAGTGGGCGTTCGCCCGGGTGCAGACACCTCCAAAGCCTGAATTTTCTACGCGATACCTGAGAGATGTTTATCACCTTGCACAGATTCTATAAAATTCTAAACGTTCTAAAGTTTTGGGCACTAATAAGATAACACCCAACTTCCTTCTTAAAAAAAAGAACACTTGTACTTTGATTTTTTTTTCCTGCTCCACAAAATAACTTCTCCCCCCACAATTATGATTTTAAAAGTGAGTACGTGTGGGAGAATAATTTGAAAGATAATATCAACGTCAGGAAGTTCAAACAGAGCAATTATGCATGCAGTTTTTCAGGAACTCTCTGAATGTGAGAATAATATTGGCGGCAAATGTATCACCCTGACATTGCTTGGAGAGTACTGGGAATTGCCCAGTACAGCAAGCATTGTGTAGCACACGACAGCCCTGTGTGTGTGAGTGTGGACGTCTGGGTAGTCAGAGGGACAGCCCCGGCGTCAGAGTGCTCCCCTCAGCTCTCCCCTTGGATGTCTAGATTCTACAAATCTCATTCTGCATGCACGTGTCACGACCCGTGGCTGATAAGCAATGATTGCAGCCTCTGATTGATACAGATTGTTTTGGCCAAGGGACTTCAGTGCTGAAATCCCCACCGGTGAAGGAAAATTAACAAAGCCCCTTCAAGGTCACGCTGACAGTGCAGGTGGTCTGTCCCAATGCAGGTAGCAACTTGGCAAAAACAGAGTTACGCCCGTGGCCGGGACGTGCCGGGGTAAACCAAGCCCGCCCTCGCTCCTGGGTGCCACGAAGCCATGGGATGATTTCTACACAGTGGCCTCTCAAGAGTCCCATTTGTAAATATTTTCCATGAAAAGACTAGGTAACACCAGGACGTCAAGCTACTCCCCTTTTCGCCCTAAACAAGCAATTATCTCTTGTGATTTTCCAGACATGAGCTAAAAACATCTGAATGATCAAAAGGTTCCAAGCCCCAAACTGATCGCCCCACCTCTTCCCAAACACCGTGCAGCACACGTGTTTCTTACTGGAATTTTCAGCTGGCGACACTTCTTCCATGGCTTAAGAATTTGAGACTGTTAAAAACTGAGAACAAACTGAGGGTTGATGGGGGGTGGGAGGGAGGAGAGGGTGGGTGATGGGTATTGAGGAGGGCACCTTTTGGGATGAGCACTGGGTGTTGTATGGAAACCAATTTGACAATAAATTTCATATAATAAATAAATAAATAAATAAATAAAAGAATTTGCGGTGACTTAAGAGTAGCACGTCGCATCTGCGGACTGCTCAACACCACCGTTTCAGTTGCTGAGTTGAATTAGAGAAGACAATTGGGGAAAAAAACCATCTTGAGCGGGATGTTCTAAAATGAATTTTTAATCTCCATCTCTTATGTTAGTCTTCATTTACCGCCAAACGTGGTGAAAATTTCAGATTTTTAAATTTATCAGCGAGTGGTTGGCCTGTGAATGTAAAACGACATCCCTGACATTCTTGAAAAGATCGCAACTTTTTTCAACCTTTGGCCGGTTCGGCTCGTTTGAACTCTGCTTTCATCACTAGTATTTTTGCTTAAGCGGACAGATCTGGCCACTTTCCATGACGAAATTAGATTCGTCAGCGGAGCCTGCACGAGGCAGTGGCGCATTTGCAGCTCGGCTGTTACGGCCAGCTGCAACGCGACAATGTACAAGTGGAAACTGCTGAAAACAATAGCCTGGGGCAATTACGTACCAATAACGGCGCTCAGAAACGGCCACACCTGCTCCCCATCCATCCTTATTAACAAGCTCCACACAAAAGCACAAGTGGTAGAAAACAAAGTAACCATCACCAGCTGGCACGTGCAGGTGTCGAAGCAAACCAACGTCACTGAGCGGGAGACCTGAATTCCAGAGAACCTGCCAACGCGAGTGCTCAAAGTCCAGAACTTTCCTTGACTGATTATGTTGGGACAAAGACTTTTCTTTTTCTTTCTTTTTTTTTTTTAGTGTTTATTTATTTTGAGAGAGAGAGAGACAGAGCATGAGCAGAGGAGGGGCAGAGAGAGAGGGAGACACAGAATCCGAAGCAGGCTCCAGGCTCCGAGCTGTTAGCACACAGCCTACGGCAGGGCTTGAACTCGTGAACTATGAGATCATGGCCTGAGCCGAAGTCGGACACTTAACTGGCTGAGCCACCCGAACGCCCCGGTTTTTATTTTCAACATGCAACAGTCTACCATGGTTTGTGAAATGACAGAAAGAAAATTTACGAAGAAAGCTGAATGGTCCAAATAAGAGCTTTTTATTGTTTTTTGTTTTTGTTTTTGTTTTTTTGTTTTTTTGGTTTTTGTGTTTTTTTTTGTTTTTTTTTTTTTTTTTTGAGACAGACACAGAGCGTGAGCAGGGGCGAGGTAGAGAGAGGGGGAGACACAGAATCTTAAGCAGGCTCCAGGATCCAAGCTGTCAGCACAGAGCCCGACACGGGGCTCGAACCCACAAACCGTGAGATCATGACCTGAGCTGAGGTCAGAGGCTCAACAGACTGAGCCACCCAGATGCCCCAAGAGCTTTTTATCTTTCAGGAACTTCTCACATTAGGGTTTGGGACGGGCCACCTTGCTTGGGGAGAGCAGCAAGGGGTAGCACCCATCGTCTCCCAGCTGGGAGGGCTGGCGTTCCTCATCCGCGCAGACAATGGCGTGGGAAGTGATCGGCTTGAATTAAACACACACACACACACACACACGTGTCTGTTCACATTTCAGTATTTTCTTGATTGCGAGTCTTTCCAAGGGAGAGACAGGAAGGCACAGTATCGACCAGTCTTTTTTTTTTTTTGCAGCTCCCAATTTGGGTTCATTCCCTGAAGTAAGGTGTTTTGCTCAACAAAACGTGCTAAATGATACCACAGGGTCTAGCACTTAAAGAAAGAGCGTGAACGCTGGTGAAGGATCAGCAGAGGGTTAAATAAGCCCAAATTGATTAATTGCTAACATGTGATTCTTTACAAATTTGATCCTATAAAACAGAAAGTCTCAGAAACAGTTTTGTTGGATTCCGCAGTTCCTTCAGGTGGGCGGAGTGCCTCGGCCCATAGTTTCTTCTTCTCCAGAAAGGAAGGGTTGGTGGTGTTGAGCAGGAAGAGGGTTAACACCAGGCAGGGAGAGATCAGGGCCTCCGGGGAGGCTGCAGGGGGCAAGTGGGAGGTGAGGAGGCAGCAATGGCAGAGGAGTTTGGAAAAGAAAAAGAGGTAAACGTGTCCCGCACCTGCCCGAGCTAGGGGCCATGCACAGAGTTGCACAAACTTTCTGATTGGGTCCCAGTAAAAAATCAGGGACAAAGTCCTTGGTGGCTGCCCAGTCGGGACCTCTCTCACCCTTGACAGCTTTGTACTTTCTCTCAATAAGCTATTGCTTTGCTCTCTCTCTGTTGTCCATGAGATTAGTGCTTCGACCCCACGAGACAGGGACCAGCATGTCTCCCACCCTCCTTAGCAATATTAGAAACTGTGTGTGCACTTGTGTGGGTGTGCATCTGTGTACAGATTTGTGTGGGTGTGTGCATGTCTGTGCATCTGTGTACAAGTGGGTGTGGGTAGGTGTGTCCACCTGTGTACACACAGGTGTGTGTGTGTGCATCTGTGTACAGGTGTGAATGGATGTGAGGGCGTGTGGGTGTGTGCATGTGTGTGCACAGGTGTGCATGTGTGCAGGTGTATGCATATGTGTGGGTGCATCTGTGTATAGGTGTGCACGGGTGTGAGGGAGTGTGGGTGTGCATGTGTGTGGGTGTGTGCATCTGTGTACAGGTGCGCATGGGTGTACATTGTGTGCACGTGTGGGGGGGTATGCACGTGTGTGGGAGGTGTGCACGTGTGTGTGCACCCGTAATTTACAGAGTTGTTAGCGAAAAACAAGAAATGTGCTGTGTCCACACTAGATTGTAGTGACTCATGGACAATCTACTAAAATTAGTGTCCTTAAATCCAGAGTTTATAGGAAAAGTGTAGAGAAAACAGTATTTGGAAAGCAAAAAAAAAAAAAAAATGAAGAAAGTGTTCATGGGAAACATCAGTAAAGTCAAAAGACAAGGGACTTCAAGAAACTGAGAATATTTCTATCTTTTCTTAATGGCTTCATGCTGAAGGGCTGCTTCTCCCGGGAAGCCTTCCAGGGTTATTACCTCATTTGAAAGGGCAGATTCCTCACTCACCACTTGTCCTTTGATGTCCTTCCTCGCCACCATCACTGTTTGTCACCAGACAATTGTTTTTGTTTTGTTTTCTTTTCAGATGGTCAATGGCAAGTCTTTCCCACCAGAAGACAAATGGGAAATAGATCTTTCCCATCACTGTACCTCTAGTCTACAGGACAGCCTGAGACCTACTAATTCAGGGAAATGAGGAACAGATAACTGGTGCAAGCTCCCAAATCCCTCTACGGATTCATACCGACAAACGAATGAACCTCCTTTCCATGCATTAACAAACGAGGCACAGAAACTTCCCTTCTCTGCTAAAAATACATCTTTCACTTAGAAATGTTGCAAACCTCGCACCAATTATTTTTGGTACTCGTCACTGATGAAAGATTAGATTGAAAGCACGGATTCGCCAGGGTTTCCCATCCCTTCTGGGAGAAAAGCGAGTTCATCATTTTGGCGGTGGCTTTGCACTGGGAATTTGCACGTCCTTGTTCAAATCCAAAACAAACGGAGACCAGCCTTGAAAAGTCCCTGAGCAGACCTGCTTTTAGTCCCACAAAGTTTAATTTAGTTTATTTGGCAAGACTGACCTGACCTGGGTCATTCGTTGTTTATGCCACTGAAAATCAGAAGCAAAACTTAAATTGTTTCCCAAGGTCGGTGGGAGGTAACCACAGACCAATTCCCCATCATTTAAGAAAATTCTTCTCACCTGTCACGGTGAGGCACCCACAGCACCTCCTCACCATGCCGGGGTAGAACAATACACCCCGAGCCCCGCTCTGGGGTTCAGTTGAGTGCCCCCCCCAACTCCAGCTGCCTTTCTGGTGCATGCACAATAAACTTCCACAAATTAGCACTTTAGTGACCCACTGGGTTTACTTCTGTCATTTCCGAACTTTTGACAACCTTCCAAGCTATTTTCAGTTATTGCTTTTTCCTTAAATCTGGACACATTGCTACTATGGACACCCCTTCAAAAATAGAGAATTATGCACACTAAGTGCAATATCTTTTAAAAGAATGAGTAACTGATAATCAGGATGCCATAATAAAATATAGTTATATGTGATTTTACCAAAAACAAAAAACCCTTGTAATTTTGATACATTCATTATCGCTAGATGAATTTTGGTCTGTTTCTGTATTTTGTTGTAATTACATTGGACTTAACTAACAATCTGAAATTGAGATCGTTAAGGACGTCAATCAATATATACTTGTGAAAAGTAGTACAAATATGAAGCTGACTTGAAAGTTATAAATAAACGCCTTAAAGAATGTGTTCGCCTACTTTTAAAATGTAATAAAATCATGATGATGATGATTTAAGCTAACACTTAACAGGTGTCAGGGTCTCTTCCAAACACTACATTTTTTTTTTGAGAGAGAGAGAGAGAGAGAGAGAGTATAAGCAGGGAGTGGGGCAGAGGGAGAGAGAGAATCTTGAGCAGGTTCCATGCTGATGTGGGACTTGATCCCATGACCCTGGGATCCTGACCTGAGCCAAAATCAGGAGTCGGACACTCAATCAACTGAGCCACCTAGGCACCCCCCAAACACTACATTTTTATTGTTACATATATATACACACACATATATATATATATATATATATCTTACATGTATAATTTTAAAGCTGACCAAATATTTGTATTACATTCCCACTTAAAAAATAGCTAAGCATTAATACAAATTTTAATTTGGTGAACATACTAATGAGTTCAAAATACCAAGTTTAAATGTCGTGCCTGAGCTGGGCCCCAGTGACTCATGACGGGGCACTAGACCGTGCTCCATTTTGGGACACAGATGTAATGTTGAGTAAGATTAAACCAAACTGAGCAAAAAGAGTTATGGGTCCACGTTGGGGCTCCCTTTCCCGATGCATGTGAGCAGGTAGTTAAAAGCGTCAGGATCTGTGAGAGGATTAGCCAGGAAGAGCTATCATCACTCTGTAATGAACAATAAATGTTAAAAATAGAAACCTTAATTCAAAACGTGAGTTCAAATTTACATGTAAATACACTCTATAATATAAAATAATCCTATCACATATCTGACATATATTACTCCGTCTAAATTATTTATATTTTGCTCACAAACAGTCCATATTCATAAATATCATGTTTGGATTGATTTATTTTTGTCTTTATACGCAGTCTGTTCTCCGAGCTCCAGGCTTTTAATTAATCTGGATTTGGGGTATAAATTCTTTGTGCCTTGATTAATACCAAACAGGCTTTATTTAATTAAAGAGACAGACTGGTGAAAGACATTTTAATCAAAAATTTCATATGCATATAGTACATCTGTATTTAATACTTGCAAAGGAAAAAACCCCTGATTTATTGTATTTATTTTTTAAATGTTTTGAATAAAGCAATAGTTCCTGTGATGAATGCCTTGGTGTTCCACTTCATCTTGAAGCCATCACCACGGAGAAGAGAAAGAACACAGAGGCCCCTGAGAAAGCCCCCGGCATCCCGACTCGCTTGATGAGGAGTGTTCTGGCATATCTCGAAGGAAGACGTGAAAACAGAAGAGGTTTTCTTGATGCTTTCTTTGTCGGTTCCCGGCGGCTGTGTTCAGGCCCTGTGAGGCCATCGAATGGAGTGGAATGAAATCCTAAAATCTGAGAAACTCCCATTTTTGAAATTCGTGATTTATGCTGCTGAAAAGGGGTGTCCTCTTAGAATGTTCTGCCTGTGCCTGCCCGCTGTCCTGCACATGTCAGATGTCAGCAGAGCAACATACAGCCTCATGCAAATGCCACAATTTACTGCTGGTGGACTCTCACGGAGGAAGGCAGGACGAACATCACAGGGGACAGCAGCCGTGAGACCGCCTGCAAAAACCCACAGGTTACCTTCTGTACAGCTAGAAGCAGCGACCTCCGAATAGCAGTAATGTGTGTGCGCAGCCATCGTGGGGGAAGGAGTTTTCTTCGATGTTCTATATTAGAGGGCCCTCAGACTTGAGGCCACACTTCTCCACACTGCTTCCCTATCGGGGGGAAACGGATACCTGGGGCCACAGAGACAGAACTGGAGAAAATTAGAAATACACTAGCTTTCTCTAAAGGGAGCTTTGTTTTTTAATGAATTAACTTAAATTAGCTAGAGGGTGGTTGGGGAGACACGAAGAAAGTCAGCGTGAAATTTAAGCAACGAGAGTTCCGGTGGCCAGATTTAAGTCCACCGTAGCTGCGAGAGCACGTTTTCTTAAGTAAACCAGGACTGAAGACTGCGCGTAGAGCATCAAAGCAATACTTCTTGGCAACATGTAGACCTAAGGTTAAAATTAGTGCCCCCACCCTAAGCGGTAACGCACTCTGTACGAGCACGTATTGTAGTGCTGTTAGCCACGGGTGGTTCTTCGAGACAGGTTCTGTGTTTCCTTCCTAAGACTGTTCTACCGGAACCCCAAACCGGGTGGGCGTGGTGGTCGCTACTCACAGAGAGGGACCCAAGGGACCAGCCAGCGCACCTGTCACCTCTCAACTAGCGCCGGGAACAAACCCTTGAGGACATTCGGTGGATCGCGATGTACACGTTTCCAAAAGACATGCTCGTGCTGAAGTTTATCAGATGATAAAAAGGACGGTTGGGGGAAACGGATGGCTGTTAGCAGGCCGAGATCTTGCCGCTCTTTTCCGGTCAGTTCCCCGTGTACGTGTGTGTTTACTTTCCGTGTCTACAGCTGCTTTCGTCTGATTTTACAACGTGTTTGAACACTTGCCCTCATTAAATTAATTCATCCATCGTGGGGATGTAATCATTTCCAAAATCAAAATTGTGAGGGAATGTCAACATTCAAGGGAAACGAGGCCACTTCTGATTCAAATATTTAGAAAGCCCTGGAAAGTATGGACCCAGTTATGTAAAATTGTAGGAATTAAAATATTTGCGTGAAACTTCTTTGTGAGTTTAATGTACTCAAAGAATATAGATGTGTGATCCGGAATAATACCGATATTAAATCAACAGAAAAGGAGATAGAGTTCTTTTGCCATTTTACGTGGGTTTTATATGTGGAAATGTGAATTACTGGGACACAAAATATTAACAGAATCTCGTTTTTCTGTACAAATGTTGAAATAAAGGATGTCTATATATCTTTAATTGATGAAGACTGCAGTTTCTAACCTACCAATTAAATATGTTATCTCTATTTCTATGCTTTCTCTATTGCCATATAATAATAGTACTTTGGCTAGTGAATTGAAATTTTGCTCTATTTTGTAGGAGCTGGTGCTTACGTAACTTTCTCGCGGGTCGTGATTTGACTTTAAATTTGTTGTCAGAGCAAGTAGGAACCATCTGATGACGTTTTAGGAGCTAGAAGGGCAGCGAGCCACGGGAAAATATACATCTGTGTAGCTGACCTGCTGAGCAATGTATCCTAGAGCAACACTTTGGGTTGGGTGTAACAGAAAATCTGACAAATGTTAGCTAAAAAATAGTTAATGTGTTCACACAACAACTTTAGGATAAATGACTTACCATGGGTTCGATATATCCGAATCTCCGATTATTTTTTCCAGATGTTTCCCAAGTTGCTGCTCCAGCACCAAGCATGGTATCCGGGTTTAAAGCAGGAACCAAGGGATGGGAAGAAATGGCACCCATGACGCTCGGTCAGTGCTCATCAGGGGAGAGTTTCCCTAGACATCTGCCAGCCCACAGCCCAGTTTCCATCTCTCTAGCTTGTAATGCTAACAGAGCCCCAGGCTGTCTTTAAAGAAGTGTCCTGGGGCACCTGGGTGGCTCAGTCGGTTGAGTGGCCTGGAGCCTGTTTCAGATTCTGTGTCTCCCTCTCTCTGACCCTCCCCTGTTCATGCTCTGTCTCTCTCTGTCTCAAAAATAAATAAACGTTAAAGAAGTTTCCTTATTACAGCACACTCCCCCTTAGTTCCGATTTCTGTACTCACTGAGGTAAAGAATTCTGGTTCTTGAAATAAATGACGTGGTTTAACATCAGCAACTGTACTCCTGGCTCTCCTTGGAATCCAGTGTAGCTGGCCGGGCTCGGGGCACGTGCCCACACCCGGCCTCAGCAGCCCGTGTCGTCCGTGAGTCATCTCTTCCATTGCCTGAACTTCAGAAGACTCCACCGGACCTTTCGCTCAATGACCCTTTCACTGTATCTGCGAGGCTTGGGGCAAGCAAAAAAGTCCATATAGTACACACCTAAATATTTATAGTGATAAATCAGGAACTAACTGTGCAGGGCATTTAGTCCCCTACCTTGACAAACATACAGCTATAATCTTTTAAAGGACGGATTTAACCGTAAATTCTCAGACCCCTTGCATTATGCCAAAATGTGGTAGTGAATGGAGGAACAGCCCTTGACCCCAGTACCCGGCTCTCACTCTCCACCCCAGCTAGTCTCCCTTCTTCTCCCTACCCCCCCCCCAGATTCCATAAATGTCACAAAGGGCCATGTTTGTCCATTTGTACACATGTAATCCCCATATGTATGCAGGATATCCCCTTATGCACACAGGCAAACGCTGTGTGGACGCATGCAATCCCCGTGTGGACCCATGCAATCCCCATGTGGATGCATGCAATCTCTATCTGCCTACCCTGCCAACAACACTTGATCTCCAAAGCCTGGGCTGCCGAGTGTGGATGTTGACCACTGGTCATCCCTCCAGGAAACGGGCTGGAGAAGAGGACCCAGCATGTCCTGGGCACTTGCTCAGATATTTAGGCAGGCAATGCCAGGGCTCCAGCTCCCAATGGTGACTTTGCTTCATGCAGAAGGAGGCAGCCACAAAAGAGCCTGAGTGAGGCCTTTCCCGTCAGGGTCCAGGCCGAGGCCCATCAGGTCTGAGGTGGTTTAGGGAGGACCAACAGGAAGTGCGCACACACACACACACACACACACAGAGCACACACCACACCTCTAGGCTTTTGTAGGAGGAAGATACACTGGTGGCACCGGCCCCTTCCACTTCTGCTTCTGCTGCAATTCAGCCACGGTGCCCAGCCCAACTGCAGGGATGAAGGGGAAGCCTGGTCTCTGTGCCCAGGAGGGGGGACACAGGCTTGCTGCACACCTGCATGGGCAGTATGTCTCCGTCACATGAGGCCATGCAACGGCGCCTCCCTCGGGTGCTAAGTTAGAAGGGCGAGGCATAAATTAAAGTTCTGGTGGACACTCCACACTGAGGTTCACGCGGCCGCTGACGCCCACCTTGGTTCGAGAAGGAGAGAACAGGTGTGCGACCCTGTATTCCTGGGAGGGGATACTAGGCGTTTCCCCCCGGCTCTGTGGACCACAGCCCTGGAAACACATGGGCGTTGTGGCACTGTTGGGGTTACTACTGGGTTTTTAAAAGATTTTTTCTTTATCATCCACCTGTCTTAGCTCAGGCTGCTATAACAGAATGCCATAGCCTGGGGGCTTGTAAACAATGAACCTTTATTCCTCAAAATCCTAGCGGCTGGAAGTCTCAGATTCAGGAGACCTGGTGTCGGGTGAGGCTCACTTCCTGGTCCAGGCGGTGTCTTCTCGCTATGTCCTCGCCTGGCCAAGGGACGAGGGGGCTCCCTGGGGTCTCTCCTGTAAGGACCCATCATGGAGGCTCCACCCTTATGACCTCCCTCCCGAAAGCCCCACCTCCTAAGACCATCACTTTGGGGTTCAGTTTCAACACAGGAATTTGCAAGGGACACAACTATTCAGTCCATAGCAATAACTAAGTCATGTTTTGCTGAATTTTACAGTTTTCTTAGAGCTCTCCATTCTTGTCATTTAGATACTCTTCGGTGTGCAGCCTGAGGAAGTGAGTATGTGTGTCCATGTATACGCACGACGCACACACTTTTATGCCCCTGTTCCTACTTATCTCCTCGTTCAAGAGAGATCGTTGCATGCGTCAACATTTGTGCACCAGAAAATGCACAAATGGATATTTTCGATTGGATTTTTAAGTCCATGCGGATTGAGTCTATCTGACCCTGGCACGTGACAGACCACATCCTGGATCATTTCTGTGAGGGCGGGGTCGGGCACCGCCACCTGGGGGTTCAGCGCTGCCCCCAACAGCAGGTGCACGTCTGCAGAGCCTCGGGCCAGAGTCCGAAGTCAGACATGAACACAAGCCCTTCGCTCAGAACTGTGGCTCAGGGGCTCCCCGAGAGCCTCCGGGGGGGCGTGTGAAGTTTTTACCGTGGAAACACGGCGAGTACACACATAAACCTGAGAGGGAAGGAAAAGAGAGTAATTGTACAGCTAGAGGCAAGAGCTGTGTTGTTAAAAATCTCCCAGAGGACCTCCAGGCATACAGTGCTCCTGCCCAAACAAAGAGGCTTAACGTACTGTTTAACCAGAAGGATTGTGTCGGCTGTTCGCTCAGGCACTGACCAGAGATAGAGCCAGCCGCCTGAAAATCGTCCTCCAAACAGCTTAAAGGCACAGCCGGTCACACGTGGCTTCCTCCCCGAACCCTGATCTGGGGAGAACACCACAGGAAACAGCGGCAGGAGCTCACGACTCACGTCGAGTGTTTTCAGATCCCCACACGTTTCTGTGCGTAACACCCTCGTGGTCTTGGACGACAATTAAGGAGGCCTTATTCCCTCTGTGGGACATACTCAACTCGATATGCCCGCAAGCCTACGACTTTTAAAATGTCCCCGGCCACATCCCCGTGTCATCCATAAAATACACCCAACACCTGCCTCAAAATCTAATCAGATGTGTGTTTTACAGATCGTTCGTGAAAACGTTCTGCCCACTGGGCTTATTGCCATGGACAGCTGGACGCTCAAATCAGAGGCCAAGGCTACACGTCCTAACCCTTTGTAAGTAAGTCACACATTAACTTCTTCAAAGTCATGTCTACGCCTTAAAGCACGTAATGTGTAAATAGTGGCACACAGCAGAAGATACCTGCATTCGAGAGGAAGATGATGAGTTATGTGACCGTAGCTGAATCAGAACGCAATACTGTGGGTTCAACGGGAGACCACGGCATCGTGGGGGGCTCTTTCCAGCCCCGGGCACATGCACGCACAGGGCAGGGCGGGTGGATGTTACAGTGCCGGGGTTCGGGCGGGGTGGCCTGGAGAGTGGGGAGGGAGGCTGTGGGAGCCCAGATGCACAAGGGTGAACCTGATGAGTCGTGAATCTCACTCAGCGGGGTGGGGAAGGGAGAAATGGAGCAGGAGGGCTGAGATACCACATCACCACGGCCGTCTGGGCCACACGGAAACACCGTGGGGCAGCCATACGGTCCTGGTGCGTGTGCACAAGGGAAAGGGGACGGGGGTGCCCGGGACACGCAGCTCACCACCTGCCTCTTCCCCCGTCGTGGACTGGTACCCTTACCACGGAGACACCACGAAGAGCCTCCAAGAAGAAGGAGAGGGAAGAAAGAGTAGGCCTGGGGCCCCGGAGTACACGCTCCTACTTTGCCCCATGAATAAGATGTGTGTCTTTAAAAACTATACAACTGTGTGATTTCACAATGACAGAGTGCATCCCTTGGTCCACTCTCATGGAGATATAACAGTTCCAATATTCTGACACAGAAAATACAAAATGTTGCTAAAAAGCATAGGCAGGCCCCTTCCGGGTCTAATCCATAGTGATAGATGCACATATGCGGCCGCACGATTATCAACGAGATATGTGAATGGTTTCCAGGGGTGAGTGAGGCAGGGCTAGGAGATGCCTCATCCTCACTGGCCCTCCCGTGCCCACCCCAGAGGGATCTCTGGTGGGATCCACACACATTGGAGACACGGGCTTCCGAGGCATGTACCTCGTTTCGCTCCGTGTGAATCAGTGGCCTGGCGTGCACTTGCCAGGAGCAGTCAGCAGGTGCCCAGAGCGGGGAGAAGGCAGGGGTGATGCTCTCTGGTTCTGGGCCCACCTGCTCCGGCGTTCCTGAGTTCCGCAGGAAGACCCAGTGTCTTCGTGACGAAGGTCAATTCTACTCCAAGGCAAGGAGACTGCTCTCCTGTCACTTGCAACCGCAGAAATCCTACAAATATGGACCATTAACCAAGAAAACAAAACAAAATACATGTCACAACACTCGGAAAATAATCGTCATTCTAGAGATTTAAACCCTCTTAAATCAGAACAGAGAGCAGGCTGATTAAAATGAAAAATCCGTGTTTAAAAATTCATTTTTACAAAGACGCTGTCTGTGTTTCCCCTGGTTCATCTACATATTCCAGTAAGGCCCAGAAGATGCACTCCTGCGTCCGCCAGGGCCCGCGGGGGCTGCACACGGGCCCGCAGGCTCGGGCGGGCTCCACAGCGTGTACTCAGGCTAGGTGACAGTAAAGGAAGAGGGCACAATTCAGCCAGAGGAAGAGAGCGAGGCAGTCCCCGGGGTGGACACTCACTTTCCTGGCCCCCGGGGCTGGGCAGCGTCCACACGCGTCGCCAGGAGCTGAGTGAGGTGTCCCGGCTTCGGGGGGGCCAGGGGAGGGTGTCGATGAGGGCTTCTCTAACCTTGTGTGCAGACAGGCAGGCAGGCTGTGTAGCCAGTTAAACCGGGTAAACATGAGTCTAGACATGCAGAAACAGTGAGGCGATGTGGCAGGGGGCCTCCAGGGAGGTCTCCGACTGTAAGAGCCATATTCCGGATCGACAGCTAAGCCCCTTCATCTCTACCTTGGGCAGCACCAGCGCGAGGAGGCTGGACACCCCTGCAGGTTAAGTGTAGACGGATGGTTCATTTTCTGTGCCAACTTGACCACGTCACGAGGTGCCCGCATATCTGGCTGAACATTACTCTGGGTGTGCCCGAGAGGGTGAGCCAATGTCCGTAAAGCAGATGCCCCGCGTGCGGGGTCCTCATCTAGTCCACTGTGGCCCTGGACAGAACAGAGGGGAGGAAGGAGGAGTTTTCCCCCGCGTCTGCCTGAGCATCTGAGCTGAAACGTCAGTCTTCTCCTGCCCTCGCACTCGGGCTCGCCCATCGGCTGCCCTGGTTCCCATGCCCTCGGACCCACGATGAGTGACACCACCAGGGTCTCCAGCTTGCAGAAGGCACCTCGCACAGAAAGACTGCGACGCCATTTTTGCGAAACTGAGTCTCTAATACGGGATATTTATCCCACGTACTAAGAAATGTCACCTCAAGAGTCTGGCTAAGGAAAAAACTGCACATACATTGACAAATTTACTTATTTTTTTGTAAAATTTTTTTAATGTTTATTTATTTTTGAGAGAGAGAGAGAGAGAGACAGAGCATGAGTGGAGGAGGGTCAGAGAGAGAGGGAAACACAGAATCCGAAGCAGGCTCCAGGCTCCAAGCTGTCAGCACAGAGCCCGACGCAGGGCTTGAACTCACGGACCGCGAGATCATGACCTGAGGCTCAGCAGACTGAGCCCCCCCCCCCCAGTCGCCCCTACGTTTACAAATTTAGATGTTTAGAATTTCATGGGCCTTCTCGATAATATTCCATTCTAGTACAGAATGTACAATTATCAAAACATACAATTCTTTCATTGAAAACACAGTTCCAACGAAACGTTATCCCCATAAGTGAGAGATCACAAGTGACAGAGCATCTCGAAGTGAAATATCACACACCTTTGAGCTTTCCCCACGGAGTGAAAGCAAGCCTTTGGTCCATGCTTTGACCTTGTTTGGATGAACTACCATATTTTTCCTTTTTGCAAAGTTTGAGTTTAGTATTCCAGGGGACAAAACCGTTCCAAGTGGTAAAGTGTTTTGGAGTCAGTTCATCGAATACTTGGATTAAATAATTCCCCTATTTTGACTGAAATGCAAAAAAATCAGTGTTTAGTTTTTAGTTCTGAATAATAGTAATAGAAAAATGATACCATTGTAGGAAACTGCGGAAAGCTGTGGTCGTTCCTCACGCGTATTTCACACACTTTACCCCACGTGCGCAGAGATGCCCACCCTGGAATTTCAGCCTGGCAGGTTTCTGCACCCCGTGTCTTTCCAGCCGCCACCAGCAAAGACCTTAGCATGGAATGCCTCCCACCCCCAGGGGCCATAGCTGCTCACGTAGGAGAGCGCTCTGTTTTATCAGCCAGGATCCCACTTGCTCCCCTAAAGGGGAGGTGCTCCTCCATTAATGGTGTAGAAAGAGAAGCTGGTCATTGTTGCTTGTCATTTGGGTTTGGCCATGAGTTAAAGCGATATCTTAGTCCGCTATACCAAAACACCACAGGCTGGCGGCTCAAACAACACATGTTTACTTGTCACAGCTCTGGAGGCTGGACATCGGAGATCAGGTGCCTGCAGATTCCGTTCCTGGTGTGCCTGTCTTCCTGGCAGACAGACGCCTCCTCTTGTCTCCTCACTTGGAGAAGAGAAGGACCTCCATCCAGCCTCTTCCTCGTCTTATAAGGGCACTGATCCCATCCTGGGGGGCCTCACCTGCACGGCCTCATCTAATCCTACTCTCCTGCCAGACAACCTGCTTCCAAACACCATGCTTTGGGGGTTAGGCTTCTCCACGTGAATCTTGGTGGAGGAAACACGTACTCAGTCTAAAACAAGTGAGAACACTCTTCCCTCCTTACAGATTTTAGTGGCAGATTTGGAGAGAACAAGTCAGAGGCCCTCCAAACCCGTTCTGGATTACGACAATATACCCTCGGAGCTCAGAGTTAAGCTGGAATACCTGGATGTATATTATTTTTTTTTCAACGTTTATTTATTTTTGGGACAGAGAGAGACAGGGGAAGGGCAGAGAGAGAGGGAGACACAGAATCGGAAACAGGCTCCAGGCTCCGAGCCATCAGCCCAGAGCCTGACGCGGGGCTCAAACTCACGGACCGCGAGATCGTGACCTGGCTGAAGTCGGACGCTTAACCGACTGCGCCACCCAGGCGCCCCTACCTGGATGTATATTAAACGCAAGTGTGCCAGGGTTTTCACCAAGGAGCCCAGAAAGTGCGGTGACCACAGATTCCCTTCCACCTGGGATGGGGGAGGCGTTCTATGTCCTGACGAAAATCCAGCACAGCACCTAGTTCGACTCTGTCATCACCACAGAGGACTAAGTTGAATTCAGGATCACGCATGGAGTGTTAAAAGACGGAGAGGGGCACCTGGGTGGTTCAGTCAGTTGAAAGGCCAACTCTTGATTCTGGCTCAGGTCATGATTCCAGGGTCGTGGGATCAAGCCCTCCATCAGTCTCTGTGTTGAGCGTGGAGCCACCTTGGGATTTTCCCTCTCTCTCTCTCTCTCTCCCTCTGCCCCTCCCCTGCTCACTCTCTCTCTCTAAAATAAAAGGTACATATATTTAAAAATAACAATCTAAATCCATTACATACATTAAAAGGAAAAGCAAGGTTGGCTTTACAAATGTCACCGAGCGTTACGTACCCTCACCAGTCCCTCCCACGCGGACACCTTGTTGTAGATTTGAGAACAAAAAGGAGCAGGGCTTAATCTGCTCTACTGTGTCCTGGTCTCTGTGGCATTTCCCAATTCTGGAAATGTAATTCAAACGCAGGGCGCACGTACTGCAATTTCTTTCTCCGTTCATTTGTTGCCAGACATTTAAATCGTTCCTCTATCTTGACGACCGTGAGTAACGCTGCAGCAAACACTGGGGTGCAGACAGCTCTTTGAGGTACCGGTTTCATTTCTGCTGGATACGTGCCCAGGGGTGGGGCTGCTGGGTCACAGGGTAGCTCTAGTTTCAACTCTTTGCGGAACCTCCGCGCCGTTTTCCACAGTGGCTGCAACAGTTTGCATTCCCACCAATAGCTCACAAGGGCCCCTTTCCTCCACGTCCTCGCCAACACTTGTTATCGTGTCAATGATAGCACCTGACAGGGGTGAGGTATCATATATGGAATGAAATATCATTCGGCTTTAAAAGAGGAGATTCTCTCATCTACAGCCGTATGGATGCACCCGGAGGACATGATGTTAGTGACATAAGTCAGACAGACGCAGACAGAAAGAAAAAAAGCATGATCTCACATGTGGAATCCTTAACAAGTCAAATACAAGGAAGCAGAGAGGAGAAGGCTGGTGACCAGGGGTGGGGAGGGGGAGAAGAGGGGAGGTGAGCAGGAAGCTGCAGCTCTGTAGGGCGAGAAAGGTCAGGGGTCTCACGCACACCATGAGGACTGCAGTTGGGAATCCTGTTCTCAACACTGGGAATGCTAAGAGTGGATTTCGGGTGCACTCATCACACACACACACAAAATGTGTATGTATATTGTCGTCATGGTGTACAATTCAAGTGTTTTTTTAATGTTTAGTTTTGAGAGAGAGAGAGAGAGAAACAGAGCATGAGTGGGAGAGGGGCAGAAAGAGAGGGAGGCACAGAATCCGAAGCAGGTTCCAGGCTCTGAGCTGTCAGCACAGAGCCCGATGCGGGGCTCGAACTCACGAACCGTGAGATCATGACCTGAGCCAAAGTCGGTCGCTCAACTGACTGAGTCCCCCAGTTGCCCCTGTGCACTATAATTTTACAATTTCTATTAAAAAGTAAAACAAGGCAACTTTACAAGAGCAACAGAAAAAAAAAAAAACCACAAAAATATAAACACTGCAACAGCTAAACAATTAACTACATTTTAAATGCATTCCTTGGTCTTTAGCTGGTAATACTTTGTTTTAATGTAGATTACATTTTCCCATTTAACGGGGAAGAAAATTTAGATTTTGCAAGAACAACTCATGTTGGTGATATTCCATGAAGAATCTTGCCAGGATTTCAGGGGAGATGGAAAATGACCCAAACCAATGAAATCAACGTTTACTTACGATGGAAATCATGGTGAAACCTTTCCTTTCATATTTGCTTCTATTTTTGTTCTGTGCACACATGAACATCTCGGTCTCAACAGAGCTATTGTCCACCAGTGTCCCTGTGTTGATAAGATTCACAGGAAGAACGCTGGATGAGGAAATGTGGGTGTTGGTCCCAGCCCGTCTCTGCTGCTCTTTGGCTGTCTGTCCGTAGCTCCCCTGCCCGACCTCATCGTCCCGCCTTAAATAGGTGTCGACGTCCCCAGAGTTATGCCTCCTGCCCAGGCTTCTGTGCAGACCTCCGGACTTTACATCCAGCTACGCACTCAATAGTCCCGTCTGGACTTGGACAGAAGTTTCAAATCAACACGCGCCGCGGTGAACCTCTCACCCGTCTCTTCTCTTGAAGTTGTTCTGCCCGGGGTCTTCAACATTTCAACTCTTCCAATTCTGCCTTTCAATTGCTTGAGGTCTCCCCACCCAAAAGAAAACTGTGTTTTCTTTCTTTCTGTTACACCCAACCCTTCAGGAAAGCCTTTTTGCTCAACCTTAAACATAATTCCAGAATCTGGTCACTGATCTGAAAGCCACCATCATATGTCACTTGGCTTACTGCGTTGGCTTCCTCCTTGAATGTCTCAGCTCCTTCCCTCCACCCGTGCCAGGGTGCCCTCTCCAGGCAAGAGCCAGAGTGGCCACAGTCCCAGAATGTCCCCCAGCTTGTCTGCAATAGAACTGAAGTTCTCAGGATGGACTGACACCTGTGTCACCTTGCCTGCCCACTGTCCTCTGAGCCCTTTCTTGTTGCTCCTCCCCTCGTGCCCTGTTCCAGTCTTACCGGCTTCCTTGTTGTACTTCAAACACACCAACGCCACTCACTCCTGCCTTAGGGACGCACCGGGGGTATGTATGTATCTTCTCACAGATAACCATTCGATGGATCCCCTGTCCTTTGTTAAATCCTGTATCAAGTCTCAACTTTCAAAAAGTCCTGTGCTAACCACCCTACTTAATCTGGAAGACGTCCCTTCTCCCAAGCCTACATCCCTAATCCTCCAGACTCGTCTGTGCTTTAATTTTCCATTACACTTCCTATGTTCTAACATCATTTACACACAAAGCGTCTGTCACGCTCAGAATTCGTTATGTGTCCGCCCTGCTAGGGTGTAACATCTAGGAGAGCTCATGCCTTTTATGAGAATTTCACTGACACTTCCCAAATGTTTAAGATTATGTTTCGCACACTGCAGGAACTCAATAAATATATGTTTGTAAAAGTGATTGAATAAAAGAATAAATGAGTGGATTTGCCAAGAATTAGCTGTCTGACTTAGATAACTTCTTTTTCTCATCCAAATAAAAAACCAATAATAATATCACAACAGACTCAAAATACACTTAAGCATAACAAAGAAAATAATTGCATAAGTGATTTAAAATTTTTAAGGAAAACACAATAGAAATGCAGGGTCCTATTTTTAAGTTCAGCTCACTCTCCTGTTCAATATGGTCCCATGTTGACGAGCTCTAATTCAGGTTGGGGAAGGTAGGAAGACACCATAAGGGAAATTTCAGGTGTGCTTAAGGCATCCGGAGGCACCCTGATTCAACAACACTCAGGAGGCACCTGATTCAACCACACTCACGGTTTGGATTACCTGAAGGAGCACCGCAAACCTAAATATAACAACCATACAAAGAGGTTTAAAATTCTGTTAATGCTTCTAAATCCCCAGCCCACAAATATCTGTAATTGTGGTCACACCTAACATCGATCTACCACCTTTACTTTTAAATTCATTTAAGGATTTTTAAATAATTTTTTTTGTTTTGGAATAGTTGTATATTTACAGCATTACTGTGGCTATATTAACAGAGCCCTCACACAGCCTCCACCCAGGTTCCTCTGTTATTAACATCTTGTGTTAGTAGGTACACTTTTCAAAATTAGTTGACAAAAACGAATATATTATTATTCAGTAAAGCCAGTGATTCATTCAGATTTCCTCAGTTTATTATTTTTTAAGGTCTTATTTTCTTTTTAATTTTTTTTTTAACGTTTATTTATTTTTGAGACAGAGACAGAGCGTGAACGGGGGAGGGTCAGAGAGAGGGAGACACAGAATCTGAAACAGGCTCCAGGCTCTGAGCTGTCAGCACAGAGCCCGACACGGGGCTTGAACTCACGGACCGCGAGATCATGACCTGAGCCGAAGTCGGACGCCTAGCCGACTGAGCCACCCAGGCGCCCCAAGGTTTTATTTATTTTTGAGAGAGCACAAGCAGGGGAGGGGCAGAGAGAGAGAGGGACAGAGGATCTGAGGCAGGCTCTGCGCTGACAGCAATGAGCCGGATGTGGGACTCGAACTCACAAACCACGAGATCATGACCTGAGCTGAAGTTGGATGCTCAACTGACTGAGCCACCCACGTGTCCTCTCAGTTTATTCTTAGTTTCCTTTTTCTGTGCCAGGTCTCACCCAGGACATCACACGACATTTACAAGTCACATGGCTGTCTCACAGACTTTCCTTGGTTTGGATGACCTTGACAGTTTTGAGGAGTGCTGGTCAGGTGTTCTATGGAATGCCCCTCTGTTGGGATCTATCTGATGTTGTTCTTTTTAAAAATGTTAAAAGTTTATTTATTTATTTTGACAGAGAGAGAGAGAGAGAGAGAGAGAGAGAGAGAGAGAGAGGATCCTAAGCAGGCTCCATGCTTCTGGTGCAGAGCCCACTGTGGGACTCAAAGCCATGAACTGCGAGATCATGACCTGAGCTGAGAGTGAGTTGGATGCTTAACCAACTGAACCACCCACGTGGCCCTATCTGATGTTTTTCCAAGGTCAGACCAGGACAATGTGTCTTGGGAGGTGACTGCAGTGGTAAAGAGCTGCTGTCATCGTCTCGTGTGTTACCTTCCCCAAGCTGGAGCCGTACCTTCTCAGGTCCTGGTTCCTTTCTTTACAGAATGGTATTCGAACCCAAGATGTAGGAGCTGGGGTGCTCATTGCTACCGAGTGGCCTCGTTGCTAGGCCTTCGGCTGGCAAAGCAGGGAGACAGGTGTTTCTACAACCCCAGGTACTCACATGTATCGAAACATTTTGGTATATGAGCATCTACGTCTACGCTAAGCTAAACAAGAGTTCATACTGACACCTGCAACTTTCATCGATTGCCACACGGATCACTGTGTCCTACCCCCCGTCTTACCTGTACACAACCCACTCCAACAGTGCAAACCGGGCTCCCACCCTCCCCCATGCATGTAGTTCACCATTCAATTCCGGTACGTGTGCGTACTGTTTCCAGAACTGTGAGTTCCTGTCCTCATGGGAAAGAACTTCAGCTCGATCAAAGAGTACAGGCTTCATGCACAGCCACTTTTGCCTTCACCCTTGCAAACACCATGCTTTACCCAAGCTACCGAGTTCACACCCATTTCCCGCACAGATAACGAAGTTGTTTCAGACACTGTCATAAATCTAAATGGATCTGCTACACTCTATAGTCTAGCCAGCCCTTCCTAAGTGATCTTTTGTTTGCATTCATTAAAATTCCCTCTTTCTGCTCTGAAGCTTTGTTTCATGAATTTTGGCAAATGCTCAACATCTTGAATTCATAATTGCAGCAACCTGCAAAATAGTTTTACCATCCATAATTTTCCTTCATGTTTCACCTATTCAACACTCTGTCCTTTCTCAAAACCCCTGCAAACTGATATTTTTCCCATCACTATTATTTTACCTTGTATTTTATTTATTTTTTTTAATTTTTTGAGGGAGGGAGGGGGACAGAGAGAGAGAAAGAATGCATGAGATAGGAAGGGGCAGAGGGAGAGGGAGAGAGAATCTCAAGCAGGCTCCACACTCAGTGCAGAGCCCAACACAGGGCTGGATCCCATGACCCTGGGATCATAACCTGAGCCAAAACCAAAAGTCAGGTTCTCAACCAACTGAGCCACCCAGGTGCCCCTATGTTTTACCTTTTAGAATAACATATAATTGGAAACATCAGTATGTGTCTTTTTAAAGACTGGCTTCTTTCACTTGGGAATAGGTATTTAAGATTCACTATTTTCTTTTACATGACCTGCTAGCTCATTTCTTTTTATCACTGAATTATATCCATCGTATAGACATAACACAGCTTGAAATCAACTCACCGATTGAATTTTGCTTGCTTCCTGTTTAGGGCTATTATGAATAAAGCTTCAGTAAACATTAACGTGCAGGGTTTTGTGTAGACATAAGTTTTCAAATCAGCTGGGCAAACGCTTAAGAGCATGAGTAATGGATCATTAAGACCATGCTTAGTTTTATAAGAAACCACCAGCCTCTCTACCAAAGTCACCACACCATTTCGCATTCCCACCAGCAGTGAACCTTCCACACCCTGGCCAAGAGTTTGCATTGTTCATCCACTTATTTTTCATCTCTACATCTTCTTTAGTAAGGTGTCTGTTCAGATCTCTTGCTTACTTCTAACTGGACTGTTTGTCATATTACAGGTGGAGTTTAAGAGTTAACCTGTATAATTTTAACACACGTCCTTTATCAGATTTTTCTTTTGCAAATATTTTCTCCAAGTCTGCTGCTGTCTTTCCATTCTCTGACAGTGACTTCCACAATGGTGACGCTTTTAATTTTAATACATTACAAATTATCAATGTTTTCTTTCCTGGGTTGAGCTTTTGGCGATATGTCTAAAAATGTACCACCAGATCCAAATTCACATAGATCTTTTATATTTTCTTTTAGAACTTTTACAATTTTGTGTTTGATGTTTTGGTCTTTAGTCTACCCTGAGTTAATTTTTAAGAAGGTTCTATGCCTTGGTTCTTTTTGTCTTCTTCTTATATATGGTATTCTAATGCCATTTGTTAAAAACGCTGACTTTTCTCTGTTGAGATGCCTTTGCTCCCCTGGGAAGGCCAGAGGTCAGTTGACTATTCACTGTATTGTGTGGGTCCCTTTCCAGGCTCTCTATCCCTGTACCACTGACCTGTGTGCATATTCTTTCAGCATTGGCACACTGCTCTCATTACAGCAGCTTCGTGGTACTTGTCAAAACCAAGTATGCAAAGCCATCCAACCTTGGAGTTACAGAACTTTGTTCTAACATGCTGGCTATTTTTTTCAAGTTTACTTATTTCGAGAGAGGGAGAAAGAGAGAGAGAGAGAGCAAGGGAGGGGCGGAGACAGAGTGAGAGAGAATCCCAAACAGGCTCTGCGCTGACAGTGCTGAGCCCAACACAGGGCTGAAACTCAGGAACCGTGAGATTATGACCTGAGCTGAACCCAAGAGTCAGACACTCAACCGACTGAGCCACCCAGGCGCCCTAACATTTTGGCTGTTCTTGGCACACAGCAATAACTTCCAAGCTTCCAACTTGCACTCTGTGATTGCTCATAACATTTCACTCCCTTAAAAATTTTCTTCTCTTGGACTGGAACAGAACATCTGAAATATAAGTATATTTATATACATACACACACACAAAGAGACTATAAGGAAAATATAAAGGAGAATATAAGGTTGTTATCCACCTAGATATCTATTTTGAGTTATTGAAGAAACCCAATTCTCTCCTTAAAAGTAAGCAAATCAGAGCCCTTCCCTTCAATTGTGCCAGGAAGTAACTAACCTAATTAATCACCAGTTAATTTATCTTGTGATCAAAATGATAAAAGTCAACATTTGTCAAGGGGGTGTTTATATGCCAATTACAGTAAAATATTACTAGCCCCTAATTAAGTTGTTTGTTTTGAATAAGCTGGGTTTGGTCTCTAGGCTTCTCTCATAAATTAGTTGCACATTTGAGTTATGGAAAATATAATTGTCACCGTAACACTCAAAGAGTATACTCAGTACCATAAATACTGAAATATAAACTCTCTATTTTTTTTTTGTTAAATTATTACAGTTCCAATAATTAGGGTGCCACATTTATTTAGTGTGTTTCTTTTAATGAAAACTTAAATCTCATTAATAACTTAAATAATGTAATTTTAAGAAACTTGTGTTCAGGATGTTATCATAATATTTTCACTAGTATCTCACTGTTATTAAACTTATTATCTTGGGGAAACCACATATTCATTACTTACAGAATAATGAATTTTATTGGTATCCCAAACTAACGGCACTCTTGGCTATCATTCCTTGGAAATCTTTATCTAGAAGATTATTATAATTAGGAGCTTTGTACTATAAAAATGGAAACCCCCTCTGACTCATCCATGAGTGTATAAACATATTTTGAACCCTGTTGTACACATATGGAAGGTATAATGTATATTAAACAAAGCTATCTTGTACGCAGGCACACACTGTATTACTTATGCTCTATAAATACACTGAATGTGCCCTACGTGAACAAAAGTAATACTTAACAAATTTACAATCTCCTATGTTTTATTTATTTTGGTTTTGTGACTTGGTGAAACTAAGACTCTGGGCTTTAATTTTCTAAATTAGAAAAATAGAAAATAACAATAATGCCAGCTATCTCATTGTGTTGTTTTAACATTAGATGTTATGTAAAGGACCCTGCAACATGTCTAGTCAGAGGAAATCCTAAATATATATTCAGTAGTCACCAAATTTATTGTCACTGTTTTTTTTTTAAGTTTATTTATTTTGAGAGACAGAGAGAGATCACATGAGCAGAAGAGTGGGGAGAGAGAGAATCCCAAGCAGGCTACACATTGTCAGCACAGAGCCCAACACGGGGCTTGAACTCAAAAACCTGAGATCATGACCTGAGCCAAAATCACGAGTCAGACGCTTAACCGACTGAGCCACCCAGATGCCCCTCGATAGTCATTGTTAATACTGAAATCAATACAACCTTCACTTCTTTATTATTTATGACAATCCTTTCAGTATCTTTTTACAGTAAAGAAATTAAGATTTTAAAAGACATGTGCATCATCTTACAAGCTTTTCCCTCTAGAGCCAAACCAGGAATCTCCTTAAAAATTGTAAGAGAGCTGAGGAAGTCAACCCTGTGATGTAGGTCTAGGGACAGGAACAACTGTTCACTGTAGGCAGATCATGAAAACCCATCTGGTACTTTTCTCTCTTTCCTCTGTGGAAAAGAATCTGTAATCTTTAGGCATGGTTATTTATCTAAAAGTTCCCAAAGAATCTTTGAAAAAAAATCTATCATCTATGGATATGAACATTACCACTTTCAGGATAGTGATGAAAACCCATTTCAGCTAGGGTAGTGGGAAAGGAGAAATTCACCACAAGCCCCAGAAGACAAGCAGACGTCCATGCTGGGGACGTCCGTGCTGGGGACATCCATGCTGGGGTCAGACTCACACTAGCATGAGGGCAGAGGCACCAAAAGGCTGCATACCAGTAACCCAGGCAGGTGTGCCTGCCCAAGCTGACAATTAACCAGGAAAACAGACCTGCAGGTATAATGGATACAAAGAAAAACAGAAGCCTAGACATTTGCCAACGCAGGTGAAATTGACCAGCTCCTTGAAAGACACAACTACCGACACTCATTTGGGAAGAAACAGGTCAACAGCGTAGGTCTGTATCTGTCAAAGAACTTGAGTTCATAGTTGTGAGTCTTCTGATAAAGAAAATTCTGGGTCAGATGGTATCACTGGTGAAGTATAACAAATGCTGAAGAATTGTTGGCAAGTCCACGTAATCTCTTCCACAACGCGGGAAAGAAATGGAGAGTAGAAAACCACACCAACGTCGCTCAGTATGGAATCCGGACAAAGTTAATACAAGATAAGCCAACTAAAGAACAGAATCAACTGGTCTTCATTCAACTAAGTATCAGCAACTCGAGTCCAGCAAAGAAAGAAGAGGACGACCCATTAGTAGAATGGATGTTTACCCCAGGAACTTAAGGCTGGTTAAATATCAGCAGATCAATCAAGGGAATTCTCCATATTAATGAGATAAGTCACATTAGATTCAGGAAAAGCATTTGACAAAAAAATAATAATCATCTTCATTCATGATATAAATTCTCAGTAAATTAGGAATAGATAAAAATTCCCCATTACATGTGCTGAGTGGCACCTATGAAAAACATACAACCAGCATTATAATTAATGACGGAAGCCTGAATGATGGCCCATCAGACTGAATGACAGGCAAGGACTTCCTCTCTTGCCACTGTAATTCGACATCAAATTGTGCTGTAAATCAGAAATTTCTATTTATAGAAGCACGATTATCTACCTAAAAATTCCCAAAGAGTCTTTGAAAAAGAAAAATCTTCTAGAAATAGTAAGTATATTTTGCAATATTACAGAAGAGAGTCATACATGGTCTATATGAGATCACTTGTATTTCTACCTGCTAGAAATGAAAAGTTGGTACATCATATTTGCCATAGCAACCAAGAAATAGAGTGCTTAGGTATAATCCTGAGAAAACATGTACAAGGTCTGTCTGCTAAAATCCACAAAACGCTGGCAAAGTAGATCAAAGAAGACTTCATTCAATGGAGATAAATGCCATGCTTATTAGTGGAAGTATTAATTGTTAATATGTCAATTCTCCCCCATTTAACATACAGATTCAACATAGTATCCATCAAAATGCCAACAGACCTTTAGGAATATATTGGCAAGCCTATTCTAAAAATCTAAAAGGAAAAAACAGATGAAGGGCTGGAGCCAAAACAATTTTGGAAAACAATTCTATAGTTTTAGACCAAAAAGGGTATATAAAGGGAAGTTTCTTTAAACATTAAACATAAACTGGGGTGCCTGGGTGGCTCAGTCGGTTGAGTGTCCAACTTCGGCTCAGGTCACGAGCTCGTGGTCCGTGGGTTCAAGCCCCACGTCGGGCTCTGTGCTGACAGCTCGGAGCCTGGACCCTGCTTTGGATTCTGTGTCTCCCTCTCCCTCTGCCCCTCCCCCACTCATGCTCTGTCTCTCTCTGTCTCAAAAATAAAGAAAACTAATAAAAAAATAAAATAAAATAAAAATTAAACGTAAACTTAACATAAACTTAACATTCAGCCTAGAAATCCCATTCCTAGGTATCTACCTAAGATGGACCGAAACACGAGTCCAAACAGAGAGATGTATAAAAGTTCAAAGCAGTGATTATTCACAATAGCGAAAAACTAGAAATAACCTAAATGTCCACAAACTGATGATGAGATAAACAAAATGTGTTATTTTCTTACAGTGGGAAACTGTCAGGTATTTAAAAGACATGAAATGTTGAGGCATCTATAACACAGATAAACCTCAAAAGCATTATGCTAAGTGAACGAAGCCGAAGACCTATTATATAATTCCTCTTACAGAATATATGCAGAATAGATAAGAGATAGTTTATACAAAAGGCAGATCACAGTGTGTCTGGGGCTGGGGATGTGCAGGGATCCACGGTGAACAGGCTTGAGGGGACTGTTCGGTGACAGAAACGTTCTGACGCTGGAATGGGTGATGGTTGAACAACTCTGAAAATCTCCTTAGAAAAGTCACTGGATTGTTCTCTTGCAATGGTAAATGCCATGGTTTAAGTGGTTCCTTAATAAGGCTGTTAAAATCAGTGCTGAGAGGAGAGGACGAACAGAGAGGCACCACCGGGCGCCTCAGTCCCACGTCCTGCGCCACGTCCTGTGCACCTGAAACACGTAGGCCCACGACGCCCCTGCTCTTCAGAATGGGTTCTCAGAGCTCACCGTTCAAGAATTTTGTGTTTTCCTGGAGAAATCCCCGTGATGAGCCCGGGAAGCATGGAGTTGGCGCAGTCAGAGGAGCGGGGAAGGGGCTGGAAGAGCAGCGTGAGCCCGTGTGGTGACGCTCATTTGCTTTGTGACTTGAGTGGAAGCGACTGGAGGGGTGCGTCGGCCACCGCTGCAGCTCACCCAGCTCTCTGGGGTTCCTGTCTCTGTAGCTGGTGGTGGCCACACACCGTAGCCTTGACGGTGGGAGTTCCGCGATCCTTTGATCTTCCCCGTAGTCCCAAGACCTGACGGTATTGCAAGCATGAGATGGACGAACTTGGTCAGAAATAACCATCAAGTCACAGGGATATGTCCTGTCATTACTGAAGGTTTGGCGTGGGGTGTGACGCTTCCTTACATTCGAGTAGAAACCCTCTCATCTCAGCGTAAGAGCGATGCTGTAAGGTACATCCTGTTTGTAGGCTCATTTCCGCCATTGAGAAAATATCCACAGAGGAGTTAGATCAGCCAGTGGGGTCATGGGATGGCGGGGGTGGAGCCAACAGCAGAACCAGAGACGGCCTGCTTCCCCACACATGCTTGACCGTCCCTCCACACACCAGATCACAGATGGCCTTAAGTGGCCCTGCAGGATGAGGCCACCAGCTGCCAGCAAGCACATGAGTGTGGGTGTCTATTTACCGAGGAAGAGACGTGTTCAGTTTCTGTGGGGAACCCTGATGTGTTCAAGCAAACCCTGGGCTGAGCTCCCCTCTCAAAATCTGTCCTCTGGAACATAATGTTCACCAGGACACATGTAGCTACTGGGGACTCTGAAATCACTAATGGATGGAAGCTGGCTTAGGGGCACCTGGGTGGTTCAGTCGGTTAAGCGTCTGACTCGATGTCGGCTCAGGTCATGATCTCACGATCCGTGACTTGGAGCCCACGGGGGACTGATGACACGCTCACAATGCAGAGCCTGCTTGGGATTCCGTCTCTCCCTCTCTGTCTGCCCTCCTCTCTCTCTCTCTCTCTCTCTCTCTCTCTCTCTCTCTGTCTTCTCTCTCAAGATAAAGAAATACACTTTAAAAAAATAATAATAATAAAACAAAAAGTTTACTTAATGAAAGGTCTTCACGGTAAAACAAAAACAAAAATAAAACAAAACAAACAAATAGAAAAACCCACAAGACCTCAAGCACCTGACTTAAATATCTAAGTGACATTTACCAGGTTTGATGCAAACGTTCAATTCTAGAACATAAAATCTGCACTGGCTCAGCGTGAAGGCTCAATCGCCGCGGCCCGTGGGTGGCACGCGATTATCATCCGTGGCCAAACGTGCACCTGGGCTGCTAGAAGCGGCAATCGGCCGTCCTTGCAAGGCTGTTCAGCCTCGCTCCACGGGTCCCCTCTCCAGGGCTCAGATCCAGGGAGATACTGGGCAGGGGCTGGGGGTGGGGAGCCCCAGCCTCCAAAGCTCTGGGGCCGGCGAGAAGGCAGACCCATTATCTGATAACACCAAAGAGCCAGGCGCGGGCCGGGCTGATTGCATCAAGAGGGGATTTGATGACTGTTTTCCTCCTCAAAAGAGAAGACAGCTGCTTTGAAGTCACCTTAGCACGGACCTTTCATCTGAGTTTTTACTCACCTAGACCCAAAATTAAAACTCGTTTTCAAAATCTCAAGGCTCCCTTTGCGAACAGCATGCTTTGGATTTTTAATTACCAGCCTTTTTGGGGGTTGTTATCTGGGACTACAGAAGGGTCGCTAAGATAAAATTTCTGTCCCTCCCGCAGCCCCGGGCCTGGCGGACACACTGCTGCTATTGGCCACCCTCCCCAGTGACGGTGGCCCTGCACCTGCCAGTGTTCCCCCCCTCCACCCCCGTTTCCATTTCTCCCTAGCTAACACTTGGGTCCCTGAGCTCTGATGCCCGTGTGTGTCTGTTTCTGCGAGTGTCTTGGTAAAGAAATTCAGGTCTCTAAGAGTCAGACAAGTGGGACAGAAGCGCCCAGGCCTACTGATCTCCTGGGGCAAAATTCCTTTGGTAAAATCATTAAATGTTGTGTTCTAATGTCCTTGGATTCAGGGCGGGAGGCATCTGTTGTTAGCTTGATTCAAAGTATTATGCTCAGTGCCAGGTATGGACATGGAACAAAGGAATTGTTCAATAAACATTTTTGCTCTTTAAAGAATGGATTAAAAATCTTAGGGATGAAAAGACTACATATTGCATGATTCCAACTCTATGCCATCCTGGAAAAGGCAAAACTATGCAGACAGTAAAAGATCAGTGGTTGCCAGGGGGAGGGATGAACAGGTGTAGCACAGGACTTTTAGAGTCGGGACAATACTCGGCACGATACCAAGATCGTAGACACGTGTCAATATATACTCCTCCAAACCCACAGAATCTACAAGACAGAGTGACCCTAATATAAACTATGGATTTTAGGTGAGGATGCTGTGACACTCCGGGCTCCTCAGCCGAAGCAAACTTAGCATCGGCTGGGAGATGCTGAGGTGGGGGAGGCTGTACGTGAGGGCATATGATAAATCCTACACCTCCCCCTCAATTTTACTGTGAGCCTAAAACTGCTCTAAAAACATGTAGCCCTAATATAAAAAAAAAGAAAGAATAAATAAGAATGAAGGAAAGTAAGACCAAACCAAATACAATTCAGGCATAAAACATTAGGAAGAAAATCTTAGGGTTGTGGTCAAAGGTTTTAGTTTTGAGGCTTATCTGACCACAAACTAAATATATGTGTTTAGTTTGACAGCTCGTTTATTCTCAAAAGCCCTTCTGGGGTCTATAAAATAGACCTAGTGGGCAATTGTTCTAAAACAGTGAAAGGTCAGGGTATTTGGAAAGGTGCAAGCCGGCTGCCTCCCCGGGCTGGAGGGCCCTCACCCCAAGCGACGTGGGGAGGGTCAGTGTGGCACCCGGGCTTAGGGGTGCAGCCTGCAGGGAACCGGGGGCTCGGCATCATAACTCGTTGGTTGCAGGAGTGGAACAGATCTGCCTCGCCTGGGTCTGGAATACACAACTGACCCAGCTCTTCCTCTGCCTTCCCGAGTTCAGCCGTCCCACCCTTCCCGGGGGCCGGGGTTCTCCAACGGCTCGGGGGCCCAGGAAACAGCACCCCTCCCCCCGCAGTCAGAACCCCCACCCCGGGGGAAAACGCACTGCGATCCGCTGATGGAGCTTGTTACGTGGCAGCATGACCACCCCATTCACCCCACAAGTGAGAGGTCAACCGGTTTGTACGTTTTCCTCGAACACACATCTGCTATTTGCTCACCAGCTCCGTTTTTGGTAAAAGCTCAGTGAAAGAGAGGCAATAGTAGATAACACAGATCTAAGGACATTTTTACAAAAAGAACACATCAAACGAAGAAAATATCACCCACAAAGTTTTCCGCCACGTGGGGGAAACAAAGGCTATTATTCACTTTCAGTAGGGAGACACCCTCCATCCACCTGCCAGAAATCCACACTCCCCAGGAGCGTAATTTGAGAACCTCAGCGGGAGACTGTGTGCTGTTTTTGTGTGGGCCACATGGAAACCTCTGGAAAGACTACAGTCATTCAAGAGAAGCAGAGGAGGATGGACAGGTGGCCCTTTGTGTGCTCCAGGCTCCTGGCAGGCGGTTGTATGTGCTGGGAGTGCGAGGTGTTTATAAGCTGTTTCTTCTCGAACCAGTCTTTCCCAGCTTCTCTTTAAAAACTTCCTAGGCATTACAGACACAGAGTAAAGGGCACACATCTTCCGTGTACGATGCAGTGAACCCTGCAAACGCACACACCCTCACCCCCACTGCTGGTGGAGGCACAAGAAACTGCCGGGCCTCCTTGTGGCCCCCTGGGGAGCCACAGTCAGCCTGGCCCCCTTCCCCTGGGAGCATCACACAGGCTGCGGCCTCGGTGTCACCGGCTCACAAGGCTCCCATCATTAGCATCGGGTGATGCACCTCGCACCGCGGAAAGATCCAGAGACTAGGGTCAAATGGAGCAGTGCTTTCGTGGTTCACCGTTAATACCGCTGTGATCCCTGCTAACTCTTTGACACGGTCCGACGGCCTTGACCCGAGGGAAGCAGAGACCCCTCTTCTGGGAAACGCTCCCCTGACATTGACCAGGAGGGCTAATTTGAGTTTATTTTAACTTGTGGGAATATAAGCAATAATTTGGAAAACCAATACGAGAAATAATCCTACGCTGAATGACTTCCTGTTCCACACACACCAGAGCCTGCAGAAATATGCCACAGAGCAATTTCTGGGTCAGAGTAAATTAGAGTTTGCAATGCGTTTGCCTATATTGAGAAAGCATGAAAAGAAATGAGGTAATTTTGTCAGGGTTTGATGCTCATTGTTCACTGAAACATAATGCAAGTTATGTCTCTGGCCATAAAATAAAATAACGAGGCGATATATTCCAAGTCATTCTCATAGATTATAAGTTCAATATTCCAATTGTGTGTATTTAATGACTCTCCACAGTGCTGATCACTTATTTTCAAGTGGTATTTGGAGATAATAAGCCCGAGTCTTTGCAGTGTGCTGTGGAATTTACTTTTCCAAAATGAAGGGTGAAAGGAAACCTTGCACAACCAGACTGGGTGAGTGCCACAGCAAGGGTCCTCCCCAGGCCAGCCCTCCTCACCCCTGGCCTGTGGGCCGGACAGCTTCCAGCACGGCAGGGAAAACTCTTGAGCGTTTCCTGCTGGGTCACCTCTTTATTAAATTAATTAATTGCTCATTTCTTAAAAAATTTTTAATGTTTATTTTGGAAAGAGAGAGAGACAGAGCATGAGTGGGGCAGGGGCTGAGAGAGAGGGAGACAGAATCCGAAGCAGGCTCCAGGCTCCGAGCTGTCAGCACACAGCCCGGAGCGGGGCTCAAACCCATGAACTGTGGGATCATGACCCGAGCCGAAGTCAGATCCTTAACTGATTGAGCCACCCAGGTGCCCCCATTATTTGCTCTTAATCACTTAATGATAATTGGCTTCTGAACCCCAAGACAGAACACCAGACTCAGTGGCCCCTGCCAGAGAATGAGGCTCAGAGATGAGGGGAGAACGAGATGGGGATCTGGTGCCTCTGAGCGCATGGGAGTGTGATCGCAGGTTCCACGTGTGAGTGATCTGAGAAGACAGAGCCAACAAGTCTTCCCTTGGGATCCAGAATCTTCTCCAGGAAGTCACGTTAGTACATGAGGAGGTTTCCGTATACTATGATCTTTACTTGTCAATTATACCTCGATAAAGATGGGAAAGTAAATGGGTAAGTGATTTTACGTAATGAAAAGAACACAGCTGCTTACCTCCTATTTCCATGTTCTTTGCACGACTTTGAAGTTCTGTGGTCAATGCAGAGAACACCTGCAGGTCTGGGCATCACCCACTTCCCCCCGCGGCCGAATGGGCGCCTCCCCCGCGGCCCTGGGGGAGCAGGACGGGAACGGCGCCGGGAGAGCAGGGTTGTTATTCCGTCCCTTTTATCCGTGTTGACCCAGAAGCCCCACAAAAGATGACTTATTATTTCTCTAACTTTCATGCTCTGTGTTATTTACTCAAATCTGGGCTCGAAACTTTTATCAGGCTTCCCACCTCTCCAAATCCGGGTCCTATCAACCCAGCCATCTACTAAGTCCAGAATGGCATTTTCTACCCCAGCCGTTTTCTGTCAATAATGCGTTTCTATTAAAATAAATGCACCCAAAGTATGAATTGCTTTATCATTTGCTTAAGGAATGTGGTAAGTGCTTGGTTTTCATAGTATGCTAAGGTAAAAATAGAATTTAACATTAGTGAATTATTTTTTTTGAGCTTCCAAAGCACAAGGAACGGATAATTTTGGCCCGGAAGGAAATGGAAAAAGCATTTAGGTCCTTCAGTCAATGGCATTAGGGATCTACACTGACAGAATTTAACAGACGTTGCCACCTTCCCCATGTACTATTTGCACGAAGATATTATGCCTAATATAACGTTCGATTGTCTTACTCTATTTTTTTAACATTTTCAAAGCAACTCCGATTTTCACAGGAACATATTTTAATTCCCCCAAACAAATGTGTTTCTGCTTAGTCATTATACATTCTTTACAACTCGTCAGGCGACGTTCCCAAGAATTACTAGGACCTCCTTTTCCAAACTTCTCTCCATGAAATCATCCCACAAATGCTGTTTAGAACCTGCGAGCCTTGCACTAGCTGGGCGCCGGCTATTTGCACAAAAGACACCTGCCCTCAGGTGTCACAGTCACGTGCAGAAGGGACAGGGCCTTTCAAGACGGGGTGGTAAGTGCTCAACGCGTTGGGTGTGGAGGACTGACAAGTACCTCGGCCGGTGGGGCTGATGGGGGACCTGGGACCCAGCCGGGGCACCTGTTGCCCTGGACCTGCTCCCCCACCTCAGCGTCAGAGCCCCGGGTGGCGCCTGCAGCCTGTGCTGGGGTTACCCCGGGGTACCTGTGCACACTAGAGTTTGGGAATCACAATGCAGTGCACGGGACATTATTTCCAGGCAGTCTCTACGTCGCAACGGGGACACATTCACAACCAGGAAAATAACACTGTTCTGAGGGAATTCACTGTCAGAGAACAGAGTTGGTTGACAAAAAAAAAGGGGGGAGGGAGGGTCTCAGAACAGTCCTTCCAAAGCCATCACTCTACAGAAAGGTTTACTTCTTATTTTCACACTTACTGGAGAAAATAGCTTCTACTCACCTCAGAAACCGAATTTTGATCTCAGAGTCAACTGTTCTTTTTGTCTCCTCTTTGGTTTTAGAAAATGGCCACTCTTTATGAGGACAAGTAAAGAAACTGAGAGACAACTTCATCATTACTTATTGACTTATCAAGAAGATATTGAGAAATAACATTAGAACTTTGGGTGTGTTTTTTTGGTTTGTTTTATTATAAAAAAATAACATAAGAGTCTTGAAATGGGGAACAGAACCGCTAATAAGAATGGAAAGAAAGGCACACTCATGCTTACTACTACCCTTACAACGTCCTTAAGTAAATATCATTTATGTGACACACTTTAATGTATACACCTTTGGAATATATAATGTGTAAATTATGTTATTCTTCACATTTCTATTCTAGACTTACTTCTTCCATAAAACTCACCTTAATAAAATACATCGTCATTGAGAATATGCATACTTAACGCGGATACTTGACTTTAAAGGTGCGCCTGTACACAGAAATAAGCTCTTGTAAGAGCAGATGACTACCTTATCACAAGAAAAGAAAGCTTATCACAGGAGAAAAATATGGCTCCATGATAAAGTCACTATGATTTTTGATTTGGCATTTGCAGCCTCAGACAATGCATGCCTATTAATTATTAATAAGTGACGGGCTGTCTATGACACAGGGTTCGAAACTGTGTAAAGGAAAGGGCAAGTGAAAGAGACGTATTCGTGTGTTTACCTCTTAAATCAGGTTTAAAGATGATCTTAAATATTTGATTCATCAGGAAATGAGAACAGTTCCATTGTGACACAGAACATTCATCATATGGTTCAGACACATGATAAAATGCCTTTTATGTGGTTCTGCAGGTTTTTATAGAGGAAAAAAGAGGGAGCATCCTGACATTCTCGAAGGAGAGAAGAGTTTTGTACACAATGAGCCTCCCTCTCTGCAGGTTCCCTAAGCTGGCCTCGGACACATGTCCCCTCAGGAACAGCCATCCAGCCTCAAAATAAAGGTATGCCTTTCTGGAGTCTGCCCCAAGCAGGGCACATTCCAACCTGGAGTAGAATGAGACGTCAGGAGGAGGATCCCCTACAACCACCAGGAGGAGGGACACGTTACCGTTCTACCTGCAAGAATCCACTCAAGCGAACGTCAATGCACACGTCTGAGACGCACGTGAGTGTGAACGTGGCATTACGTAGGAGCTGGAGTATCAGTCTCTCTTCCTGATTTGCCATGATACTTCCTTTTCCCTAAATGCTCCAAAGTGTGTACCTCATCAGTCAATCTGAGCTCTGTCAACCTCAGGTCTGTCACTGCCTCGCAGACGAATAACACACCCACAGATCTGACTCGCAAATTGGAATGTTAAGTGTCATTCTCAAAGTCAGCCTACGGAGTGCGAACAGTGCCAACGGACAACATGGCTCGCAGGGACAGCACGCTGTCCTCATACGTCAGGACACTGGGGATGCTGGCACCACGTTGAGATGCCTGAGGAGGATGCTAATGTGGCCCAGGCAGTCATCCTCCGTTACTCGGTCTTAGGAAGGGCAGGTGTTTTCTGAAAAGTCTTACTTGATGCAATATGGGTTTAAGGTAATGGCTTCAGAATCTGAAGACTGGCAGCTACCACAAAGCATGGCTCCCTGGTGCATCCACACAGTGGCTAAGATTCGTCAATGAAAGGCATTTACCGAAACTCTCAGAAACGTGCTCTAAGAAGGGTGACTTTCACTGAATGCAAATTAGGCCTTCAGTTTTAAAAATTCAACCGTTACTGGGCATAGCTGTTAGAAGGCGAGGAGTTAAACTGGTGAACTTTTAAGAATATTCTCCAATGAGTTGTAGTTCCCTATACAACATGGCAGCTCAGAAGACAGACCAGTGCGGTAGCCAGTGGTTTTACCTGTCCAGTGAAGGGAAACTAGTCGTTTACAACTGCATGCACCTGTCACCTTCTCTTTATTTTTTTTTTTTAATTTTTTTTTAATGTTTTATTCATTTTTGAGACAGAGAGAGACAGAGCATGAACGGGGGAGGGGCAGAGAGAGAGGGAGACACAGAATTGGAAGCAGGCTCCAGGCTCTGAGCCATCAGCCCAGAGCCCGACGCGGGGCTTGAACTCATGGACCGTGAGATCGTGACCTGGCTGAAGTCGGACGCTTAACCGACTACGCCACCCAGGCGCTCCCCACCTTCTCTTTAAAAAGCGAGCAGATGACTAGGTCTGCATTCAAGGACAAACACAGCCCGAGAAGGTGTGATAGGGTTGTTAACATTACAGGTCTCACTAAATATTTGAAATGCTATGGTCACTGCTGGCTAAAGAGCTTTGGGATTTCAGAGGATGTATGTAGAATTGACAAAATCTACATTAAAAATGTGGGGAAGTTTGTCACACCTTTTTCAACAGCCATTCCTGTTAGTATTGTTTCTTGTCCCCAGTGTCTCTGAAAGCCTGGCGCTCTAAGATTATTCGTGCGAGGGAGACAGCTGCACGGGAGCAGTTGTACGTCTGTTGTTCTGTCTGAGAAGCAAATATTACACAGGGGACTCGGGTCAACACGAGTATCGGCGGTAAAGCCTGTCTGTGGAGAAACTCTGCTACGCTTCCTGCCCCAAAGAACGGACCTTCTCTGCCTGCTGGAAAATCTGTCCAGAGCACTGTGAACTTTAAATATGAATTCCTGGCAGGTGTCCTGATGCCGTAATCATAGAAAATAATGCTCGAGCATGAAGTTCACCAACAGCCCCAGCTTTATCATGAAGTCAACATGTGTCCTAACAGGATTCCATGTTCCAGATGCAATTCTAATGGCTTGGAGGCAACCACAGCTGGGACAGAGGAACCCTGCCCACATGGAGGTTCCAAGTAGATCCAGACCTGCCCCTCAAAGTTGTATTTTGTTATAGAACTATACTTTTTGAGACTTTCTAGAACACTGTTGAAGAAAGACCTCCCAGCCTACATGTAAGCAGGTTTCTTAGGCTCTGCCCCAAAGTCTACCTAAAATTTACTACATTTTTTAACTGTGTGGTGAGGTCCTTAGCAAGAGCTGTGATATCCAACCCGCAGGCATTGTAAGAAGTCACCATTTCACTGGAGAGTTTTGCTTATTTATGCAGTTAATGGAAAGGGGAGAAATCATGAACATCAGTGAGTTTCTTTGCTAATGTGACATGGTCAACTTTTAGCTAATGGATTTTTGTGTGTGTGTGTGAAACAAATACCATATATATTCATGGAAAAATATATGAATAATCCAGAACTTTTTTTTTTTCCATTAGTCTCTTAACATAGCAAGTGCAATTACTGAGTTTCTTACATTAAATTCTTGGAATAAGCCCCATGTGGGGATGCTTTCAGATTTCTCAGAATTCCCAAGAAAAATCCATTGATAATTTGCCCAAAGGCAAATGCCCCCAAGAGTATTGAGAGAGCAATGTAAGATTCTGAATTGGAGATGAGGTGAAGAGAAAAGCTGGAAATACCTGCTGTTATCCCAGACGTATTTTAATTTTATTTTTGTGTGTATGTGTTCAGGACTATTTATAACAAAATATGCAAGTGTGGAGAAGAGGGAAGAGGAAAAGTGAATTAATATGCAGTCACGCTCTGTTTAAAGTGTTGCTTTAGGAGTTATGTATTAACATGGCGCTATTTCCCGATACATAATTAGAAGAAGAAAAAAGATGATCACAAAACATGTCAACAAGAGCCTCATTGTATTTAAAGCTCTCCTGGTAACAGCTGAACTCAGAGTTTATTGAAACCGTCAGAAAAGAAGGTCTTCTACTTCCTGTGTCTCTCTCCTCCCCACCTCTCACCTCCTTCAGCGCCCTCATGCACGGATACTGACAACACTCTTCTAAGTCTGCTGGGTCACATAACAGCGGGAACCTCCTGTTTTCCTGTAGGGCCTGAATATGGCCTATTTATTCACTGGTCAATTTTCTTCTTTGACAAATATGTTCTGAGCAGCTGCATAGCTCTGGACACTATTCTCCCATGGACGTCCAGAAGGAAAGAAAATATGTAAAGAATTAGCTGTCGCGGGCTAGACCTCGTATTCTAGCGGTGATGATTGCCGTAGGAAAAACAAAGACCGATGGGGTGTTGGGGACATCATGAAGTGGGGAGTGGGAGGCAGAAAAAGGAAGCAAAGCTGGAAGGGTATAAGGGGAGAGAGAAAGCATGGCAGGATAGCATGTCCTGGGCATCAGGAACACCGGCTGGCCATCTGGAGGGGATGGGGGCCCATGTGACGGGAGCTGATTGGGCAGAGTGGGGTAGAGGGTGAGAGGGAGGTGAGAAGGGCTATGGGCTGAGTGGTGTCCCCTCAAATGCAAATGCTGAAGCCCTAACTCCCCCAATGACAGCATTTGGAACGAGCCTTTGGGAGGTTTCAGGGCTACAGGAAGTCACAAGGGTGAGGGCCCCGTGATGGCATTAGTGCCCTTGCAGGAGGAAACCCCAGAGAGCCCCCTCCCCATCCTCCATGGGAGGACATAGTGAGAGGGCAGCTGTCCCCACGCCGGCGGGAATCCTCCCTACACCCCCAGCACGTGGGCACCCTGACCTCGGGGTCCCAGCCTCCAGAGCCATAAGAAACAAGTGTCTGTTGTTTAAACCCTGTCTGTGCTCTTCTGTTACGGCGGCCAGAGCAGAAACCAGGCTTGGGAGTTAATGGGGTGGGACTGTGAGGGGCTTAGAGGCAAGGTGATCATACTCCCCAGTGTGCTGGGGGCAGTCCCGGTTCATGTCCGCTATTCCAATGTAGCCATTGATCACTCGTCAGTTTTCCCTTGGTAATGAGCCAGCTCGGACCATCCTAACAACTGTGTGAGTCCCACTGTTCCTCCTCTGCTCATGCTCTCTCATTCTTATAAACAAACAAACAAACAAACTTAAAAAAAAGAAAACCAAAATATGAATTCAAAAAGGTATCTACAACCCCATGTTCACTGTAGCATGAGTTACAACGCCCAAGACATGGAAACATCCTGAGTGTCCATCGATGGGTGAAATGATAAAACATAGTGTGGGATATTTTGTATATATATAATGTATATATGCATATATTATATATATTATATATATTATATATATTATATATTATATATATTATATATAAATATATATGTAATCTAATATATAACATAACATATACAATGTAGTGTCATTCATCCATAAGAAAGGATAAAATCTTGCCATATACGACAACACGGATGGCCCCTGAAGCATTGTATCAAGTGAAGCAGGCAGAGAAAGACAAGCACCATATGATCTCACTTACATGTGGAATCTATATTTAAAAAGAAACACAACTCAGCTCACAGATACAGAGAACAGTTTGGTGGGTGCCAGAGATGGGGTTGAGGGGTAGGTGAAACGGGTGAAGGGTCAAACTTCCACTTACAAAGAAGTCGTTGGGGTATAACACACAGCACGGTGACCAGGGTTGATGCTGGGCTACACATGTGAAAGTTGCTGAGAGAGTAGACCTTGGGAGTTGCTATCAGAAGAAAAAAAAATACAACTGTGTATAGGGACAGACGTTAACTACACTTATTGCTGTGATCATTTTATAAGGTATATAAACACA